>NC_080171.1:46072421-46785367 GCF_950295315.1 Erinaceus europaeus | reverse complement strand
TTGTGGGGACAAAGGAACCCTCCTGAACTGCTGGTGGGAATGTAAATTGGTCCAACCTCTGTGGACAGCAGTCTGGAGAACTCTCAGAAGGCAAAAAAGAGACCTACCCTATTATCCTACAATTCCTTACCTGGGGATATATCCTAAAGAACCCAACACACCCATCCAAAAAGATCTGTGTATACCTATGTTCATAGCAGCACAATTTGTAATAGCCCAAACCTGGAAGCAACCCAGATGTCCAACAACAGATGAGTGGCTGAGCAAGTTGTGGTCTATATGCATAACTGAATACTACTCAGTTATTAAAAATGGTGATTGCACCATTTTCAGCCCATCTTGGATGGAGCTTGAAGAAATCATGTTAAGTGAAATAAATCAGAAACAGAAGGATGAATATGGGATGATACCACTCTCAGGCAGAAGTTGAAAAACAAGATGAGAAGAGAAACCATTAAGCAGAACCTGGACTGGAGTTGGGGTATTGCACCAAAGTATAAGACTCTGGGGTTGGGAGGGGGAATACTGGTCCTGATAAGGATGACAGAGGACCTAGTGGGGGCAGTATTTGTGTGGGAAACTGAGAAATGTTATGCATGTACAAACTATTGTATTTACTGTTGAATGTAAAACATCAATCCCCCAATAAAGGAAGAAAAAAAACACACTAGTAATGGAACATTGTAGGCACCGAATCTCAGCAATACCTTGGTGACAAGAAAGAGAGAATGAAACAACCAAAACTTTGGAACTGTGCTGGACACTAAAACCAGTTATAACTCTGATATAAAAAAAAGAAGGGGAGGGAGAAGGAAGGTCATCATCAATAATTACCAAGGAATTGTGAATTACAACTACAGTAAGATATCAAATAACTCTTCAGAGAATGGCCTTTACCATAAACAACAAATTTTAGCAAGATTGTGAGGCAAGAACAACCATCATAAACTATTGATGAGAATTTATACTAGTTTATTCTTTTTGGAAGTTAATATAGAATTTCTCAAGACTCTAACTATATAATAAAGGTGCCCTATTCCTCGGTATATATTTAATGAATATACAAACACTAATTCTGAAATATAGATGCACTCCTTTGCTCACTATAATGTCATTTCTAATAGTGTTTGGATATTTGATAGAGTGAATATGATATATATACATAAAGGAATATCACTTTGTTACTTAAAAAGATGAGATATTTTCATTTGTAATAATATGACTTGAGTTACCAAATTCTGGGTAAAAGCACTCTGAAGTATTAAATAAAGATGAAAGAAAGAAAGAAAGAAAGAAAGAAAGAAAGAAAGAAAGAAAGAAGAAAAGCCCAGTTGAAATATTACCTTTGAGGTTGCTAAGGTGGAGGGCATATGGCACACAAAGACAATATATATTTTTGATGGTAGCTATGGCATTTCAATTTCCTTTTGATTTTTTTTAAAATGGAAAGTAGTTTTTTTTAAATTTTTTTTTTCAGAAAGGATAAATAAACAAAACCATAGGGTAGGAGGGGTACAACTCCACACAATTCCCACCACCCAATCTCCATATCCCACCCCCTCCCCTGATAGCTTTCCCATTCTCTATCACTCTGGGAGCATGGACCCAGGTTCATTGTGGGTTGCAGAAGGTAGAAGGTCTGGCTTCTGTAATTGCTTCCCCGCTGAAGATGGGCGTTGACTAATCAGTCCATACTCCCAGTTTGCCTCTCTCTTTCCCTACTAGGGTGTGTCTCTGGGGAAGCTGAGCTCCGGGACACATTGGTGGGGTCTTCAATCCAGGGAAGCCTGGCCAGCATCCTGATGGCATCTGGAACCTGGTGACTGAAAAGAGAGTTAACATAGGAAGCCAAACAAATTGTTGAGCAATCATGACCCAAAGCTTGGGATAGTGGAGAGGAAGTGTTAGAGAGGTACTCACTGCAAACTCTAGTGTACTTCTGCTTTCAGGTATATATTTTGCAGTAGTTTATGGATACGTGTAGACATATGCTCTCTCTCACAGAAACTGGTGTATATCTAGGTTTTGGGATTTTGTTAAAAAATGAACCACCTTCCCACCTGCAGGGGAGTCACTTCACAGGCAGTGAAGCAGGTCTACAGGTGTCTGTCTTTCTCTCCTCTCTCCATTTCTTTCTGTCCTATCCAACAATGACAACAACAATAATAACTACAACAATAAAACAACAAGGGCAACAAAAGGGAATAAATAAATAAAATAAATATAAAAATAAATTTAAAAAAAGTGAACCACCTGAGATGAAATTAGAATATACTATGAAAGGAAAGGTCTCACCCGAGTAATGAAGCTGAAGGGTTATCATTCCACAGGTGAAGTCTCTGGACACAGTCTGAAGTGAAGCATGTTGAGGTGGCAATCATTGCGTTGGTTAGGTTGTGATCTGCGGATGCAATATTATTTGATATGGATTGGGAGAGGCATATGGGAAAGTGGACCCTGTCCAAGGGTTCCAGGACTGGGGGAAGTAGGGACTCTATAGTGGAGATGTGAGGTTCCTGCTGTCTTAGGGTTCAAAAAGACAATCGATAGTTAATGTTATCATCACATTAATTGGTAATTGGGTTAACTTTGAAAAGTCCTTTTGTTAGGGTTGCTGTACAGTTAGGGTTGCTGTGTTATTGGATGCTTCTAATCTACTTGGTCTAGGCTTTTGCGAGAGTCCGCATATCAAATACACAGCCTATATATTAAAAAGATTCAGTTTGTGTTTTGAAAAACTTTGAGACATACAATTGATTTTCCCCCTCTCATATTAATTAACTAGTGATTTATATGTCTACATTTTGCTAGAAGTGTACATAAACACCATTCCCACCACCAAAAGACTGTAACCCATCCTCCCACCCACTCCCACCCCCCACCTGCCCAGGAAGCTACATGTCTACCCCTCACCACAAGGTTTTTACTTTTGTGCCCTACTTACAATTTGGTCAGGTTCTGCTTTTAGTTTCCCTTTCAGGTCTTCTTACGCAACTTCTGTTGATGAGTGGGATCATCCCATACTCATCTTTATCTTTCTGACTTAGCTCACTTAACATAATTCCTTCTATCTCTGTCCAAGATGGGTCAGAGAAGGTGGGTTCATTGTTCTTGATAGCTGCATAGTATTCCATTGTGTATATATACCACAGCTTTCTCAGCCACTCATCTGTTGTTGGGCACCTGGGTTGATTCCAGGTTTTAGCTATTATGAATTGTGCTGCTATGAACATAGGAATACACACCTCTTTTTGGTTGGGTGTTATGGAGTCCTTGGGGTATAAGCCCAGGAGAGGAATTACCGGGTCATATGGAAGGTCCGTGTCTAGCCTTCTGAGAGTTTTCCAGACTGCTCTCCACAGAGGCTGGACCAATTTACATTCCCACCAGCAATGTAAAAGGGTTCCTCTGTCCCCACAACCTCTCCAGCATTTGTTGCTGCTATCCTTTTTGATGTATGCCATTCTTACAGGAATTTCCAAAACCATCTTCAGGAATAGAAACAGAAATGGAGGCATCACACTCCCAGACCTTAAACTATATTATAAAGCCATCATCATCAAAACAGCATGGTACTGGAACAAAAATAGGCACACAGACCAGTGGAACAGAATTGAAAGCCCAGAAATGAATCCCCAACATATGGACATCTAATCTTTGATAAGGGGGCCCAAAGGATTAAATGGAAAAAGGAGGCTCTGTTTTGCTCTAACAGATTTACTATTAAGAGGTACAGTAACACAATATAAAGAAAGTTAATACACTTAACTTGGATTTGGCATTGATCAGTGATGAGGTTAAAAAGATAAAAAAAAAAAAAAAACACTTTTATTACCATTAAAGGTTGCAGGGAATGAGGCTCTCTTGAATAAATGGTGCTTGGAAAACTGGGTTGTAACATGCAGAAGAATGAAATTGAACCACTTTATCTCACCAGAAACAAAAATCAACTCCAAATGGATCAAAGACCTAGATGTCAGACCAGAAACAATCAAATACTTAGAGAAAAACATTGGTAAAACAGTTTTCCACCCCCTTCCACCTTCTATGAAGCCAACATCACTCTGATACCAAATGCTGATAGGGACAGAACAAAAAAGGAAAACTACAGACCAATATCTCTGATGAACATAGATGCCAAAATATTAAACAAGATCTTGGCCAACCGGATACAGCAACATATCAGAAAGATTGTTCATCATGACCAAGTGGTATTCATCCCAGGAATTCAAGGCTGGTTCAACATCCATAAGTCAATCAATGTCATTCACCACATCAATAAAAGCAAAGCCAAAAACCACATGATTATCTCAATAACTGCAGAGAAAGCCTTTGACAAAATCCAACACCCATTCATGCTCAAAACTCTACAAAAAATGGGAATAGATGGGAAATTCCTCAAGATAATGGAGTCTATATATAGCAAACCTACAGCCAACATCATACTCAATGGACAGAAGCTGAAAGCATTCCCCCTCAGATCGGGGACTAGACAGGGCTGTCCACTGTCACCGTTACTCTTCAACATAGTATTGGAAGTTCTTGCCATAGCAATCAGGCAAGAGAAAGAAATCAAAGGGATACAGATTGGAAGGGAAGAAGTCAAGCTCTCACTATTTGCAGATGATATGATAGTATACATAGAAAAACCTAAAGAATCCAGCAGAAAATTACTGGAAGTTATTAGGCAATATAGCAAGGTATCAGGCTACAAAATCAATGTACAAAAATCAGTGGCATTTCTTTATGCAAACACTAAATCTGAAGAAGAAGACATCCAGAAATCACTCCCATTTACTGTTTCAGCAAAATCAATCAAATACCTAGGAATAAAGTTGACCAAAGAAGTGAAAGACTTGTATGCTAAAAACTATGAGTCGCTACTCAAGGAGATAGAAACTGATACCAAGAAATGGAAAGATATCCCATGCTCATGGATTGGAAGAATAAATATCATCAAAATGAATATTCTCCCCAGAGCCATATACAAATTTAATGCAATACCCATCAAAGTTCCACCAAGCTTCTTTAAGAACAAACACCACAATCATTTATCTGGAACCTGAAAACACCTAGAATTGCCAAAACCATCTTGAGGAAAAGAAACAGAAATGGAGGCATCACACTCCCAGACCTTAAACTATATTATAAAGCCATCATCATCAAAACAGCATGGTACTGGAACAAAAATAGGCACACAGACCAGTGGAATAGAATTGGAAGCTCAGAAATAAATCCCAGCACCTATGGGCATCTAATCTTTGATAAGGGGGCCCAAAGGATTAAATGGAAAAAGGAGGCGCTCTTCAATAAATGGTGCTGGGAAAACTGGGTTGAAACATGCAGAAGAATGAAATTGAACCACTTTATCTCACCAGAAAGAAAAATCAACTCCAAATGGATCACAGACCTAGATGTCAGACCAGAAACAATCAAATACTTAGAGGAAAACATTGGTAAAACACTTTCCCACCTACACCTCAAGGACATCTTTGATGAATCAAACCCAATTGCAAGGAAGAATATAGCAGAAACAAACCAATGAGACTACATCAAATTGAAAAGCTCTGCATATCCAAAGTAACTATTAAACAAACAGAGAGACCCCTCAGTTCTGGTTTATGATAGTATGAGGGATTGCACCTGGGACCTGGGGGCCTCTGATATTAGAGTCTATTTGCATAACACCTTTGCTATCTCACCTACTATCATTTATAATTTTGAGTTCCCCCCCTTTTATTTGTGTTCAGGGTTATCGCTAGGGCTCCCTGAGTACACCATGAATCCACTAATCCTGAAGGCCATTTTTTCCACTTTTTGCCACCCTTGTTGTTGTTCTTGTTGTTGTTGCCATTGCTATTGCTGTTGTAGGATAGGACAGAGAGAAATGAAGAGAGGAGGGTTATACAAGGGGAGAGAAAGATAGATACCTGCAGACCTGCTTCACCACATGTGAAGTGACCCCCCTGAAGGTGGGGAGCTGGAAACTAGGATCCCTACACAGGTCCTTGCGTTTCATACCATATTCTCTTAACTCACTGTGCTACCACCAACCCACCTCCTCCCCCCCTTTTAAATAAAGTCAACAGTTCTTAAATTCTGTTATTGTTTTAAATCAGCTTTTCATTTCATAAGAGTTTTATATTCTTTTCTATTTTATTTATTTCTGCTGATTTTTACTATTTCTACTGTGTTGAGTATAGATTTTATTTGCACTTTTTCTAGTATTCTTACCTTAAAT
This sequence comes from Erinaceus europaeus, assembly GCF_950295315.1. Lineage (NCBI taxonomy): Eukaryota > Metazoa > Chordata > Mammalia > Eulipotyphla > Erinaceidae > Erinaceus > Erinaceus europaeus. The sequence continues at coordinate 46,779,126 of NC_080171.1, read as the reverse complement.
TTAGATAGTTTTTTGTAACTTTTCTTATATTTTTGAGATAAGTCAATATTACTGTGAATATTCCTCCTTTGTACTATGTTTGCAGCACCCCATCTGGCATATAATAGTTTGATTTTAATTTTTTATGACATATTGTGTGTTTTAAATAGCAGGTGAAAGAGAGGAGAAACATCACAGCACCAATTTACTATTTATGTTTCCCTTTTGTGTGGTGCTATCATGTGGTGAGCAAGGCCTAGAACTCATTCTTGGTAAACTGCACACACTATTGGATGAGTTACCTCCTGGGTGGGTGTTTCCATGTCCACAAAGGTTTCACTGCTGTGGTTTGACTTTTTCACATGAAAGTAGAGATACTAAGGGACTGACAGAAAAATAACACAACACTCCAGTGTGGTAGGGGCATAAACTGAAACCTTGGTCATGTGTATGCTTTTTTCTATTTTTATGACAGAGGGGGAGAGCGGGAGGGAGAGGGAGAGGGAGAGACTGACCCAGCTCAAGTATATGTGATACTGGGCATTTAATATGAGACCTTGTGCATGCAAATCCTATCCTCTATTTAAGTTTTTTTTATTATAGTTTATTCCTTATACTGTTGTGGTCAGAACAGAGGCTTAAAATTATTTCTATAATCTCAAATTTAGGACTTGTTTAATGTATAAATATGTGTGTGATATTCTCAAGAATGTGCCATTTGTACTTGAGAAAAAAATGCATATTCTGTAGCTTTTGTACTTTTTGTCTAAATATAGACAGAACACCTGCTCTGTCTATATTTATTAGTGAATCTGATGCAGTTCATTAAGACCAGTGCTTTACAATTTAATTTTTATCTGAAGGAACTATCTTTTATTGTATATTGGTTGCTAAAAACCCCTACTGCTACTGTGCTGCTGTCACTTTCTCCCCTTAAATCAAACAATATTTATTTATATTGTTTGGTAATTATATATTTATATATATATATATTGATAATTATCTTAGCTTCCTGATGGGTTGTCCCTTTTAGTATTATTTAAGGTCTATTTTTATTATTTTTAATTACTTTTTTTTTTTTCCTCCAGGGCTATTGCTGGACTCGGTGCCTGCACCATGAATCCACCGCTCCTGGAGGCCATTTTCCCCCCTTTTGTTGCCCTTGTTGTTGTAGCCTCCCTGTGGTTATTATTATTGCCATTGTTGATGTTGTTCATTGTTGTAGGACAGAGAGAAATGAAGAGAGGAGGGGAAGACAGAGAGGGAGAGAGAAAGACAGACACCTGCAGACCTGCTTCACTACTTGTGAAGCGACTCCCCTGCAGGTGGGGAGCCAGGGGCTTGAACTGGGATCCTTACTCCAGTCCTTGCACTTTGTGCCACATGTGCTTAACCCACTGTGCCACCGCCTGACCCCCAATTACTTTATTTTTTATGATAGTTGATAGGACAGAGAGAAACTGAGAGGGAAATAATAGAGAGGGAGAGTGCCAGTGAGGCACCTACAGCACTGCTTCACTGTTACTGAACCTTGCACCCTGCAGTTGAGGACTGGGGATTTGAATCTGGGGCCTTGAGCATGGTAAAATACATGCTCAACTAACTGCTACCACCCAGTCCTTGTTATTACAGTTTTTATTTTAAAGCCTATACTTTATGATCTATATTTAGTGCAGTACCTAATTTCTTTTCAGCTTCATTTACAATGAATGTATTTTCTTTGTCAAACTGTTAGTGTACTTATTACTGAAGTATCTACTGTAGGTAGCATATCCTGAGTCCTCATTTTACATATTTATATTGTGGAACTCCTTTGGCTGTTATCGTTTTATTTCTTCTTGCTGAGGTTGTTCCACTGTTGATTTTTGTTTGTTTGTTTGTTTGCTTTGTTTTCAGATAGAAACAGATAGAGAGAAAGACAACACAACATGGAAGCTTTCTCCAGTGTGGTAGAGGGTGGGATTGAACCTGTGTCAATATGACATTTCAGGGTAACTATCCAGGTGCACAGCAAACCCTGTTTCACTTCAAATAACTTTACTAAAGGTTTTTATTTGTGACTTTGTTTTATAGATAATCAGTTCACTACACCTATTGTGAATATATTTTAGAGTGATATTCTTTTTTTTTTTTTTGTATTTTGTTCGGCTTTTACTTTAGTGCCTTTTCCCAATTTATGAGTTTCACTTCTCATGCAGTTCCAGCTAAGGGTGATGAACTTCTCTGACTTCTTTCATACTTATCTTTTGTCTTTTTTTTTTTTTTTTAATCTTCCTTCTTCACAATTTATTTATTTTGATAGAGACATAAAAATCAAGATGGAAGGGTTATAGCAAGAGGGGAGGGAGATTGCCTATAGCACTGCTTCAGTGCTCATGAAACTTCACTCCCACACCTGGGGATAGAGGGCTTTAGTTTAGTTTATGGTGAAGTTTGGGATCTACATGGTGTAACAAAGCCTGGCCTCATCTAGCTTTTTCTTAACTGGGAATTGTTAATTGTTTCTTGTCTTTTAAATGTTTTAAAACATATATTTGTTGGTTAGAAACAGAGAAAAAAAGGGGTTGGGGTAAGGAGGAATAGAGACAACTGAAGCACTGCTTCACCACTCCGGAAGCTTCTCCCCTGCAGTTAGTGTATGCTTAACCAGGTGCATCCTTGTCTGTTCCCGAGGGCCATTCCCCTGCCCCAAATTATAATAAAGACAGAGACAAATGAGATGAAAGAGGGAGAGATATAGAGAGACATCTACAACCTATTCTACCACTTGTAAACCTTGTTCTGCAGGTGGAAACCAGGAGCTTGAACACGAACACAGGTCCATGATAATGATAACTTGTGAAATTAACCAGTTGTGCCAACTCCCTTGCTCCCATTTCTATTCCTTTAGGGTGTTGTTTTTTTTCAGAGTTTGTTTTATTTTATTTTTTAAAAATATTTATTTATTCCCTTTTGTTGCCCTTGTTGTTTTATTGTTGTAGTTATTATTGTTGTTATTGATGTCGTCATTGTTGGATAGGACAGAGAGAAATGGAGAGAGGAGGGGAAGACAGAGGGGGAGAGAAAGATAGACACCTGCAGACCTTCTTCATTGCCTGTGAAGTGACTCCCCTGCAGGAGGGGAGCCGGGGGCTCGAACCTGGATCCTTCCACCAGTCCTTGCGCTTTGTGCCACCTGTGCTTAACCCACTGTGCTACCGCCCGACTCCCTGTTTTTTTTTTTTTTATTTTTGGGTATGTTCTTCATTTTTCTCTTCCTTTGTATTGACTATTTTTTGTTTGTTTTCCTTTGCTATTTGTTTTGTACATCTATGTTTTACATACACATACCTATGTGAGTGATAAATGTCTTAAGAAAGTGATGCTATGTGTAGTCTAGTTGCCCCATTCCTCCTGGCTCCTCAAATTCATTGCACAGGATATGTCCCCACTAGAGGCTATACCCACTTACTATATCTGTCTGGGTAGTATAGAAAACAGGTCTGTTAGTCCTACTAATGAGTGATGTATTTACTGGATTTGGACCTGGATTAATGTCTTCAGTGAGTTGTTCTGTGGGTACAATCTCTGTGTGTGATTTCCAGTGGGATGTGTGCCCACATGTCCAGGCTGTTTGCGGCATTGATACTAACTGAATCCATAGTGGTATGCAGTGCCAGCAGCAGTCATGAAGATGGCTAGCTACTGGAGATCTGACATTCAGCTAGTTAGCTAGATTGCTAGCATACAGCTGTATTGCTAGAAGTATTAGTGGAAGCATATGTTCTTGAGGTCTGGGAGCTCAATTTTCAAAGTGGCAGCTAGGGTTTTGCAGATGGCTGCAGCTATGTGCCTTCTAGGCATTAGAGAGTGCCTGGCTAGCAGAAGGCAAATTCTAACAGGCAAATGTGTAGGCCAGGGAGTATAACAAACAAAATGTGCTTGTTAGGAATCTATGATGTGAAATCATTTTGGGCTGCTTTCTGCATAAAGGGTATGGTTTATGTGATAATTGCAGGCAGGGCTATCCACAACCAGGCCTGCTTGTTTGCCATTGTTGGAGTCTTTTTATTGGTGTCTCATGACCCCCCCCCCATATATTTTAGACCATTTTCAGGGGCAAGTGACTTGGTCACCAGGAAATCTCTTTCAGAGTCCATTTGTATGGAGGATGGGTTCCAATTATGCCTACTTGTTACTTTAACAGCAACTTTTTCAAGGTTACAAAGATGGTGTCTGTTGTGATCCAGTGTTGGGGTACCCATGTTAAGCATAGTCCTCACCTGCCTCCCAGGATATATTTCTACATTTAGCAATCTCTTCCTTATCTTGTCTTACTGTCCCTAGAGTGGAGAGTCTTCCTTAACAAGAGTATATCTGTTTTCTTTTATCTTGATGCTATCTTTCATAGGTTTCAGGTATATATGTAGATTCATATTTAGATATAGATTTTCTGTAGTCACTGCACATAATAAGCATGATTCATTCATCCCTATCATGCCATTGTTCACCTGTTTGACCATTTTTTAAAATGGAGATTCTTGTGTGTATTTAAACAGGATAACAATTTTAATAGTTTTCCTTCCACATAGTAAGCAAAATTAATGGTAGTAAGTACTATAGCAATTAGAATAATCATGTATGTGGGATTTGAATGACTACTAAAATCACAATTCACTGTGGTTTTTTTTTTTTTTTACTTCTAGATGTTTAAACAACATGTTTACATTGGAAATCTAATGAAAAAGACACTACTATTTATCTCTGAAATGTTTATTTATAGGTTCTTTTTCCTCTGTGAAAATGACAGTTACTATGTTCAGAGCAACTCTGAATACATTTGAGTTTCTGTCTTTACATTTTTTTCTTTTTATTTCTCTGTGGGTGGAGATAAATTGATCATGTTCCCTTGAACAAATGGAACTGGAGACACTTTTATTTTGTTCAGAGATTACATTATATTTTGAAATTGAAGAAGACCTAGAGGATTTCCTGCTTGTTATTTCTGGCATTCACTGAGCACATGTGCGCAGTGATTTAAAACAACAAAATGATTAAAGTAGTACATCAAATGACCACCTCCAAACAACTTGAGAACCTCGAAGAACTTCTTACTAAACCTTTTTTTTCCCCCTTCTGTGTTGAAGACTATGGGCAGTTTGCCTTCTATTTCTGATGTTTTCTTTTCTGTATTAAGTCTATTTCCTTGATTTGATACCTGAGACTGAAATTCATTCAAAATGTACTTCATACCCTATAACTCTGTTTTCAAGTTTTCCATTTTTCTGTAAAGTGAATCTTTGAAGTCATGGATTCCACTGCTTCTCGCAGCCATTTTTTCCTTTTCCTTTTATTTTTTCCTTCCTCTCTTTTTACTTGATAGGAAAGACAGAGATGGAGAAGGGAAGTCATGGATTCCACTGCTCCTCGCAGCCATTTTTTCCTTTTCTTTTTATTTTTTCCTTCCTCTCTTTTTACTTGATAGGAAAGACAGAGGTGGAGAAGGGAGGGATATATATGTATGTATGTATATATATATATATATATATATGGAGAGAGAGAGAGAGAACGGGGCCTGCAACTCAGCTCTGAAACTTTTCCTCCTGCATGTGGGGAACATGGGCTTAAACCTGGGTTCTTGTAGATGGTAATATGTTTATTTAATCAAGTGTGACACCACCTGCCTAAGGATATCTCTTTTAATAATAATTTTTTTATGGAAAAAATCCCTGAAACAAGCATCATCTGGTATTGTCATATCAAATTTGTTTGAGCTTAATATTGAAAAGGTTCTTGACCTCTTAGATGATCTAAGTGAAAAAAGATATTAAGGACTCTTAATGTGACACTGAATGGGAAAGAAGGGACTAAGAGGCAGTAGGGATTGGTTTGTAGGCATCTGAAGATAAGTGGCTTTTGAGTAACTAGAGAAGAATTATCTAGTAACCCAATTTACATGAATAAAAATGAAATGATCTCTCTGTGTTTATTGTGCTATTTCCTGAAGAGACAAAATTAGAAATTGAGTGAAGTATAAAATAGTCTTGCATCCATCTGTTGATGTGGACACCAGATACATTTCTGTATCAAACTATGACTTGTTACAATATCTTCAAATGAACAGTTTAATTCCTCAATTTCTGTTTTTTTAAGCCTATTATTAAGCTGCTGACTTTCATTTAGTGACATTTATGTTGTACCAGGAATTCAAAGAATTGTATATAACCTTACCACCATTAGAGATAAAAATGCATATTTTATCACTTTCACAGAAGACAATTGAATTAGCATTCCCTTTTTAAAAATAAATGATTCCTGTTCTAACAAAATAATCTTGTAAATGAGGTTAAAGATGATAATTTTGATATAGACAAAGGAATCACCACTGTCCAATTCACTTTGTCTCCTTTGTGGCAATTACCTCCTGCTTATAGACTTTTCCTACTGTGCTTGCAATGTGGCTATAGAGTTTTGCCTTCCTGGCTGGCCCTTGAGCATGATAACAATTTATTTATTTATTTTACCTTTCAGCTCTTTCCACTGTTATCTTTGTTTTATATATATGTATGTGTAAATATGTTTATTTTTATCCTCCCCCTCCCAAATACTAGATTTGTGAAAGAAGGATTTGAGCAGATCAATCTCACCAGTGGCTAACCTACTTTGGTCACAAAGCAAATGATGCCTTGTTTCCAATTTAACAGTGTGTGGGGGGCATGGTGGCGCACCTTGTTGAGCGCACAATTTACAGTGCGCAAGGACCATGTTCTCTTCCCTGGTCCTCACCTGCAGGGTGAAAGCCTTCCTTGCAAGTGGTAAGGCAGTGCTGCAGGTGTCTCTCCTCTCTATCACCCCTTCCCACTTGATTTCTGACTTACTTTATCCAATAAATAAAGTTAATAAAAAATGAAAAAAGTGTGTGTGTGTGTGTGTGTGTGTGTCTTCAGCAAATTTTCAGTGAAGATACTTGGCCCTCTGTTGGGGACAGTGTTGATTAAAAAGCAGGTAGAACAAATTGTTTCCATAAAAAGGTGATAACACTTGTATTTATAGATGGAAAAAATATGTCTCTAATTAAATGTCCCCAATTAATCATAAAAATATGTTCCTACAGTTATAGTATGTTATTTTCAGAAAATGTCATATGCCTTGATGTTTTTGTGGCTTGCTTTATCATATTCCCTACTTCAAGTATGTTACTTCAGCCTTCTTTGCACATGTCCAATTGTTCTTTCTCATTTAGATAGCTGTTGCAAAGGAAACTCCACAATAATGACTTTTAGATCATTTTGATTAGAATTAATGTCATGCTCCTGTTCACCATTTTGTAATACAATAATACTCTGTATTTTAATCAACAATGTATTTATTCTGCTTAATATATCAACAGTGCATATGAAAGCTTCCCCCTTGCATACCAACTTAATTAAAGAAAGAAACAACATCATTTATCTTTGAATATTGACTGTAGCTAACAGAGTATTCTGTGCCTTCTATGCCCTGTATAAGTAAATTGTGAAGTTAAATTAAGGAGAATTTAATAGTTTTTTTGTATGTGCTATAAAAATGAAATTTATTCAAGTTTTTTCTATAGTCTTATGACTAATAAGTAATGAAAACTATCATTTAGATTTCTAATATATACTGTTTTGCTCTAAAGTTTTGATAGAATAGGATAGGTTTTATTACTAATGCATAGAAAATAGAAAGCAATTTATTGTGAGAAAGCAAAGATAAAGGGATTATTTCTGATGGTATAAATGCTATAAAACTTAATAAAGTCCTTTTTGAGGCAATTTACCTAAACACATCAAAGATTTAAAGCATTCATGCTTTTTTTACTTAGGAGCTCTATTCCAAGATATTATGATAAAGAGATAAGCATAAAATACACTAAGCACAAAAATGAAACAATAAAAATTTTACCATTAAATTGCATAGAGTAGTGAAAAGTTTGAGCTAAATTCCCGAAATTAAGTGTTTTATTTTAGACATGTGCGATGAATCTGTTAATTACTAACTTAAAACAGGCTTGATCGCTTTCTAGCCCTGTGTCCTTGGAAAGCCATTTAACCATTTTGTGCCTATTTCCTTCTTTGAAAATGTGATTAAGAATAGTTTTCATTTTAGAGCTGCTGTGAAAATTAAATGCAGTGATATTTATATAGTTATCTTAACAACTATTTTACAGTATAAACTAAAACCATAAGATAAGTGTGTTCTCCTTCTCCCCCAAGTCTGTTTCTCCCAGTCCCTCTAGAGGGCCCCTCCCTTCCTCCTGTCCTTCCTCACCCTCCCTCTCCCTCCTTGCCCCTTTCTCTCCACATGCACACACAGGAAAGAAAACTACAGAAAATTAATTGTTGCTATCACCAACTTATGGGTTTATAAATGATCTTAGATTCATACTTCTTGATTATAATATTTTAGACTTGTTCTTTAGTCATTACTTCAGTAAGTGCAATAACTTGTTTTTAATATGTATCTTAATATCAGTTTCTCAAACACTGAGTGCCTATGTTTGGGAAGCAAGAAATAATTATACACATGAATATTTATTGTGAGGAGATTATTTTGAGTCAGCCTTTTTGCCAGCGGCAGTACCTTTGTAACATCACTTCAAAGGACCCTTTCCATGGTTGAATTCTTGGCATTTTCTGTGTGATCCTTTCATTTGACTTTGCTAAGAGTAAGTAGATGAGTGTGAGGGTTGTGATGATGTTAATTCATCACTAGTATTATAATAGGGTCCCTCCAATACTTTAAACATTAGTTTAAGTGAGTTTTGACAGAAGGAATGATGATACTGCCTGGGATAGACAGCCAGCTACAGTAGTTTTCAGGACGTTGACTATATTTTTTTGACATTTATAGAATTTGGGGGAGATTACTATCTTCTTTTTATTATTTTCATAAATATGTCTGAAGGAAATTAGAACAGTTTGAACACTGAACATACACATTTTCAATCTGAGCTACTAAACAAAAACAGCGAAAAAAGTGGCGTATCAATGTATCATACATTTTGAGTGTTTTCATCTCCCCATATCCTCAATGTAAGAAAGTTTAAAGACAATATATGTCAACTAGTTTTTATCCCTAATTTTAAAGATATCATTTTATTCCTCTGTGAATTCTTTACCCTTATCTTTTTTTAAATTTTTTTATCGTTGTAGTTATTGATGTTGTTGTTGTTGGATAGGACAGAGAGAAATGGAGAGAGAGGGGAAGACAGTGAGGAGGAGAGAAAGATAGAAACCTTCAGACCTGCTTCACCACCTGTGAAGCAACTCCCCTTCAGGTGGGTAGCTGGGGGCTTGAATCTGGATCCTTATAACAGTCCTTGGGCTTTGCGCCATCTGCGCTTAACCTGCTGCACTACAGCCCGACTCCCTCCTTATCTTTTTTTTTAATTTTATTTATTTATACAATGGAAACACTGACAAGAACCATTGGATACATGTGGGGCCAGCCACTCTGGTTTCCGCCTGCCTCCCCCAGCCACTGGGGAGACTGAGGTCAGAGTGGCCACCCAGGGGGTCTTGGGGTAGCTCCACGTGCGTGCTGAGGGCAAAATGTGCAGAAAGACAAGGCAGTCATCTCTGGGAAAGCTTCAGTGGGACAATTCCTTTATTGAAAGAAAAAGCAGGTAAATATATCCATAACTCAGGGCAGGGAAAGTTGAGATAACCATTAACACAAACACAGAGCAACACAATGCATATTCACATTTTGACCAACACACTGTTTGATCACAAGTGAAAGGTTACCATACAAGGTTTGGTCACAAGCTTTAAACTGTACATTTTTCTGATGGTAAATTGCAGGCACTTTAGGACAGCAGGGGGGAAAAGGAAGGCAGCTGAATAATCAGGACGTTTGTTGGCAGTTTTAAGGTTAACCGCACACAGTAATCCATGGCTTTTAATTTAATTAAGGAAGGGGGGGAGGTGGCATTTGTAGAAAGGCGTCCAGGGGTCCAGGGGTCCAACTGTCAAATTCCAGAGGCTGGGAGAACCGGAAAGGAGAGTTGGGGATCAACCCACTCAGACTTCATGGAAACAATGGCCTGGACTTTCCAGGACAGTGGGCCCCACTTTCCAACAGATAACAGGGGTACAATTCCCACCATCAGAGCTCCATATCCTATCCCCTCCCCTAATAGTTTTCCTATTCCTTATCCTCCTGGGAGTATGGACTCAGAGTCATTATGGGGTACAGAAGGTGGAAGGTCTGGCTTCTATAATTGCTTCCCCACTGAACATGGTGTTGGCAGATCAATCCATACTCCCAGCCTTTCTTTCTCTTTTCTTAGTGGATTAGGGCTCTGAGGAAGCGGAACTCCAGGACACCTGGTAGGGTCATCTGTCCAGGGAAGGTCTGGTTGGCATCATGGTAGCATCTGGTACCTGGTGGCTGAAAAAGAGTCATATAAAGCCATAAAAATTGTTAATTAATCATGAACTTAAAGACTGGAATATAGCAGATGAAGATTTGTGGTCTCCATTTTGGAAATAGCTAGTAGGTCTATTTTAGGTATATTCCAAAGGGCCCATAACTTTATTAGTTTTTGCCTGAGCCTGACATCTGATATGCAGGTGGACCCAGGTTATTTACATACTAAGAAACATATAGGAAACAATAACTTGGGTCCACCTGCATATTAGATATCAGGCTCAAAAAAAAAACAAACACTAATATAATCATGGGTCCCTTGGAATATACATAACATAGACCTATTAGTGAAACTGCCAAAAGTCCTTAGAAGACTTGTTGAAACATGCAGTTAGGGATACAAAGATCAGAGTGAACTCATAGAGAGGGGTTACAGTACTGTGAGTTCTATGTCATGTTAGAAGCAAAAAAAAAAAAAAGATAATATTAACCTTATATGTGATGAAAAATCACTGTCTTTATAAATTACTATGAGTGTCCGTTTGTGAGGTACAATCTACTTTCTCAGACCTAAGATTCCTCTAAAATCTCACACTATGCAATAATACTTACTTTGTTCAATAATTTATGTATAAAAAGAATTAAAGATCATGTTTTTGGGTTTATGTTGAAATTTATTTTAAGATGTGAGTCCGAAACACACCGCCAATGTTACTGGAAAAAGCAAAGCTGGAAAATAGAGTGTCTTTACAAGCAGAATAACACAAAAGTCCTGGTTGGTTTCTATCTCTTACCAAGGAATTGTCTAGCTATAGTATGATTAATACTATAAGAAAATTCACAGACTGCTGAAGAGGACTGACTAAATTGTACATAGGTTTTCAGTGAAAATCTACTGATCTAAATTGACAACATAACATGGTGGCATTATACTTTTAATGTCAGTTAAAGATAAAGAATAAAAGTCTAATTCTATGTGATAAATTAAAACACAATAATGAATGTTGTCTGCTAGATGGCACTCAGGTTTTAAGTTAGAGATATGTGGTAGTTTTTAACCTATAGTTATTTTTGCCTCCGTGAGCACAATGGTCTGCACTCATAAAATGTGTTTAATTTGAGGAGCACTAAGTTCTTTGCACTGAGACACAATGACACTGCTCAAACAATGTCCAGAAATACATTTTATTTGTCCTCACTATAAAAGCACTGAAAGGTCAAGTGGCTTCTTTAATAGTCACTAGGAGAATCTTTTTCAATCTAAATTAGAAGAAAGGCAAGTATAGGGAAGTCACATGTAGGAAGCTGCAGGTTGTGGTTAAATGCTGGACAATTAGGGTCACTTATGAAGGATTATAAATATATCTAAGTTGGATAGACATTAATAGACTATGAGGGAAGCTTTTGAAATTTTGTGAATAGGACAATGACATAAATAGGACATAAATAAGACAATGACATATTATGAAGAGTATATGATTATAATATCTGAAGTAACTGGTAGCAGAAAGTGTCAAGAAAATAAATCAAGAGAATAGTTTAATATTTCCAAAGAGGAAAAAAATCAGAAGTTTTCTAATGGGCATGGAAAACAAATGTATTTCTTTAAAGATATGTGTGTTAATGAAAACAGATCAATGAGATTTTGTTCTGAAAATTTGATGAAGAGGAGAGAGGCAGTGTTAATTTGTAATGTGGAATTGCTGCTTGAATACTTACCACCATTTTCAAAGATGCCACTTAAATAAGTCGTAATAGAGATTCTTATTAAAATTCCTGTGTTCAGCACCACCCACAGTTATATAATGTAAAAATTTGAGATATGCATTGTTGGCGCTCACGTGAGGTGGCTCCAATGGGGGGGGGCGGTGGTGGTGGGGGTAAGCCTCTGACCCTCCCTCACCAGTTCTAGTGACTGTGTGAAATAGAAAGAGGCATTGGGAGATATTCTGGTACGTTTGTTTGGAGATGGGTACAGGATTTTACACTGAGTTAAACAAAGAACATTTTTCACATGTGTCAGAAATTACAGGTTTCTTAAAGTTCAGCTTGCCCCCATGGTAGGGAGTTGATATGACAAGAATAGATGAGATACACAAAAGTCAAGACAATTAGTTTCCATGATGCAGGCAAATTAATTATCCAAAGGCATCTGAGAAAAGCATAGGGGTTAAACCAGTAAGGTGAGGTAGAGATGAAGAAAAACAAAGCTTGATATAAATCACAGATATCAAAAGACACAAGAAAATAGAATATGGGGTCTCACTGCCGGATACAGGCAGGGATGTATGATAGAGTGTGTTCTCCTATATGATCAAAATGTGAAGTTATAGTGAATGTGTGAACTTTGAATCACTATAGTCAACTTTGAGTGAACTCTCAAACAGGCAGCCATTTGGCCTGCTAGCAGGGGGAACTAAGTATGAGAGCTTTCTGTGAGCTTGAGAGACTAACAAAGAGAAACTGAGTCTGGGAGACTTTTCCTCTTGGCTCATCTCTATAAGGAGAGAGGCTAATAAGTGGGGTGTCTTTCCAGACCTCCATCCAAGAATGGGAGAGCTCCCCTAAGCTCTACCAAGCTTTCACATAGTCCTACAATGCATGTCACATTTCAGTCACATCATCTTCAAAGAAGTCTTCAGTCAACTGATAAAAAAATATTTCAAGGAAAATTATAAAACTCTATGTAAATAAAATTTTAGCAGTATAAGAACCTATTAGACACTGCACTATGTACACTTAGCCCAGTGCACCACCATCTAGTCCCCTATCAACTGGACACTTTTAGCTCTGTATGTATAAAACTACTTATTAAAGACTTACCAAACTCTTCTGCCACAACCATGACAAAAGCTATGTAGATCTTTTGATGAAGAATTCAAAGCTATTGTCCTAAGGATTATCGGAGAATTGAAAGTATCTGTGACTATAAAAAAATTGTTGTTGCTGACTTTGGTAAGCTCTTCATATATTTTGCTTATTAGCCCTTTGATCTTTTTCCACTCTGTAAGGAATCTCTCTGTCTTGGTGGTAGTACCTGTTGTGGAGCAGGAACTTTCACAATTTGATGTATTTTCATTGATATGTGTGTGTGTGTGTGTGTGTGTGTGTGTGTGTGTGTGTGTGTGTGTGTGTGTGTGTATGTCCTTACAATTGGACTTGAGCCTCTGAAACTTAGATGGAAAAGAGTTCTACCAATGTTATCTTTTAAATATTTGATGTCATAACCTTGATCCATTTGAAATTTATTTTGTGTGTGGTTCAGTTTCATTCTTCTGTATGTTTCAATTCAATTTTCCCAACATCATTTGTTTAGGAGGCTCTCTCCATTTAACATTTTTAGCTTCTTTGGTGCTTTTTCCTTTGAAAAAGGACCTAAACTGGTGTGAGAGCATTTTGCAGACCTATAATGCTGAAATGAGAAATTTACCCATGTGTCAAGAACTCTACTATAAACTATGAACCCCTCTATAAAAAAATCCTGGTAGCAATTTGAAAAATAAATGTAAATGTTCCAAAAAAGGTTGACTTAGAGGGGCTGGATGGTGGTACACTTGGTTGAACATCTTACAACAGTGTGCAAAGACCTGGGTTCAATGCCCCAGTCCCCAACTGCAGGGGGAAAGCTTCACAAGTGGTGAAGCAGGCTACAGGTGTCTCTCTGTCTTTCTTCCTCTCTATATTTCCCCTTCCCTCTCGATTTCTGGCTGTCTCTATCAAATAAATAAAGATAATATTTTTTTAAAGTTAAGGTGTAGAGAGCAAGAAGAAAAGGTAGAGGAAACTACCTCCCCCCAACTTCTTCCCCATAAAAGAAATGAAAATAACATGAGAGAGTTGTGCCATGCCCCCCCCGCCCAAAAATATTACATTATCGTGGCACAAGAAGCAGATGAAAAGGGACTAAATTCATAACTGAGGATAAAATACATGAAAATTCATGTATTCATCCTATATCATTAATGGGATGTCAGAGCTCAAATAGAATCTAGAAATGTACTTTTTCCCTAGCTTCTACACCAACCACTATTTTAAGAATAAAATTGAGATAAAGGAATAGAGGTTCCTAAACTTGTTCTGTCTTGCTGGTTCAAATAAATTATTATTTAGCTTCACTTAAATTGTTATTTAGCTTCACTTACCTAAACTCCTACTTTTACATTTTGTATTTCCCTCACATACTCAAACATAAATATTATTTTAGATTTTTCTTAAATATGGAGTTTGTATGTGTATCTTTCTTATAGACCTGTAGCTATATCTTTGTAACAAACATTTAAATAACTTTGATGCTGGTGGTCTATTGATCAAATATTGAGTAGAATTGCTTGTATCATCTCCCTTTTTTCTTTCAAAAGCATTTATTTTAATAATGATAAAATTGAATTGTTCAATATGAGTGGAATTAATAACATTGTTTCCAGCTATCACTGCCTTTCTCTTTGCTGCTTTACTGTTAAACTATTTTGATTAAATTAATAAAAATAATACAGAAAGCATTCAGAAAACTATTTATATCTGGTATTTTAACATTAAAGCTCAGTTTATAAGAAGACTGTGAATGTTATCTGTAATGGAAAAAATTATGAAAATTCATGTAAATTTAAGTAAAAAGAAGCCATTCTTGGAATCAATTGTCACTTTTCCTTTAAAGCTGTTATTCTGGAGTGGAGATAGTGCACCCCTTGAGAGTACACATTATCATGCACAAGGACTCTGTTTCAAAATCCTGGTCACACCTGCAAGAGGGAAATTTTACAGTGAGGCACCACTGTAGGTGCCTCTCTTTTTCTCTCCTTTTCCTTCCCCTCACCTCAATTTCTCTTTGTCCTATCAAAAGAGAAAAAAATAAGGAAAAAAGATAGGGCCACTGAGGGCAGTGGGTTCATAGTAAAGGCACTGAGTCCCAGATATCCTGTTGGTTACAAAATAAAAAAACTGTTTTTCTTAAAATACCAGTGGTTGGGGCAAAATAGCTCACTTAGATAGTGTTCTTTGCTATCAGTGCAATTTAGGCTTGAGCTCAGTACCCACCACACTAAGAGAAGTTTTGGTGCTATGGTCTCTTTCTCTTACTCCATCTCTCTATGTCTCTGTTGTTAGCTAAATCATCGTCATCATCATCATCTGGGTGCACATGTTCACATTTTCCTAGTTGATTTGTGAATATGTTTTGAGCTTTCATGTTTAGATAAATCACTCTTGCTAAAGTCAACTAAAACCAGATGTATAGGCCATTTTTAGTTACTAGTAACATATGGTCTTAGCTATGTTTTCTACAATATTCATATTGAAAAGATAAAAAATTATGCATCTCCATTGGCATCTAAAACTTTATTCTATTTATAGTTTACCTTACTGGATCTTTATATACTAGCATTTCCCATACCATTTACCCATGTCTGAATCTCTACTCACTTTGAACTACGTGTGTGTGTGTGTGTGTGTGTGTGTGTGTGTATGTGTGTGTGTGTGTCTGATTTTTAAGCCTAGAAATGCAAGATTTTACCACTCACACATCAACTTTTTCTTTTCACTCTTTATTTCTTACAGAAATATCCTTATTCATGAATATGTTAGTTTCTTCTACAACACATTCTAGAAATGAATGTTTCCAACTTGATATATCACAATGTTACAAATAACATCAAAATTGTACTATTTTTCAAAGACCAGACTACTGTCACCTCATTTCTATTTTTTCTGGTAGTCAAATTTCTACTTATCTATACTAGAAATTTTGAATACATTTAAGACAGAGTTTACACATTTGGTTTGAATTGCTCACTGTAGCAACATTTAAGAAACATGTTCCAATTAGCTACTTGGATATTTCCCCTGTGAATTTTTTCTTTTGTAAATAATTTAAGCAATGTTAAAAAATAATCTTAGTTAAATTAGGGGGATTATCAAACAGATTTAATGATATTATCTATAGTCACAAAGTATATAACTGAGGCTATTGATTTTAAAATAACTATTTTGCAATAGCACAACCAACCATCAGATATTTTTTCATCAGTACATAACTAGTTTTTCACATCAAACATTGAATTCTTCTTGATTTCCCCACTGAAATGTTTTCTTTACACCTTCTTCACTGAGTTTGACAGATATTTATTTTAGTTTTCAAAAATAATATATATTTTAGTTTAGACCAAAATTGTAACTTCATTTTATATTAAAGTAAACTTTGAAAACAGAAACAACACATAAAATTTTGGAAGGCTTTTTAGGACTGAATTTAGAATCAACATTAATGTCTTACATCTTCTGTTTCTTTATAGTTTTTTGGGTAGTTCTGTATTTTCTGTCTTATATGACCTACTTTTATGTACTCTTGTCAGATTTTTTTCCTAACATATCAGTAAATAGGATATAGTAAAAGTAGAATAAAGTTTTCGTAGAGATATAAAAATGTCAAAAAGTAATCACTAATTCTATTATATTAAAATTAACTAGTAATACTGATATTTCTTTAAAAATTCTTTATATTTCAGTCCCTTAAATGGAAGAAAAATACATCACTAAAGTAAAGCCTATGGTTATAGGACAAGAAAGCATAAAGAAGTATGATTTTTTTTACTACTCCTAATTCATATAATGTGATTAAGTATTAAGTCCTAAAATTACTTAAGACAAATATTGAATTTTACTCAGAAATTAAAACATGTTCAGTAAGTTAACACTTTATGTATAAAGTATCAAGGACATTATAAATAACTTTGAAAAGGAAAACTTTCCATGCTAAATTGTCGACTGAGAGAAGTCATAGTTGAGCGTCACTTTTCCTTCTATGAGCGATACTAGAAGAATATATTGAATTTCTCCAATATATTTAGTCTTGGAATATATTTTTAAAGTTGTCTTAATATAGACATTATAACATTTATTGTAAACTACTACTTTTCAGATGACATAATACATATAAATAGTGAACAAAGTCTATAGAGGTTAAGGGTCAAAAACATTGTTTTGTCCTTGACATTTCTTGATTTTTTTTGCACTATTAGTAATTTGTTATTGTTATATTACGAAAATGATAGAAGACAGTTGTTGTCACATGGGTACAGTTTCTTATTTTCCTCTGATAGGTGTCTGCACACCATTCCCACCACCAACTTAAGAACTTCCCCACTATTATGTACTGGATCCCCATTCCTGTCTCCTCCTCCACTTCCTTCCTTTCCCAGTGTTCATGTATTTGCTGAAACAGATAACACCTTGTTCATCATTCAGCTTGTCTTCTTTCTTTCTTTCCTTGCTTCATAAGATCCACCTTTAAATGAAATCATTCTGTAGTCATCCTTCTCTTTCTGGCTTATCTCACTTAACAGGATTTCTTTAATTTCCTCCCAAGTTGAGGTAAAGTTTACTTAATTATTTTTGACAGATGATTAGTATTCCATTGTGTAAATATACCACAGCTATTTTATTTTATTTTTAATTTATAAAAAGGAAACATTGACTAAACCATAGGATAAGAGGGGTAAAACTTCATACAATTTGTACCACCAGAACTCTGTATCCCATCCCCTTCTCTGATAGCTTTCCTATTTTTTAACCCTCTGGGAGTATGGACCTGAGGTCATTGTGGGATGCAGAAGGTTGAAGGTCTAGCTTTGTAAGTGCTTCCCCGCAGAACATGGGAATTGACAGGTTGATCCATACTTCCAACTTGTCTCTCTTTTTCCCTGGTGGGGGAGGGTTCTGGGGAAGCAGAGCTCCAGGACACATTGGTGGGGTTGTCTGTCCAGGGAATTCTGGTCAGCATCATGCTAGCATCTGGAACCTGGTGGTTGAAAAGAGAGTTAACATTCATTTGATGTGATTTGAAGCCCATATTCAGCTTAGGAGCCTGTGTGACCTCTGCATCCCTGTAGATCTGTGCTTACATTCTGTGGTCATAAGTAGGAACATTCGAAGCTGCCCAATATCAGAACCCATCTTCCTCAGGTGTAGCATAGAGTGTCCTGTCCATCCTCCCTTAGGAGGATGGAACATTCTCTACCATTGTTGATCCAAGTTGAGGGCCAGGTCCTATGGGGCGCACAAAGTGGTCTATTTTGTTGTTCCTGATAGAGGTGACCGGTAACAATGGAGAGAGGGATTTTTTTCGAGGTCTAGGCCCATCATGTCTGTTTGGGAATCCCAGAACTCCCCAGTTAGGGCCCCAGCTGATGGGGTGGCCTGATAGTGACTAAAGAATCATTGTTAAAGTATGCCAGTCTCTTGCCCTTATTCAGCTTTTGCAGTCCTTGATTTGATGAGGTTAGCTATGAAGTGAGTGAGAGAACTATAATAGGAAGTAGGTGAGGAGGGTATCTAAGTAGACACTATTTCATTATGAACTTGATACTGACTCACTACAGATCCACAGCTATTTTATACACTCATCTGTGACTGGGCATCTGTGTTGCTTCCAAGTTTGGGCTATTATAAATAGTGCTCCTTTAGACAAAGGTATGTGTAGTTCTTTTCAGATTAGTGCTTTTTTGATAGTATTTTAATTAGTGAATTAATGATGATTAACAGTATTATAAGATAACAGGGGTACAATACCATCCATATAGTTCCTTCTGCCATAGTTCCATATCCCATCCCTCCCCCACCAGAAGCTTCCCTATGCTTTATCCCTCAAGGAGTATAGACCAAAAGTTCTTTATGAGGTACAGATGATGGCAGATCTGGATTCTATAATTGCTTCTCCACTGAACATGGATGTTGGCAGGATGATCCATAGCCCTAGCCTGTTTCCATCTTTCCCTAATGGGTTAGGGCTCCCTGGGGAGGTGAGACTTTAAGACACATTGGTGAGGCTGTCTGCCCAAGGAGGTCAAGATGGTGTCATAGTAGCATCATAACTTGGTGGCTGAACAATGGTAAAATACAAAGCAAGACAAATTGTTTAATGAATAGGAACCAAAAGGTCAGAATAGAGCAAATGAAACTAGGTGTCTTGGTGTGGGATGAAGCTAGGAAAAGTATTTTAGATATTTCCAAAGGGCCCATGACTTTAGTATATTTTCCCTCAACCTGATAGCTAACATGAGTTGGGCTAAAAGTATTTTCTGGGAATAAAATGTTAGAATTGAGCTATTTTCTATCTCTCTGACTGTTTTAACCTTTTAAATCTGTTGACAACTTTGCCAAATTTATCTTTCATTTTTGCTACTTAATTTTTCTTTCTAGAATTTTCTTTTGGTTTCTGGTTAGAGTTTTCAAATATCAGCTTTTATTATGTCTGTTCTTACATACATTTTGTGTATTTTTTACAACAGGTGCTTACTATATTAATGAGTTAAATACATTTTTGATAATTTATTTAATCCATTTCACATATAAATGTCATTCTGTTGCATGCTTTGCTCTTCTGACTTTCTGATAATCTGACATGCTTTATAATCTTTTGTTGTAAGGAAGTTAATCTCTTTTGTATCAAGACTAATGAATTAGACTTGTGGGTTTTTTATATAATTATAATTTATTTTATTGTTAGATGTACTATATATGATAGTATGTAAAATTGCACTAATATACATTATTTTTGTTACATTTCTTGTCCCTGGTTCTCTAAACTTTCTAATGTCTGGTATATCATTTTATTAAAATCCGCCAAAGTCTATTTGTCCTATTAAATTATGTGGAAAGAGGAATGTTCTATAAACTTCAGTTAAGTCTCAGCATTTATGTTAATGTTTTACAAACTTCAGTTAATGTTCTATAAACTTCAGTTAAGTCTCAGTGTTTTAATATACCTGTGACCATCATAAAGTTCTCCAATAGTGTGCTGTGCCCTTCTAGTCCCCATGCTCTATTTTCTGAAATCCTGCTTTTAACCTTCACTGGAGAAGTCAGAAATGTTTGAAGTAGGACAAATGACCTTTCTTTAATTGTAGCTATATTCTAGTGAAGTGTTTGTTTGTGTTGTTTTTTTTCCCCTCCTAAGACATTGACCTGTTGCATACACAGGATTCTTGCAGTACTTTGTATATAAAGGACTCTTGCAGTACAGTTACTATTTTCCTATCATGCTAGAGCTGTCCCATACCATGGGATCATTCAGATTTATAACTTAAGAATCTGATGGATTTCATGAAGTCAAATACCATGAAATGATGGTGACCTTCTTATTGCCAGTAGATGGTTTTACTCTCATACTATTCCATGCTCAGCTTCCAACATGTCATTTGCCACTTAAGTATTCTATAACTTTTAAAAATATGTTTTATTTCAATGATATAGAAAGAGAGAGAGACCAGAGAACTGCTCGCTCTGGCTTACAGTAGTGTGGGGAATGGAACATGGAACTTCGGAGCCTCAGACATAAAAGTCCTTTTGCATAACCATTGTGATATCCTTCCCATCCTTTCATATACTTTTTGTCTGATCATTTTCTGCTTCAAGTTACCATATTTAGTCTGTGACTCTCTGTATATGTTGTATCTCTTGATTTGGTGGTGAAAGTTGGCTGTTTGGTGGGTCCCAAAATATCATTGAATTTTTTTGTCCTGTTTTTTCTTTTTTTAATGTTAGGAGTGATAGATTCCAACGTTTTTCAATGTGGTAGTGGAACACAAATCTTCTGATTATGATTTTTTATATTTGCATAACATAAAGAACATTGGTAGGATATTCCTACAAATGATATCTTACATGTTTTATTATTCAACAGATTTTAGAAAATCATCTGTAATGTACTTTTATTTTGTAGATATATAACTCCGAATTTAGCAACCAGCAATTTTGAAAAATCACTTTAAATTATGATGTTTCATTTATTTTGTTTCTAGTAATTCATAATTTATCTGATTTTTTGTGATTTGAGTAGCTAAATACAAAGTTTTGAGGTTATAGAAGCTAGTATATATAGATTAGAACTAGTTTAAGAAAATGTAACTTAAATTGTATTAGTGAATTTTTTTTTGTCTCAGATATTTTCTTAAAACTCTATTTCATTCCTTGTCACAGTAATTTGATGAGCTCGTAATGCCCTTATAATCATTAGCATTTCAATTAAAGAAATTAGAAATAGCAGCCAGGCATCATATAATTTAATATCCCAGTTAAACAGGACTTCTTTAAACTGATGAAATCTTTCAAGTTTCAAAGATTATTAGGAATATGTTAGAGAAACAAGCATAAAAGCACTATTTGGGTTATGTTTCTGTTTTTGAAAATTTTTTTGAAAGATCTCCATTTGTTGCTTAAATTTCAAAGAAAAACAGAGAAATGCAACTTCAAGCATATCATAGTCCAAGGGAATACAGATATGAAATAGTTTTAATAGTTAAATCTTCTCTTTCCCAGTTTCTATGAACTTGTCTGATAGATTTTCAGTGGCTGCTTCATAATATGGCACAGTGGGGAATCAATTTTCACCTGAAGTCAAAGGAGAACATGACTCTTTGATCTCAAAAAAGGTTAAAATCCTCTTCACTTTAATAGCACAGAGAAAAAAATAAACTCTTAATGAGAGAAAGGACTTGTAGGAGAGAAAATACAGTTACAGTTACAGTTGTTAAATCATTGAAAACAAGCCAAAACTTGCAGTTGAAAGAGAATAGAAAGGAACAACTGAGCACAAATTCTAATCATAACTTTGAGGGGAATAAGTCTTTGATATATTTTAGTGTTTAGCAATAAAATTCAAAATATTGTATCTCAGGCAAGTTTTTTCTAAAAAGAAATTTGTTTTTATTATCTTTGTTTATTGGATAGAGACAGCCAGAAGTCTCTATTAGAGAGGGAAGAGGATGATAGAGAGGGAGAGAGACAGAGAAACACCTTCAGCACTGCTTCACCACTTTCAAAGCCTTCCCCCTGCAAGTGGGGACCGGGGGCTCAAACCTGGGTCCTTGCACACTATAACATGTATACTCAACCAGGTGCACCACCACCAAACCTCAGAAGTTTTTATGTAAAAATAGATTACAAACATTTTGTTCTCAGTAAATATAATTACAAAGCTCAGAAAGCAAAGAGTAAAAGAAGTATGGGTTATCCTGATATGATTGGAGAATGTTTTGGAAATTTTTTAAATATCTTTTTCACTTACTTTTTAATTTTTTGTTGTCTTTATCTATTGGATAGAGACTATCAGAAATCAAGACAGAAAAGGGAGATATAGAGGGAGAGATACAGTAAGACGTCTGCAACATTGCTTTACCACTTGCAAAGCTTTCCCCCTGCAGGTGAGAACTGGGAGCTCGAACCCTTGTCCTTGCACATTATAACATGTGCACTCAACCAGACGAGCCACCACCTAGCCCTGGTTTGGGAATTTTTCATGCCAAAATAGAGATACTCTTGGGCACACTCTTTATGATTCTTCTTTCTATGAATAGTGAAGAAACAAACTGAGTATCAGACTTCATTCCATAAGCCTTTAATAATAATGTTTTGTTTCTAAGCATGTTTACTAGAACTCATGGCTCTCATCAGAGAATAAGGCTTCAGTCATCCCTAAAATTCATTGATTTGAATTTTTATAAGTATATGAGTTTCTCTTAATATGATTTTATTTTTCCCCCTCATGTCTGAGACTAACTTTTTTCAGATAGTGACAGGAACAGAGAGGTGAGGAAGATGGTCAGAGGTTGGTAGGAGAAACCTGGGTTGTGGGCATTATTGTACTATGTAGGTAAGCTATTTTTCTGGTGATATTTTGACTTATACAGATAAGTTATATTAAAGTTTCATGATGTTATCCTGCTTTAATGTTTTTTTTTTAAAAATCAGGACTCAGGACATACTTTTTAAATTATTTAATCACCACCAAAATTATAGCTGGATTTGAGTGCCTGCACAAAGAATTCACAGCTCCCATAAGCTATTACACACACACACACACACACACACACACACCTTTCTTTTATTTTATAGAACAGAGAGAAATTGACAAGGGGGAGAAAGAGAGACATCAACTAAATTGCGTCACTGCTCATGAAGTTTCTTCTGCCCCCTGCAGGTAGGAACCAGAAGTTTGAACCTGGGTTCTTATACATGTATGTCTTCAACCAGATGTGCCACTACCTGGCCCCAGGACATTTTTAAAAGATATTTTTATTTTGTGCTTTATGAAGTTTACTATACATAGAGAAGGCTGCAGAAATATAAAGAAATGCTAATACCTACCAAATTTTAAGTACCATTGAAGAAAATACACTGTGCAGCAGGCATAATACAGACCTGTTAATTTCAAGAGCAGATAAACCTTTTTAAACCATCCAAGATGATATTATTGTCATATTTCTATACCACTAAATTTCCCTTAATACTTATAGACTTTGTAATCAAAGATAACAGAATCTATAAATAACTTTAGGAATGGATTTTCCAGGGGAGATAGAATAATGGTTATGCAAAAGATTTTCATGTCTCTGAAATCACAGGTTGAATTTCCCTGCACCATCATAAACAAAAGTCAAACAGTGCCCTGTTCTCTCTTTATACATATTTTCTTCTGCATTTCTCTTTAACACAAATAAGACATCTTTTTAAAATGTGTTTTCCCAGAGTGGGGGTATAGCATAATGGTTATGCAAAGAGACTTTCATGCCTGAGGCTCTCAACTCCCAGGTTCAATTCCCCACACCGCCACAAGCCAGAGCTGAGCAGTGCTCTGGTAAAAGAAAAAAAAAAAGAAATGTGTTTTCCTTTAAAGTATGGTAAGGGCAGATGTAAGCTGAAACTTGGACTGGTTATGGCATATTGCACCAAAGCAAAGGACTTTGGAGAAGAAAGGAAGGGACAGGATGAATGGACAGTGGAGTCCTGGTATGTTTCCACTAGTTCATCTCTAGATACCAATCAAAGGGGGATGAGAGGTTGTACTTATGTGTTAAAGATTGATATAAACCATTAAGGCCTCAAATAATATTTTTAAAAAGGAAATGTTTATAAAAAGTGATAATGATTTGCAGCCAGTTTATCATTATATGGGTAAATAATTGTATGAAAATGGTACTCATTTATTTTAAATTAATCTCTGAAATCTTAGTATCATTATTATTGGTATAGCTAAAGTTCATTACATTGTAGTTTGTATACTATATTAAAGAATATACAAACAGTATAAAGATATAAAATTGCTTGTACATATTTCTGAAATCTGTTTATCTGCTCATGAGAAAAATGTGTTCATTTAAACCTTGAAATACATTTTTTAAAAATCTGGCTTCCAACTAGCGAAGAAGTCCATTCCCCACGCATACAATTAAAATCAACAAAGATAAAATTAATTATCCTGTCTAAGGACAACATGCAGATAAATTATCAACAGATCATAGGTTTGGAAACTAAAGTGGAGAATGTATTCCATAATATAAGTGCAGACATTTCATTGTTGCCAGAACTTGAGAAAATAATGTATCTTGTTAATGAGAGAGCATGTCCTGTTCCCTCTGAAATATACAACTTTAGAAAAACTTGAATTGGGTGAGGATGGGGGTGGATGTGGTTGGAAAAGCCAATTAGTAATATTCCTTTTAAATTAGAAATAATTTCGCACAAATTTCTTTCATCTCAGATGTCAATGAAATATTTATCTGTAAAGCTTAATAGAACAGGGAGTCGGTTGGTAGTGTAGTGGGTTAAGCGCAGGTGGTGCAAAGCGCAAGAATTGGCATAAGGATCCCGGTTCAAGCCCTAGGTTCCCCACCTATAGGGAAGTCTCTTTACAGGTGGTGAAGCAGGTCTGCAAGTGTCTATCTTTCTCCCCCCACCCCTGTCTTCTTCTCTCTCCATTTCTTTCTGTCCTATCCAACAATGACGACATTAATAAAAACAATAATTACAACAATAAAAAAAGCTTAATAGAACAAATAGTACTCTAAGTAAATCATGTTTAGATGTCAGATCTCGGTGTGTGGTATAATATGTTACTTTACATCTCTGATACTTTAGAGCATGTTCTCAAAATACTAAACATTGTATATACTAAACATTGTATATACAAATGACAACATTCAAATAATGGATATTTGAAGAGATGTTATCTGTACACATTCTGCTACCCTCTTTAGCTTGAATTTTTAAGAAATTGAGTTTACTTTCTTTGATGTTGAGTTCAGTTTTAATATTATCCAGTGGAAGATATAATTTCAAATGATTACTTGATTCTGATAGCACCAAATTACAAATACACAGATTATACCAGCAGCAAACCAGATTAAAATTCCCATGAAATTTATTTGTTCACATGCAGACTTCTTGGTTATACTGAAAATATAATAACTCACATTAATGCAATTTTGTTTACATGTGAAAACCCTGTTTATAGAATAAAAAACTGATATGAAAATAGGTCTATACATTTTCAATGTGAGTATTTGCATATAAATTAGCACTTGACTAATCTATTTGGTTTACTAAAATATTTTTAGGTTTAATATATAGTCTTCTTAGACTGGACCACTGAATGTGAATCAAAATGTAAACAGAGGAAAACTCTATAAGTGTGACCAAATGATTATGACCATTATCTGTATCCACATAAGCTAAGATGAAATGAACACACATTTATTTTTGGTGAAGCTAGAGTAAGCACCAGAGCTTTTCCCCATACTCATGGTATTTCACTGTGGTGCTAGGGATAAAATCTGGGCTAAAAACAAGACAGACACATGCCCTATATGATAGACAAACTTACTCACCTAGGAACATACATCTGGTAACACTTGTATTTTGATCCACAGAAATTTTATTTTTTCTCTATATTTCAGCTGTCAATTTTGAAAAACTATGCCAGAATGTTAAAAGAGAGACCCAAGGTTTTGTGGGCCTGGATCTTTGAAAAATTGAATGGATTTGTTTTTAAGGAAAAACAATAAGACGTTAAAAATTAAGTAAATATGGGGCTGGCAAAATAGCTTCCTTGAATAGGACAATGTTCTGCCATGCACATAAGCCAAGTTTTAGCTCAGCCTCCACTGATTAGAAGGACGTCAAATGCTGCCTTTCATTCTTATTTCCTGTCTTTGTTTCACTCTTCCTACCTGAAAAAAACAGACTGTTGTCAGTGAAAGCTGAGAGATGATAAAAAGGTAAAACATAGTGACTGAGGAAATAGATCAACTGGTAGAGCCAGGGACAGTTTCTGAGGCTTCTGATTTGAGCCCCAGCATCACATATGCAAGAGTGACTCTCTGATTTCTCTTTCTGTTAATGTGAAACTATTTTTGTCTATCTAATGTAAAATAAATTAAAAAATCTTTTAATAAGTAAAGAATATCATCATTTGGGGGCTGGGTGATGGTGCAGGTGCACACATGTTGCAATGTGCAAGGACCCAGGTTCGAGCCCCCAGTCCCCACATGTAGGGGGAAAGCTTTGCAAGTGGTGAAGCAGTGCAGCAGGTGTCTCTCTGTCTCTCTCCCATCTCTACCACCCCCTTCCCTCTCAATTTCTGGCTGTCTATCCAATAAATAAATAAAGAGAATAAAATTTATATAAAAAGTGTCATCTTTTTTCTAGAGCTAAGAACAAAATACAATGAATTATGAATTTAATTTTTTTTCTTGGTTATCACAAGTAATAAAATCACTTGGGAACTTGGGAGAGATCATCTAAATATAAGATCTTATCTTCAAGTTTGAGTTTATTTGGCTTTACAGATAATGTCCTCACATTTTCAAGAGGGCTACTTATCTATTTATACTCTTTTATGCTAGAATAAACTTAATCCAGACTCATGACAAATGCTTTGCAGATGCCTTTGTCTTTCACTTGTTTCATAATGAAATAATTTTGCTTATAGAAATTAGCTATGGGTGTCAAGTGGTGGCAACCTTATAGAGCACATACCTTGCCATATATGGTGACTAAGATTCAAGCCATTGGTCCCTACCTGCAAGGGTAGTCTTCCATAGCATTGAAATAGTGCTGTAGAGGTCTAGTTTTATCAACTCCCTGTTTCATTCTGTCTCTTAGAAATAAAAAAAATGAGAAAATAGCTCTGATAATATAAAACACTGATGTTGGAAGGCTAAAAGGTATCAATCTTCTAATCTAATTGTATTTATATTTGAAGGAGATAGCATAGAAGTGAGCTAAATTGTACAATTTCACAATTTAGGTAAAAGCAAACTAGAAAACATGCTCTTTTTTTTTTTTCCAGATTTCAATATCACTATCTTTCTACTGTTGAAGAAAATGTTTAACATTCTAGAATTCTCTAAATTCTTGATACATTATCTAATTTGATCCACTTATGAGGAATGAAGATAATATAACTAAAATAAATCAGAGTAGTCTAGCAACACTTTCTAAAATAGATACTCTTTTTTTTTTTTTAAGGCAGAGAAAGTGAAAGACCATGGCACTGTAATATTTATAATGCAGTGGAGAACTGTCTCAAACTTGGGTTATGCACAGGCAGCACACTATCCAAGTGACCTATTTTGCTGACCTTGTGGTGTCTTTCTAGTTGATTAAGTCATCCTGGAGCAGTGAAGCCCCACTGATGTGAAAAAACAAACTAGAGTCATTGTCCTTTATGGCATCGTATTAACTATGGTCTGTCCATTATAATGTAGGCTCTGTTCCCTTCTAGTATTGATGTTACCATCCTCAAGTTACAATGTAGACCATTGAAAATTAATGACTATACCTTGTTTATGTTCTTAATACTTATGCATATACATGTATTTGCTATTTCGTGTGTGTGTGCGTGTGTGTGTGTGTGTGTGTGTGTGTGTGTGTGTGTATGTGCGGCAATGCTTTATAGTATAGTCTTTAACACACAGGCACAACCTCTTGACTGGAATCTAGGAGACACACCAGGATCCTAATGTTATTTTATCCTGTCCTTCTTTTCTCCCCTTTGTTTTGGTGCAATACTCCACTCCAAGTTTCATCTTATGTCTTCCCTTACAGTTTTTTTTCTTAAGTTCGACATGTAAGTGAGATCATTTGATATTGGTCATTTTCTTTCTAGATTCTCTCCCTCAACAGGATGCCTACAGGTTCTGACCATACTATTGAAAAGATTATCTCATTATTTTGGCAGATACATAGTACTCTATTACATATATGTACCAAAATTTCCTTAGTCATTCATCTGTTGTTGGGTATCTGAGTTACTTCCAAGTTTGGGTTATTATAAACTGATGCAATAAATATTGGTGTGCAGGGGCCTTTTGAAATATGTGTTTTTATTTTTTTCTGGGTATATTCCTAGGAGAAGGATTGCTGGCTCATAAGGTAGGTCTATTTCTAAAATTATGATGAATATCCAAACTATTTTCCATAGGAGTTGTGCTAATTTACCATCTCACCAGCAATGTAGTAGAGTCCCTCTCCCCTTACAGCTCTCAGACAGTTGATGTTTCTGTCTTTTCTAATGTGTAACGTTCTCACAGGTTTAACATGGTATCTCTTCTTTCAATTAGTATGTCACTGATCATCAGTGACTTTGAACATTTTTTAATGTCTGCTGGTCCTTTGGATCTCTTTTTTTTTAATTTATAAAATGGAGACATTGACAAGACCATAGGATAAGAGGGATATAATTCCACACAATTCCCACCACCAGAACTCTATCCCAACCCCCCCCCCCAAAAAAAAAAAGCTCTCCTATTCTTTATCCTTCTGAAAGTATGGACCCAGGATTATTGTGAGGTACAGAAGGTAGAAGGTTTGGCTTCTGTAATTGCAACCCACTGAACATGGGCATTGGCAGGTCAATCCATACTCCTAGCCTGTCTCTTCTCTTTTTCCCTAGTGGGGCAGGGCTCCAGAGATGCAGGACTCCAGGACACGTATTGGTGGGGTCATCTGCCTAACGAAGTCAGGTTGGCATCATGGTATCATCTAAAACCTGGTGGCTGAAAAAGAGTTAAGATATAACAGAACAAATTGTTGACTAGTCATGAACCTAAAGCCAAGAATTGCAGATGAAGATTTGGGGTCTCCATTTTGGAAAATGTTATTATCTCTATTTTAGGTATATCCCAAGGGGCCCATGACTTTACACCTGTGCTGAATATGGGTCACAGATCAAATCTATAGAGTTTATAGTTAACTATCTACATACTTTTACCATATTTGGAAGCTATTCCTTTCCCTGATCCAGCTTTTTAGTCCTTTTTCCAACCCTGACATCATCTCCCCAGACAGTACCATGTGTCCACCTTCATGTTAGTTGTCAGATTCAGGCAAAAACTAGTGAAGTCATAGATCTCATCTTTGGAGAAGTTCTGTCCATTTATTCTTCCCATTGTATTTGCTATTTCTAACTCTATCTTTTTCTTTTTTTAGCTTGTGTATGCTTCATTCATCTGTAATGTGTTTAAACCCTTAAAGTCACAATATGCTAAAAAATATACATCACCCATTATCTCTACACTAGAAGTATCTGGAAGACATCATATGCTTGACTTATCTTAGTTTTACAGAAAAGTAAAAAAAAAAATTCAAGCAAAGTTGAATTCATAGTTTAGAAGTTGTACTTCCTGTAGAATAAAATGCAAGTCCTTAAGATCAATAGAAAACTTTAATTACATTCATGAAGTTCTTAAGTGTTTAAAACTTTGAATATAACTATAATCTAATTACTCATCTTCTCATCTGTTCGAATGACAATGCCAGACTTAGAAAGGATGATGATTATCGTTATTAATCTTTGCTAAGCCACCTACATATTGATTAAATAGTCAAGAGAACATATCACTGTCTTATGCTCTATTGACTCAGAGATTAAAGGTCAGATCAGAGGGAGAGAATAATGTACTAATGAGAAATAATAGCTAGAAAAACTGTCACTCATGTATTCTAAAGGAGTAACTTCTTTATGTGTAGAATTGAGATAAACAGTAGAGAGATAATATAAAGAACAAAATATGGTGCCTACATGAAAGGTAGTAAGTTTGATATCACAACTAAATTATTTATGGTAGGATTATCCTGAGTCCTGGAACTAAGTACGATGAAACTAAGAGATTAGAGAAGAACAGCAAAGAATGTGATTCAGTCATCACATAGATATGGGGATATTTGGGAATTAGGGAGACAACTGGACTGATGGTCATGTTACCTCAGATGGTTGCATAATACTATCCCTATGTCTGGGATTAGTTATTCTCCTTTTTTTTTCTACCTTCAGTAGGGTTCAGTATTACAGGCCAACATTGACAGACACAAAGACAGACACTACATACACAAGCACCAAAGTTTCTTTCAGTGCTGTGGGGACTAGTCTCTAAACTGGGTTGTGCACATGAAAAGCTGGGATAATATGCAGGTGAACTATTTTGACAGTCCTCTTTCTCTAAGATTTCTTATGTAGTCTATTTACACGTATGGAATTTAAAAGTCCTAACAAGACCAGTATCTTACTTCATTTCTAATTCAAAAGTATGTGTTTCTAGTAATTTGGCATCTGTCAGTTGTTGGTTTTGAAAGAAGTTGAGTGAAAGGGGAAAAGATTTTACTCTTTTGACATTAGAGAAAAATATGTCAAGCTATACTAATAAGTGGACATTTTAATGATTCAAAATTTGTGGATTTATCTGCATTTATTATACTAGTATATGCAAACCTAATAGCTAAAGTAATAATTTGAAGTCTGAAAAATGTTAAAGAAAATTGGTTTTAATGTTAAATGATAATTAATACTTGTATAAAAGTAGAGGATTCTGAACTCATAATAGCAACAGGGTGAACCTAGTAAGAGCTAATTAAGCTGAGATAAGAATACTGGCCTTAAATTAAGTCCTTCAGTTTATTATTGTTAAAATTGTATCATTATAGTGGAAACTGGTAATCATTTTCAAAAGATGAACTAGTCACTGTATTAGTACAGATTTATGAAAGCTATATCTGTTTAATTAGTGAAGACTCGTAAACTCAGAAAAGCCTAATCAAATCTTTAAATTATGAAATTAAAAAATTAAAATGAGAGAAATTTCACATTTCTTCATCATATTCTACTATATAGACCATCTAAGAATTTTGAGTACTTTCATATGTTTTAGGAAAATCTTTAGAAACTTATTTCCTCTGTCTGCATAAGTATAAGTCAATTACATATATTTGTAATTTTTGAATACTTGATTGAATATATCTATATGCTTACACAGAAGTATGTTTACACAGAAAGTTGTCATATTTTTAATGTTTTACCTTAATTATATATTTAAAACCATGTACATATTAAAGTACTTCTGAGTGACAAGTAGTTAGTAGTGCCACTTCCACAAAGTAGAAGTCTCTAAACTTTCTTGTCAAAGAAAATTGATTTTTTTAATTTATTTATTATTGGATAGAGACAGAAATTGAAAGGGGAGGGGAAGAGAGAGAGGGAGAGAGACAGAGAATCACCTTCAGTACTGGTTTTCCACTGCAGGTAGGGAAAGGATGCCACCAATTGGCCCCCAGAAATTGATTACTGGGATATAAGACCTTGAGTGCTGAAATTTAAGATACCATATGTCTTCTAGAACTTGGATCTGTCCATCTTAAGAGTCTTCATTGTAATACTTTGGTTATTTCCATGTCATCTCTTATTTTATAGATACAGTAGTCTAAGTACTCTTTTGTCCTGAAAGTTTAGATATAGAAGTGCTAATTACATAGATTACTGTATTAGAAGATAGATGTGGGCATTTATGTGGTACCTAATAGTGAAGGGGGGGTAGTCTCATGGATGGGTTTAATGTTTTTATTTTATTTATAAAATGGAAATATTGACAAGACCATAGATAGCATAAGTGGGGTACATTTTCATACAGTTCCCACAACCAGAACTTCATATCCCATACCCTCCCTTGAAACCTTTCCTATTCTGTAACCCTCTGGGAGTATGGACCCAGGATTATTGTGGGGTACAGAAGGTAGAAGGTCTGGCTTCTGTAATTGCAACCCACTGAACATGGGCATTGGCAGGTCAATCCATACTCCCAGCCTGTCTTTCTCTTTCCCTAGTGGGGCAGGGCACCAGGGAGGCAGGACTCCAGGACACATTGGTGGGGTCATCTGCCTAAGAAAGTCAGGTTGGCATCATGGTATCATCTAGAACCTGGTGGCTGAAAAAGAGTTAAGATATAACAGAACAAATTGTTGACTAGTCATGAACCTAAAAGCAAGAATTGCAAATGAAGATTTGGGGTCTCCATTTTGGAAAATGCTAGTAAGCCTATATTAGGTATATCCCAAGTGCCCATGACTTTACTAGTTTTTGCCTAAGTCTGACAGCTAACTTGTAGGTGAACACAAGGTATTGTCTGGGGAGATGGTGTCATAGTTGGAAAAAGGACTAGAAAGCTGGTTCAGGGAAGAGAGTAGCTCCCAAATATGGGAAAAATATATAAATATAGTTAACTGTAAACCCCATAGATTTAGTCTGGTGCCCATAATCAGCACAGGATCCTATATAACCTACACCCCTGTAGGTTTGAGATAGCTTTCTGTGGTCACAATTATGAATATTCCAGGCTGCATTAATTTCAGGACCCATCTTTCTCAGCTGGTATGTACATAGAGTATGTTGTCCAATCTCCCTTCGGAGAATGGGACAGTCCCTACCATTGTTGATCCACACTGAGGGCAAGGTCCTATAGAGGACAATAAAGGGTCCATTATGTTGTTCCTGATGGAGATGACCAGTGACAATGGCGAGAGGGATCTGTTAGAGTTCTAGGTCCATCATCAATATGTAGGAATACCAGGATTCCCTGACTAGGGCTCCAGGTGATGGGGTGGCCTGGTAGAGACCAAAGAGTCATCATTTAAGTATGCCAGTCTCTGGCCCTTACTTAGCTTTTGTAGTCCTTACTTTGTCTGACAAGGTTAGCTTTGGAGTGATTGAGGGAAGTATAATAGGAAGTAGGTGAGAAGCTATTTGGTTAGGTACTTTAAGGCGCTCTTTTAGGCCTTTCTACTTTCTTGCTGCATTTGGATTTATTGTTTTATAAAAGGAAATACAAAAGAAAAAAAAAAGCTCTCCTACTGTGCAAGCATTTCAATAGTCTACATACCAGAGAAGAAAAACTTAATGCTTTTGGTCATTGTGCCTTGATCTTGTCCTATGTCCCTAGAACTTCTTTTTAAGTTGCCTGGCCTGTGCCATTTTGTATTTGTAAGCCTGACTGAGCTCCTTGGTTCTAGAAATCATTAAGATGCTTCCACCTATAACAAAGAAGGATTCCTTGGCGACACTATTAGCTAGTTTTCTCAGATTTAGCTAATTCAACAGTTAAGATGCAATGTGAGTATGCTGATAGTAGGTGGTGATTATTATTGTTTGATCTTTAATAGAAACAGAGGCATCAAAAACTGACCACAGCAACAAAACTTCTTTCAGTGTGGTGTCATGCTGAAGCTATCTTGTGCACATGGCAAAATCGCACATTATCCAAATGAACAATTTCATCATCCTGATGTGAATGATATATGTGTGTGTGTGTTTCTTTTTTATTGTTCACTGACATTTTTACTTTGATGGAATCATAGAATTGAGATTTAGGAGGATATTTATTTCAGGATATTTTCAGAGTGTATGTTTTAAGAGACTAAAATGAAAACTCAATTTTGAGGGCCAGTAATATGATATATAATAATTTGAAAAAAATCGGAGTGCAGCATAGGTAGCAATGGTAACTATTGTTCCATTGTTCCTACATAAATGTAGTAAGAGGCAATGTAAAAGTTATTTTATAATGGGTAGGGGAGATTGTTTAAGGTGCAAAGAGTCTCTCATGCCTGAAGCTTTGAAGTCCCACATCACCAGAGGCCAGAGCTAAGCAGTACTCTGGTGACAAAAAAAAAAAATTATTTTTTAGTATGAGGAATAGTCAAAATAAGATTGGTAAATCACTTTACTATCCCCATGTGCTTTGCTTAAATACTATAAAGAAGAAAAACTGACTACCATTTCCAATAACCTACACAATGTTGAACTAATTCAAAATAAAATTACCATTCTCCTTTAGTTGCTAAAATGCAACTTCCTATCATTTCTGTCTTCATAAACTGCCCTTTATTTAAACATTACACAATGTGAAAAATTCTACTCAAGTTTTTATTTTAATTGGGAAATTATTTCCAGTATTGTTTATCATGGACATCTATGTATTTCTAATTTATTTAACCATTTATAAGAATAAAATATCCCCATGTCTCATATTTCTAAATTATGTAGGCTTCCTGCATTTTATAAATTTATAATTATAGGAAAAAGCTATCATTGACTTACAAATTGAAGGATTTATTTTTTCTATATTTTTCAAATATTATTTTCCCTTTGTTGGGGGTATTAATGGTTTACAGTGAACAGTAAAAAACAATAGTTGGTGCATGTGTACATTTCTCAGTTTTCCACATAACAGTCTAACCACCTAGGTCTTCCTCCGCCATCATGTCCCAGGACCTGAATACTTTCCCTAGCCCCAAATACACCAAATCCAGTTAGAAGGATTTGTTTCATTTACAAACTGTTCTATGATTGTAGATACTTGCAAACAGTAATATAAGCTATTTTCAAAGTATTTATAGCTATTAACCAGTCCTTGGAAATAAAGGAAGGTATGGTGAGCACAGCAATTTACGGAAATCACATTCGCCAGCATTTTAATTTGCTCTTTGAGACAGACATTTAATCCTACAGAATTTGCAGCTGAGAGTGCTTTTAATGAACGCACTGTGTATACCAAAATGCTGAGTTAAAAAGAGAGGCTGGAACAAATAGAGAATTACCATACAAAACCCCATTGTCAGTTTCAATTTAGATCCTTTTACTCTGGCTATTCAAGGTTAAGTAGATAGACCTCAAAGCCACTGTTATCAGCATGCAATTCCAGGAGTAGTAAGGAGTCTGGTCACTTGATTTCCCAAATATCGTTCTTTTGCTGCTGAAGGGGCATGGCACACATTCGACAGCCAAATTTTATCTTTGTGGTAAGACATCAATACAGTTTAGTGTCATGGGCAATTTGTATTGGTTCAGCTGCATGCTGGCTTAATAGAGCAGAAGTTTTGACATTATTATGAAACATTTACATCATAAAAGTTTTGAAAAATCCTGTCTGTTGACCTAAAATAATTTGACATTTTACTCTGCTCACTAGAATAGACCAAATTATGGATTTTCTTTTTTGTGTTGAAGGGTTGATTCACTTCTCATTAATTAAAGCGCCAAAGTATCCTAAATTAAGCTGTCAGGTTTTATAAATGAAACAAAAAGCATTCTAATTTCTCATTCTAAGTACCTCTGAATTTAAATTATACCTCTAATAAAAGAGTATTGCAATTTTGTCTTGACTATTTGAGCTTCACTGTAAAAAGGAGAGAAGAATGCATTTTTATTACTTTAAGATAAATAATGATAAAGTAGAGATATTGATAGGAAAGTGTTTCTCTGCCAAAGTAGTGCAGTGAACATGTATGCAGTGCTTACCCAAAAGAGTCTACAGAGAGAATCTAGGCCTGCTCACTATGGAATTTTATGTCATATATTTATGAAGTCATTCAGAATATAGTATATTTTCATAAGTTAGTCTTTAATGTCATTTTTATGGGGGTAATATTTTACTGTGCAGTCATTAAAATGTGAGTAAATTTCTCACCCCCCCTATAAAAGTTCTCTACAGAACATTCTCACCAACAATCTAGGTCCTTTTATGTTGTCATGCAACAGGGTTCCAAGGTTTTCTTCCGTCTCTTCCTCCCACTCCTTTCCCAGAATCCTTCTACTTGATGCCATACACCATGCCCAGTCCAAAGCCAAAACCTTGACTTTCAAAACATTTTGGTGTAACTACTGCAGATGTGTTAGAGTTGAATTCTTAAATTGATTCAAATATTTTGCCTATATGGATATGTGTGTTTATCTACATCTGTATAACTTTCTATCTATCCAGTGCTTAGATATGTATATAAATATATATATGAAAAATATTAGTGTCTTGGTACTAAAAACAAACAAACAACAACAAAAGAGCCACTTGTTTTCTTCTCAGGATCTTCTCACACATGATTTCACCACTCTGAGCTAATTTTTTTTTTTTTTTGGAATGGGAAGAAAGAGAAAGAGATAGGCAGACAAAGGGAGAGATATTATATGACTGAAGTTTCCACCAATGGCATAGTGATCATTCAATTTATAGTAGAACAAATATTAAAGTTAGTATGAGTGGGTGTGTGGTGGCACACCTGATTGAACACATGCACAGGAATCCAGTTTCAAGCCCCTAGTCCCCACCTGCAGGGGAAAACTTCACATTTCCAGTGGCCCTTTTCCCCCCTCTCCTCTCCTCTCCTCTCCTCTCCTCTCCTCTCCTCTCCTCTCCTCTCCTCTCCTCTCCTCTCCTCTCCTCTCCTCTCCTCTCCTCTCCTCTCCTCTCCTCTCTTTTCCTTTTTCCTTTCCTTTTTTTAAAATTTTTATTTGATAGGATAGAAAGGAATGAAGAAGGGAAGGGAGACAGAGGAGCGAGAAAGAGAAAACTACAATACTGCCTCACTGAAGCTTAATCCTACAAGTGGGGATTGAGAAGGCCCTTGCACATGGTAATAGATGAGTTCAGCTATGTGTGTCACCAACTCTTAAATCTGATCTTTGCCATTTCAGTCAAGCTCCTGTGTTGTTTCCAATGACCACAGACATATAATACATACTTGGTATTATTATATAATGTCATGGAATACTCACTTTCTTTCAGGCTTTCTGAAAAAAAAAACAACAAAAAACATTAATTAGGAATGGAGATAGTATAGAGATATACTCTCTTGCCCAAGACATAAGGTCAATCTCAGCACTACCATAAGCCAGAGCCAAATTGTGATCCACTCAAAAGAATAAAATAAAAGAAAGAAGAAAATTTCTATACATTAACCATCTGATTCCCCACAATATCCTATTGTAGATGGTGATGTCATGGATACTTTACAGAACTCATTACCAAATAAACTGTGGAGATGGAAATTTTATCTAGATATTTTGGAAGTCCTGGCATTTATCTACACATTTATTTCTGAAGTCAGGACCTTGTGAAAGTATGATTTTACCACTCTTGATAGACTTTTTATTTGCCTAGGTTGAGAGGAAGACAATGGTCCTCCATACCACTGGATCTTCCTCCAGTGTGATGGTGCCATCTCTGTGGTGTAAGGGTTCAAATCTGGCCCATGCTAATGGCAAAGCGATGTCTTACTTATTGGTCTATTTCTTTGGCCCTATGACTTTCTTTTTATAGTTATAAGCTTGCTCATAGTTTTTCTTCTTTTGTATATTCCATCCACCACCAGTCACTTTTCATGAAGAATTTGTCCTGATTTATGACTCCATAGTAACTCTAGAAACACTACCTTTTCAACTTGAACGTGTATTGGCCAGTGAATTATAGATCAGTGGAAAGATAGGTAATGGTAATGCCAAAAAGTAATCGAAGTGAACTATTTCACAGGAACCCACTTTTTATCTCTGATGTTTCCTAGCATTTGTTTGTTTTCCATTTTGAAAACCTCTACTTCTAATTCTATTTTTTTCTGTCTAGCTAACTGAAATTGTCAATATTCTTAATTAATCATCTATATTTGAATGACAACTCATAACTTTGTAAATGTCTGAAACTATTAATTTTATCATGACTATTAATAACTATATTTCAAATTCAAATCTCTACTAATAATCATTCTCAATTGTAAATATTTTTGGTAGTTTGTATATTACTTCACTTTACTTACAGAGGATAAAACAGTCTGTATTAAAAAATATTGAGGTTGGGATAGTCTGGCGGTAGTGCAGAGGGCTAAACGTGCGTGGCACAAGCGCAAGGACCATGGAAGGATCCCGGTTCGAGCCCCTGGCTCCCCACCTGCCTGGGATGCACTTCATAGGCGGTGAAGCTGGTCTGCAGGTGTCTATCTTTCTCTTTCCCTCTCTGTCTTCCCTTCCTCTTTCCATTTCTCTCTATCCTATCCAACAACAACAACATCAATAATAATAACAATAATAACTACAACAACAATAAAACAGCAAGAGCAACAAAAGGAAAATAAATATAAAACAAATTTTAAAAATATTTTTTAAATATTGAGGTTATGTAGCTTTGCTCTTGTTATTCTTTTCTAAGCTATGCCTTCCTAGGTGGATTTCATGGACTGAATGCTATTACAGCCTTGCTGACAATGATCTGATGAGGCAGATTCTGTAATTAGTCTCACCTTGCGTGTGAAAAAAATGAACTTAAATGATAAGACAATTATCTAATATTCTGCTAGTGGAATTGAGAATTAAACTCAAACTTCTGTTTCTAGATTCATCCTTTTAGTGTATATGTAGAAATACTATTTTTATCCTTTCCTTCATTGTTTTGACATTTTGTTACTGTTTATTTTAAGATTTTACAAAAGAAACTCATTCTTTCCTCTTGTACACAGATCTTGTATAGTTCATGATTACCAGTTCATAATGTGTGTGTGTGCTTCTATATATATAATTTTTATTTAAATATTTTTTAGTGACTGAGTAATGGTTTACAAAACCATTTTATGTTTTCTTACCTTATCTAATGAAGGGGCAGCCTTTTTGTACCCTTTTTCCATGGGAATTTCTAGTTAGTTCCCTGTTGAGCCCATGTGTACATTTGTCTCTAGTGGGGCTCTAGAACTCAGGATACAAGAAGCAAAAGAAAGATACCTTTCTTTTCTGAATTTAGCTATGTGTTTCTTTAGTATAGTCAGATAAGTATGCATTATTATTGTAGCTTACTGAACTCTTTGAAGTTACTTTGTTTCTCAAAATTAAAATTATCAGGAATGAGGAGCAGTGGTAAAATGCAGGATTTGCAAGTGTGAAATTCCAAGTTCAGAGATCAGAACCACAAATACCAGAGCAACACTTTGTTTCTGTCACTCTCCCTCAGTCTGTTCTGTCAGTAAGTAAATAAATATCTTAAAATATAGTTTGCAAATATATTTAAAGTAGCAAAATATATTAAAACATATTATGAAAATATGTACACTGTTTTTATCCCCTATCTTTAGCTTTGAAATAAATTATTTTCAGGGCCAGGTGGTGGTGCACCTGGTTGAGCACACATATTACAATGCACAAGGACCCAGGTTCAATCTCCTAGTTACCCCTTGCAGGGGGAAAGCTTCACAAGTGGTGAAGCAGGGCTGCAGGTGTCTCTCTGTCTCTCTCCCTCCCTATTACCTCCTGCCCTCTTGCTTTCTACCTGTCTCTATCCAATAAATAAATAAAGATAATTAAAAAAAACCTTGAAATAAATTATTTTCTATGTGTATATTCCCAGGAGAGTTCTGCTACATAAGCATCCAGGCTTCCTCACTGATATTAGTGGAAAATTAACTTCAGTTAACACTATGAAAATGTGTTAAGCTGGAATATGTGTCAAAAAAATATTTCTTGGCATTTAAATATGAAGGCTTAATTGGGGAAGATATAATAATACCTACT
This sequence comes from Erinaceus europaeus, assembly GCF_950295315.1. Lineage (NCBI taxonomy): Eukaryota > Metazoa > Chordata > Mammalia > Eulipotyphla > Erinaceidae > Erinaceus > Erinaceus europaeus. Next base: position 46,739,357 of record NC_080171.1, on the reverse strand, counting down.
TGTCATATTTCTGAATAACGGAAATTAAATACAATCCTAAAATTAGGAAATTATATATGGAGTGCCCATTAACATATTAAATTCTATAGTTCATTATTTTTTTATTATTCTCTCAAATTAGGTCTTTAACTGCCATGACATGAAAATGACCAGGAAGATATGTAGCTAAGTATGGATATTGTACAGTTTGGAAATAAAATCACTTTGTTGAATATGCATATTTAAATATGAATATATAATATTTATAAATATATATAAACATATATGTATAGTTAACTGTGCACTATTTTGTGGCTATCCTCCATAGTCTCTTATATGTCTATGAAGTTTTATATACATGCATATTGGTAGTTTTTATTTTTCTATTTCTCACTGTGGAGCCTGGTAATTAGAAGAATACTGTTGAATTCCTCTAAACCTCAGACCACATCTGAATAAATTATAATTCCTATGTTTCAGATACTGTCTTTTACATTTACATATGAGTGAATCTTTAAACAGTTCTTTCTTGGTGTGCTTTTTCTAGCATAGTGTTTCTGTGTATTTCTTTATAAGTTCTTTTTTCCTCATTTTCTTAGTGGCAATATAAATATTTTGGCCCCTTTCTACCTCCCCATTAATTGATCTTTATCACTTATCACTTATCACTTTATCACTGCAGTCATTTTAAGATTAATTTGTGTAGAAAAAAAATATTTTGTAATATAAAACTATGTTTTTCTCTAGCTAACAAGAAGTTAAAAAATGTATTTCCCAGTAAAACTCACTTAACATAAATTTTTATATGACAACAAAATATTACCCAACTATTTTTACTCGTTATAGTGAGACATTGCTTCTTTGTTTTTTAGTTACTACTCTGGTGCTTTAGAAAGTTGACTCTTCTAATTTAACAGTCATGTGTGTACGTTCATATACACATATAATTTTTATTTAAGTATTTTATTAGTGATTTAATAGTCGTTTACAAGACCATATGATTATTGAAGTATTGTTCCACATTACACCCACTAACACAGTTCTCTTTACTCCTAAAAGACACTTTTATAGTTTTGTTTCTTTCTTTTCTTTCTTTGTTTCCTTCTTTCTTCTCTATTTCTTTAATGTGTTTCAATTCTTTCTACTGAATATATGAGTGAATCCATCCTGTAATTGTCTTTCAAAGAAATGCAGAGCCTTTGGTAATATCAATGAACTATAGTGTTAAGTCCTTGAACACAAAATAGCTAAATCTTTTCACTTAACCTTGGTCCTCCTACCCCAAGCTATTAGTTTCTTAATTGCAGAGCCTGAGGTGGGGAGAGAACATAATGGTTATGCAAAAGACTTTCTTGCCTAAGGCTCCTGAGTCTCAGATTCAATTCTAGGTGCCACCATAAACCAGAGCTGAGCTGAGCCATGCTCTGGTGAAAGAGAAAAAAGAAAGAGGAAAAGTATAATAATAATAATAATAATAATAATAATAATAATAATAATAAGTAAATACAGGAGTCAGTCTGAATTCAAGACTTCTTACATACAAGATACCTCTGGACTGCCTCTGGAAATTTTTTTTTTTCAATTTAAATTTAGTAAAAGTGAAGGGAGTAGCATTGTTCCACTGTTCCACCATCCATCAAGGTCCTCTGAAGCCTTCATTGGTGTTCCTTTGCTGTGCAAGTGTTCACAACTAGGCCTTCATATATTGACAAGGCAAATGTTCTACTGTGTGAGTTGTCTCCCACCCAACTTCATAGGTCATTTTTATAATAGTTCATTTCAGAAAAACAAATCATCTTATTCAAATATGAACAGTATAAAAGTTAAATACATATCATTGAGGCAAGATATTATGTATTATACAAAAAATAATACAAAAAAACAGCAAAAAAATCTTCAATGTATAAAGAAAATAGCTTCAATGTGTAAAGAGAAAAAGTTGCTGCAAAGTTGGATAAAATATAATCCACAATATTGCAAAATGAATTTTGACTGAAGTCAGAAGAAACTTGACAAATAAAAATATTCATGCTAAAGCAAGAGATAGGCAAATATGTGGAGGTATTGTTAGTCAAAAAGGAGGTCTACAATTCCACACAATTCCCACCATTACCCCTCTTATTCTATGGTCTTGTCAATATTTCCATTTTACAAATATAAATTTTTTTTTAAAAGGAAGTCTAAATAAGAACTGATCCTGCCAGAATTCTGTAAAGGATTTAAAAAGTTGGACAAAATAATTTTAGAAATAAACACCAAATTAAAGAAATTCAAGTTACTTATAAAATAAGAAGGATGAGAAAAACAAAGAAAATGCAGATATAGAAAAGATTAAAAAGTACTAAAGGAACAAATGGCATAATTTTAAAAGACAAAAGACTATGTGTGTAATAGTGTTATATGTAAATGCTTTATATATAATTTATCTATAAATGTATTACATATAAACATCCCATGCGAGTCTTTTTGTTCTTATTAAACTATTCTTTGCTTGAACAGCATTACATTTCTTTTGTGCTTTACATCTGTCATATATAGTTTTTTCCTAAATTATGACAAGATGTGTCAGCATGAATTTAAATTAATTAGTATGTCATCATACTCATAAAAATGTAAATACTGTTTATTTCATAAATATCTATTAATTTATAAAGAACCAGAGCACTGTCCTGGGACATGAGGTATCTGGGATTGGATTTAGAACCTCCTATTTTGCAGGTCCTGACCTCTGCTTCTGTGCCAGCTCCCAAGTCACCATGTATTTCCTTTTTTTCATTATATTTTAGATCATTTTATTTTGGTGTGGGCGAGGATGTCACTGGTCTACAGTTTCATATCTTTTCCATGCTAGGTATCAGCACATCACATTCTCTCCCAACCTGTTGTCTTCCTCCACCATAGGACACTAACATTTCCCTCTGGGAGATGGGTCCTGCCATAGTAATAGAAAAAAAATTAATATCTGCTTTTAAAGTTGGTTATATTGACATTTTGAATAACTTCATGCATTTACTTTTTGGTTAGTTGATTATCAACACATTTTTTTTTTCTTTACTACTAAACACCCTAAGGAAGAATTTATGTCACTGACACTTTCTGGATGTGAGGACAATCTGACAATGACACATGTTACCCCACTAATCAACTGATTTATCTGGTCTGGTTTACTATATAGGTAAATCTCTGCTCCCTCGCTGTTCTATGTGCATCCTGAAGCAGAGGACTTGATGGAAGAGGATAATTTTTTTTTTCTCATATTTATACCTTAACGTCTAATAGTCATACACTATATGTTACTCACTCTCTATATGTATTTTTCCACATATTTTCTTTTATTTCTATATATAGTTGACAATATCCCAATGTTCTATCTTTTAATGTTGAATATCAGTATAATACCTTCAAACACTTATATCACCACTCTCTATTCCTAATATCCTATGTACTGCTCTTTTTTTCCTAATGAAAAAGCATAGAATTTAAAAAAAAATTTTGCGCTGGTTCTTGCACTTTGCACTTTGTGTGCTTAACGCAGTGAGCTACAGCCTGGCCCCCTAAACAGTAGAGAATTTCTAATATGCTCAAAATCAAATTTTTTAGGATATGTTCATAGGTTGAATCCAATTTTGAAAGCCAACATATGGCTATAGTTTCAGAAATAAAATGAATTTGAGCTTATGAAGATAGTTATCTGATTCTATGTCATTATAATTCTTCTCCCCCATGAGGAAATACATAGTGAAAATTTGGAAGAAAAGTATGGGAAAGAAGAACTCATAAGATTAAATTTTTGTTGTTGTTGTCACCAGAGTTATTTATCATAATTAGATCAAAATTAGCAGATATTAAAGCTTCCTTTTAAAAGAACTACATATGGAACCTTTATTGATGTAGACTGGAATCATTTTAAACTAGATTGAAACACACATTTTTGCAGTTTTAAAGTTTCTATTGATGTAGTTTTTCTTTGAAGTTTGGCAATTATTTTGGATTTATTTATGATCACAGAGTATACATTTTTTTTTAAATTCTAGGAAGTGGTGAATATTTTCTTTACTTTAATATATGCCATCCTAGAATCTTGTAAGAACATTAAGCAGAAGTTTTCTCTGAATTTATATTTTTCCAAATTGTGTTTATCTAGTGGAGAAAATAATTGCAAGCTTTCTTTCCATGGTCACCAGAGAATAATACATGCCAGAGTAAGCCACTTTTTAGAGAAATTTTAAAGGGAAATGTAGATATAAATTTTTATAGAATAAAAAATCCAAGTTTATATCTAAAAACTGTAAATATACAAAGTAAATCAAACATTTACCCCAACTTTCTACCTCAATGTTATTATAAGATATTCAAAAATATAATCCTGATAAAAAACTACAATATTGACAAAACAATCTTGAGAAGAAAAAACGGAACTGGAGACACCACATCCCCAGATCTCAAATTGTATTATAGGGCCATTGTAATCAAAACTGCTTGGTACTGGAACATGAACAAACACACTGACCAGTGGAATAGAATTGAGAGCCCAGAAGTAAGCCCTCACACTTATGGACATCTATTCTTTGACAAAGGTGCCCAGACTAGTAAATGGGGAAAGGGGAGTCGCTTCAACAAATGGTGTTGGAAAAATGCATTGAAACATGCAGAAGAATGAAACTGAACCACTATATTTCACCAAATACAAAAGTAAATTCCAAGTGGATCAAGGACTTGAATGTTAGACCAGAAACTGTCGGATACTTAGAGGAAAATATTGGCAGAATTCTTTTCCGCATAAATTTTAAAGACATCTTCAATGAAATGCATCCAATTACAAAGAAGACTAAGGCAAGCATAAACCTATGGGACTACATCAAATTAAAAAGCTTCTGCACAGCAAAAGAAACCACTACCCAAACCAAGAGACCCTTCACAGAATGGGAGAAGATCTTTATGTGCCATACATCAGACAAGAGGCTAATAACCAGGATATATAAAGAGCTTGCCAAATTCAACAAGAAAACATATTACCCCATCCAAAAATGGGGAGAGGACATGCATAGGATACTCCCCACAGAAGAGATCTGAAAGGCCAAAAACATATGAAAAAAATGCTTCAAGTCCTTGATTGTCAGAGAAGCAAAGACAACAATGAGATACCACTTCATTCCTGTGAGAATGTCATACACCAGAAAAGATAGCAGTAACAAATGCTGGTGAGGTTGTGGGGTCAAAGGAGCCCTCCTGCACTGCTGGTGGAAATGTAAATTGGTCTAACCTCTGTGGAGAGCAGTCTGGAGTACTCTCACAAGGCTAGGAGTGTACTTTCCTATGACTCTGCAATTAAGTCTACTGGGGATATATCCTAAGGAACCAAACACACCCATCTAAGAACATTTGTGTATACCTATGTTCATAGCATCACAGTTTGTAATAGCCAAAATCTGGAAGAAAACCAAGTGTCCAACACAGATGAGTGGCTGAGCAAGTTGTGTTATATATAGTATATATTTGAATACTACTCAAGTATTAAAAATGACAATTTTGGGAGTCGGGCAGTGGTGCAGTGGGTTAAGTGCACGTGGCACAAAGCACAAAGACCGGCATAAGGATCCCGGTTCGAGCCCCCAGCTCCCCACCTGCAGGGGAGTCGCTTCACAAGTGGTGAAGCAGGTCTGCAGGTATCTGTCTTTCTCTCCCCCCCCCCGTCTTCCCCTCCTCTCTCCATTTCTCTCTGTCCTATTCAACAATAACGACATCAATAATCACAACAATGTTAAACAACAAGGGCAACAAAAGGGAAAATAAATAAATATATATTAAAAAATTAAAAAATGGCAATTTCACCATTTTCAGCCCATCTTGAATAGAGATTGAAGAAATCATGTTAAGTTAAATAAGTCAGAAACAGAAGGATGAATATAGGATGATCTCCCTCACAAGCAGAAGTTGAAAAACAAGAGAATAGAAAACACTAAGCAGAACTTGGACTAGATCTGGTGTATTGCACCGAAGTAAAAGACTCTGGGATGGGTGGGGAGATTTCAGGCCCTGGAACAGAATGGCAGAGGATCTAGTGGGGGTAGTATTGTTGTGTGGAAAACTGAGAAATGTTATGCATGTACAAACTATTTTATTTACTGTTGAGTGTAAAACATTAATTTCTCAATTAATAATAAAAATTATCAAGAAATGAAATAAATTACAATATTAACTACTAGTCAGTGAAAACTTATCAAAGTATAAGTTAACTGAAATACCTGTTAGGCAGGTACAAGTTACCAAACATAAGACATTCACACAGAAATGGGATTCCATGAGTATACAAATATATTTCCTTGAACTATTTATAGAATTGTTAGTTAAATATGTGCAAGATGGAGGTCAGAAGATTTTACAGAAATATGGTATTGTATTTTCTCAAAATTAGGATACTTTGCTGAATATCTGTTAATTCAACTGAGCCCTGGAAAGACAAAAGTGAAGAAGTGAGACAAAGTCAATATTAAAGATTATGAACAAGCATTGAAAACATCAAGTGGTGCCTTTCAGAATAATATCTGACAATCACGACAAAAATGTAGACAATAAAAATTTGAGAATAGCAAACATTACAACCATCATATAAGAAGACCAATTATATAATTAAGAAAAACTGATTCTAGTAATTCTGTGTGATACTCTCAAGTATTTCACTTCTGTAAGTATTACAAATTATTGTGTATATATTTATTATTGTCACATTAAATGCCATTTGTGCTTAATAAAGGTGAGGAAAAATACAAGTTATTTTACATTTTTCTCACACAAGATTAGTGATTATCTTCATCTCATTGAGAAGAAACAACTTTCTTTCTGGCAATATAGTCTTTGATTTAAAAATTGTCTTTAATATCTTGGATTAGTTTTGTGGGTATAGTTTCAGCTTTCACTGAAAATGATCTTTTGTTGGCTGCATTTTAAAGAGATATTTTTCATTCCTATTACATGCTGACAGTTTAGTAGTTCTTTTCCAAAATATTAATGATGTTTGCCTTTGATTTTTTCCTTTCATTGTTTTCATGATAATTTAGTTATATTATCATTTTATCATGGATGTATTAGGTTTTGAGCACAATTTAATTTTGCTTTCGACACTTTGATTATAATGTTTATTTACATTTTTATTTGATTTTTTTCATCCTGTCTCTAAATTATAATAAGATTGATGTAAGGGAGAGTATGATAAATTTGAGATGAACATTGTAATTTTAGTAGAAGCAGTAGAACAAGTATGTTCATACAGAAAATCGGCCCAAAAAGTGACATATGACTAAAAAAATAAGTGAGACAACTAATTCTATATTACACTTGAATTTTCAAAAAGCATATAGATGTCAAAAAAAAAAAAGAAATAATAGATGAAGAGAAGAATACAAGTAGACATATAATTTAGACACATCCATAATCACACTAATTGTGGATAACCTAGATAAAAGTTATCTGGGTGTGTGAAGATGTAAAATGCAAATATAGTCTACTAAGAATAGATACACTGAAAACCTAAATACAACTAGATCAAAGGTAATTTGATAGAAAAATATATACAATTAAAACAGTCAGCACTGGAGTTTGAGGCCATGTAAAATTCAGATAAATATATATTTTAAGAAAAATAGTAACATCAGAGGTAAAAATGTGTCATTACCTGCTGATGAAAGAACCAATTCATCACTGCATTTAGTATCCTGACTTGAATACACATAATATAACAGTGTCATAATTTATATACAAACTTGCCAGATTAGATACATAGAGAAGACAAACTTGCAATATGAATTTTAAGGTTAAACCTCCTTTATTATTCAACAAAGTAATTAAGTGTAATATTTGAATACTATTATGAAATTTAAGCTTATAATATTAGTGTCAGGGTGGGGGAGATATAATGGTTATGCAAACGGACTTTCATGCCTGAGGCTCCTAAATCCCAGGTTCAGTCCCCTGCACCACTGTAAGCCAGAGCTGAGCAGTGCTCTGGTGTTTCTATCTCTCTCTCTCTGCATTTCTTTCAAAAATAAAATAAATAAAATATAAATAATAATAATAGTGTCATATGATATCCAGTAACTGTAGAATGCTATTTTGTTTCAAATAAAATCACCATGTTTGACATGAATGGCTAAATTACAAGGATATTTCAGAAGAATATTTTCTCTGTATATAGTGAAATTAAATTAGAAATCAATAGCAAATAGTTATATGGAATACTCTTGCTACTTAATAAAATTAACGAATACACTTAAGCAGTAAATACTGATGGCTTCAAAACAAAAAAGATAAAATATTTCAGAGTAATGAATAGTGAAACACATGTAAAAATTATAAAATATAAATTAAGAGCATGGATAAAAACTAAGTGATATCTGTAGAAAAGAAATATTAAAATTAATACAAAAACCTCCATTTTAAGAAACTGTAATACATAGTAGGAAGAAAAGGCAATTACAAATATAAAGTTAATAAAATTGCTATTTTATAAATAAAAAGCATTTTAATGGAATGATGAATGGAAAGAAGAACAAAAATAAATAAATCCAAGTGGAAAGGTAATTATATAAATGATAATATTGACATTAAAAATATTATTTTTCTACAGACACTAAATTAATATTAAAAGTTAATACTACAACAATTTTGTTGTGAATGTATTTTATAAATCACATACAAATTTCTTAAATACTAATTATCAAGATTATGCAAGTAAAATGTGCATGGACCTTTATCTGTTAAACATTTTAGTAGTTAGTAGTTCTAAACTTTACCACAAAAAGAACTCAAGATTGAGCTGATTATACCAGTGAATGCCATCAAGCATATTTAAAATGAGTGGTACCAAGTTAATAAAAATATTTTTAAATGACATAGCAAAGAATACTTCCAACTAACTAGGTGGGAGTCCTAAATTATCCTTTTATGAAAGCCTGACAAAAGCATTATAAGTGAAAAAAAAAAAACTATAGAGCCTTATAAGAAAATATCTAACAATATTTATCTTCTCACCAGGCCCCATGTCTTCATATTTCTTAAAATGGGGTATTCCTCAATTTGCAAGTTTATAATTGAAAATGAGTAAGATCATCTTAATGCAAAGTAGAACTTATAAATATTCAGCATTGTGCACTATTAAAATTGTGATAATTATTTGGGGAGATAGTTCAGCCTGTCAGAGCATCTATTATATTTGCATGTCTCTTGTGCCAGCAGTCACGTCCAATCTCTGAAATCAACTATGTCTGAGCTGAAAACACTGCTTCTTAATTCTCTTTTGTAATAAGCAGTAATATTAAAAGTTATAGAAAACAATAGATGGGTACTTCCCATCTTAATAAATAACATTTATAAAACTCATACAGGGAGTCTGGCTGTAGCACAGCTAGTTAAGCGCACATGGCATGAAGCGCAAGGACCAGCATAAGGATGCCAGATCGAGCCCCTGGCTCCCCACCGGCAAAGAAGTCGCTTCATAAGTGGTGAAGCAGGTCTGCAGGTATCTGTCTTTCTCTCCCCTCTTTGTCTTCCCCTCCTCTCTCCATTTCTCTCTGTCCTAACAACGACGACATTAATAACAACAGTAATAACTACAACAACAAGGGTAACAAAAGGAAAAATAAATAAATATATATTTTTTAAAAAACTCATACAGATAGCATACTAGTGAATCCTATTTCCTGTTACAGTGAAATAAAGCAAGGGAAAGAGACAAAAGGTTTATATCCATTAAAAAAGAAGATGCTAAATATACTGAGTGTAGATTTAAAGAATTGCAGAAAACTTAGCCATACATGTGGACAATTCTCAGGAACTGAAAAATCTTACCAGAATCAATATATATCACCATAGTAATAATCTTGGGATTTGGTAGGTATAAAAACCATAAAAAATTGCAGAGAAACACTAGACCTAGGAAACACTTGAATAAAGAAAAATAAAATATATTGCTGCCTAAAGCAGTGAGGAATTAAAATTATATATAGAAAAATCAATTTTGCTAGAGCCTCAAAACCCAAGCATATTTCAGGATAATGACAGAAAATATTTCTGTATACTGAAAACTACAAATTATTCAGAGAGAACTTGGGAGAAGGCAAATAGAGAGCTACTATGTCTTGATAGCATGGAGATTTTGTGATAGAAATTCTACTTAAATTTACACATCAGATCAACACAATTCTAAAAAAATCCATCAACTTAAAAAAGAAAATTAATAGTGTTAAAATTTTTTTTAAATAATTAAAGTAGGAGCATACACAGTTATTATGAAGTATTTACCTTTAAGGCAATATGAAGCTAAAGTCATCAAGAATGTAGTGGCCACTGGTGTACAAGCACAAGAGTTGGTGCTGGAACCAGTGTGCAAACACCTATCATGAAAAGATGAGACAATATACCTATGTGACAACAAATGTCATGCATATCATTACATAGTAAAACAATTTTTAAAAGGATATAGCTTTCGCTTATTCTTTTTTTTTTCCTTTTGTTGCCTTTGTTGTAGCCTTGTTGTGGTTACTGTTGTTGATGTTGTTCCTTGTTGGATAGGACAGAGAAATGGAGAGAGGAGGGGAGGACAAATGGGGAGAGAAAGATAGACACCTACAGGCCTGCTTCTCCGTCTGTGAAGTGACTCCCCTGCAGGTGGGGAGCAGGGGCTTGAACTGGGATCCTTATGCTGGTCCTTGCGCTTCGCGCTATGTGCGCTTAATCCGCTGAGCTACCGCCAAACCCCCAGCTTTGGAATATTAGACAAGTATGAAAGACAATAGAGGGATTTTTTTTAGAAGTTCATGTGTTTCAGTTTTTTATATATATAAAACAAATAAATGAAACCACCTACAAGTTGTCTTTTGGAGAAATGAAGGTCATTTGGTAACAGAAACCATAGCAATAAGAGTCCTTGAAAGCACACGTGCACACGTGTATACACACACACACACACACACACACACACACACACACACACACACACACACACACACACGATAAAAGTTCCTTAACTTTATCTCTTTTCCCTTTATCCACATATTTCTTTTTCAATACAGAGCCTGGAAATGGAAGGTAGCACCATCACTATGCAAAATAATTTCATGCCTGAAACTCTAGTGTTTCTGGTTGGATCCCAGACCACTACTACTAGAACTGAAAAGTGCTTCAATAGAGAGAGAGAGAGAAAGAAATAGGGATAAAAATAAGGTTTTATGGATACAAGATATCACTGAACTATCTCACGGACTGGAATTCCTTTCATTCTTGCTTACTTCCTCTCTCTCTCTCTCTCTTTCTTCTTTTTGTAAGGGCCAGGAGAGAGAAGGGAAGAGACAGTAGTGATGTCAAGGCACCTATCTGCTGACAAAGATGTGTAGGTATGGAATTAGCAACAGTGGCAAAGATCTTCTAGTTGGAAAATACGTATTTCCCCAGAGAATTTACTAGAGTAGTAGAGTTCATAGAAAGTAAATAATGGGATCTGGGTGGTGGTGCTTCTAGTTAAATGCACATACTGTTATGATTAAGCACCAGGATTCAAGCCCCCAGCTTGCAGGGAAGAAGCTTCACAAGTTGTAAAGCAACTTTCTCTTTCTTTCTCCCTCTCATTAATTTCTCTCTGTCTTATCAAATTAAAAAATGTATATAGTGAGACTTCCTGGTATGACAAAAAGATGTTAAGATAAAGTCAAGTGATGAGTAAGAATGTAGTTGAGGGCTAGAGATAGAGCGTGATGGTTATGCAAATGGATTTCAAACCTGAGGCCCTCAGCTCCCACATTTAAACCTCAGTACCACTATAAGCCAGAGCTGGGCAGTGATCTGGTAAACTAAATATATATATATATATATATATATAGAAAAGAATAAAAGAGAAAAAGCAAGAACTGAAAAACTACAGCACAGCAAAGGGCACCACCACTTAAACAGAAAGACACCCTACTGCATGGAGAAGATCTTTACATAACAAATATCAGACAAAGGACTAATAACTATAAAAAAAGCAAGTTGGAGTCTTATTGGGACACTAGTAATGGGCCTATAGTACAACCCAGCAACTTGTTCCTGGGGACTTACCCAAAGGAAACAGAAACATCTATAAAAAGAGATTTGTGTACACTTAATGTTCATAGCAGCACAATCTGTAATCACAAGAACCTGGAAACAACCCAAATGTCCAGCATCAGACAAGTACTAAAAAAAAATTTGTGGTGTATGCACATGATAGGATATTATTTAGCAATGAAAAAAATGATGAACCTCCTTTGCATCTTCTTGGATGAAATTTGAGGATATCATGTTGAGTGAGAGAAGCCAAAAAGAGGACAAGTATCAAATTATTTCACTTATTATCATGAATTAATAAAGTAGGGAACAGGGAGAAAGAGCACAAAGTGAAACATGGACTGGACATGGTGTGCAAAGCAAAGGACTCTGGGGAGGTCAGGGGAGAGAGGAGAGGAAGAAAACTTTGAGGAGAGAAAGAAAATCTAATACATAGTGAAACTGTATACATAGGTCAGTGAATCCACAGTAAAGCATTAACCCCTTAATAAAAATTAAAAAAAAAAAAAAGCAAAGATGAGCCTGGTTGGTGGTGTACCTGATTGAGCACACACATTACCATACACAAGGACCCAGGTTTGAAACTCCAGCTTCCTGCCTACAAAGGAAAAGCTTCACAAGCAATGAAGCAGGTCTGCAGATATCTTTCTCTCACCCTCTCTATTTCTCATACCAATTTCTCTCTGTCCTATCTAGTAAAATAGAAAGAACATATGGCTTCAGGGAGTGAAGGATTCGTAGTACTACCATTATGTTACCTCCCCTAGCTTCAATCATGCATTTAATAAATATATATTTAGAGCCTGTCGGTGAGTTAGCATTGTAAAAAAAAGATAAATTGTAAAAAATAATGATCAGAAATAAATAAATGGTTAAAACAGGTTTAATTTATATCATTGCTTTTTATTCTTGCAGTTGTAACACATTCTATTTCTCATTCCATTCTTGTCATAACAATGTTCTTACTGAGATAAAATTTTTGATTGACATTTTATTGGTTGAATTAGTTGTTCAAATAATCCTTGAAAGGCAAGGAAATTTCCAGAGGTCTTGTGAATCTGAGTGTTTTGCTCTGAGGTCCAGACTTATGAATAACAACTTGTCAAACGTGGACATTTAGTGGACTTTTCATTTCAAAATTACGTTGTCTTCTTGTGCTGCATGTCAAAAATCAGAATTCTGAAACCAGCCCCCCCACCCCCCCTTTTTTTTTCTATATAGATGCCTTCAGCATTATTTTACTTGTTGAAAGTCAAATACTTCCACCTTGGGGTATATCTAGAGAGGGAGAGGATTTTGTAATTATTCCCCTGTAAAATTCTCAAACCTTCTCAAACTTAAGATCCAATTTCTTCAGACTCATGAAGTAAATTTACTCATGAAGTAAATTTAATGGATATCACCTCTAGTAGTAGAATGATTGTACTTTATGAATCTAGTCTTACTGTTTCCGACTTTATTTAATTTTTCTTATAAACTTCCTCATCATTTTTTTTTCTTTCAACACTTTAGAAAAAATATTTAAAGTGTAGACATTAGTTTTACAGGGGCCAGGTGGTGGTGCTCCTCATTGAGCGCACATGTTACAATGCTCAAGGACCTAGGTTCAAGCTGTATAATATCCTTACCTGCCAGAGGAAAGCTTTTTGAGTGGCAAAGCAGGGCTGCTGGTATCTCTCTGTCTCTCTCCCTCTCTATATCCCCCACCCTCTCTATTTCTGACTGTCACTATCCAATAAATAAATAAAATTTTTTGAAATAAAAGATTAGTTTTACAATTATACACCAGAAAAGCCAGAGTTCGAGTGCCATTGTACCGTTATTTCCCCTTTTTTTCCCCTCCAACAACTTGACAGTTCTCCATAGTTAGTTTTATTATTTTTTGTTTTATTGTTACAGTAATTTATATTCTGCATATAAGTAAAACCACCCACTAATTATCAACTTCCTTACTTAATTTAATCACATAGATTTCTATCCATTTGTCCTCAAGTGCACATTGTTGCATTTTTAATATTAGAATAGTATTTCATTGAACGTATTTATTGTGGTTCCTTTATCTAGTCTTTTTTTTTTTTTTTTTTTTTGGTTATTTGGGTTACTTCTGTATTTGGCTATTGTCAATGGTACTGATATGAACATTTGGTACGTATGTCCTTTTGAATTAGTGTTTTCATATCCTTTGGATAAATGCTAAGGAACAGTATTGTTGAATTGCTTTCATGGATTTTTTTAAATACATGCTAAAATGTCATCTATAACATTTTTTTTCTGAGGATTCCATGAAATAATGGTGATGATTATCATTTGTGATTATTGGCATGATTGCTTTTATTCAAATTTTCTTCCACTGAAAACTCAAACATCTTAAAATTTCCATACAATGCCTATCACTCTCTTTATCATTAATATATTAATTTAATATTCTTATTTTAACTCTTATGTACTATGAGTATAATTAAAAATGGGATATTATTTAAAATTACCATTTTTCTCCAAATAGTCTATTTTAAAAAATATTTATTTATTCCCTTTTGTTGCCTTTGTTTTATTGTTGTAGTTATTATTGTTGTTGTTGTTGTTGGATAAGACAGAGAGAAATGGAGAGAGGAGGGGAAGACAGAGAGGGGGAGAGAAAGATAAACACCTGCAGACTTGCTTCACCGGTTGTGAAGCGACTCCCTTGCAGGTGGGAAGCAGGGGCTCAAACCAGGATTCTTATGCTGGTCCCTGTGCTTTGTGCCACATGCGCTTAACCCGCTGTGCTACTGCTTAACCCTCTGTGCTACCGCCCGACTCTCCAAATAGTCTGTTTTTATACTATGAATTTCTCTTCTCTTTCTCATCATTTCCCTCTTCCTTTCTTTTCATTTTTTTTCCCCTAAGGTAATGTCAAGAACTTTGTATTTGTATGGTTTCACTGCCCTGGGGTTGACTTTTTCATGCTTTAATTTGAAGAGAGAAAGAGAAGAGAAAACAAACACTACCCCAGACCTGCTCCTGGTGCCATGGCACTCTTATATGATATCGGTATTTGAGCTTCGGCCATTCCATAGCAAAGCATGTGTCATACTATTGAGCTGTCTTCTGATACCTCTCTCTATGTTTTTATTTGAAGGTATTCTTTCTTTATAGCCCCCAGTTATATAAATAATAACTAATTCAGAGACTATTTTAAAGAATATGGATGTCACCAAAATTTTCAAAGTATTGTTCCCCTTAGATAATGTCTATCCATAGGCCCACTTTTTATTTTTTGTCAATGATGGACCTTCTCCACTCCAGTCGAACTTTTTTTTTTTAACATATAAATACAGAGACAGACAGAAAAAGGGAAATATATCACAGCACTGACACTTTCTTTTGTGAGATGGGAGATGAGCTTAAACCTCAAACAAGCACATGACAAAGCAGCTATATATCCAAGTGAGTTATCTTGTTAGTCTTGTGTCTGTTTTTATTTCTAAGTTCAATAGATCAGTACAAAACTGATGTAGCTCATGTGCATATTCACTAAAGTCTGTGTGTAGCAGTGTCCTCCTCCTGAATTCCAGTAAGATGGTCAAAATGATGTATATAATCCTTACTTACAAACAATAATAAAAAGTACAACTTAGTAAGAAGCATATATTTTATTCATATATTTTGTCAATAAATACTCTGAGTATACTTCTAGCATTACAGACTACAACAATTTGATCTTCCATAAATAAATATGCTTAGGACTACAATTAAATCTCCTATTGTAGTTTCTCAGATTGTAGTCACAAAAAAGTTGTCATATATAGCCAATATCATTCTCACTCTTCTGCTTTTTAGTAATGAGACAGCTCTTTACTTTTATAAAGATTTTGTTGAAAATATGAATGTCCAGTACCAACAAAATTGCTCAGCCAGATTGGACACTTGCTTTGCCAGGAAAAATCCAAGTTGGAGCCTGGCTCTTAATGCCTTAGAGGAAGCTATGGTGCTGGGGTCTATCTCCCTCTACCTCTCTCTCTCTACTTAAAAAAGTCAGCTGGGTTGGTGAAGAGCTGGTGATGACAGAAAAAAAAATGTATATATATATATATATATATATATATATATATATATAGTTGTCCTTAGTGAAATTATTGCTCAAACTCTTTTGTGCCTTTATGAGAGACATGAGTAAGGATGATTATTGGGGTGTGAACAAAATTGATAAAGTAATCTGATAAATTTTTTGTGCATGTTTTCCTTGCTACTTCTTTCTTTCACCACTTTTATTGGAACCCCATAAACATCTGACACTCTGGGCATTGGCAGAGGAGGAAATGTAAGGGATACAGATCTCTCCATAACTCTAGTTTCCAAAACTCTGTTACTATTGTTATACACACATTCTATTCTATTAAAGAAATAAACTCAGTCTCATTTAACGCTCAGAATTTGTAGTTATTTTTATTGTAGCAACTACTGCTGTATTGTAATACAAAGTTTGTCTGCATAGTGTCCCATTAATTGGAGGAAAAAGACCACTGTGAATGATTCATAAACTTAAGCATACTGATTTCATAAGATCTAGTTGTGGATACTATACTTTTCCACTGTTAATTGACAATTATTTCCTATGATTTTTTTTCCATTACATATACTATGCTTTTTATTGCTATCAAGGCCTCTGTAAAGAGTGCAAAAAATTAATGTGGTCTCAGTCAATTTTACCTATTTTTAAATAGGAAGCCATCTGTTATTATAATTTGGGAATAAGATAATTGATGAGAAATTACTAAATGAAATACATATTTAATAAGATCTCATAACAGCATGATATTACCTTTAGGAAAAGTATAAAAAGATTAGAAAAATAGAGAGCTAGTAGCTTTTCTTCAATAGTATTTTCCATTCTCTTACAAAGCTAGTATACCT
Source organism: Erinaceus europaeus (assembly GCF_950295315.1). NCBI lineage: Eukaryota > Metazoa > Chordata > Mammalia > Eulipotyphla > Erinaceidae > Erinaceus > Erinaceus europaeus. Next base: position 46,722,410 of record NC_080171.1, on the reverse strand, counting down.
AGAGTGATATTTCAAAAGCTGAATACTCAGCCTTTCGTAATATCATAAGCATAATTTTCTAAGACTGGTCTGACATTCTGCAGCTATTTTTTTTTCTTTCCATTCAAGATGTGAAGTCAATGGCAACTTTAGCTTTTTATTGGATGTTTTTTGAACATTGAGTGCATTGGTTTCCTCTGGAGTTTGACAAAGGAGAAATTCTGGCAATGAGCAGAGCCTCTGGCTTGTTAGAAACAGGAAGCAACATATATGCTTCAGAAATAGCAACTACTTGCCTGCCAAACTAATCCTGTGGTGCACATTCTTCTGTCTTACAGATCTGCCTCCCTCAAAACTCTAAGCAGAAGGAAAACCAGTAGAATCCTTTCTGGCTTAGAACTGTGTCCCTTGAATCTGTGATAAAAGGCAAATTCATAACTTTTATATATAAGTTAAAGCTTTATGCCTTGTTGACTGTTATTTTTAGGGAAGATTTTATTGTTCTTACATATAAAAATATAATTTGATGGCTTTAAGAATCAAATATGACACTGTAGTAGAATATAAATGTGGATGGTCATGTATTTACAGTAGTACACATGGATATTATGCTTTTTTTTTCTACACCAGGCTTATTTCTGGGTCTTGGTTCCTGCACAGCAAATCTATTGCTCCTAGTAGCCATTTTATTAGTTAGATAGAGAAAAATGGAGAGGGGCTAGAGAGAGTGAGAGAAAGAGAGACACCTATAGATTTGTTCCACCACTCTTGAAAGCATCCTTCCTGCAGATGCTAGTCCTTGCACATATTACAACCAGGTGTGCTGGGGCTCACGCGAGGTGACTCTCAGACAGGAAGGCAAGCTACAGGAAGGCAAGCTCTCCTTCGCTAGCTCACTCGAGGGCTCAGCAATATAGACAAGAGACACCAGGGAGAATTTGAACACTCTCATTTATTTGGGGGTGGGCTTGGGTTTATATAGGGATTCAAACAAAGAACATTTTTTAAGTACATCAGAAAATACAGGTTTCTTATAGGTCAGCTTGCCCCTATGGTAGGGGGCTGGTATGACAAGAATTGATGCAGATACACAAAGGTCAAGATAATTAGTCTCCTGATGCAGGTATTTAATTACCCAAAGGCATTTGAGAGAAGAATAGGGGTTAAACTAGTTAAGGTGAAATGGAGAGAAGATAAGTAAGGTTTGATGTAAATTAAGAGCATCAAAGCACACTGTTAGGATTGTGTGTTCTCCTTTGTGATCAGAAGGTGAGGTGAACTTTGAGTAAATTAACCTTAAAGCAGGCAGCCATGTGGCCTGCAGCTAGGGGAGAAACTGAGATTTCTGTGGGCTTGAGAGTCTAACAAGGCAAGCTTAGTCTGGGAGACTTTTTCCCTCTTGGCTCATCTCTATGACAAGAGAGGCTAACAAGAGGGGTGTCTTTCCAGACCTCCATCCAAGAATGGGAGAGCTCTCTTAAGCTCTACCAAGCTTTCACATAGTCCCACATAAGTGTACTGTTGCCCAGTGTCCCATGGTGATATATTTTTTTAAGAATTTAAGTTTATGAGAGAGACAAGAGATCCAAGCATCACTCAGCTTTGCCTTATGCTGGTTCTAAGAATTGAACCTGGATCCTCTGTCTCCTCAGGTATACATCCTGTGTCCTAACACCCTAAACTATCTAACTGGTCCACAGATAAATTTTAAGAATAATAACTGAACACTATATAGTTTGTGATGTCCTAAGCATTCAGCATGTTGTCATTAATTTTAAAGACTATAGCGGGGTCGGGCGGTGGCGCAGTGGGTTAAGCGCACGTGGCGCAAAGCGCAGGGACGGGCGTAAGGATCCCGGTTCGAGCCCCCGGCTCCCCACCTGCAGGGGAGTCGCTTCACAGGCGGTGAGGCAGGTCTGCAGGTGTCTATCTTTCTCTCCCCCTCTCTCTCTGTCTTCCCCTCCTCTCTCCATTTCTCTCTGTCCTATCCAACAACAAAGCAACGTCAACAATGGCAATAATAATGGCAACGAGGCTGCAACAACTAGGGCAACAAAAAGGGGGAAAAATGGCCTCCAGGAGCGGTGGATTCATGGTGCAGGCACCGAGCCCAGCAATAACCCTGGAGGAAAAAAAAAAAAAAATTTAAAGACTATAGGAATTTTACATTATTATCTCCAAACAATGAATGGAAAAACTAGATATTATGTTCTCAAAGGAGTGTTGTTGGTTGGTGGTGAATATAGGTTGCTAATTCATGTCAACCTAATTTCTAAATCCACATTGTTTACTGTGTTTTGCTGTTTATATCTTAACTACAACATAAAACCAGATAAATCATTTGGTATTATTTGGTTATTTGATGGATTAAATGTATTTGATCTACAAGGGCAGGAAGGGAAAGCACAAAGTGAAATGGAGTGGGTGTGGTATATTGCAGCAAAGCTAAGGACTCTTGGAAGGTAGGGAAAAAGAAGGGGTGGAGAAGGCTTTGGGGTTCTGGAATATGACGGTGGAAAAGGACCTAAATTGGGAGTAAGAGTGCTCTACAGACAATTATCACAGGAAGAGGAGAAACTGTACTTATGAGTACTGCAAACCATTATACCTCCAATAAATTGAAGAAAAGTATATAAATGTTTCATTTGAAAATTCTTGGAACTCCCTGAGAAGGTGACAGAATTGTCTTTTATTATGTTAATGTAGTAGCAATTGGACAGGGGTTGGTTGCCAGGATAAGTAAACCTGTGATTAAAGGATGGAACTTCTCAGTTCCACCCAATTAACCTTAAAGGAGTTGATAGGTGTCAGGATCAAATCAGTCACCAGTGACCAGTGATTTATTTTATCCTGTCTTTGCAATGAAATCTCCATAAAAATGCAAAAGTTTTGGAGAGCTCCCAAGTTTGACTCATAGAGATTCTAGGAAAATGATGGGTGCTTTTCTTCTGACTCCATTTGACTGTTACTGAGTAATGTGTAGGGTTAAAGAGTTTTCAGTTTGGGGGGTCAGCACAATTCCACACGGCACTGTCCCAATTGCAGAATCCATGATGTTCCCTTTCTGTGACTTTTTATTAGGCTAATGACTCATAGCTTTGAATACCCTTTCTAAGAAAAAAAACCAATAATCTGGTGAATAAACTTGTTTAATGAATTCTATCATTCTAGCAAGGGAATCAATCCCAAGGAGAGGGAATCTAAAATCTCTAGATGGATTAGTAGTTGTCACTTGAAATGAGTGTCAGATTTGTGGAACTGATGCCACCTACAGGTAGATATTGGGTTGTCAGAAAAGTCATAATGCATTTTTTGCATTTTTTGCATGGAAAGGAGTAGGGGTAGATAATATAGTGGTTATGCAAAAAGACTTTCTTATGCCTGAGGCTCCAAAGTCCCAGGCTCAATCTCCTGCACCACCCTCAGCCAAACTGCGAAGTGCTCTGGTAAGGAAAAAAAAAAAAATGGAGAAATCGGGAGTTGGGCTGTAGCGCAGCGGGTTAAATGCAGGTGGCGCAAAGCACAAGGACTGGCATGAGGATCCCGGTTCGAACCCCGGCTCCCCACCTGCAGGGGAGTCGCTTCACAGGCGGTGAAGCAGGTCTGCAGGTGTCTATCTTTCTCTCCTCCTCTCTGTCTTCCCCTCCTCTCTCCATTTCTCTCTGTCCTATCCAACGACTACAACAATAAAACAACAAGGGCAACAAAAGGGAATAAATAAATAAAATTAATATTTTTAAAAAATGGAGAAATCATGGATTTTCTGACAGCCTGACAGTGTCAAAATTGGATTGAATTGTAGGGAATCCAATTGGTGTTCAAGAAATTTTGTATGGGAAACCTTTATCTTCCTATGCATTGCCATGGATACTAGAATCACTTTTTTAAAGAAAAAATTTAAATTTTCTTTATTTATTGGTTAGAGGGAGCCAGAAATTGAGGAGGGGGGACATAGAGAGGGAGACAGAGAGACACCTACAGTACCACATTACCACTTGTGAAGCTTCTCCCCTGCAGGTGAGGGACAGGGGACTTGAAGCCAGGTCCTTGTGCATTGTAACATGTGGGCTTAACCAGGTGTACCACCACCTGGCCTCCTAGAATCACTTTTAACATATAAATACATAAATACTAAATGTCAGTGCCACTATAGAGTTAAAATTTCATACTAGAGGATTATAGTCAATACTATGCAACTATAGGCATTTTTCTGACTCCTAAAGCCTTACTTCTTAATAGTTTAGAGCTAAAACTCACCATATCATGCCAGCCTCAAAGGTTACAGCAGGCAGAACACATTTACAAAATGTTATAATTATATATAACATTATTTTATGCTTTGCTTTTTGTTTCTTAAAATGCTTACAATCTGAAAAGTAAAGGAAAAAAAACTAAAAAGAGAATCATGACAAAATAAACCATTATGATATGAAACAGGAAAAAACAAATCTAAACTGATACTTTAGAAACATTTATTTTTACTCATCAAGAGCAAGAAAATATTTCAAACTTAAGAACATAATGCTATCTGAACCAAAAATAACAAAAGCAAAAGAATGAGTACTATATGATTGTGTAAAGAAATTATAAGGAACAGAACCTTGGAAGCATCTTGCATCACTTTTTGTGTCTCCAGATTTTTCTAGCAGCAGAGTGAATATAATGGTGATAGCCAACCCTTGTGCGTTTTGATTCAAAGCCCAGTTCTTAGCAAATTGATTTTGTTCTCAACTAATTACTTGGCATTTGAGCCATAGGAAGGTAAATCAGACCATTTGAGTTCTGAATGTTGGATCTATTTCTACACATGGAAGTTGTTACATTCCTGGTTAACCTTTCTGGAGACAATGTATTTTTAACTTAAAAAAGTACTTTTGCCATTCTGATTTACCTATGCATTTTGTTTGAAAGTCTCCTGAGACTTTTCACATAATATCTAGTTATTTCATTTAGGCTCCTGAACACTTCCTCCTCATACACTGAAAAATGCTTCCTAGGAAGGTAATGGCTTCACCTCTCTTCTTTTAAAACACATTGTTTATGATAATGATAATGGGAAAATTTTATGACAATAAAACTTTGGTTGTAGGTACTGTGAGGCATATACACAGTTTTAGAGAAAAGTCTTTGGGGAACCAAAGCATTCCAAATATACAATTACACATCTCCCAGACTGAAAAAAAGAAAAGGAGAGATATCACAGACCTAAGGCTTTGCCAGTACCATGGAATGCTCATCAGGTACTGAGGCTTGTACCTGGGCTGCACACATGGTGGGGCATGTGTCCTACCTAGTGAGCTATTTCTTAGCCTTAGGCTCAGAAATAAACTGAGTCAATGTGGATTCAGTGAATTTAGTGAAGAGAAAAGTGAGAAGAGGTGAAACATGAAATATCAGTGAATAATATTAAATAAGGATTTTTTTGGTTGTGGTGAATATATTTTTAAAATCAATGCACAATAAATCACTCTAAGTTAATTTATTACTCTTTTTGTTCCAAGGATTGACTGGTATATTAACTTGTGTCACTGTATGAGTTAAAGTGTAGAAAGTGTTGATTTGATAATGATATAATTTGCAAAATGACTATCATCATAGCTAATATGTCCATTTGGTCTTGGAAGTATTAGCTAATACCTCAGTTTGGTTACATAACTAATATTTTCTCTTGTAGCTATACAACTACATCATCTCAGATTCTTTCTTTCTTTCTTTCTTTCTTTCTTTCTTTTTTTTTTTACTCTAGACACCTGCAGACCTGCTTCACTGCCTGTATAGTGACTCCTCTGCAGGTGGAGAGCCGGGGGCTCAAACTGGGATCCTTATGCCAGTCCTTGCGCTCATGCCACATGCAATTAACCCACTGCACTACCACCCAACTCCCATCTCATAAACTTTGTGTGTTATGCTTTTATCTCTTATTCTTGATATCTTCTAATTTTTTATCTTCTAATTTTTAGGGTTCCATTTTTATCTACTGTAACTTTAAATTTTCACATTGTATGATGTTTTAAACAGTTTTATGGGACTGAAGGGATAACATAAGGTTATTCAAAAGACTCCCATACAGAACAAACTATATATATCATGCCTGGGCTTGGAGGTCCCAGAATCACTGTAAACCAGCACTGAGCATTCTTCCAGTCTCTCTCTCTCTAAAAATTAATATATAAAAATAAAAAGTCATTTTAAAAATAAAAACAATTTTATTATGTATGTTTTCAGCTTTTACTGAGGTGACATTGATTTGTAAGATTGTATGTATGGGACTCAATTTTAAACTACTTCCTGTCATTATCCCACACCCTAGCAAAGTGCCAATCATCAAACATTTTTGAAGAAAATTGTTTCAGACTGAAAATTTGAGGTTATCTATAAGCTTATGAATTAGAACATCTAACTATTCCCACACGTTTGGGATTTTTTCAGTCATTTTCTTTAAATATGACTAAATCCTTCTCAAGCTTTCCTTGTAGGACATCAGTGATCTCTACATTAATCCTTTTGATGATATTACATATTTCTTATTTTCCGAATTTCCAGACCTACTTTACTACTTGTGAAGTGACCTCCTGTAGGTGGGGACCTGGGGGCTCGAACTGAGATCCTTAAGCTGGCCCTTGAGCATTGCACAATGTGCGCTTAACCTGCTGTGCTACCACCCAGCTCCCTACTTTTTTCTTTTTTCATCAATTTCCAGTTCTCTAGTTCTTTGAAATTTCTTTCTGAGTGTCTGAAGAGGTACTGTTACCTTTGTTGAAAACTCATTTCTCTGATTCTTTATCCTTTTTGTGGCCTACCACTGATGTCTGTGCATATCCTCATTTCCTTTGTAAAGGAAACATTTTGTGTTTCCAAGATAAATTAATTTTGTTGTTATACTATGACTTATGGTACAGGAAGTCATTGTTCAGAGGTGTGTAACACCACTGAATCTATGATTATATGCTGCCTCTTCCACTGAGACATTGCTGTTCATAGAATTAACAACTGCATGATCCTTGGTCAGAACTTTGAACGTAACCAGTGTTTTGAGTAGTTCATTGGGATCCTTAGTTGTCTTTCCAGGCCCAGTAACTTGGATTGTTTGAGGCACAAGTACTTGTAAAAGCTAGAACTGTGTACAAATTCAGTGCATATACACTACAGTGGAGTCCAGTGATGGTTGTCAGACTAGGGCATACACATTTGCTGGAAGAAGAGTTTGGTTGTGGAAGTCAGCTGGGTAGGTCTAGGTTAGTATCTTGTACTGATAAAGTACAGAAAATATTAAGCTGATTGTAAGTATGACTGCCTATCTATGGAAGGATTGTAGGAGGGTCTTATGTGGTTGTTGCTTTTTAATTAAATTTGTACACCTAAAGATTCTTTAGCTGACTGACAGGACTTTCACAGAAAGTGAAAAGTAGTGAGAAAGGAAGTGTGAAGTGACTGAGGTAGCTGACTTCAACAAATATAGATCCCTATAGGGTAAACTATAATGAAGGCTGAAGTGTATACTTAGTGATTATCCTGACCATCAGCATGTTTAGCAGTAAACTCTGTTATGTTTGTCTACAGCAGAGCAGTTCTATACGTATCATGTATGCCCTTCTGTCTGCCTGTGCACAATGGCCTGTGCTTTTTCTTTTCTCTTATTTTTTTTCTTCCCCTTCCTTTTCTTTCTTTTCTTTTCATTTCTTTTCTTTTCTCTTTTTTGTTTCTAAGTTTTTCAAAAACTGAAACCAAAGCAAGACCGTCATTCAGTACCCTGAAAAACTGCAGAAATTGATCATTCATTTTGCTCTTCTTTTTCTGGTAAGAGTTCTGATTTCTAGCTGGTGACTCCTTCTTGGTACTAATCAGTGCCAATCTGAGGAATGGGACAACTCGAGCAAAGTAAAGTAGTCATTTTTATTTTTCTCTCTCCTTATGCTATTATTGTGGTTGTTTGACTTCTGTTCCACAAGGTTAAAAATCCTTACATGGATTCTAGAGGTTACCTGGGCCTGTTTTTGTTTGTGTATGCTTACTCAATCATTGAGCTGCATCTATAGAAGTATAAGCCAGGTTTTCCTATTGGTTATGTTTGTTGTTCAGATTCTTACATGTAATTTCTTATATTAATACATGCAGATGTCATCTAGGACTGCAGTCATTTGAAGCTGCAGCTGGGTTGCATATAGATGCACTTTGTTAAGCTGATGTTGGCTGTTCAGTCAATATTTATCTTGATTTTACAAATAAAGAACCTATGTGTAATTTATTTATCTTGAGCTTATTTTAGTGTAGGGCCTTATTATAGAGTGAGGCAGTGTCCCAAGAATAAATTTCACAACCAAGCACTCTCAGAAGTTGAGTTGCATAAGGACTATTTATAGAACTATTTTGTGCCCACATTTTACTGGCCACATTTCGCCGATAATGAATTAATCTATTAATGCAGTGTTTAGGTTATCCTGAGTCAAGGAAAGGGATATATAGATTCAAGATTCTTAGAGATAAAGAGGCTATATTATACTGATGAAGAACATAAATTATTAGAACTGTTGCTGTAGTCATTTTTGAAAAATACAATTTGCCTTTGCAAGAATTCTGGATTTTTTTTGAAATACATTTCAAGGACATAGAAAGGGTTTGAGAATGGAAAAGATGGGGCAACTGAGATGTTTATTGAGATATAAATATACCAACCCTCCTTGTCTTATCTATTTAGTCACACATCCAGAATGTTTTCATCAAAGCAGTGATATTTAGTGATATTTAGCTTCACTTCTATTTAAGGTCATTTGTCAGTTAGTAGACTACAGCTCAAAGATATTAATCTTATTGAAGACAAGCACTTATGCAATGTCTTATCAGCAACTGTTCATCTTCTTCGTGGTTGTAGATCATATTCAATCCAGCATATTTCCTCCAGTCAGTGCATTTGACCTACTCATCCCCACCCCTAGAATTTCACCCTAGTTTATCCTTTATTTTTCAGTTTAACTCCTAGTTACACGTCATTTTTCCACTTAGTGCTATATGTTCTAAGGCTTCTTGATAGAACATTAATTTCACTCGATACCAAGTGAGATGTCTTATTGAATTGTTCTCTCTATTGGATTAGTAAGTATCTGTCATTTTCATTAAACATCAACAAAATACGTCTCATTTCTTCATTCAATTTTTGCCCAAGATCTTATAGAGTATTTGAGCTGTGAAAGTCACCATTTCTGGAATAAACTTTTTATAACGTAACTAACATCTGACATTCAAAACGATGTCTAAATATGAAGATTAAACAATCTGGGAAAGTGAAATCATTTTTTGTAAGAAACAAGGAAACATAGATTATAATTCAGTTAATACTCAACTTGCAATTTTACACCTACTATGGAGACTTTTAGTTATTTAATATGGTATATAAAAGAAATTTTAGGGAAACCATACTTCATATTCTACTTTAGTGGCTGCTAACAAATTTAATTACTCATATGACAAGTTTGATGGACAGAAAGTTAGCAAGTCAAAGTTGTCAAAGACCCTGGGTTCATTTTCAGGGTCATATAAATATCCTTTTTCATGTGGAGCTCATGCCTTTAATAGTAAAAATAAAACAGCTATTCATTTCCAATAAATTATCCTGGCTTCATTTCTATTTGTTCTGTTTCTTATGCCTTTCCCTCATTGCTCATCTGCATGCATTGCAGAGAAGCATTGTTGCAAACCCTCTGGCAAGTGAAGACTTTTTCCTTAACCATTTCCACATGTGGCAATGTTTTCTCCTAGGGCTGTTTAGCCTTTTATTGCTGCAGTTTGAAACAGAGGTAACTTATAGCACAGAGTCTCTGGGTATTGAGAACATGATGGATGTCTTGTTTGTCTTGATTGAACCTGGCCTGTATTTCAGGAATGCACCAAATAGCCTGCCTTGTTGATGATTGTGACTGGAACCTCTAATATCAGCAGCAATAGTTCATCTGCAAACTGGTCAAAGCCTTCACTCCCCGGCTGCTTTCCTCAAACAATTTTTAAAAGGTTGTTTTTTAAAAGTATTATTATTTTTATTGAGTTTTTTTAATTACCAGTCATAGTCACTTAAAATATGTTTTCTACCTTCTAGTGATACATATATGTGTGTATATATATATATATATATCTCCTTCTTTATATTTTAATTAAAATATTAAGTCATAGTAATTACTTCATAACCACCATTTAGTATATATTAAGTTGCTGATATATAAGATAAGTATTATTACTCTGATTTCACCTTTATATCCATTTTAAGAATACTTATGTTATTATTACATTGAATTAAAGAGGTATTAAATATACACCGTAATGGGATGGGGAGATAGTACAGTGTTATGTAAAGGAGTCTCATGCCTTAGGTCTGAGTTCTCAAGTTCAATCCCCAGCACCACCATAAACCAGAACTGAATAGTACTTTCATATCTGTCTCTCTCATCTTTCTCTGTACCTCTCTCAGTAAAATCAAGAAAATATTAAAAAAAGAAATACAGATGTTATTTGATAACTGATATATGCAAAATATATAAATATTAGAATGGATATTATTATATCAATAGTTGCAGTATTAAAAACATATACCATAATCATAATCAATTCAATGTATTATTTCCCATGTAATATATGGTACAGCATTTATATATATTATATTGATATTATGTATACAAATTGTTTAGAATTTATTTTTCTAAGTCTAAATGGGAACAAGAATTCTTTAATTATTTTTTTGATTGTTAGAATCCAGAACAGGGAAGCAAATTCAAAATGTATTTCAAAGTGGTGCAAAAGTTATATGCCTAATATGTTTGAAGAAACATAAATTATTAGCCAGAAAGCTTGCTTCTCTCAAATATAATTGTAATTTTAACTATAATTATGACTGTGATGTAACTTAGTTAAAATGTTTAACACTAACAATGGTATAAAAATCTAGGACAGAAGAGACTTTGTGATCACAATTTATCTAAACAGTCAGAAATTCTGAATTACTTATTAAGTGGTGGCAGCATGTTACATTGGAAATTTGTCTTTTTTAATCTTTCATATAGAGGGGGTTAATATTTTACAGTGCAATCATTGACTCATAGGTACAGTTTCATTATTCAGCAGGACCTCAAAGTTCTCTTCTACCCCCTTCTCCTCCTCTCTTCCTCAGTCCTTTGCTTTGATGCAATGCACTAAGCCCAGTCCACATACATTTCACTTTGTGTTCTCTTTCTCTGTTTTTATTTATTAAGCCCTGCTTATAAGTGAAATCATTTGGATTCACCCTTCTCTCTCTCTCTCATCTCTTATCTCACTTAGCATGTGTTCAGGTTCCATCTAAGATGATGCAAAATAGATAATTCCATAATTTTTAACAGGTGAGTAGTATTCCATTGTGTAAATATATCACTTTAAAATATTTTTTTTATTTATTACTGGATAGAGACAGAGAAGTTGAGATGTGAGTAGAGATAAAGAAACAGAAAGACACCTGCAGCCCTGCTTCACCACTTGTGAAGCTTTCCCCCTGCTGGAGGGGATCAGGAACTTGAACCTGGGCCCTAGCACACTGTAATATGCAACACTGCCTGGTCCCTCTACCTTGTTTTTTTGTTTGTTCTGTTTCATTTTCTTTTTTTTAAGCCACTCATCTGATAGAAATCTGGATTGCTTTCAAGTTTGGGCAGTTATAAATTGTGTTGATTATTCATTAAATAACAAGGATTGAATTTTCGCTATGCTTTTTAAGTGAATTTCTATGAGGAATATTTAAATATTTGTTGCATGCTGATGCCTACCAATGGTAAGTAATAGGAGTTTTATTTACAGTAGAAAACAGTATCTTGAGAAACAGGAATAAATCTGTCACAAAATTTGTGGCTAAGGGATTCTGACTAGGACAAATCTGGTTTTATGACAGAAAGTGTGTTGTTTCTTTATGGGTATAAGTTTCCATATTCCACTCCACCCCCTCTATAGAAAAAGAGAAGTAATGATACAGGGTACTTAATTTCTTTCAATTTAGTTTTCTCATGTTTTATATATACAATATAATTAACAAGTGAGAATCTGCCCACATTACACCAGCAGAGAACAGAAAAACAAAGCTTTAAATGTATTTCAGCACCTGACTTTTCAGTTAATAAAGCCATCCAAATGGTAAAATGCTGCACTTTTACTTCATATTTCAGCCAATTAATTTACATAAGTTAAATTCACAGATCTTAAAACAGCATCTCTCTCCCCCAACATATACTGTGCTTGTGGGTGCCACTCTCACAGCTGAGATCAGCAGTTTTGGGTCACAGATTTTAAATGTGATAATTCATTCCAAAAAATCATGTCCCTAATAGTTCTCAGAAATTTTGAAAATAGTTTCCTTTGTTTAACAACTTATAATTTTTTATTCCTGAAGAGTAACCTTTAAAATTATATGTGCTGGGGTGGACCAAGATTAGATGAATTTTCAGTACTGTGTAGCTCTAACATGAAATAAAAGGGTGGAAACATTTCTTCTATGCTTGTATAGTAGTTGTACAGGCTAGTGATTCTGAAGTACCAAGTTATTTTATATCAGAATCAGTCAATGATTTTTTTCCATAGTTGGGAAATTATTAAACACCTTTAAAAACAGGGGAATTTGCTATTGGAGGTTATCATTTGGTGCTAATCCTCCCCTTTTTTTTCATTAGTTTGTACCTCATATATAAGTGAAAACTAGCATGATGGATGATTAATCCTACTGCTAACTTGTGCTTTATCAATGAGTTGGAGCTTTATCTGTAAGTAAAAGCAAAACTTATACTTGAAACTTTTAAGGAATTATAATCTGGGAAATATCACCTGGACGAGGTTATATACATATTCTAGTATAGGAAAAAAATATGCCAAGCTTATATAGGCAGAGCTGTCTTCTTGAGGTAAGCTAACAAAAAAATTAAGCAGAATAAAAAAAAATCTGCTAAAAGCAGTCTGCCTGCATCTTTACAGAGTGATAGTTGTACTCATTGAAACCTATGTCCAACAGCATGCATTGTAACTCTGTCTCTACAAAGTTCCATTTGTTAGGATTGTTGTTCAAATGAAGGTGATGTATACAATTGTAAATCCAGGTTACCAAACTGATGTATGGTTGACCTATTGAAGTTCTAGTCTTTTAACCCTCCCCCACTCTATCTTGCATATACCCTCTAGCTATTTTGATTACTTGCCTTTTAAGTCTGCCCCATACCAGCAATTTAAGGGTGCTGATTACACTGCTTAATTTTTTTCTGTAATTAGTTATGTAATAACAAATCTAGAATTTATTGTACTAATGAGTATTACAGTTTCTATGCTTGTGGATTCAGAAATGTCAAATTTAGAAGAAATAGATATTGCTATTCCATGATTGACAGTAGATTATATTAATTTTCTCTGCCTTTTACATAAGGAAATTCCTGGCTAACCCTGTGATTGAGCTAAATATTAGAATCTCTTGAGAACCATATTATTTATAGTACTTAAGGGAAGACAGTTTTAAGCAATATGGATTTTTTTTCTGGGAGTCTAAAATAGAAAGTACACACGGTATAATTTAGTAGGAAAGCTTTGGTATCATGATATCATATTAAGGCTGGATAGTGGTTTAGTTGACTTTCCACAAGAAATAATATAGGATGGTGGTTTGATGAGGCAAGGGGAAGTGCGTCTTCAGCCTACATACAAGTCCTTGTAGGGTTCTAGAGAGAATCTAGGAACAATGACACCAGTAAGTGGCAAATCAGATTTATTGGAAGGGGGAATGCAAAGGTGTACTTTCAAAGGAGCATGTAAGTAAATTCTAGGATGAATTGCATATTAGTAATTTCAGGGTTCAGCTATATGGGGAGCTAAGATAGCTGGGGATTTCTTAGGAAAAGTATGTTAATTACCACTCACTAGGTAGCTAAAGACACTTTCTTGAAAATGTAGTTTTCCTGGCATTCCGGGCAATGAAGTCTTCTGACCATAACTACTGTTTTGCAACTATCATGGCAGAGGTTGCATGATGGGGCTTCTCCCAACCAATATGAAACATTTCAATATAATAATGTTATAGTGAAGTTAAGAGTTGCATAGTAGACGTTTCATATGCTATTTTGGTTCCAATAGGTTTCTGCCAGTTCTTATCTAACACTTGGACCTTACCAAAGTAGCCAGCTGTGCATTCAATGAGTTCTTCTGACTACACTGATGTAGTGGCGAGAATAGTTTTCTTTTTTCCCTCCTGTTCTTCAATACCAAATAGGAACTTCTGCTTTCAAATGTTGGAGAAAGCGTGTATTTATAAGACCATGTTTCCCTTTTTAGTATATCTTCCTATCACATACATAATATACTACCACCCTCTTTGTAATATTCTATTTTTCAGTCACTCTGATGTGTGGATTTCCCCAACAGTTGATACTGTTTGGTTATTTCTCAAAATTTCTACCTGGCACCTTTTATAGGCAAATGCTTTGCCTGCTTTTTCTTTTGGAAATGGTATTGCCAGTCCCTGTTCCTTCCTTAGAGAGTTGTAACCTACCTATACACAGTCTAGGTTGACTTTCAAGACATTCACTGTTCTGTTTCCATGGATTGACTTACTCCATCAACCAGAACATACCTTAGTGTTGGCTTCAAGCTATGTAGACTTCACAGACAGTTCTAATTTCTGGCTAAATGTATCTCATTCAAGAATTGCCTAATTAATTGAAACTTGAATTGTAAACATATTGGGACCATTACTTACTACCACCAGTTTCTCACCACATACTAATGTCCTTTCTAATAGATTTTCACTCTTTTCCTCTGAACTAACTGCCTTCTTTCCTTTTTTTTATCTGCACTGAGGCTTCACAACTGTGGAGTTTCATAATTCCAGTAATTTTTTTATTAAAGATAAGAGACAGAGAAGGAGCAAGAAAGACCTAGAGGAAAGACACCATAGTACTTGCCATATATAGTACTTCCATGTAGTGCCAGAGACGTTAACACTGACTTCGTGGCAAAATGTGTGCTCTGCCAAGTAATAAGTTATATTCTGCCCCTGAACTTAATCTTTGAATGTAAGATTTATAGTGATGATCCAGTTTTCTTCTCATGTTTACTCTCTAACCAGGGTAACACAACTGATCATTTCTTATTAAACATATTCTCTCCCAAATTTCATAGTATATCATCCTCCTTGAATTTTTAATGCATAATATTTGGAAATTTCCTACATTATTTTCTGGAAAATACTCTCCATCATAGATTTCACACAGAGTTACAACCATAATTCTCACTTCTTTTTTTAAATTTTTAAAAAATATTTATTTATTCCCTTTTGTTGCCCCCCTTTTTTTTTAATTGTTGTAGTAGTTGTTGTTGTTGTTCTTGATGTCATCTTTGTTGGATAGGACAGAGAGGAATGGAGAGAGGAGGGGAGACAGAGGGGGAGGGAAAGATAGACACCTGCAGACCTGCTTCAGGAACTCTTGTGAAGTGACTCCCCTGCAGCTGGGGAGCTGCAGGCTCAAACTGGGATTCTAATGCTGGTTCTTGTGCTTTGTGCCACATGAGCTTAACCCGCTGTACTACATTCTGAAATTTCACTTTGCTTTTCTGATTATAGAGGTTTCCTGGATGTTACCACTTAGATGCTCACTCATTATTTTAAATTCAACAGGTTTTTAAAATACTGCTTTCTATATATGTACAAGTTAGCCTAATTTATTTTCCTAATACCTGGATTCTCAAGCCAGGTAGAATTGAAAGTTTGCCTGTCTTTGGTTATTTCTAATGGTTATTTCTGTCTTCATTTTTACTCCCTAAGTCCTAGTGGCTATATTTTGTCAGGATCTCTCACATATATTATCTTTTCTTTCTTCGAACTCCAGTATAATTACACTATTTCTTGCCTCACTAAAATAAAAGAAAGTATCTCAATTTAGCTGACATTTTCATTTTTGTTTTCACAGTAGAAGTTTGATAACAGTTTTAATCATTTCAGAACATTTAATTTCCATTTTAAGGGGAAAAAAACTGGTAAAATGCCCAATTTTATCATTCCAAAGTCTACACAATCTAGTCCTAAACAACCTATTGTCATATATTTCCTATCGTTATCTCTTTCAGAAACTTGAAACCACTGTAACTCACTCACAGTATGTCCAGTATTTTTCTAACTCTGAGGTATTTTTATAGGAGCCACTCAAGTTGAAGATGTGCTCATTATAATCTCTGCCTATAGGTTCTCTAAATATTCAACTTTAACTTTTTTTAGATGAGATTAGACATCTTCAGGGTACTATAACTGTAGACTTAACTTATTTTCAAATTACAGGTCACAGTCCTTATTTGAGGTAAGAATTCATAGTTTATTTCTTTTAGATATACCTTGGGAACTTAGTCCACCTTATCTCTGAGCACTCAGTAAATACTAATTAGTTGCACTTCACTATTAGTTAACTATAGTATCTGATTTGATTAACATTTTTAGTTAAAAAGTTTTTCTGAATGGAAATTTATAATCACATCACATACAAATTAACTAAACATAATATATGCTTTTGTGGATAATAATATTGGATGATATATCCAAATTAGGTAACTATTTCTAAAATATTTTTCTCTTCTCAATTTTTTTTCACTTTTACTTTAAGAAGCATCACAGTTTTCAAGAATGCTTTCTTAGTTTTCTCAATGGTTAGGGTAAATTTTAAAAGGGGTATTACTTCACAATTTTGGTTTTGGAGTGAGCTAATTAGTTAAAAAGAATCTTGGACGTTCTAGTAAAGTCACTGTAATGTTTTTTGTTAGTTTGACCCTTATCCTTAATGTAGATTACAGTTATTTTATTAAACAGCAAAGTTCTATTTTTTCTCAGTTACTGTGTTCTTGTATTTTGTCGTTGGATTTCAGTGAGAGTTAACCATTAGATGCATAGATCACCCATATTTCTTTAAGTAATGGGTTTGTCTATAAAAATAGAAATGAAGAAGTCGGGTGGTAGCGCAGCGAGTTAAGTGCACATGGCGCAAAGCCCAAGGAACTGTAAGAATCCCGGTTCAAGCCCCCAGCTCCCCACCTTCAGGGGTGTCGCTTCACAAGTGGTGAAACAAGTCTGTCTATCTTTCTCTCCCCCTCTGTCTTCACCTCCCCTCTCCATTTCTCTGTCCTATCCAACAAGGATGACATCAATAACTACAACAATAAAACAAGGGCAACAAAAGGAAATAAATAAAAATAAAAAGAAATACAAATGAAAAGAAAAAGCCTTTATTTATAAATGGCAATGCTTTCCTACTCTCTTTGACCTTTACATTATGAAGTAAGATTGCTATTATTTCTCCATTAAAAAAAAAATCTAATGCCATTTAAGGAGATTCTCTTATGTATCCAAACCAAGGATGGTAAACTTGAAATCCTCTATTCCTAATCTAAAGCAATGATATCACTATATGGCAGACACATTGGACATAAATATCCATTAATTATATATCAAAATTACCTAACCTCTGTCATGGAATCAGTTGTATGCACATACCTAACCTTACCTGCTATGATTTCAAACTCTCGAAATGCTTAGCAGGCAAGCAGGCAGGCAGGCAGGCAACAATATGCAGTAGACACTGAGTGATGATTGATTTTATATAGAAGGAAAATAACCTAAAAAATTGAGCTGTTCACCTTGCTACTTACTCAGATGTTATTGCCATGACCTAGATTCAATTGTTACTTTGCTGTGCTAACAATCAAAGGCAAGCTGTGTATCCTTTTCAGTTGCTCCAACATTTTACAAGGTCCTTTTGATTTGAATAAATAAAAAAATGCATTGGAAAGGTCAGTAGAATCAGAAATAATATGTATACTTAACATTTACGCCAGCTCAGCTCCAATATGTAAGAATAATTCTGTATATAACTGCAGGAAACTTAAACAGGCATTATTTTTAAAATCTTATTAACTCTTTCAAATAGTTATTTATGGGTAATGGTACACATAGATAATTTTAAGTTTTTTTTTCATTTATTCATTTACTATACAGAAAACATAGATATGGAATGGGGAGATAGAGAGCGGGAGAGGAAAAGAAATACCTGCAGCACTAATTCACTACTCATAAAACTTTTCCCTTGTGTGTTGGACACCCAGTATTTTGTAGTTCGTACTTTTGTGTGATTCTATATATTTTGTGTATGTACATAAAATAAAAATATGTGTACACACATATGCTGCACTTACATAAATGTTAGTCTATTTTCTTTTTTCAGTAGTGATTTAACATATTTTTTACAAAATAATAGAATTCAGGGGGTATAATTTCATATTCATGCATGTTAAATGTAAGTCACCACAACCTCCACTAGAGTGTATCCCTCCCTCTGTCTGTCTCTATCAGGAAAAAAAGTTGGATCTAAGTAGTCAAGTCTAGGCAATGCCAAAAAAAAAAAAAAATTTTGTGAGACTTGTTCTTTATTTATTTTCTGAAAAGTCTAAGTAGAAATATGTCTAAATGGCTGAGGAAAGTAGTAGAAGCAAAAGCTGCTTTCAGCAAAAGTAAATAAATTTTGTACTTGGGGGAAAATATGATAGCAGTTTTAAGATGCCCTTCACTAATTCAATAAACACTCAGCGCTACAACTTGCTTGTATCTAATCCAAACTCTGGAGTTGTCACAGTAAATAAACAGGAACTACATCCTACTCTCTCATGGGAATTACATTCTTATGGAGTATACAAAGAAAAAATCAATGAGTAAAAAAGCATAACATATTTGATAATATGTATGAAAAGCAATGCAGAGGAAGGGAGCAGGAGCATAGTATGGGTAGTAGCAACAAATATCTAGTTAGGCAAGGTTTTGATGAGAATGCCACACTTGAGTAAATAACTGAAGAAAAGGAGACAATGAAATACATGATTTTTAAAGATTAAGTCTCATTAAAGATTTGAGGGGTTGTGGCCAGGTGGTGGCGCACCTGGTTAAGCACACGTTACAATGTGCAAGGACCCAGGTTTGAGACCCCAGTCCCCACCTGCAGGTGGGAAGATTTACAAGTGATGAAGCAATGCTGCAGGTGTCTCTGTCTCTCACCCTCTCTATCCCTCGCTTCCCTCTCGATTTCTGACTGTCTCTATCCAATAAATAAATAAAAATTAATTTAAAAAAAAAGATCTGAGGGGTAAAATAAACTTGTATAGATATGTGCTGTACATGTAAGGCAGATCTACAAAATGAAATGATTGAACGTTTTGAAACATAGTCTACCTGAAAAAGTAGTCAATAAAATAATTTATAATTTGAGGTGGGTAGTTAGCATAATGGTTATGAAAACAGACTCTCATGCCTGAGGCTCCAAATCCCAGGTTCGATCCGCACCACCATAAGCCAGAGCTAAACAGTGCTATGGTAAAAAAAAATAATAATAACTTATAATTTATACATTAGGGAAATATAATCTTGGAGAGCTTTAATTTTGTTAACATGATGGATTTTATTCTGACGGATATCATCTTTTGACTGCTATGATGAAGTAGAATTTTGTCCATAAATCTGTGCTACAGACTAGTTAATTCATTCTAATTTAATAAAATCAAGTTTTATCTCTGTAATAGATCAAAACACATTAACATATCCTACTGTAAATACACTAAATATTTAACATGGAAATTCAAGTGTTAAGTGTGTAATAAAGTACAGTTTCTTTACTGTGTTAAAAGCTTCACTATTAAAGACCTTATTGAGTCAAATTGGTTTGACATTTTTATCAGCATTAGATGACAAAAAAATTTACTATGGGAGTTGGGCGGTAGTGCAGTGGGTTAAGCGCAGGTGGCACAAAGTGTAAGGACCTGTGTAAGGATCCAAGTTCAAGCCCCTGGCTCCCCACCTGCAGGGGAGTCACTTCACAAGTGGTGAAGCAGGTCTACAGGTGTCTATCTTCCTCTCCTCCTCTGTCTTCCCCTCCTCTCTCCATTTCTCTCTGTTCTATCCAACAACAAAGACATCAACAACAACAATAATAACTACAACAACAAGGGCAACAAAAGAAAATAAATAAATAAATATTTTTTAAAAAGATAATTTACTTTGTAAAATAAGAAAAAAATTAACTACCATGTAAAAGTATCTTACTACTTAAAAGACTTGTTATTTTTCTATAATTACATTTATGTCAAATTTTATTTTAGTGGTTTAAGGTATTCCAATATACACTTTTAATTTATAGTCTTTCAAAAACAAAATCAACTGACAGATTCACCCCCCAAACTTCAAGTCCATGAAATTATATTTTTGACTAGTTAACTAGCCTAGTTCATTATTTTGTGAACCAAATAAACATTTTAATTTTCTAAAATAAATATTTTTATTAAAAGTTTAAAAACCGGTCCTTTATTTGCATATAATACAGAAATATAGTAGTAGCAAGATAGTTCGTCTTGGATGGTACTTGGTCTGCCATGAATGTAACACTTAAACCTGATCCCTAATGTACCGAGGAGAGCTTTAGTAAGATAATGTGTCTATCTATGTCTCTCTCTCTGAACAAGTTGACCTGAAGTAGTGAAGAACTGTAGTGGAGGGGAGGGCAGGGGAGTGGGAGGGGTTAGGAGGGGAAATAGAAAGAGAGAGGAGAGGAGGGAAGAGAGATGGAAAGTGTTCTACCTCCAAAATTGTGCACATAATACTACAATCCATACATGTTTTACAAGGCAGTTGTAACATGAGTACAGTTTCTGATGTCCTGTTACAAGGGTTTGCACTTCACATCCAACCACCAACTGATATCTTTAAGCACTGGTTTGTACTTGATCCCCTCAATCACTTCTCATCCCACCCCACCTTAGAGTCACCAGTTCTACTGCAATAGACCAGTAGACCAAGGCTACTCTAAGTTCCACTTATCATGAAGCTTTCCCCCTGAAGGTGGGGAACAGAAGCTTAAACCCAAATCCTCACAAGTGATAATGTGATAATATTTCTTTGTTTCTTGAGTTCACCTATAAGTAAGGCCACCCCGTATTCATCATCTAACTGACTTATTTCACTATACATATAAGTTCTTCATGGCCCAATCAAGATGTATCAAAAAGGAAAATTTCATCATTTCCTAGAACTCAGTAGCATGCCTGTATATCTAACACAACTTTCTTTTTCAGTGATTTAATATTGATTTACAAAATTAAAAGATACAGGGGTATAAGGTGTATACAGGGGTATACACCTTTCCACCACCAGAGTTCTGTGTCCCCATTCCCTCTATTGGAAACTACATCACAGATATGGGTTGACTATTATTTCTATAAGTATCTATAATTATATATAGTATCCTATTTTTTCTATGATTCTGTCTTCTGTTCTGTTCCCTTCTAAGTCATACCTACTACTTCTGAGTGTCCCTCTCCCTCCCCCCAATCCTGGTGGTGGTGGAGTTCATAGCCCTTTGGTTATCTTCCCCAACATTTACTCCTCTAGGAGTAAGAATCTAAATTCTTTATGATATGTAGAAGGTGGAAGGTCAGGCTTCTGTAATTGCTTCTCTGCTGAACATGGGCGATCACAACTTTCTTAACCACTCATGTGTCATTGAACAATTTGAGTGTTTCCAAATTTGGGCTATAACAATGTTGTTATGAACATAGGTGGGTCTTCACTACTTTGCATCTTTGCTATTCAACTACTTTGCATCTTTACTATTCAATAGCAATATTGATGGATGCAATTATGGTGCATTTATTTTACCTTAAAGGCAGAGATAGTAAAAGAGATCACACTACTGAAGCTTCCTTTATGCTGGCTGGACTTGAAACTGGATCGTGTGCATGGCAAAAGCAGGGTACTAATCAAGTAAAATAATTCACTGTGCCTCCTTTAATATATCACCTCATTCTTATAACAAGCCAGTGAAGTGAACATTAAATTCCCCATTTGAAAAAAAAGTGAGGAGGAGGCCGGGTGGTAGCTCACCTGGTTGAGCGCACATGTCAATGTGCAAGGACCTAGGTTCAAGCCCCCATCCTCACCTGCAGGGGAAAAGCTTCACTAGTGGTGAAGCAGTGGTGTAGGTGTCTCTCTGTTTCCCTTCCTATAAGCCCTTCCTTATCAATTTCTGGCTGTCTGTATCTGATAAATATATAAAGTTAATAAAAAGTTAAAAAGAAACAATTTAGAGCTATTATATAACTTTCCTAACTTAGTAAATTACAGTGCTATGACTGACTTTCCTTTTAAATAAAACCATATTTAATGATTATTATTTATCTCATTATTACCACAAAATTGTACAATATCACACTGCCAATTTTTATTAAGGAATGTTTCTTATTTTTGCCACCAGGTTTATTTTAGGGGCTCAAAGCCTACTGCATGCTTCCTATGCTCCTGATAAACTTTTTTTCCTTTTTTTAAGATATTGACATTATAGTCTATTCATTTAGGTCAGTAGCCTGAAATACACACACACCAAAACATGTTCTTTTTTTTCCCTACCATTACTTCAATGGATCTTCCTCACATGTGTGACTATGCTTTTTACCCTTTTTTTTTTCTTTTTCATCAAGAGTGAAAGATGGAGAGGGAGCCAGACAGAAGGAGAACTTCAGAGCTACTTCAGAGTTCATGAAGCCTCACCAATAGCTCAAACCTGAAGCCTGGAGCATAGTGATATGTACACTTTAATGGGTGAAATATTTCCCAGCCACGAAAGGGTATATTTTAAAAAAATATTTATATTTATTTCAGATGAGATTAAGGGAAGGACAGAGAGAGAGACTAGAGCAACACTGATGTACTAGAGATTGAAACAGGAGCCTCAAGCATGAAAGTCCTGCACTCTAACTACTGAGATATTTTCTCTGCCACTTATTTTATTTTGTTCAAAAGATATGTTTGTTTATTTGTGAAAGAAGGGTAAGGAAAAGGAGATAGAACCTAAGCATATGTGATTTTTTTGGGGGGGGTCAAGCTGAGAACCTCACATATCCAACTCTATTTTAAATATTTATGCTTTCTTTTTAATTTGAAGTAGTCAAATTCATAAAAGGGTAACATTATATAGAGTTCATTTGCATCCTTTATTCAGTTCACTTCAGTGATAGCACATTACATGAGCAAATTATATTATCAAGTCCTGGAAATTCACATTGGTACATTGCTATTAACTCAACTGTAAACATTAGTTGGATTTCATCAACTTTAATATAAATTCATTTCTTGCAGTAGGGATGTGTTTCTGTATGATATTTTATATTTATGTAATTTTCACCATTGTCAGGATACAAAATATGTCAAGAGTAACTCATCCCATGTTATTTTTCTTTTTTAAAAAAATTTATTTATAAAAATGAAACATTGACTAAACCATAGGATAAGAGGGGTACAACTCCACACAATTCCCACCTCCAGATCTCCGTATTCCATTCCCTCCCCTGACAGCTTTTCTATTCTTTATCCCTCTGGGAGTATGGACCCAGGGTCATTGTGGGTTGCAGAAGGTGGAAGGTCTGGCTTCTGTAATTGCTTCCCCACTGAACACGGGTGTTAACAGGTCGATCCGTACTCCCAGTCTGCCTCTCTCTTTCCCTAGTGGGGTGGAGCTCTGGGGAAGCTGAGCTCCAGGACACATTGTTGGGGTTGTCTGACCAGGGAAGTCTGGTTGGCATCATGCTGGCATCTGAAACCTGGTGGCTGAAAAGAGAGTTAACATACAAAGCCAAACAAATAGATAGCTAGTAGATAGCTAGTAGGTATATTTTAGTTATATTCCAAAGGATCTCTGGCTGTACTATTTTTTTTTTCCCTTTTCCCTTGAGCCTGAAATCTAATATGCAGGTGGATCCAAGTTGTTGTCTGGGGAGGTGATGTCATGGCTGGAAAAGGAACAGCCATCTGGATCAGGGAAGAGAATAGCTCCCTAATATGGAAAAGGGGTATAAATATTGTTGACTGTAAACACATCGATTTGATGTGGTCTGGGGCCCATATTCAGCTTAGGAGCCCATGTGACTGCATCCCTGTAGATCTAAGCTCACATTCTTTGGGTCCCTAATTTTTAACTGCCTTGTAATATGTAGTTCTGCAAAGCCTTAAATTTATTTAGTTTAACTGTGTAGTTAGCTCAGTAGACAATAAATATATTGTTTACACTGGTCAAGGTTAGAGACCCATTAGATATATATTTTTATTTCTTTATTGGGGGATTACTGTTTTACAGTTGATAGTAAATACAATAGTTTGTACATGCATAACATTTCTCAGTTTTCCACATAACAATACAGCCCCCACTAGGTACTCTGTTATCCTTTTCCAGGGCCTGTTAGACCTATTAGATATTTTATAGATATTACTTCTGGTCATATTGTTCACTTATTCTTTAAACGTTTTCTAGGTTAACATGACTCCAGTTGCATTCTGCAATAAAATATGTTCATCAATACAACTGTACATAATTAAATAAGCAAAAGTTGTTTACTGCTTTAGATTTGAGCTGGTAGTCCCTTAAATTAGTGCCACATGAACTAGTGTTAGTTTATCAATTCTCCACATGGTTGCACATACACAGTTTTTTAATCAAAGTTCATAGCTTCATACTCAGTGCATCAGTCTAAAAGTCTGCCAGGTTGCATGATGGTCACAACTAAATAACTTTCAAAATAATTTGGAATTCAATATTACAGAGGTTATTCTAAAGTGATCCTTAGAAAAATCTTAGGGCAAAAGAGTCTCAATGAAATCCTGATATATTATATAAAGACTAGTACTATGAAAGTAAGTTCCTTTATTTGCAGGGGTCCTATATTGTGAGTTCCTTTTCTAAAATATTTTTGTTTGTTATTAATTTTTTATAGAAATAGAGATACAGAAAGAAAAAAAGTAGAAATGAGCACTGCTCACATCTGGCCTGTGGTGGTGCTGGGAATTGAACCTGGGACCTCTGAGCCTCAGACATGAAAATCTTATATAACCATTTTGCTATCATCAGTCCCACTATGGCTAGTTCTATAACACAGTTTATTTAACTTTTAGTACCACAGTTATCATATTTTCATTTTCACCCTGAATATTTCAGTTATTTTAATTGTGTATAAAACACACATGTTCATGTGTACACACACACACACTAAGGTACACACAAATTTTCCATACCATAAAGAAAAAAAAACTTCATCCACATGTAAGGCAACTTTTGGCATCTTTTTGTTGGATGTACTCATGATATTAATCAATGTATAAGAACTAGTCAAATAGGGAGTTCTGGCAGTGGGAATTGTATGGAATTACCCTATGGTCTTGACAACATTTCCATTTTGTAAATTAAAAAATGAAGGAAAAAAAAGGACTAGTCAAATTTGACCAATTTATCACTTGGATAGTGTGCTCCTTTATTGTGTGCACAATCCAGTTTTAAGACCAGCCTCTACCACACTGAATGAAGCTTTCATGCTCTCTTTCATTTTCTGTCTGTTTCTATCTAAAGAAAAAAAAGTCTTACTCAAGCCATGTAGGAGAAACAATATTGAATTTTGATATTCTAAGGGTCTGAATATGAGGTATTTTAGTATTTGGGTGACCAAAATAATACCAGTATTTTCTTATTATTATCATCAATTTCTATGCTGACCTCTCCCAATTTTCAAATTAGTTGTGTTATATACAGAAAGTAAGCTAACTCTTTAGAAAACAAGTTTTTAATAAAGTGAATATCTATAATGTCTAGATGTATATCACTTCTCTCTACTGTATGTATTACATTAGTCATTTTAGCTCAGTAACAAACATTGTCAGCAAAAATAAAATAAAATAAAACCTTAACAATCAATTCAAAAAACTGCTGATGGATCTTGGTTCTATACATAAACAGAAACCAGCATAAAAGTCACACTTGAAACATCAGGTAATGCATAAATTTTACTTTTTCTGGTTTTCCTTTTTGTAGATTTTTTAACAGAAAAAGTATTAGTCTAGGAAATGTCTATATTTGCTTATCAGATTACTTAAATTAGTACATATATATTTCAGTTTTAGATTTTTGAGTGAAGGTAATATATTTGCAATCATTGTTCTCACAATTTACTGAGGTCATGATATATTTGTTGAGTTCATGGTAGTCCTTGGAACTCAAACCAGATAAGTTAGCTCAAGAAAAGTTTAGCATGGATATGCACCAGGTAAATTTAACAATAAGAGCCAGTAAACTATGATGTTTCCCAAAGCAGTCAGAGATTGACAATCCTGTCTTCCCAGCATTGATGTGAAGGGAAGGGCTAGATGACAGTGTGTTTACCTCAGGCTTACTACCCAGTGTTTCTCAGCAACCATCCAAGAGTGTGCTTACCTATCAGTGTCAGCTTTAAGAGACATTACAGACACAGGTCTGAAATAATTTTACGTTATCAGGTTATTCATTCCTCATGAAAACTTTATTAAGTAGGTCCCAGTATTACCATCAATTTGTATATGAATTTTTCCATTGAGATTAAGTGCTTTGTGTCTTTTCTTTTATGTTCAGAATACATTGAGTTCTGTAGTGATAGTGCTTAAAATTGAACTTGGAACCTCTGGTGCCTGTGGCATGAGTGACTGCTACACAAACCACTGTGAAAATTCTTCAGCCCAATTTATTTCTTAAATCACAATAATGAGTGAGATCATACAGTATTTGTTCCTTTTTTTCTAATGTATTTCACTCAGCTTGGTGCCCTCCAGTTTCTTTGTTTTGACAGTGATTTAGATGACCCAAGGCATTCTTTTTCTCCATTTTATATTTTATTTATTTATTTTCCCTTTTGTTGCCCTTGTTGTTTTATTGTTGAAGTTATTATTATTGCTGTTATTGATGTCGTCATTCTTAGATAGGACAGAGAGAAATGGAGAGAGGAGGGAGAGACAGAGAGGGAGAAAGATATCCTTTTAATTTGTCAAATAAGTGTACCACAACTCCAATGCCCATATGCTATCTCAGACCCTGTTTTATTCTGGCCACTCTATAGGATATAGACCATTTTACTTGAGGTGTTTTCCTTTACATAGGACTATTAATCAGTTTTAATTAGGTTTAGATGCAATTTGATTCAGTGAATTTTCTTTATGAAGAAATACTCATGCTTATTATGCTCTTCATAAAATTTTGGATACTACAGTAATACTTAAATTTCCTCTATTTCGTCAATTTTAGGGGGAAGGGAGTTCTTTGGTATAGCATAATAAACTGTAAATGTTTATAAAGTGAGAGAAAGTTGTAAATTATGTTTGTGAAAGGAAGGAAATATTACTAGAGTAATCTTATGGGACATCTTAAATTTACAAAATTAAATATAATAAGTTTAATCTAAATAATGTAATTGTAATCACAAATATAAATTGATATTAGCTACCAGAGGCAGTGTAAAGAAGAGACTTTAAAAAGGTAATATTAATGGTGACCAGTTTCCTCCTAAATTGTTTTTATAAGTTTTTATTTTGAATTGATATATTTATGATTTCTGCACTTTACAAACTTAATAAACATCTCTTTAGATTCTGATTTGATGTAACAGTTTACTGAATAAATGTATTACATATTCCATTTTCCAGGTGCCTTCTCCCTATGGAATCTAAATCATATTTACAGAAGTGCAAGTAATTTTCAGAGTGTTCCTCTGAGGAAGAAGAATAAATAGAACAACAACAAAAAAAGCTTAGAAAAGCAAAACTTACAGAAAAAGCCTAGCAGGAAAACAATATTTAAAGTCATTGTCCTAAAATCTATATTTATACATGAATAAGAAATTTTATCTTATAAGTACTATTCATGAATAATTATTGATATGCCTATTACTTAAGGATAAATGTAAAAGGGGAATGTTAACCTTTATAAGGAATTCCTGGGTTCTAACTTACTATTAACAATTTAGAGAAGTTCTTGTCTTGTTTGATATATACATACTTGAGAATATGTTTAATTCCCTTAGGTATAAGTTGTAAAGTTACATTGTTTTCTATAGTTCAAGACCTATACTTTTCAGTTGTACATTATGCTTAGTCTTGTGCTCAATGCTAGGATCTCAGACACGGTATCCACAATCCATCACGATAAAGGAATGACTACAGTAAAACTGCTAAAATAGCACACTCCCGCACAATTTTAGTGCATCCACCTGCAAATAACTAAGAATGCACTAGACCGATCAGACTAGACTGAAGCAGAGAATGGGACATTTCACAAAAGAAAAGCTGTTCA
Source organism: Erinaceus europaeus (assembly GCF_950295315.1). Classification (NCBI taxonomy): domain Eukaryota; kingdom Metazoa; phylum Chordata; class Mammalia; order Eulipotyphla; family Erinaceidae; genus Erinaceus; species Erinaceus europaeus. The sequence goes on along the minus strand of NC_080171.1, from coordinate 46,694,241 downwards.
GTCACAAAAATAATTACTGACTATATCCCTATATTCAGCATCATAAAAAGTGAATTCCAGATCCCTAAAGCACACATATGCATCTATGCTTGAGTTCAACTACACATTGGACTGTGAATAGTTGTTGCTGGTTAGGTGTCAGTGTAGGCTCATCAATAGTACTAGATGTTCTACTACTGTGAGGATGTTGACAGTGTTGGGAGCTATGCTTATATGAGCACATAAAGCTTGAGGGACATGTCTGTACCCTGCACCTTCTCCAATTTTGCTGTGAAAATGAAACTCTGAAACAATAAATGCATACATTAAAGTGACAGTGAAACATGAAGGATATAAATATGGCCTACCTATAATTTCATTATGAAAACAGCAAATTTATTTATATACTTAGATATGATAAAGCACATTCACTGATTTGTTCTATATTTAATTGTCATTTATTATTCAAATTATTTCAAAATACTTGTCTGTCGAATTCAAAAATAATAGAGAATGGATAAATATGAAAACGCAGAAAGAGAACATTTTTCTTGGTCTTAGATACATGTATCATATAAAAATGCCTATATATCATCATACAAATAGAGAATGTGATTAGAAATTAAGTAGGATGTCTAATATTGACTTCCTTTTTTTAAATTTCTTTATTGGGGAATTAATGGTTTATATTCAACAGTAAATACAATAGTTTGTGCATGCATAACATTCCCCAGTTTCCCATTTAACAATACAACTCCCACTATGTCATTTATCATCCTTCATGAACCTGTATTCTCCCCACCCACCCACCCCAGAGTCTTTTACTTTGGTGCGATATGTCAATTTCAGGTTCTAATTGTGTTTTCTTTTCTGATCTTGTTTTTCAACTTCTGCCTGAGAGTGAGATCATCCCATATTCATCCTTCTGTTTCTGACTTATTTCACTCAACATGATTTTTTCAAGGTCCATCCAAGATCGGCTGAAAACGGTGAAGTCACCATTTTTTACAGCTGAGTAGTATTCCATTGTGTATATAGACCACAACTTGCTCAGCCACTCATCTGTTGTTGGACATCTGGGTTGCTTCCAGGTTTTGGCTATTACAAATTGTGCTGCCAAGAACATATGTGTACACAGATCTTTTTGGATGGATATGTTGGGTTCCTTAGGCTATATCCCCAGGAGAGGAATTGCAGGGTCATAGGGTAGGTCCATTTCTAGCCTTCTGAGAGTTCTCCAGACTGTTCTCCACAGAGGTTGAACCAATTTACATTCCCACCAGCAGTGTAGGAGGGTTCCTTTGACCCCACAACCTCTCCAGCATTTGCTGCTGTTACCTTTTCTGATGTATGACATTCTCACAGGAGTGAAGTGATATCTCATTGTTGTCTTTATTTGCATTTCTCTGACAATCAGAGACTTGGAGCATTTTTTCATGTGTTTCTCAGCCTTTTGGATCTCTTCTGTGGTGAATATTCTGTCCATGTCCTCCCCCCATTTTTGGATGGGGTTATTTGTTGTCTTGTTGTTGAGTCTGGCAAGCTCTTTATATATGTTGGTTATTAAACTCTTATCTGATATATGGCATGTAAAGATTTTCTCCCATTCTGTGAGGGGTCTCTTGGTTTGGGTAGTGGTTTCTTTTGCTGTGCAGAAACTTTTTAATTTGATGTAGTCCCATAGGTTTATGCTTGCCTTAGTCTTCTTTGTAACTGGATTCGTTTCATTGAAGATGTCTTTAAAATTTATGCGGAAAATAATTCTGCCAATATTTTCCTCTAAGTATCTGATATTTTCTGGTCTAACATCCAAGTCCTTGATCCATTTGGAATTTACTTTTGAATTTGGTGAAATACAGTGATTCAGTTTCATTCTTTTGCATGTTTCAAACCATTGTTTCCAACACCATTTGTTGAAGAGACTCTGCTTTCCCTATTTAATAGTCTGGGCACCTTTGTCAAAGATTAGATGTCCATAGGTGTGGGGCCTCATTTCTGGGCTCTCAATTCTATTCCACTGGTCAGTGTGCCTGTTCATGTTCCAGTACCAAGCAGTTTTGATGACAATGGCCCTATAATACAGCTTGAAATCTGGGAGTGTGATGCCTCCGGTTCTGTTCTTATTTCTCAAGATTGTTTTGGCAATTCTAGGTCTTTTCTGGTTCCAGATAAACATTTGTAGCATGTTTTCTATTCTCTTAAAAAATGTGCTTGGAATCTTGATGGGGATGACATTAAATTTGTAGATGGCTCTGGGTAATATATTCATTTTGATGATGTTAATTCTTCCAACCCATGAACATGGAATATCTCTCCACTTCTTTGTGTCTTTTTCAATTTCTTTGAGTAATGACTCATAATTTTCAGTATACAAGTCTTTCACTTCTTTGGTTAGATTTACTCGTAGATATTTTATTGTTTTTGTTGCTATAGTACAAGGAATTGATTTCTGGATTTCAATTTCTTCTAACTTAATGTTTGCATAGAGGGATGCCACTGACTTTTGAATGTTAATTTTGTAGCCTGACACCTTACTGTATTGCCTGATGATTTCCAAAAGCTTCTTGCTGGATTCCTTAGGTTTTTCCATGTATACTATCATGTCATCTGCAAATAAGGAGAGTTTGACCTCTTCTCTTCCAATCTGTTTCCCTTTAATTCCTTGCTCCTGCCTGATTGCTATGGCAAGAACTTCCAACACTATGTTGAATAATAATGTTGATAGTGGGCAGCCCTGTCTAGTACCTGATCTGAGTGGAAATGCTTCCAGTTTTTCACCATTGAGTATGATGTTGGCTGTAGGTTTGCTATATATAGACTCCACTATCTTCAGGAATTTTCCATCTATTCCCATTTTTTGTAGTGTTTTGATCATAAAGGGATGTTGTATTTTGTCAAAGGCTTTCTCTGCATCTGTTGATATAACCATGTGGTTTTTGGTGTTGCTTTTGTTGAAGTGGTGGATCACATTGATTGATTTACGTATATTAAACCAACCTTGCATTCCTGGCATAAACCCCACTTGGTCATGATGAACAATCTTTTTGATATAGTGCTGTATCTGGTTGGCTAGAATTTTGTTCAATATTTTCACATCTATGTTCATCAGAGATATTGGTCTGTAGTTTTCTTTTTTGGTTGTGTCCCTGTCTGCTTTTGGTATCAGAGTGATATTGGCTTCATAGAAGCTGGCAGTATTCTTCAATCTTCTGGAAGACTTTTAAAATTAGAGGTATTAGTTCTTCTTTGAAGGTTTTGTAGAATTCATTTGTAAAACCATCTGGTCCAGGACTTTTATTTTTGGGAAGATTTTTGATAACTGTTTCAATTTCATTAGCTGTGATGGGCCTGTTCATGTTATCCACCTCCTCTTGACTTAGTTTTGGAAGTTGGTAGGTATCTAGGAAATCATCCATTTCTTCCAGGTTCTCTAGCTTGGTGGCATATAGTTGTTCATAGAAGCCTCACATGATATGTTGAATTTCTGCGGTGTCTGTTGTGATATCTCCTCTTTCATTTATTATCCGATTTATTTGGGTCTTCTGCCTTTTTTGTTTTGTTAGTCTGGCTAAAGGTTTGTCGATTTTGTTCACTATTTCAAAGAACCAACATTTACTTTCATTGATCTTTTGTATGTTTTCTTATTCTCAATGTTATTTATTTCTGCCCTAACTTTAGTGATTTCTGTCCCTCTGGTTGCTTTAGGGTTCTTTTGTTGTTCTTCTTCTAGGTCTTTAAGATGTGCAATCAGGCTATTTATTTGTGCTTTTTCTTGTTTCCTAATGTGTGCTTGTATAGCTATGAACTTCCCTCTTAGTACTGCTTTAGCTGTGTCCCAAATATTTTGATAGCTTGTGTCTTCATTTTCATTAAAGTCTCGAAACATTTTGATTTCTTCCTTCATTTCCTCTTTGACACAGAAGTTGTTAAGTAGTGTACTGCTGAGCTTCCACATTTTGGGACTGTTACTAATCTTTTGTTGATTGTTAAGTGTTAGTTTAATTCCACTGTGGTCTGAGAAGGTGCTTGGGATGATTTCAGTGCTCTTGAATTGGCTGATGCTGTCTTTGTGGCCTAATATATGGTTTATCCTTGAGAATGACCCATGTGGATTTGAGTAAAATGTGTATTCCAGTTTCTTGGGATGAATCACTCTGAAAATGTCCAGTAGTTCCAGTTTATCTATCTCTTCATTTAGCTCCCTTATGTCTTTATTGATTTTCTGCCTGGATGATCTATCAAGTCGCAGGAGTGGGGTGTTGAAGTCCCCTACTATGACTGTGTTGCTTTTAATATATTGCTGTAGCTCTTTCAGTAGAAGTTTGATGTATTTAGATGGCTTCTCATTGGGTGCATAGATGTTAATAATTGTTAAGTCCTCTTGATTGACTGATCCTCTGAGCATTAAGTAGTGTCCATTCCTATCTTTTTTAATCTTATCTATTTTAAAGTCTATCATGTCAGATATAAGAATAGCTGTTCCTGCCTTTTTTTGTGAGCCATTGGCTTGTATGATAGTTTTCCATCCTTTCACTTTTAAGTCTGTGTATGTCTTGTTGAGTTAGTGGGTTTCCTGTAGACAGCATATTGTTGGGTTGTGTTTTCTGATCCATCTCCCTACTCTGTGTCTTTTAATAGGTGAATTCAGGCCATTGACATTTATTGATATCAAAGATCGAAGATATTTTAATGCCATTCTTGTAGAGTTTTAGATTGTTTTGATATATGTCCTATTTGTGGTGGTCTAATTGTTTATAGGAGACCTTTCAAAACTTCTTTCAGGGCAGGCTTGGTGATAGTTGATTCCTTCAACTGTTGCTTGTCTGAGAAGGTTTTGATTCCTCCATCTAGTCTGAATGACAGTCTAGCAGGATATAGTATTCTTGGCTGAAAGCCTTTCTCATTGAGCACTCGATAGATATCTTGCCATTCTCTTCTGGCCTGTAGTGTTTGTATGGAGAAGCCTGTTGCTAATCTTATGGGTTTTCCTTTGTAGGTAACTCTTTGTTTTTCTCTTGCAGCCTTTAGGATCCTTTCTTTATCCTTATTCCTTTCCATTCTAAGTATGATATGTCTTGGTGTCTTTAGGTCTGGGTTAATTCTGTTTGGGACCCTCTGGGCTTCTTGAATCTTTATGTCTTTGTTGTTGTCTAGACTAGAGAAGTTTTCATCTATTATGGCCTAGAAAATGCTTTCTTCCTCTTCTTCTCTCTCTTCCTCTGTTATGCCAATAATGCATATATTGTTTCTTTTGAAGTCATCCCATAGGACTCTGTTGTTGTTTTCAGCATCTCTTAATCTCTTTTTGAGATCTCTTACTTCTTTTTTAGTTGTCTCTAATTCGTCCTCGATCTTGCTAATTCTGTCTTCAGCCTCATTGATTCTATTCTGTTTGCCCTCTACTGTTTTTCTGGAGTTCATCTATTTTGTTGCCCTTTTCTGATACTGTTTTAGCTTGTTCAGCTAGTTGCATTCTTAGCTCAGTGATTTCAGCTTTCAGATCTCTAATAACCTTGAGATAATTAGTATTTTCTTCCATAGTCTCATTTGTTGTTCCTATATTTCTGATTACAATTTTTTCAAATTCTTTACTCCTGTTATTATTTCCTTAGCTAATGTTTGGATGTTGAACTCGTTATTTTGTGCTTCACCCTCTGGAGGACTTTTAGCTGGACTCTTGTCCTGGTTCAATTCTCCAATATGTCTTCTTGTTGTTTTAACCATTTTATAGATTATGTTATGAGTTCCCTTTATCAGTACTTTTCAGATTACTGACTGCTGTTGCTTGGAATGACTTGTGTCTAAGTAAGTTAATTAAAGGGTTCACAGTGGTGGGAGTTAACAGTTGTTTCAATAGTATTTTAATCCCTGAGTTGGAGTTCAGTGATTTAAAAGCCTCTTTTGTTTTTCTTCCCTGTAGGCTATGGAAGCCTGAGGGCTTTTAAACTATAAATAGCCTTTAGCTTAATCACTGACTCCTGACCAAGAGATAAAGCAGGGTGTGGCAGAGATAATCCAGTGGTTATGTAAAGAGACTTTCACAGCCCCTCAGCTCTGCCAGGTCTTCTCCTGAGTTTCCTGGTTAGATCTCTGTCCCCTGGTCTCCCTCCCTGTCGATGCTCCAGATTCTGAGGGTAGTAGCAATGGAGACTCAGAGTTGTACTTGGTGAGTCTCTGGGGAGTCCTCTCCTCCCTTCAGCTGTCCCCTTGTTGGTGGAGAAGACTGGAGGTGGTGTCTCAACTGATGAACTGCTGGACTGTTAGCAGTCACTTAATCTCTCCTTACGCTCCTCTCTCCTCTCTGTCACCAGCCACACGAGTTTATACTCACCGGTGATTTAGTGGGTTCCTGTGGTCATTCCGGTCCTGTCATGTTTCGGTCCCGGGTGGTCTCCTTTGGTATTCCTGGTTGATCCGGGAGGGGAGAGGAGAGGAGAGAAAGCGATCTGCTGCTGCTTATAGCTCCGCCTCTGGAAGTCTCCCTTGACTTCCTTTTCTAACATTTAATTTTTAATATTAAGTTATCATTAACTAAAACTTCTCAAAAGTTAACTAAGGAAGGTCATAGTTTTTTGGCAAGGTTCAAAACCTATCATTTCAGAAGAGATCTTCTTCTAAATTATTTTTAAAACACCCTGCTTTATCTGTTCATCTACCCTTTAAGGATTGCTGTCTGCTGAGAATACAGTAAAAGCATTTTAAAATGTTTTAGTCTCATAGAGGTGGCAGGTTGACACATAATTCTTTAATAAATACAATTTGTGTAAAATAGCAAAATGAAAGACAAAGATGCAAATAGGAGATGCAAATGCCTCATAAAACCCACAGTTTTTCTATTTAAATATTTCCAAATAAACCATGAAAGATGCTCCTTGTAGTAAAATATAAGGATCAACTATACATCTGATTAGTCTAAGCTGGGAGAAATAATTTTATTTAACAGGATGCTTTGTTTATACGTTTGAAAGAAAAGAAAAAGGAAATAATATAGCTTGAATAGAAAGGCTTTATGATAAAAGGAATAAAGTATAAAAATTTTATTGTACTGAGATTAGAGTGAAAGAAACAAGAGACCTACAAATCTAAATGCAATCAATACCTAATTACTTGAATAGTATGGGGAAGCTGCATTTTACTCTATGAATTCCTAAAGTGAATATTAATAACATTTCATCCACAAAAGTTATATTAAAATATAACTGTTGCTGAGGATTATAGAGGGATCTTTAGGGTTGAATAAATCTTGTTTTCAATATTGGGAGGAAACACAGCCACAAAACTCAATCAGAAATTTGTTTCTTTTGCACCAGCCCTTCACTGCTTAGAGCTTGCTTTTTACGGAGACAGACAGAGAGCATGAGAGAGAGAGAGAGAGAGAGAGAACCAGAGAGAGACAGAGAACAACAGAGGGAGAGAAGAAAGAGACCATAACATCATATATTCCTTCTGTTTGATAGGAAGATTTGGAGCTATGGTATCTATCTCTGACCCTGCCTTTCTATATAAAAAAAGGTGGTCTGGAATGGTGAAGTCCCTGTGATGACCTAAATAAATAAATAAATTCAAGAAAAATTAATACAAGAGAACATCATAAAAGGTGAACATACAAAATACTGCTAACAATGATAATGGAAAGAGCAATAATTTGTAGAACTCAGTACAATTAAGTTTTGTTGAAAATTAGTCATTGTAATATCTTTCAATATTGTTTAATTTGTTAATGTCATTCCATTTATGCATTTTCTAAAAGTAATGAAGTTCTTTTACTAAAAACCTGCATACTGGGGCAACCAGGTGGTGGCACACCTGGTTGAGTACACTTTACAATGCACAATGACCTGAATTTCAGTGCCTGGTCCCCACCTACAGGGGGAAAGCTTTGCGAGTGGTGAAGCAGTGCTATAGGTGTATTTTTAGCCCATCATGGTTGTCACAAGATATTGCTAGCTAATCTTAAAGATTCTAATCCCATCATAGTCAGCTATTTCTTCAAGGAAACTAAATTCCTTTCATTTGTGAAAATTACTATTAATTTACTAGGTTCATATTGTTAACATATATTTCAGTAATCATAATGACTTAAAAATGGTGCATACATTGAGTCAGCCTTGGATCACTGGTATAAGTAACATTTAATCATGATATATATTCTTTTTTAGTTTACTTCTGTGCCTTGTTTGCTAGAATTTTGTTCAATATCTTAGCATCTATCTTTAACTTGGATACAGGCCCACTGTTTTATTTTTTGTTGTTGAAAGAATATTCTTTTTTATTTTAATTATCTTTATTTATTTATTTGTTTATTAGATAGTGACAGTCAGAATTTGAGAGGGAAGGAGGAGATAGAGTGGAAGTGAGACAGAGAGACACCAAAAAAAAAATCAAGTAACTCTGGAAATCATTTTGGCCTATTCTGATCAATTCATTTCAAGTTCAGTCTACACACCAAGGGTTGGATTGCTTCATTTTTCTGTTGAAATTATGCTAGTTACATTATCTGTATTAAAAGGCAAATTGAGTGATATATTAATTTTTATTACTTGTCCTCACTTTGTAGTAAAACTCAGCTCAAAAGAGGTAGCACAGTTCTAATAATTAGGAACAGTTTACTTGCTAGGACATTAGTCCTGGGGTGGGGTGGGGACAAGTACTTTTATAAAGAAGATTCAAGCATAGCATGAAAATTATATGTTTGGTTATTGATTTAAAACTAGTTGTTGTTTGTGATTGGTTGTCTGTAGGTTTTAGTTTTATAACTTTGGAGCATCCAGAGGTTTATTTTGGTGTTTTCATTACATAGAGGACTCTGGCACTAGATCACCTGGTTTCATTATTTAATTAACATCTACCTCACACATTATGTAGATTAAAGAAATTACTACATTTGAGAGGGCTGGGGAGATAGCATAATGGTTATGAAATTAATACATATGAAGAGCTTTCAGTTCGGGGCTGCCAGGTAGTGAATGTGTTTGTACTAGTTGGGCTATCATAATATCTAGCCTCAAAGCAGCAGTCTTTCCTTTAGTCTTTGGAATTTCTAGGGAGATTTTATTCAGACAGAAGACTAGGAAATAATAAATCACTATGTGTTGAAATCAAATTCTTACAAAAAATACATTAATAACTTTAAAAAATGGTTATTTGTAGCTAGTGGCTCTATAATAGCTCTCAGAAAACATGAGTTTCTCAGAGTACAATTTGGAAAATGCTACTCTAGCAGTTGTAGTACATAAAAATGATTAGCTTCCAAAAGTTTTGCCATGCAGCATAAAAAGAGAAATAAAGATAGAGTTCTCAATACTTTTTTCCCCCCATAGAATATGCTTCTTTTGGGACACAAGGTACTTGTCATTTAGTTTCATCTAAAGAAAACTTAATTCCTTTTTTTTTTTTTTTTTTTTGTCACCGGGTTATAGCTGGGACAAAGTGCTAGCACTACAAATCCACAGCTCTCAGAAACTTTTTTTCTTTTGTTTTATCTTTTCTATTCATTTGATAAGGCAGAGAGAAATTGAGAGGGAGAGAAAGAAGGAGAGGGGGAGGGAAAGACACCTTTAGATCTGCTTCACTGCTGTTGAAGTGTACCCCCTGCAGGTAGGGAGCTGGGGTTCATACATGGTTTAACCATGTGTACCCACCGCCTGGCCCCAGAAAGCCTAATTCCAAATATAACTTGGATTTTTCTTGGAGTATAAAAGGACTGTTTAATTTACAGTTTATCATATTTCTATTTCTCAGCACATCTGGTTTCCATTCATCAAAGTATGATAATTTTTCATATTGGCCATAGCAAAAAACAAGTGTCACTTTTCCTGTCGTTTCCATTACACTTCTCTAATCTCTCTTCAGCACAACCCTCAAGTATTATCAGCCTCAAAGAAGAGTAAATTGAAAAATCAAATAATGATTTCTAAATCTGTACACAACTACATTATAAACTGGATTCTAAAAAGAAACCTCCCTGAGCTTTCTACTCTCTATCATAGGTTTGTTGATAAAATAAAGCTTCTGAGGGACAAAAGAACTCAAGCTTTCTGTGAGCAGAGGTTTCCATTCAGATAAAACCCAAACCTCTAGTGATTGACAAGGGTTTTCATGTCTATATTCTCTAGCATCCAAATACAAGTTCTATGCCTCAAATATTGCTAGCAGTAATCTCTTAACCAGGAATTCTAGGATAACTCAAAGTATCCACAGTTTTGTTATTGCTGATAGTCTTAGAAAATATGATATTGCTAATAATTTATTTGCTTAATCCAGATAACTACATTATAAAATGTTAATCAAAGGAAACATCATGTCATAGCCCTTCTCTTGATTAATCTTGTTAGGTTTCATTCCATTGCTTCTTATTAAAAATCCCCACACATATATGTGTGAGCAAACATTTAAATATATAGCTGTGAACAATTTATTCTGATACAGTTCTATTAAAGCAAATTTCAGTGAGAGAAATTCCTAGAATATGGGATCAAAATATCAGATGTATTCAATAGGTGTTTCTGTAATTGTATACAAGATATACTGACATTTATTTATTCTGATTGCAGGAGTAGCAGCCTGTATTATACCAAGAAACAGAGAATGTAAGGATGTAGGTGTGCTATATGACCTGGTGGCATTTTTAAGAGCATCATGAAAAAGTAAAAAATGACGTCTGTGCACTGCCAAGATATCTAGAAAATTTCCAGAATATAACAGATAAAATGCATTTTCAAAAACAAAGCATTTTCAAAAAGCATTTTCAAAAACACTATATTGAGGTATGATTGACATATTCAAAGCTGCTTACATTTAATGTATAGAACTTTGAAAATCAGAACACATTTGGAAAACCATTAACAAAAATGGATACTCTAGCATAACCATAACCTACAGAAGTTTCCTGCTACCTTCAAAGCAAAGGTTAAGCAGTAAATATAAAATAAGGAATTATTTTACATTAGATTTTTATTAAATATGTTAATGTGAAGGTACTATATATAGCATTGTCATACTCTGAGATTATTTACGTTCATGATGTACTTACATACTGGGAGCTATTGCTATCAATATACTAAGCAAAAAAGATAAAGATGAGTGATTTCAAATGGCCGCTTAATGGGATTTTGCTCTTACTGATTATCTATGAGGGATACTGCTTAGATTCTGAGTATAGTGCTGATACAAAACAGAGGTCTACATTGTTTTTTGTTTGTTTTTTTTCCCATCTGGGGATATTTTTACCATGCATATGATTATATATATATGTATATATATGTATGTGTATATATATATATATGACATTGTGTATTGAATTGTATCCCTTGGAATCCAACATGGAAGTTATAATCCTTAATAAATGAACACTTGCTAGATAATAAGGTATATAGAGATGGAATCAGGGGACTTCATTCTCAATTACATGGACCCTCTGTCCAGTTGCTGCTATACCAGGACACACAGAGACTCAAACACATAGGGAGAAATTCATGTGCAATCAGATAAACTGGAGTAATATAATTGACTAAGGGAGTGACAAATACGACTACCAGCTACTAGAAACTAGGAGGAAGCTTTAGAACAAATACTCCTTCGGTGCCTACATCTTTATTTCAAATGTCTAATCTGCAGAACTTTGAGATAATAAATTTCTGTGTTAAGTTCCCTATTTGTAAGAAATCTGTAGAAACTAATATAATGTAGAAAAAGGAAATATAAAATTCATTAAAGTTGGGAAAGTGTTTTACCAATGTTTTCCTCTAAGTATTTGATTGTTTCTGGTCTGACATCTAGGTCTTTGATCCATTTGGAGTTGATTTTTGTTTATGGTGAGATAAAGTGCTTCAATTTCATTCTTCTGCATGTTACAACCCAGTTTTCCCAGCACCATTTATTGAAGAGAGCCTCCTTTTTCCATTTAATCCTTTGGGCCCCCTTATCAAAGATTAGATGCCCATAGGTGTAGGGATTTATTTCTGGGCTTTCAGTTCTGTTCCACTGGTCTGTGTGCCTATTTTTGTTCCAGTACCATGCTGTTTTGATGACGATGGCTTTATAATATAGTTAAAGGTCTGGGAGTGTGATGCCTCCATTTCTGTTTCTTTTCCTTAAGATGGTTTTGGCAATTCTAGGTGTTTTCAAGTTCCAGATAAATGACTGTAGTGTTTGTTCTATTCTCTTAAAGAAGCTTGGTGGAACTTTGATGGGTATGGCATTAAATTTGTATATGGCTCTGGGGAGAATATTCATTTTGATTATATTTATTCTTCCAATCTATGAGCATGGGATATCTTTCCATTTCTTGGTATCAGTTTCTGTTTCCTTGAGTAGCGACTCATAGTTTTCAGCATACAAGTCTTTCACTTCTTTGGTCAACTTTATTCCTAGGTATTTGATTGATTTTGCTGGGGGAGTCAGGCTGTAGCGCAGCGGGTTAAGCGCAGGTGGCGCAAAGCACAAGAACCGGCGTCATAAGGATCCTGGTTCAAACCCCGGCTCCCCACCTGCAGGGGAGTCGCTTCAGAGGCGGTGAAGCAGGTCTGCAGGTGTCTATCTTTCTCTCCTCCTCTCTGTCTTCCCCTCCTCTCTCCATTTCTCTCTGTCCTATCCAACAATAACAACAACAATAATAACTACAGCAATAAAACAACAAGGGCAACAAAAGGGAATAAATAAATTAAATAAAATATTTAAAAAAAAAGATTTTGCTGAAACAGTAAATGGGAGTGATTTCTGGATGTCTTCTTCTTCAGATTTAGTGTTTGCATAAAGAAATGCCACCGATTTTTGTACATTGATTTTGTACCCTGATACCTTCCTATATTGCCTAATAACTTCCAGTAATTTTCTGCTGGATTCTTTAGGTTTTTCTATGTATACTATCATATCATCTGCAAATAGTGAGAGCTTGACTTCTTCCCTTCCAATCTGTATTCCTTTGTTTCCTTTCTCTTGCCTGATGGCTATGGCAAGAACTTCCAATACTATGTTGAAGAGTAACAGTGACAGTGAACAGCCCTGTCTAGTCCCAGATCTGGGGGGAATGCTTTCAGCTTCTGTCCATTGAGTATGATGTTTGCTGTAGGTTTGCTATATATAGACTCCACTATCTTGAGGAATTTCCCATCTATTCCCATTTTCTGTAGAGTTTTGAGCATGAATGGGTGTTGGATCTTGTCAAAGGCTTTCTCTGCATCTATTGAGATAATCATGTGGTTTTTGGCTTTGCTTTTATTGATGTGGTGAATGACATTGATTGACTTACAGATGTTGAACCAGCCTTGCATTCCTGGGATGAATCCCACTTGGTCGTGATGAACAATCTTTTTGATATGTTGCTGTATCCGGTTGGCCAAGATCTTGTTTAATATTTTGGCATCTATGTTCATCAGAGATATTGGTCTGTAGTTTTCCTTTTTTGTTCTGTCCCTATCAGCTTTTGGTATCAGGGTGATGTTGGCTTCATAGAAGGTGGAAGGGAGTATTCCTGTTTCTTCAATCTTATGGAATAGCTTAAGAAGTATGGGTATTAACTGTTTCCTGAAAGTTTTGTAGAATTCGTTTGTGAAGCCATCTGGTCCAGCACTTTTGTTGTTGGGGAGATTCTTAATAACGGTTTTAATTTCTTTGTCTGTGATTGGTGCATTTAGATTTTGTAGTTCTTCTTGGTTCAGGTGGGAATGGTGTTTTTGTACACTCCTAGAAAAATGTATACATATAAATCAGTAGTTAATTAATATGAGAGGGGGAAAATCAATTGTTTGTCTCAAAGTTTTCAAAACACAAACTGAATCTTTTTAATATATAGTCTGTGTATTTTATATGCGGACTCTCTCAAAAGCCTAGACCAAGTAGATTAGAAACATCCAATAGCACAGCTATATACAAGATACTGGATACTGTACAGCAAACCATAACTAAAGGACTTTTCAAAGTTAACCCAATTACCAAATAATGTGATAATAATATTAACTATCGATTGTTTTTTGAACCCTAAGACAGCAAGAACCTCACATCTCCACTATAGAGCCCCTACTTCCCCCAGTCCTGGGACCCTTGGATAGGGCCCACTTTCCCGTATGCCTCTCCCAATCCATACCAAATAATATTGCATCCGCCGATCACAACCTAACCAAAGCAACGATTGCCACCTCAACATGCTTCACCTCAGACTGTGTCCAGAGACTTCACGTGTGGAATGACAACCCTTCAGCTTCATTACTCAGGTGAGACCTTTTCTTTTATAGTACACTTTAATTTCATCTCAGGTGGTTCACTTTCTAACAAAGTCCCAAAACCTAGATATACACCAGTTTCTGTGAGAGAGAGCTTATGTGCACACGTATCCATAAACTACTGCAAAATATATACCTGAAAGCAGAAGTACACTAGAGTTTGCAGTGAGTACCTCCCTAACACTTCCTCTCCACTATTCCAAGCTTTGGGTCCATGATAGCTCAACAATTTGTTTGGCTTCGTATGTTAACTCTCTTTTCAATCACCAGGTTCCAGATGCCATCAGGATGCTGGCCATGTTTCCCTGGACTGAAGACCCCACCAATGTGTCCTGGAGCTCAGCTTCCCCAGAGACACACCCTACTAGGGAAAGAGAGAGGCAGACTGGGAGTATGGACCGACCAGTCAACGCCCATGTTCAGCAGGGAAGCAATTACAGAAGCCAGACCTTCTACCTTCTGCAACCCTCAATGATCCTGGGTCCATGCTCCCAGAGAGATAGAGAATGGGAAAGCTCTCAGGGGAGGGGGTGGGTTATGGAGATTGGGTGGTGGGAATTGTGTGGAGTTGTACCCCTCCTACCCTATGGTTTTGTTAATTAATCCTTTCTTAAATAAATTTAAAAAATTCATTAAAGTTATAAGTCCTAAAGTAACATGTAAATTAATTTCAATGTCTCTCTTTAGTTACTTGAATTCTTCATAGATACTATTTTTCTCTACACTTTCCTTATCCTTTCACATATCAAACAATTATATCCTTATCCTTTCACATATCAAACAATTATATCAGTACTGCATACAGTTAAACCAGTATGGGAGTTATAAATTTCCCCATGTAATTGCAAAAATTGTGATAGCAAATATTGTTAAAATTATTTTACTTTTTATATTTTTATTTCTACATTGGGTAAGAAATTTTCTAGCTATAGGTGCCTTTTATGTGATGTTTGTTCTACTTACAGCTTTTCAAAATTCTTTCCAACCTTCACTTTGTTTTTCTCAGTACAAAGGAGCAATTAGCACTATCTATGTAAACTATGTAAACTGTGTAAACAGTTCGTAATCCTTAAGTGTATAAAGTAAAGTGACGAATGTCTACTTTAGGAATATTTTTCAATTTTTGAGATTTTTCCAATGTAACATTAATTTACACTTTTCAAATTACTTGAGTTTGCATGTCATGATTTTTAATTAACCTTTTAATATTTTATTGTTTGTATTTTCAATGCATCATTTGCCACTTGTTGCTAACTTACTGATTATCTTATTGATCACTAAACAAAATTTAAATATTATAGAAATTAATTTTATCTATATACTTTGATGCATTTCTCCATTTTCATTCATTGATGGTATTTGTACAATAGCTTTTAATAGCGGTTTCTCTGCTTCCAGACCTCTGTTTTCAGTCAGGTAGACAGATAGGGAGGCACTACAACTCTCCCCAGTGTTACAGTCCACTCACATGATGTTGGAGCTTGAATGGTAAACTATTTCTCTGACCATATTTTGGTAGTTTGGTATTTAGTTTCACTTGAGTTTGTTGCAAATATTTGTGATGCCCCTTGAATTTTCCTTTGTCCTAACTCTAACTTTAAATGCATCTGCAATGGACCATTCTTTAACAATTTATAGTAATCTGTCATTGTCAGAGCCAAGACAAAAATTAGTCTTTCTCACAAAATCCTTTCCATTATTTTGACTCCTGGTCTTTCCTAGTACCTTCAATAAGTTTTGTGTGACTCTTGGCTATTGTTAGTCCTCAGGGGTACCTAAGTGCACAATGGTAGAGGTGGATCTAAGCTAGTGGTGGGATTGGTATGCAGATACATATCATAGAAAGATGAACAGTTGTACCCATGTGACAGCTGTTTTGTAGATCATTATTTTCATAATACAACATTAAAAAGATACTAAAGATGATGGAGAAACACTCTAGTCTACTAGCAGTCTGTTGTACAATTCTGAGAGGCATTCCTAACTTTTTAGTTGCCCAATTTAATTGAGATCCCAGTGCCCACTAAAGGAAATAGTGGTCATGCATTTATTGGATGTTTTCTTTTTCTTTACTCATTTTCCTTGTTCCTTTACTTTTACTTCCTAAAATCATTTTTAAAAGCATTTCATCACAAATTTTCCTCCAAACAAACATAAGCCAAAATGATACTCAATTTCATGAGAATCCCATTAAGAATGCCCCTGGGATCATGATAAATTCTTGTACTAATTGAGAGCTTATATTTTTGCAATAATATCCAAGTACTAACTATATATAACTTAATATTTGAATATGGATAGTGTTTTCTCCCTGCTAATGGTTTTATAATTTTGTTTCCTAGACAGACACAATTTTCCTGAGTGTTAGTTTTGAGTATTTCCAAGTTACTTTCTATTTATCTCACTATCACCAATGGAATATTTTTATTCTTTCACTTATATGTTGATAATGAAAAAATAAAAAATGTTAATCAGTTTAGATACTCTAATTTGAAAATTTTCTACATTTTTCTTCTCCTGTCTCTTTGAACTTTGCTCATCTAGAGACATTAACTTTCCTTGAAGTTGCTTTCTTTTGTTCATCTAGGATTTTATTAATATGAATTTTAGGGCCTTCTCCCTGAAAACATAGATTTTCCATGCTATTGAACAATTTGTATTTTAAAGGGGGGGGGGAGGCTACTATGTTTTCTGAAATAAATCATTTTTATTATCAGAGGAAGTGATATTACTTGTATGGTGTGATGAGCAATTACAGTTAGTAATCTATCAAATATTTCTAGTACTCAGAGATTCAGTGTATAATTGATTGCATACATATATGTATATGTGTGTGTATGATTTTATTCATTAAATAAAGAGAGAAAAAAGAAAACTAGAACATCACTGCAATACATGTGCTGCTGGGCACTGAACTCAGGACCTCATGCTTGAGATCTCAACACTTTATTCCTATTCCCTGTACTACCTCCTAAAGTACACCCCTACTTTTAAATGTGAGAAATGGTATTTCTTATTTTGCTACTGGTTGTTTCAACAACCATGCAGATCTATTGAACAAAAAAATAATAATAAAAGAAAAATAGGGAAAGAAAAAAATTAAGCATTTTCTAAATGGTCTATATCTGACAGTATGAACCAGAAAATGTAAAACATAAACTAGAAAATATCTGTGAAACATTCAGGACCTTAATATCAAAACATATTTGGAAAATCAATCTCATGGGCAAGGGAAACTAAAACAAAATAGATAAATGGGAGTGAATCAAATGTAAAAGCTTCTACATATTGAAAGAAAATTCCAAAAGGATAAAAAGGCAGGCCAATAAATTAGAGAAGATATTTGTATAATATATATATATATATATATATATACATACATATATATATCTGAGAAGGGATAAATATAAAATATATATAAATCATATAGCTCAACAACTAAAGAACAAATAATTCAATAAAAGCAGGCAAAATATCTGAATAGACAATTCTCCAGAGAAGACAGATAGTCCATAGACACAGGAAAAATACTTGACCTTATTTTAAATTAGAAAAATGCAAATTAAAGCCATATTGGTATTACACCCCACCCCCTACACGGATACCCTACATTAACAACATAGGAAATAAGTGTGGCTGAGGATGTGGAAAGAATGAATTCTTGTACAATGTAGGTGGACATACTAACTGGGAAGCCCTATAGAAAACAGTACGTAGAGTCTATAAACAAGGAAAAATGGAACTACTTCACGCTCCAGCAATATCTCCTAGACATGTAACAAACATCATGAAAACACTAGTTAAAAGAGACATATGTACCCCTCTGTTCATAGCTGATTATTCACAATAAGCAAGGAATGGGAGCAGTATAAATGTCCATCTAAGAAAACTGAATAAAGAAGTTACATTATATGCACACATATATTTGTATATGGTATATATGATATGTATATTATATGTGTATATTTAATGAAATACTACATAGCAATTAAAAGAGTGGAAAGTTATGGTTGGATACAGAATAATGTATATTTTTTAGAGACTAGAGAGGAAGAAAAGGAAAAACAAGAGAACTGACAGCACCAGATCATCCTTCAGTGTAGCGGAGGCTGGGCTTGAACCCCAGTTGTACATACAGAGCAGCACACAATCCAAGTGAGCTATTTTTTCAGTCAAAGAATAATGTCTTAGGATAGAAGTAGGTATAATATGGCTTAGAAATAAAAGTAAAGGGGAAAATAAATAAAAAAGATAAATGAAAATACAAGTAAGTGAGGGGGTCAGGTTGTAGTGCATAGGATTTAGTGCACATAGTACGAAGTGTAAGGACCAGCTCAAGGACCCTGGTTTGAACCCCCCCCCCAGCTCCCCATCTGCAGTGTGAGGCACTTGACAAGTGGTAAAGCAGGTTTGCAGGTGTCTTTTTCTCCTCTGTATCTCCCCATTCTCTCTAATTCTTTCTGTCCTATCCAAACATTGAAAAATGATCAAAGGAGCAATGGATTCATAGTGCTGGCACCAAGCCCCAGTGATATCCCTAGAGGCAAGATAAGAAAGAAAGAAAGAAAGAAAGAAAGAAAGAAAGAAAGAAAGAAAGAAAAGAAGGAAGGAAGGAAGAAGAAAGGTAAAATTACCTGTTTAAAAAGTTTTTAGAAGAAAAGAATGCATCGAGTTAGTTTAAAAATACTGTCACATCTTAAATTTATAAAAAGAACAGAAAAAACAAGAAAATAATAGAAAGAAAGAAAAAGGAAGTTTCAGTCACTTTTTTTCAGTCACTTACATTTTCATCTTAAGGTATATGTGCTTGTAGTACTTGGTCTTCCAACAGTGTCATTTTCTACTAGATTTATTTAAGTAACTTTGTTTTACTATCTCTCTTTTTAAAATTTTATTAGTGATTTAATATTGATTTGGAAATTACATGTCAATAGGGGTATATTTCCACACTGTTCCCACCACCAGAATTCTGAGTCTTCAGTCTACCCACTGCAAGCCACCCCAGTTGCCCTAAGGTTGTAGACATGGGCCAACCATCATCTCTATAATTCTCTGTCTACATTTATACATAATTGCCCCCATTTTAAACATTTTATTTATTTATTTTAATTTTTATTTATAAAAATGAAACACTGACAAAACCATAGGATAAGAGGGGTACAATTCCACACAATTCCCACTACCAGAACTCCATATCCCCTTCACATTTTATTTATTTTTTGTGATTGGATAGAGACAGAGAAATTGAGAGGGGGATATAGAGGGAAAGAGACAGGCACTTGCAGCCTTGCTTCACCACTCATAAAGCTTCCACCCTGCAGGTGGGGACCAGGGGCTTAAACCTGGGTCCCTGTGCAATGAAATGTGTGTGCTTAACTAGGTGCACCACCACCTTACCCCAATTGACCCCTTTTTTTCCCAGATCCAATCCTCTCTTCCATTCCAAGCCACTCATGAAACCATTACTACCTCCATATGTCCCTCCCCTTTGCCTCCTCTCTCTCTCTCTACCTCTCTCTCTGGGTGCTGATGGAGCTGGAGTTCAAAACCCTCTTATCTTCTTCCTCCTATCACTTCTCCCCCCTGGTTAAAATCTTGATCTTTTGGAGTAATTCTCAAATACTAAGCAAGTCTTTTTAATCTGTATCCTCACCCCTTAGTCTAGGTTGATGTTACTTCTGGCTGGAAATGGAAGGAGAAGCAGAATTAATTTATTCTCCTCTCTTTTCATCCTGAAAGCAACTGCTTGTGTCCTATTTAAGGCAGACTTACCCAAGAAGGTTCTGTATGATGAAATGATCAGATGTTTGACAAATAATACTTTGTCTTAGAGAGCCTTTGATGGGATTCCTTGTGCTTTATTTTTCAAATTACTTTTAATGATGGCTCCATAGTTTGGGCATTATCTCCTCTCAGTTTACTGGGAATCTTACTTACAGTCCCTATCTTGCTCCTCAATGCAGTATTTTTGAGAATACTTCTCCATAAAAAAAAACTCATATTTATATCTCTTGTTCAGTGTCTGTATTGGGTTCCCAGAATAGATGCAAATGTCTGCTTGTCCTTATTCAAACATACTGGCAGTTACCAACGATAAATCTCCTCCAAAAAAACGGACAAAAAAAACCCAAAACAAAACACAAAGCAGTTGGCCAGTAGCAGTGAAGTCCTTGAGACAAAGAAACCAATAAATAAATACTGTTTCTTTTTTTTAAATTATTATCTTTATTTATTTATTGAATACAGACAGCTAGAAATTGAGAGGGGAGAAGACAGGGAGAGAGACCTGCAACACTGTTTCACCACTTCCAAAGCTTTCCCCCTGCAGGTGGGGTCTGAGGACTTGAACCCTAGTCCTTGTGCACTGTAACATGGGCACTCAACCACCACCTGGCCCCAATAAACACTGTTTCTATAATAAAATTTAGGGAATTTGCTCAGAAAGGCAACGTATAGATGTAAAATGAAGGGCACTACACTTTAGTTGGAAGATGGAGTCAAAATAGTATCTGTAACAATAAAAATGCTAGTTATATTTCTTGCATATTATACCACATATATGTACAGCTAAAAATCACAAATTGTAATAAAATGTTTGAAATAAATTATACATCTAGAAAACTTCAGCAACTTGCAACGTCTATTAGAGGTGTGAGTTGTACTCAAAGAATCTTAATTTGAAACCTTGCTCTTTCAGCACAGAACACTATTGCTCTGTTTTAAATGTGGTATTGAAACTATCTGATGGAAGACCTGACCCCTTTGCTGAGAGTTATTGGATTTCCCTTGATAGTCCCAGTGAGATATGAAAACCTGATTTTTAAAATAATGTTATTGGGGAATTAATGATTCAAAGGATAGATTTTGACACATTGGTATAGTCTCTTACCCCCATGTAATAGATATCTTCAGCACTAATAACCAGTATATGTTAAAGCTCAGGACTATAAAAACAAAACAGACAAGCAAACAAAATTAAAAGTGGGAAGAAGACATGGATAGTATTTTCACTAAAGAAATATCCAGATGATCAACAAATACATGAACAAATGCTCAAAAATATTGATTACTAGAGAAATGCAAATAAAGACAACAACAGAGTATGATTTTACACCTGTGAGAATGTCATAAATCAGAAAGGACAAACAAAAGCTGATACGTATGTGGGGAAAGAAGCATCCTTTTATACTGCTGGTGGGAATGCAAATTGGTTCATTCCTTGTAAGAAGACTCTGAAGGTTTCTCAGAACATTAGAAATGGTTCTATCTTATGACCCAGCACTCTGTCTCCTAGGAATCTATGCAAAAAGCAAAAGAACAGCTAATCAATGAAATTTGATTTTTAAACAAAGAAAACACATTAAAAACAGAAGAGGTTTAAGTAGGTTAAGCATCTGAAAATATACATCAGAAAATGAAGGGAAAATTAAATATACAATGAGAAGACAAAATAGAAAATGAACAAAGATAGAACATGCTTAAATACATCATCTGTATAGATTAAGAAAGAGGTTTAACTAAGACAAAGATTGAATTCTGTGACATTCAAAATCTCTACTGGTAGGCAATCTTGGGGAAATTATCTGAAGGCTTGAAACTCAATTTTTATGCCTGCAAAGTGGATATTATTACAAAAAAATACTGTAGAATTGTCATTTCATTTACATGTGTGATTTAAGGGCAACTTTTATAGTTTTTAGGATATAGTAATATCAAAATGAGAGTTCTAGTGTAATTGTTTTTATGATATTTGTACAAGATTCCCTCTAACATCTATTGTTAGACAAATACTCTATATTATCTTAGAGCTACCTGCATGAATATTGTAGTAAATAGATGCCTCAGTATCCTAAGTGGTTTACACATTTTATTTTAAGGGGAAATATGTGATTGATGATTTTATTACTATAGAATTAACAGTTATTATTTTGCTTCCCTGAATTATAACTTATTCTATTTGGAATAAGAAGCACAACATAGGGTTTCCCTAATTTGGTAGGCCCTCACTATACAGCAAGGTAAGAATTTAAAAATTGCTGTTGGCAGGACACAAAGAAGCAAACCCTCAGAGAAAATTACTTTTAAGAGGTGCTGTCTTCTCTACTTTGATGTGCTTATTTCTTTGCCAGATGGTAGCAGCTCCTTAGAGAATTAATCCAGCAATATAATTCTACTTACAAAAAAAAAATTCTTTCATGGAAACCACTGGATCCTTTCTGGTTGAATAATTTCATTGAGAAACAATAAATAACAGAAACAGTGGAAGTGAATAATAGATAGCTCACTAGATAGGACACATATTTTGCATGCACACAGCCAACCAGTTGTCAGTACCAGAGATATAATGGCACTGAAGGAAGCATTTGTGTGGTGTTTCCCCTCCTCCCTCTATCCGAATAAAAAAGCAGCCTGGAGTGAAGAGGTTTCTTCAGAATGAGACCCATTCAATGCCCTCCTATCTACCCCCCCGTCCCCCCAAAAAAAATAATAAATAAAAAGACAGAAACAGTCTTGATTTCAGTATACTTAATAAAGATTGTTTGTGTGCCATGTGTATATCCATATACAAATTTGCATTTACTTTCAGTTTCTGTAAAATCACTTTTTTATAATATTTAAAATGTATTTTATGAGCTGTTTATTTGTTGAAATTAATAAATATGAAATTTATCATTTTAGTTCTGGAGAGATAGCATAATGATTATGCAAAAGGCTTTCATGTGCAAGGTTCTGCTGTTTGAGTTTCAGTCCTCAGCACCACCGTAAATCAGAGCTGAGCAATGCTCTGGTCTCTTTCAGCTCTGATTCAGTATCGTTCTTTCTGTATCTCTTTCATTAAAATAAATATTCTTTTTAAAAAAAGAAGAATTTGGCTTTAGGGGCTGTGTGGTGGCGCATTTGGTTAAGCTTTGGTTAAGTGCACAAGGACCCGGGTTCAAATGTGCAAGGACCCAGGTTTAAGCCCCTGATTTTTATCTGCAAGGGGAAAGCTTCACTAGTGCTGAAGTAAAGCTGCAAATGTCTTTTTGTTTCTCTCCCTCTCTATCCCTCCCACCTCTCACTGTCTCTATCCAATAATAAATAAATAAAATTTTAAAAAAAGAAAAAGAAAAAAAGCTCAACACATAGATTTCCTCAAAGATTCCTTTAGTGGCTCATCTGGTTAAGAGCACATGTTGAAATGCGCAAAGTTCAAGCACTTGGTCCCTACCTGCAGGGAGGAAGCTTCATGAGTAGTATTGTAGGGCTTAGGTGTCTCTCAGTTTTTAGATTAATTACAATATTTTTTTTATTTAATATGAACCCAGGTATACATATTAAACTACTACTGGCTTATCAATATCTGACTCTATATTCATTCAAAAACTTAAATAACACTACATTCACTTATTCAGAGATCAATTTGTATAATGTTAGTAAGACTAACATTTTTTCTACCCTAATGCATCTGTAAACTTGAAAGCAAGCAAGCTAAAACTTTGTCGTAACTCTATTAAGGGGGTCCTAATATCCCGTATCTCTATTATTTTCCTCGTCTGGATTCACTAGATTTGTTTTGGTTAAAAGAAAGGTACATTGCAGTTTCCTGTACGTTTAAGTTGGCATTATTAATTGGTTTCTGACAAATACAAAGTGCATAGAATTGACACGTTACATATCAAACTAACTGGGAAAAAAAAAAACACCAACCTTAATTTTTCTTATCCTTCCTTCTTCATCTTCAAAAAAAGAGAGAGGGACTGTTTTTTATATCATTGAGAAGAAAACCTGCATATTTGAGCCATGTGTTATCTCTGAGAACAGTCTGACCCAAACTGAACTAAGACATGAGCAAGATACAGCTATAAATAATGTTAGTTCATTGTGACTTTGGGTGGTATACCTTGCATCAGTATTAATACCCAGTTTAAAATACCATTCATTATACTTTAATTTAAAAAACTGCTCTGCCAAATGACCTTCCCTTGTGACCATGTTGTTCCAAAACTGTGCCTTTGCTGCGTGGTAAGGGGAGCATTCTATTAAATTAGCTACCTCTCAGTCCTCTTCTGATACTATATCCATTTGCTTGTTGGTTATATCTCTTCCAAGAATCGGGGTTCATATAGGAATTAATTATTGTCATACATACAGTTGCAATCCAGGAGCACATACAACAATGCCTATCGTGAGAAATTAATAAATCAATTGTGAATAAATTATTTGCATTAGTTATAACATAGATTATAATCCCCATGTCTTCACTGCTCTAGTCTTACTTTTCTAATAGATAAAGAGGGAGGAAATGAGGGAAGGAAGGAGGGGGAGGGAGAGGGCAGAGAGAGAGAGAGAGAGAGGAGAGAGAGAGGCTAAAACTTCTTTTAAATAAGTAAGGGCCAGGCTTGAACTTATATTGTGCGCATAGCAAAGCAGCACACTACCCAAGTGAACTATTTTGCTTATCTGAAGTAGAGTATTTTTATATCATTAAGGGATAGATAGGAAAATATCACTCCATATAATCAGAAATATCAACGACGAGAGGTTTTGACTGTGTACCTGTGTGTGCCTGGAAGTGATTGGGAGGGGTTGGGGTTAGAGTGGGAAAATATAGTGGTATTCGTAAGAAGCTCTGGGTAAATTAATTCACTGGAATAATGCTATTAAAGTATATCCATACTGATTATATTGAGCCATTGAAAATTACCAGATGTCATATAACTTCAAAATTTTATTTTATAATTAAATCATGGTCATGTGCATTTAAATAGCTTACCAGAGATAGTTACTAGAGCTGAGATAATCTATTTTGTAAAATTGTCCAATTTGAACCATGTTTAGCCTGATTCATATATTATACAGATTTTCTAAGGTTTCCTGGTACACAAACTGAAAAATTATTTGTATAATTTGCTTTTTAGAAACATATTTCCTGAGGGCTAGAAAGTGGCACATCTGATTAAGTGCACATGTTACAAGTGCAAGGATCTGGGCTCAAGGAGCTGTGAAGCAGGTCTGCAGGTGTCTATCTTTCTCTTTCTTTTTCTATCTCTCTTTTTCTTTCAACTTTCTTTCTGTCATATCTAATAACAATTAGAAAAAAGAAATTAAAAACAGCCACTGTGAGCGGTGGATTCATAGTGCCCACAAGAACAAGAGTGATAAACCTGGTGGCAAATTAAAAAAGGAAGCAAGAGAGAGAAAGACAAAAAGAGGAAAAAACGAAGGAAGAAATTGTACAAATAGTACATTATATTTCTTTCGCAGCAATGATCTTCAATCCAGTAAGAAATATAATATATGCAATTCATAGTACTATTTATCTTGTGGAATATGTATGTATATAACAATTTTCCTTGCTGATAAAAAACTTAATTCTAGAGCTGGTATGGTAGCTCAACTGGAAGTATGCCTACATTGTCATGCATGTGACCTTACTATCAGCAAGGCCTCCTCAGCACAGAAGTAAGCTTTGTTGTGTGTTGTATGCTTTACATTGGGTTCTAGTTCTCCCCCGCCAAGAGAATTAGATCAGTCCTGTTAATTTCGTGGGCCGCTTGGCCCCGCCCCTAGGAAACCCACCAGAGTTCCAGAGTGACAGAGTTCCTGAGTTCGAGAGTAAGAGAGAGTGCTTGCGCCGCCGCAAAGAGACAGCAGAGTTCTGTTTGGTGATTAGTTTGTCTTAGTTTATGAATCGTTGTTCCTGAATAAAGAAATACAGCTTCCCTGCCCAGCCGTTGTCTCCGCGTCTCTGTTACCCGCCCGTGAAGCTAGCCCGGCCAGCTGGAGCCTATGAATTTTAACAACAGTTGTGGAGGTGTCTTTCCCTTTTTTCCTGTTTCTGTATCTATTTTTCTCTCTAAAATAGTGTTGAAGCCTTGGCAATAATAAATAAATGAGTATTCTCATCTCCTTTACATATATAAGAAATGGAAAGGTATATGTATGAAATTGGCACTTATGTAACATCATTTTTCATACAAGTATGTAGAATTTGTTTAAAATCCAATTTGAGGATAGTAAGATGAACCAGAGAATGAAAATTCTAAATAAAAAGAAAGAAAAAATATAGTAATGAATAACACAAAATCTCCATGATACTTATAGTGAATTTACTGTTCAACTTGTATAATTTTCAAAAAGACTATTGTCTCCATTTAAAGAAAAAACAAACAAACTCAACTGGAATTGGGAGATGGAAATATTGCTCAAAATCCCATAGTTGAATCATGACAAGATAAGATTATAAACCCAGGTGTTATGTCCTTGAGACCTAGCCAGCCTAAAATTCTTTCTACTCTCACACATGAATGCTATTTATTAATTTTAAAGGCAGTTCAATGTAAGAATTTTCATTCTTTTTACCAAGTCTAAAATCTCCTGGTCACTATTTATAAACTGAATATATGTAAAGTGTGTATGTTTTTATGCATTTTCCATTGAGTTGTAAGAGATTCATTATTTGGAGGTGACTAGAACCACATTTGTATTCTGCAAAAGATACATTAAGTAAAAATTGGCTTTCTCATCCTGTTTTCCCAACTCACAGCTGTTCTCTTTATTTTATGTCAAAATCTTGAAGAATGATTCCTTCAATCACAAAAAGCATAGATCTATGACTCCACACAGAGCCAACTTCTGTGGACACAAACTTGTAAATACTTCCAAAGCAAAACAGGATCAAACTGCTATTTTATACAAGAATCTTCAAATTTTAAAAGTATGACTTACATTAAGGACTATATTTTCAAAAATCATGATGCATTCATGCTAGAGATGTGATTTTAATGAATCAAGATTCATGAGAAACATTCTTACTGTGTTCAATCACAACTATGTTGTAATCACTTATATTGTATTTAACTAAATCTTTGACTGATAAATTTTGTTTTAAAACCTGTTAGAGTTAACTGATTACTTTGATTTACTAGTGCACTGAAAGTTTACAACTTAAAACTTGAAAAACAATTGATCTGGATGTTTGCAAGTGATAACATCTGACTGAATTTTTTACTTTGGTAGTTGAAAGGGAACTTCATTCAATTTTAAAATGGAATAATAAACATTAGTGAACACATATAATTTCTTTGGATAAAGTTTAGCAGTTCCTTCCTTTCCTTGTATTTTAATATTTTAAATGATTTATATGTGTTTCATTGTTGTAATTTGATTATTCTTTTTCTTAGAGAGTAAATGCTGTAGTCTTATGATGTTGCTCCAGACCAATCTCCCTCCAAAAGAATCAACAGTATATTTAGCTCCGATTTCTAAGAGTTTTTTCACAAAGAGACTCTGATAAACATATGTGATAGATTATGAGAAATTGTAAAAGATGTCATGGTATTCTATTATAGAAAAATATTTAATAGGACCTAAATTTTAGTGATTTATTTTATTTTTTATCATTTTTTGAAAGGTTAGTGATTTATAGTATGGGTATTGATTCATGGGTACAATTTCTCTTCTCTCTGTCTGCAGAACACTCTGACCTGTAACTTATGTCCTGTCTAACATCATACACCATACACCATGACTTCAATATTCTTGCAATCCAGTCCCTTTCCCTCCTTTCTCAGATCCTTTGCATTAGCTTAATACATCACATGCAGTTCAAGTTTCACTTTGCTTTTCTCTCTCCTTCTTTTAAGTTTCACCTATGAATGAGGTCATCTTGTATTCATCCTTCTGTTTTTGGCTTATCTCTCTCAGCATGTTGTCCTCAAGTTTCATCCAAGAGGATGCAAAAGAAATAATTTAGGACCAGGCAATGGCACCCCTAGTTAAGCACACACATTATAGTGCACAAGGAGCCAGGTTCAAGCCCCTGGTCCCCACTTATAGGGGAAATCTTCATGAGTGATGAAGTAGGGCTGCAGGTGTCTCTCTCCCTCTCTACTCACTTTCTCTTCTCAATTTCTGTCTCTATCAAATTTTAATTAATTAAATTCAATAAAATAGATGAATTTCTTTCTATACAAGGAAACAACTTTATCACTTCTAATAGTTGCAGAGTATTCCATTGTGTATATATACTATAATTATTTTTAGCCGCTCATCTCACATTGGGCATCTTGGTTGCTTCCAAGTTTTTGCGATTATGAACTGTGCTGCTATGAACATAGGTATACACAGATCTCTTCAGGTAGGTATTTGTTTCTTTTGTAAATCCTCAGGAGAGGATTTGCTAGGTTGTAAGGTCCATTACTAGTGTTCTTAAAAGTCTCCAAATTGCTTTCCACAGTGGTTGGGCCGTTTTGCACTACCACCAGCAGTGCAGAAGTGTCCTTTTTCTGCACATCCTCTCCAACATTTACCATTTCTCTCTCTCTCTCTTTCTCTCTCTCTCTCTCTCTCTCTCTTTTTTTTTTTTTACTCTTTATGTACTGGATAGAGATAGCCAGAAATTGAGAGGATAGGGGATATATATATATATATAGAGAGAGAGAGAGAGAGAGAGACACCTGCAGCACTGCTTCACCACTTGCAAAGCTTCCCTCTTGCAGGTGGGGACTGGGAGCTTGAACCTGGGTCCTTGAGCACTTTACCATGCTTTCAACCAGGTGTGCCACCACACAGCCCCCAACATTTACTATTTCTGTCATTTTTGATGAATAACATTCTCACAAGTGTAAAGTGGTATCTCATTGTTGTCTACTTGCATTTCTCTGTGGTCAGTGACTTTAAGCACCTTCTTATATATCCGTTGACACTCTGGTGAGATTTCTGTCCTTGTCTTGGCCCCATTTTCTAATGGGATTGCTTTTTTTGTGTGTGTGTGCTTAGTTTACTGAGCTCTTTATGTATTTTGACTATTAATCCTTTCATGTGTATTGTGTAAAGATCTCCCATGCAGTAGGGTATTTTTCTGTTTGGGTGGTGGTACCATTTGCTGTGCAAAGTCTCTTCATTGTGATGAAGTCCTATTGTTTTATTTTCCCTTTTTTATTTCTGTTGGATTTGAATCCTTGATGCCTTTTTTGAAGCATATGTCATGAAGTGTCCTGCCAATATTTTCTATGTATTTGATAGTTTCTAGCCTAATGCCTATGTCCTTGATCCACTTGGAGTTGACATTTGTGCATGGTGAAAATAATGGTTCAACTTCATCTGCTTGCATGTTTCAATCTAGTTTTACCAGCACCATTTGTTGAAGAGGCTCTCCTTTAACCATTAATGGTTTGAACTCTCTTATTAAAAATTAATTGGCTGTAGATGTAGGGGCTTATTTCTGGATATTCAATTTTATTACCCTGGTCTATATAGCTATTTTGATTCCAGTATCAGGCAGTTTTGATTATAGTAACTCTGTAGTATAGTTTGAGATCAGGTAGTGTAATGTCTCAGGTCTTGTTCCTTTTTGTTTTGGCTATCCTGAGGACTTTTTGGTTCCAGATAAATTTTTGTAAGATTTGTTCTATTCCATTGAAGAAATTCATTGGTACCTTGAAGGGGATGATATTAAATCTGTATATGGCTCTGGGAAGGATAGTCATTTGATGATGTTAATCCTTCCAATCCATGCGCATGGGATGTCTTTCCATTTCTTTGTCTCTTTCTATTTTCCTTGAAGAGTATTTCATAATTTACACTATATAAGTCCTTCACTTCCTCTGTTAATTTTATTCCCAAATATTTTGTTGTTTTTGCTGCTATGGTGAAGGGCATTGATTTCTGTATCTTCTGATTTGGTGTTTGCATAGAGGACTGCCACTGATTTTTTGTATATTGATTTTGTAGCCTGCCACTTTACTATATTGTTCAATGACATATAGGAGTTTTCTACTGAACTCTTTCCAGTTTTGCATATATATGTATATAATCATGACATCTGCAAATAGGGACAGTTTAACTTTTCTTTCAATCTGTAGCCCTTGGATTTCTTTTTCTTGCTTTATTGTTATGACTAGGTCTTCCAAGTCAGTGTTAAATAGTATACTGGTGAATATGAGAAGCCCTGCCTTGCCTGATTGGAATGCAAATGCTTTCAGTTTTTCTCCATTGAGTATTTATTTTCTTTTTTGTAATTTTTATTTATAAAATGGAAACACTAACAAGACCATAGGCTAAGAGGGGTACAATTTCACACAATTCCCATCACCAGAACTCTGTATCCCCATCCCTCCCCTGATAGCTCTCCTATTCTTTAACCCTTTGGGAGTATGGACTCAAGGTCATTGTGGGATGCAGACGGTGGGAGGTCTGGCTTCTGTAATTGCTGAACATGGGCATTGGCAAGTCGATCCATACTCCCAGCCTATCTCTCTCTTTCCATTTAGTATTTCTATAGATGCTATTGAAATCTCAGTAGATCTGGGATTAGACTAATGGACTTCTTAAACAGAATTATTTCTCAGATTAGGCCATAACCACTATCAGAAGTACTTCAAAGAAAGGAAAATAGGAAATACCTCCTTTTTTCTGTTTTTCATCCTTTCTTATTAATTAATAAAAAGAAACATGTAAAAAGATAGGAAAAAAATTCCCTGCTACATTAGACACTTCTCCTTAATCTCTTGTTATCACCTCCAATTTTACAAACTCAAGGGGGAACCTAATGACAATGGTATGTGAGAGTTGTGACTCAAAGTGGATCAAGAAAAAGTAGAACATATGTCTAAGGGGCAAATGGAAAATAAATGGCTGCAATTAAATTCATTAAAGATGAAATAAGAATTGTTATATTGGAAAACCCTCTTTGAATTTTCTTGGAATCTCTGTTTATAATGATTTACATTATTTTGAAAAATAAATCCAACTATTTCTTGACTTACTGTAAACACACAGAAAGGATACCTTTTAACATGCATCCTATTTTTTACTGCTTTTCAGTAATATAGATACTTAGGTTCTTTGTGTGTTTTCTAAATCTGTGTGTGGATCCAAACAGGAAATATTAATCAAGCCAAAGGTAAAGTGCAAAATCCATAAGTCCACAGACACAATGTTCATTTTTGATAGGAATCATCACATTTGCTCTATTACTTGTGACTCTGGGGAGATAAAATAAAGGTTAACATGTTGGCAGACTTGTCAAGTGACTTCTGGTACAAAGAAAGGGCATGGAGAGCAGCTAAACTAAGGCTTCTTTTTCTAGTTCAACTGTTCCCTATTGCACCCTGCAATAGTATAAACTAATGTATATTCAGGAAATCCATGTAGTATTTTATTATTCCTTATCTATTCAATCATCACATGCATGTATGAGGACATATATATATGTATGTTTATCCATGAGAAATTATATGTGTGTGCGTATGTACCATCAAAACATACAGAACATATAAATTAAAGCCAGATTAAAAAATTCACTGAGATATTTTAAAACTTTAAAATTATGACACTATACCTAACTACATCTAATGTTAGAAATTATAGCACAGATAAAGACTAAATTATATTCTAAATGACTCAGCTACTGTGAATCTGTCTGTCTTTATTTTTATGGATTCGACTGTGTGGTGCAATGTCTAGAGCACTAGATTTTAAAGCATGAGGTCCACAGTTTGATCCCTGACATCACATGCCAGAGAGATATGTGACTTTTGCACTTTCTTTCCATTCTTACTCATGTTGACGAATAAAATTGTTTAAAAAGAAAATTACTCAATAGAAAATAAAGGGGGGGCAGGTTGTGGCACACCTGGCTGAGCACATGCATTACAGTGTGTAAGGACCTAGGTTCTAACCCCAGGCCCCCACCCTTAGGGGGAAAGCTTCATGAGTGGTGAAACAGTGCTGCAGGAGCTCTCTGTTTTTCTCCCTTTATCAATCACATTCTTCCCTCTCAATTTCTGGTTGTCTCTATTAAATAGATAATTTAAAAAAAAAAGAAATACAAGTTTTAAAAAATACAGAAAAAAAAAAAAGAAAATTCCTCCAGTCTATGACCTGATTGGTGTTTTGGATGGAGTGGGGTTCTATATATGATAGAACATTGCCTCAGAAGTTTTGTTCCTGTGACAACTGTTATGTATATAATTATTACCCTAATAACAGTTTTGGGGAAGTAAAATGAATTTTTGTGTCTCTATAATCTCAAGTGGGTCTGTGTCATAACTCTTAAAAGATACAAATGCGGGAGTTGGGCAGTAGCGCAGCGGGTTAAGCACACTTGGCATAAAGTGCAAGGACTGGCGTGAGGATCCTGGTTCCAGCCCCTGGTTCCCCACCTGCAGGGAAGTTGCTTCACAGGTGGTGAAGCAGGTCTCCCAGTGTCTATCTTTCTCTCCCCCTCTCTGTCTTGTCCTCCTCTCTCCTTTTTTCTCTGTCCTATCAAACAACGATGACATCAATAGCAGCAACAATAGTAACTACAACAACAATAAGAACAACAGGGGCAACAAAAAGAAAAAAAATAATAAATATTTAAAATATCTTTAAAAAAAAGATACAAGTGAATTATCACCTAGAGGTACTTGGAATAATGGAATGATTAATGATAATGGCAAATAATTAATTAATAGTAATGGTAGGTAGTGAAAAAATAATGGCCCTTCTCAGTTTTCTTGTTAAACTTGAATTAAGGTACCACCAAATGCATGTACATTAGAGGAGCTCTATAAGCAGTTTACATATTATTTGTTATCACCAACCAGTTGTGGAGGTTATAAAGTAATATTAAGAGGCATAAATGAAAAAAACAGTTTTACCCTTATATTCTACAGACCAATTTAGTCATACAGTGATTTGGAAAAGTCAATCACTCTGTGATCTCATTGATATCAACTGTATCATTTAGAGGATATAGTCAAAATATACTTAAATTAAAATTAAGTCATTTTAATTACTACTCCTTTGATTATAGTAAATATTGAATTCTCTAAGTGTGAGAGTCTGCAGTATAAAATTTCCTTGTTTTATATGCCACAATAAAATTGTATGCTTTACTCTCAGGTGATACAAACAGTAAGGGTATTTTCTGTAATTTTTTTTTCCCTTTTGTATCACTTTATTTGGGGTTTGGTAGTTTACAGTTGTTGACACATGGGTACAGTTTCTCATCATCCCCATAAATGGCATATGCAAAACACTCTTACCCTCCAACTTAGGTTAATTTCCAGGACTCCAGTACCCTTTCCAGCCCTCCCTCTCTCTTTTTTCCCCAACCCCTTTGCTTTGCTATTATAAACTACCAATAAATGCATTTCTGTTCCATCACTTTCATACTTCTGATGCCCTTGTTCTATATCAAGGCAGAATTTGTCTAGTTTGTCTTACCATCCTTGTTTCCTCACTTTCCAACACTAGAAGCAAGATAATAATGGAGGATACTTATTATAAACTAGGGTTAATGAAATAACAGTAATTATTTTTAATTTTTAATTAACTAATAACCAGAGCACTCATCAGCTCTGGGTTTTGGTGGTGCTGGGATTGAACCTGGGACCCCAGAGCTTCAGGCATGAAATCCATTTGTATTAGGATTATGCTATCTCTCCAACTCAGGATAGCAGTAATTATTCTGAGTACATAGTATGGTCATGTTTAGCAAACTATGCACTCAGTTTTCAGGTAAGGTTTCTATTCTATCATCAGTGACTATATAGGAATATAATGATATCACTGTGTAAATATGACTCTGTGTAAATATCATCACTGTGAGGCCAAGTGGTAACATATCCAGTTGAGAACATATATTACCATATGCTAGGACCAGGGTTAGAGCCTCCACAAACCCCCTGCAGGGCAGGGAGGAAGGACAGTTCACAGCAGTTCTGCAGTTCTTTCATACTCTTTCTCTATCTACTCTTTCCCCCTCAATTTCTCTCTACACTATCAAATATAATAGAAAGAAAAATAAAGGAAAAAGATAATGCAGATTAACAAAAGTGAGTTTATAGACAGAGGTGGAGGAATGGAGGAATGCTAGTACCAGGAATGCTACAGTATACTCACTTTCTAAGGAAGACAGTTTGTGAGCTGAATTTAAAAAAATAATCTGAAAGTCAAAAAAGATTTGAGAAAAAAATTAAAGAAAATTTGAAAGAGCATGAGAAACACCTCAGTGCTATGAAATAGAATGTAATCAGAGAAGACATAAGCTTAATTTCATTTTTTATCGGCAGTATTGTTGTTCATCCTCTCTCTCACTTTCTTTCTCTCTCTCTCTCCCTCTCCATATATACACACACACACATATGTATGTATATATACATACATTTTTATATACCAGAGCACTGCTCTGCTCTAGTTTAATGGTGGTATGGAAGATTGAAGCTGGGACTTTTGAATGTTTTTCTTCTTTTTTGCAGTGTATTAATTGTTATTTCATAAAAGTATACATCCTCACTGCTTTTCATAATATCACAGAATTTATTGATTGCTATTACTATTTTGTGATGACTCTACCTATGTCTCAAAATATTTCCATTTCTAGTTGAATTTCATCAATGGTTAAGATCTCATAGACTTGCTTTGTAGATTAAAAATATTCTCATTAGTAATCAACAAATTTGCTGCTAATTTGTTGTCAACAAATAATTTCTTTTAGGAGGGATAGAGAGCATAATGATTATGCAAAGTAACTATTGTACTTGAGGCTCAAAATCCTAGATTCAATCCTCTGCACCACTATAAGCTAGAGCTAATCGGTGCTCTGATTTTAAAAAAGTGAAATAAAAAAAGGAGAAAAAAGTTTGTTTTGACTATATTAAATGAAATAAAGCTTGATGCTTCCCAATAAGGAGGGTATATTTTATGTATCTTTTTTTTAAAAAGTGACTTCTGGAAGGTTTGATTATCCTAACACACAAAATTATGAAATAAGATTTCTTATGTAAGTCATGTATGACACTAAGTTTTATTATAAGAGGTGTTCAATTAAATTATAATATTCAGGTATTATCAAATACTATTGTTAGAACTGAAGTCATCACTACTAATTATGAAATTCTAGTAAATTTAATTATCATTAAATTGATAATAATTAAAATGGATCACTTTAAAGACATGAAAAAGTACATTACAAATTCTAAATGATTATCAAATTTATAATAAATATTCATTGTATAATAATTTCTATGATTAAGACACTTTGAAAAAATAACTGAGATATATTTACTAGAAAATTAGCATTTAAGATAATAAAGTTTCTATTTTCAACTAGTGGCATATAGAATTCCTGCTGTGTTTTTATTTAAGACATTGACCCTGAAAATGAAGCATCTGCACAGCATGAATTAAAAATGTATGTTATTTCAGCGATCAATGCTAACTAACTTGTCAAAACAAGGCAGCCTATACAGAGTATATTCTCAACTGTCTATTCACACAGACATTTTAAAATTAATTCTGGAGTAATAGGCACCTTTGCTCACAGAGTTCACAAGAAAAGATAAAAGACAGGGAAAGACACCTGCCTAATATGAGTTATGCATCCGTAAGGCCTGGGTCATCATTGTGATTATCTTAATTCAAAGTAGCAGAAAATCAGAGAATCTGTTCAAGGAAAGTCATCATATTCCAATTCATAGAGACAAGTGTATGAAATAGTAAAAGTTCATTAACTCATTTATTTATGCAAGATGTATTTATAGTAATTATTATGAGACTAGTGTTGTGCTTATCATTTTAATGTAATTATAAATTGAATAGTGGCAAATGGCTTAAATGAGTAAATAATGTTGAGAATTTGGGGAGAAATCTCAGCAAGATAGAATATAATAGAGGACATTGAGAATCAGGCAAGATTGAAGCCTAAAAAATGAACAAAACAGCATTATAGCTGCTCCCCCCACAATAGTAACTTGATCAAATCTCAGAGCAACCAAAGGGTAAGCATCAAATTTATAGACAACAATATTTTCTAACTACTTATGCTCAGTATTATGTTTCATATAAGCAAGAGACACTCAGGGTTTTAGTAAATGACTCTGGCTGTAAAATCAGTACTACTCTATTGAAAGTGAATGAGGGATCAAATTGTGGCACACCTGGCTGAGTGCCCAGGAATGGGGTTCAAGACCCCAGTCTCCACATACAGAGTAGAAGCTTCACAACTGGTGAAACAGCTCTGCAAGTATCTTCTCTCTCTTTCTCTCCCTTCCATCTCAGTTTCTCTCTGTCTCTATCCAATAAATAAATAAAATATAAGAAAAAGAGAAGATGAGCAAAAACACATGCTAGAGATGTGTTAGGCAAGTTAGTTGAGAGAGCACTAATTAAAAGTTTGACACTATGTGCAATATGTAAGTCCATATAACTAACTCTTGTTCCAAATTGATGGAACAAAGATTTAGCAAAAACTGTCTTTTTTGATCAAGCACATTGATGGAATGAGCCTACAATGTTAAATATGTCAGTATTTGAAATGCAAAGAGCAGACATGCACTGAGGCTTCAGCTTTGACTTTTTCACAGAGACAGAAACTGAAGTCATGACACCTCAGCACCAAGCCTTCACCCAGTCTGTGGAGGCTGGGCTTCAACCTTGGTCACAGGCATGGAAAAGAAGGTGCCTTCCTGTGTCAGCTATCTTGCCCCCACACATGTTTTCTACACTCTTTTCCCTCATGTAGTGTAGCATCATTATTTATACACAGCATTTGGTGTCAATAAAATATGTGTTTGAATATAAATTGTTTTGCTTACTTTTGTAAGACTAAGGCCTCGTGTTTAATAAGAACATGAGAGATGTCATTTAATGCTTTGCTTCATAGTACTGGTATCACACTGTTCTGTAGTACTCAATATAGTGCTTGGCATGCAGTGACAAGTGAATGTTAAGTGAAACTTCTGTATCTCTGTACTTTTCATTTTTGAAGAGCTACTTAGAGCAGTACAGCAACACAGTCACCAGAAGTCAGTCAGAAATTATTTCCCAAAATCTATAGTTCTAGATATAATGAAGAAGGTGCCGGGCTAGCGTCAGGGGCTGGAGAGAGAGATGATCCAAGAATTCATGGCCGCGTGGTAATACAATTCTTTATTCATGCGGGAGCCCCACAGTTGGGTATGAACACAGTGGGTTAAGCCACGCAGTGCCAAACCGCAATGGCCGGTGTCCTCCCTGTCTGCACGCCTGCCCTCCTCCAGGTCGGGACACGGAAAAGGAAAGAAACCGGAACAGAAAAGGAAAGAAACCAGAAACAGAAGTTGACTTTTATAGGATAAAACCAGAAGTGGCAAGTCAGAAATGGAAGTGGCTAGGAAAAGGAGGTGGAGAAAGGAAAAAGGCACTCTGGGAACTTCCTTAGCAACTGTTGTGATGGTTTTAACTGATTAATGTTACCCTGCAGTCAGGGTCTCCAGGTAGAAAGAAGATAGATCAAAGGAATGGGTGGGGATCTTTCAGACAAAACAATGATTATGTAAATAGACCATAGTATCAGGAATTCAGGGGAGCTGGCTTAATGCCTGACATCAGGCATGTTTTATAAAAGTGAATATACTTCAGTGTATTTCAATGTTAAGGGAAACCTAGCATCATACCATACTGAGTTTTTTGTAGATTAAAGTCACCTGGATTAGAGTTGTGATATAATGGGGCTTAAGTCATGCAACTTGTCCTTTTTGTATTTAGGACTCCATAGCAAACCAATCTCTCTCTTCTCTCTCCCTCTCTCTCTCTCTCTCTCTCTCTCTCTCTATATATATATATATATATATATATATATATATATAAATGTATATATTAATAGGAGAAGAGGGAAGAGAAGAACCAGAGTATTAATCTGGCATATGTAATGCTAGAGATCGAATTTAGGGCTTTATGCTTGTGAGTACAACATTTTATCAACTGCAAAGTTAATCCACATGTCCATACTAGAAAATTAATGCATATGAGATTTGTCAAATGTCCCTTCAGTGTTACTGAGTTCCAACTGGTGGATATTCTTTAGAAATTTTACTGAAAACAATGAATCTGAAGAAACACATTGTAATTGTCATTTTATATGGAATGAAATTTTATTTGAATGTTTGCATATAGGAATACCCCTTTATAATTCAAAAATTTAACTCACAACTATAGTTAAACTATCTTCCAATACAGGACAAGGATCTCAGAAGAGGCCAATATTGTTTTAATCCTTGCCTTCAATGCATCATATTGTATACCCAAGGTAGCAAAAGCTTTATGAAAGAAACTTTTTCTAGTGAAACACAGATATCTCTAAATTGAAATCTGTTTTCTTCCACACTCTTCACAAACACAGATAAAAAAAATTGTCTGAATCCAAACATAAATGTGGAGAAGAAAATACTTAGGACATAATTATTCAGATTAGGGAGATTACTTCAATGGTGGTTCCTGTCTGTCCCTAGACTATGCTTATTTTAATTTTCCTCACTGCTTTATTAGAAGGAAAAAGCATGTTGTGATGACACTGTGTAATTGGCAATGCCATTTGTGTGTCTTCAGTGCTTGCAAATTTACCCCATTGGTTCTCATTCTAGATGGAATGAATTATTCTGAAATAGCTCTGTTGGGCACTATTCACACCAAGTAACGTTTGTGAAAAATCGTATTTTGGCTCCTGATGTACTTATTTACATTTCTTGACATTTGGAGTAAGCAGCCTGTGGTTGTTCAAAGTAGTTCTTTCTATAGTTAAACTTTTTAATTTAGAAATATTCAAAACATAGTAACTGGTCATGTATTTTAAGTGCTATTTAAATTATATAAATTTGACTGGTTTTGCAAATTGAAATTATTTTAAAATGTATTGAAATGTTTTAAATCTTCCTAATTGCAATATGTGTGTGTGTGTGTACCCATACCAAAAAAAAAAAAAAAAGGAAAGAAAAGAAATCCTGTAGCTATATATGAGACTGGATTTTCTGTAATTTTTTAATCACCATATTGAGGAAATACTGATTTACAAGACTGTTGTCATAAGCATACAGTAACATATTTCTCCATAATAAGTATTAGCACACCACACCATGTACTCTACCAACTGTATATCTTTCACCCTGGGTCACTTGAATCCCATTCTTCAGTCCTTTCCTCTCTACCCCCTGCCAATAGATCATGACTAATTAAAGCTTCATTCTGCATTTTCTCTATTTCTTGAGTCTCACCTATGTGTACTCATACAGTATTTGTGCTTCACCTTCTGATTTATTTCACTTAACATGATAATTCCATTCCAGTTGCATTCAAGTTAAAATTTATAGTTAGATGTCCATCCATTTTAAGTTTTTACAGGTTAATACATATGTAACATATAAAATTAAGAGTTTTAAAATATCCAGCTCAAAGTCTCACTCCTATTCTACATAGTTTCTGGCTCACTAATTCTTTTCATAAATGAGTTCCATGTGTTGATTTCTTCTATACTCCTAAGTGGAAGCCCTAGATTTTAAGTTACCATATCTAAATTCACACATGCACCCTTCCTGTACATCTTAGGTGACAGTTATCATGTGTTTGCCTATTGAAAATAGAGAATATAGTCTACTTTTTTTTAGAGATTAAATATACACTTAAACTTTATATATGATGAAAGGAACAGTTATTAGTGCAAAAATTTTGTTATGTGTTGTTCTTTTAATAGTATGCTGCTGGTAAGCACATAAAATATTTATGACCTTTTTAGCTACTATCAGCTAGTTTTTAGCATTATTTAAATTGGTAAGATTGGTGTTTTTTCTTATTGTTTGCTTTGTTTTGTGTTTATCAGAACACTGCTCAGCTCTGGCTTATGGTGGTGTGGAGGATTGAACCTGGGACTTGGAAGCCTCAGGCATGAGTCTCTTTGAATAACTTTTATGCTATCTACTGTTGCCCAGTTGCTAACATTGTTTAAAATGCCATTTACTTTTAAAATTTTCAGAAAATAAATTGAAAATTAAAGTATTACATCTCAAAATAAATTAAAACATAGCTTAGGAAATACTATTACTTTTTTTACTGTTTGTAGTTACTGATACAATGAGTTAAAACTTTCGTTACTAGTTTATCACTGTGACAACTAGTGTTTAAAATAGCTAATGGTCTTAATATTTCAGTTAGATGAGTATAATAATCTATGATTCCAGGACTAATATATGTAAATATTTAATCTACCTCATTAAATATCTTTAGAAAATATGTCAGGGCCAGGTGGTGGCTCACCTGGTTAAGTGAATGTGTTACTATAAATAAGCACCCAGGTTCAAGCCCACAATTCCCACTAAAGGGGGGAAGCTTCAGGAGCTATAAAGCAGCATCTCTCTCTCTCTCCATCTGTCCATATTTATCCTCCTTCTCTCTCAATTTCTCTGCCTTTACATATAAAATAAATAAAACTTAAAAACGGAAAATGATTGATACTTTTTCAGCTTACAGAAAGGCAAACGCTAGAAGAAGAAGCTTACAGAAAAATGTAGTAATACATAATTTCATTTAACTAAAGATTTGAACTTGGTATTAAGGGGTTTCTAAATGAAGGAGGGATTTACAGTTCTAATATTTTAACTTTGAGAAATTATTTAAACTGTTAATTCTCAGTTTAATAGCTTTTAGAGTGAGTAAAATATTTATTATTGAGGAAATGCTGAATATATAATTGTTAGGAGGAGATAGATTCCAGAAAGGAGAGGGAAGAAGTGAAAATGGGATGTTTAGATTGACAAGGGATAAATTTTTGCAGAACTGTGTAGACCGGACTAGACTTTGGCCTTTGTTCTACTTAAACTTTTAAATCATGTAATTAAAAAATATTCTCATATGTATTTAAGCATAATAACTTGAACACATTTGGATAGATGAGAGTAAAGGAAATTAATTAGTTGAGCAAAAATTCAAGTGAAAGATAATAAGATCTGAAGTAGAACAGTGGCAATAAGATGAAAAGAGTTCACAGATGTGCCATACAAGAAAATTAAGAATAAAATTGATAGCACTTAGTCACCATTATTAAATAAAAGAAGATGAATGATATAAAGAGCAACTCTGGTGTGGATTTCTGTAGAATATTTAGAAATAAATAAAAGGACACATATCTTTGGAAAACATACGGAGGAGGGTAAGTTCAGTCTAAAGATGGTGTCTGGTTCTGTTGCATTTATGTGTGATAGCTCCCATGTCTTTGGGTATTTGATTCTTTCACTCAAAACATGGGATGAAAAATGAGGCACAGCGTTAGGAACCACTGATGTAAAATGGTACTAGAAAGCATGAAAATAGGGGGCCTGGTGGTAGTACAGCAGGTTCAGTGCACATGGCACAAAGCTCAAGGACCAGCATAAGGATCCCAGTTAGAGCCCCTGGTTCCCCACCTGCAGTGGGCGTCGCTTCACAGGCAGTGAAGCTGGTCTGCAGGTGTCTTTTCCCCTCTGTCTTCCTCTCCACTCAAT
Organism: Erinaceus europaeus; assembly: GCF_950295315.1. Lineage (NCBI taxonomy): Eukaryota > Metazoa > Chordata > Mammalia > Eulipotyphla > Erinaceidae > Erinaceus > Erinaceus europaeus. The sequence goes on along the minus strand of NC_080171.1, from coordinate 46,652,783 downwards.
TTTTCTCTGTCTTATCCATCAACAATGATAGCAATAACAACAACAATGATAAACAACAAGGGCAACAAAAAGGAAAAAAAAATAGCCTCTAGGAGCAGTGGATTCTAGTGCAAGCAGTAAGCCCCAGCAATAACCCTGGAGGTAAAAAAAAAAAAAAAAAAAAAAAGCATGAATATAATACATCAGAAAAGGTAGCAGCAACAAATGCTGGAGGGGTTGTGGGGTCAAAGGACACTGATGCAGGTGGGGAGCTGAGGCAAGAACCGTATCCTTACCTCAGTCCTTGTGCTTTGTGCCATGTGCACTTAATCCTCTGTGCTATGGCCAGGTCCTGCCCCCAAAACCCTTATTTCTTAACCACATTGTCAATCATTTAGAAAGCATCTCTTCTGAGATAAAATACAGTAGAAATCCATAACTATCTATTCATAATTATTTCTGGATTCAGGAAATAGAAAAAAAAATTAAAAATTGATCTTCACTAGTAAAACATGCTAAACTTTAGGATTAAATTGCATGTGTTTCATACAGATTAGAGAAATTGTCAAAAAGTTATTATTTTATAAATTTTACACTGTTCATGGTTCAATTATTCTGTTTAATGTTTCTGGCTGTACATTTTAAAGGAATAACATATCACATACTTTTTTTGTCAAACCTAAGCAACTTTATTGTGTATAGCTAATTTGTATCCAAATTAAAATAAATAAACAAACAAATCTATGTAAAGTTACAGTAACAATCATGATAGGACATGCAGTAGGCTGATACATGAATTTTCGGCTTACACATATGATAGGAATCTGCACATTCACATGCCAGTCAAGCATATTCAATGGGTATGAAACATTTTATATATGAAGACTTTGATTTTACCAACTAAGGTTAAGAAATGTAAAATTTCCACAAGTAACTAAAGTCCTAAATCTGACAATTCTTGTATTTTATTTTTTTAAAAATCCACTAAAATAGGATAAAGAATAATGAAGGCTAAAAGTGTGTTATGCCTATGTAGTATTTAGTTCTACATCAAAGAGATATATTCAGCAGAAGTCCAGTTTGAGTCCACATATAGATTTAGGAAGATATTTGGAGGTTATAAGGAATTGGTGATAGTTCTCAAAAATAATTGTTAAGCTGTCAATATTATATAGCAATAATGAATTCTCACATTTTGAGGGTTGACTTTATGTTGTATAATAGCCTAGGGGTTTTACCTAACTTATTTTACTTAGCATTTACGTTATTAAAAGTATTTACAATAAAACTATTGTAGTTATAATGCTGCTTCATGAGAGATTGAAAGATTATCAATGCAAGATAAGTGGTAAAAGGTAGAAGTTATGACTCAAAGTCTCTGATTCTGTAGCTTATTTTAGTAATTCTGGCTTAATTAAATTTTTTTGCTATTTCTATTTAAAAATATTTTAAGGGGCCGGGTGGTGGTGCACCTGGTTGAACGCACACATTACAGTGCGCAAGGACCCAGGTTCAAGCCCCCCCAGCCCCTCCCTGCAGGGGGGAAGCTTTGTGAGTGGTAAAGCGGGGCTGCAGGTGTCTTTCTGTGTCTCTCCCTATCACCCCCTTCCCTCTCAATTTCTGGTTGTCTCTATCCAATAAATAAATATAATAAAAATTTTAAGATGAATTAGCACACTTGATTGTTTAAAAATGAATTAAGGGATCTGCCTGGTATCTCTTCTGGGAGGGTACCTACTCTACCATGATTGTGATACAAATTTAATTCCAGGCACCTCTGTACTGTTGAAGGCTTCAATGCTGTGGTGTCTTTCCCTTTCTCCTTTTCTATATCTATCTTTCTGTCTCTCTTTCAAATCATTTTTGGAGGAATGATGGCTTACAAACTAGTGTTGTCACATGTTAGTTCCTTGTATTCCCACCATTCTGTACAACATTCTGCCACCAACCTAAACCATTCTCGACAGTCCTGCACTGTAGTGTCCTTAGTGAATTTTCTATTATTATTATTTTATTTATAAAAAGAAAACACTGACAAAACCATAGGATAAGAGGGCTACAACTCCACACAATTCCCACCACCAGAATTCTGTATCCCATCTCCTTCCTTGATAGCTTTCCTTTTCTGTAACCCTCTAGGAGTATGGACCCAAGGTCATTGTGGGATGCAGAAAGTGGAAGGTCTAGCCTCTATAATTGCTTCCCCACTGAACATGGACATTGGCAGGTCAATCCATACTCCCAGCCTGCATCTCTCTTTCCCTAGTGGGATGGAGCTCTGGGGAATCAGAGCTCCAAAACACATTGGTGGAGTTGAATGTCCAGGGAAGTCTGGTTGGCATCATGCTAGCATTTGGAACCTGGTGGCTGAAAATAGAGTTAACATATAAATCCAAACAAATTGTTGACTAATCATGGATCTAAAGGCTGAAATAGTGCAGATGAAGAGTTGGGGGGTCTTCCTTTTGTAGATAGCTAGTAGGCATATTTTAGTTATATTCCAAAGAGCCTGTGGCTTCTATCCCTTCTCCCTCCACCTCCTCCAGAGTGTTGGTATCTCTCCTTCTCTGTCTCGCTTATCGCACATGATTCTTTCAGATTTTACCAAGATGAGGCAAAAGTTAACCTTTTTTCTTTTGTTTCCTTCCTTCTATTGTTATTGTTATTATTATTATTATTATTATTATTCATAGTTCTCTTTGCTATGCAGAAGCTTCTCAGTTTTATGTTATCACATGAGTTAACTTTTGTATTTGTTTTCCTTACTGTTGAATTCCAGCCTTCAAAGGCATTGTTTAAACTATTTTTTTTGTTGTTGTTTTCATGAGAAAGATGTAAAGAGAAAGACCAGAGCACTGCTTAGCTCTGGTTTATGGTAGTGCTGGTGATAGAACTTGGGAACCTAGAGCCTCTGTCATGAATGTCTTTTACATAACCATTATACTGTCTCCCAAGTTCCTCTAAAGCAGACATTGTAGAGTAGAACGTTCTGTCAATGTTTTCTTTCATATATTTGATGAATTCTGATCTTTCATCTATATCTTTGATCAATTTGGAGTTTTCTCTTATATATGGTGACATGTAGTTGATCCTGTTTTGTTCTGCATGTTTCAACACATTTTTTCACAACATCGTTTGTTGAAAAGACAAATGAAGAGATGAGTAAAGATTATGAAAACCTAGCAACAAACCCATTTTATATTCTGAGTAGAATCCTAAAAAATTAAAATTAAAATTAAAATTGTATGACCTTGATAAAATATATAGTTTAGAGTATTGTTTTAACACTAAGTTCTTAAAGGTGAATGAAGTATCATAGTTATATAAGATATTCAAAGAAGGCTGGGTTCAGGAACTCCAAAAGAAATTTCTATACTATATGTGTAACTCCGTGTAAATATAAAATAATTCTAAAGGAGCTAAATTATATTAGGTTTCAGTGACTATAGATGTTATTGTTAATTATGCAGTACCAATCATACTATCAGTTCTTATATTGACAATTCTTGAGAATTATACTTTGCAAAAAATAGCTCATAATCAAAACTTTTCCCAGAATGATAATTTGCTTTATTGCAATACGCCGTAATCTGTTTTCTTATGTTATGGAGGAAGTTCTGTTTCTCAAGACTTATGTTGTTACAGGAATAGTAGTCTCATGTCTCCCCAAACTCTCACCCACCATCAGTTCATCTAGATTTTCATTCAACTTGAAATTATCTATTCATTTAGAATCATTATCAAATCAGCAGCTCCTAAGTCATCATTTTTTAAACATTTTTATGTATAAAAAGGGAAGACTGGGGAGTCAGGTGGTAGCACAGCAGGTTAAGCGCACGTGGTGCGAGTCCCCAGCTCCCCACCTGCTAGGGAGTCTCTGTGAAGCAGGTCTGCAGTTGTCTATCTTTCTCTCTGCTTCTCTGTCTTCCCCTCCTCTCTTCATATCTCTCTGTCCTATCTAACAATGATGACAACAATAATAACTACAACAACAATAAAAACAACAAGGGCAACAAAAGGGAAAATAAATAAAATTTTTAAAAAAATTAAAAAAAGAGAAGACTGACAAATGCCATAGGATAACTCCACACAATTCCCACCATGAGAACTCCTTATCCCATCTCCTCCCCTGATAGCTTTCCTGTTATTTATCCCTCTGGGAGTATGGACCAAGGGACATTATAGGGTGCAGAAGGTGGAAGGTCTGGCTTCTGTAATTGCTTCCTTGCTGAACATGGACGTTGACAGGTCAGTTCATACTCCCAGTCTGTCTCTCTCTTTCCCTAGTGAGGCAGGGCTCTGGGGAAGTGGGGCTCCAGGACATATTGGTGGGGTCATCTGCCCAGGAAAGTCTGGTTAGCATCATGATAGGATCTGGAACCTAGTGGCTGAAAGAAGAGTTAACATAGAAAGTCAAACTAATTGTTGATTAATCATGAACCTAAAGGTTAGAACATTGGAGATGAATATTTGGGAGTATATAGATAGTAAAGCTTTTTTAGTTCTATTCCAAAGGGTCCATGACTATACTAGTTTGTTTTTTTCCCCCCTGAGCCTGATATCTGATAAGCAGGTGGATCCAAGTTGTTGTCTGCGGAGATGATGTCATGGCTAGAAAAAGGACCAGAAAGCTGGATCAGGGAATAGAGTAGCTCCCAAATATGGGAAAGGTGTATAAATATTGTTGACTGTAAACCCCATTCATTTGATGTGATCTGGGGCCCATATTCAGCTTAGGAGCCTATGTGACCTCTGCATCCCTATAGATCTGAGCTCACATTCTGTGGTCATGAGTAGGAATGTTCCAAGATGCCTGATTTCAGGGCCCATCTTTCTCAGGTGGAAGATAGAGTATGTTGTGCAGCCTCCCTTTGGAGGATAGAACATTCTCTACTTTTGTTGATCTAAGTTGAGAGCTAGGTTCTATGGGGGCCACAAAGGGGTCTATTATGTTCTTCCTGATAGAAATGACCAGTAACAATGGAGAGAGGGATTTATTTGAGGTTTAGGCTCATCATGGGAATCTTAGGTTTCCCTGACTAGGGCCCCAGCTGATGGGGTGCCTAATAATGACTGAAGACTCATCATTAAAGTATCAATCTCTTGCCATATTTAGCTTTTGTAGTCCTTACTTTGATAAGGTTAGCTTTGGAGTGACAAAGGGAAGTGTAATAGGAAGTAGGTAAGGAGACACTATTTCATTAGATATGTGCACACCTATGTTCATAGCAGCTCAATTTGTAATAGCTAAAACCTGGAAGTAACCCAGGTGCCCAACAACAGATGAGTGGCTGAGAAAGCTGTGGCATATATACACAGTCAAATACTATGCAGCTTTTAGGAACCATGTGAACCCACCTTCTCGGTTGGTATGCATGAGACCCCTTCTGTTTCATTTGATTTAAATCCCCCCTGCTTAACACTATTCTATTTACATAACCACTTCATTCTATTTACATAACCACTGTTAACAAGCACCAACCTCCCTCCAGGGCATTGGTGGTTCAGTGATAGGATTCTCGCCTAATCTGCCCCCTCTTTGTCACACTCTGATTTTCACCAGTCACTTTTCTCTCCACCCTCTCTATGTCACATCCTGTTTCCACCCTACTTGGCAAGTATATATAAAGACAGCATTGTGAGTTTTACGGTACTGTACTTTGAGTTTAACTTAGCTCGTCTTAGATTGTGCTGTGTCCTGCATGAATAAAGAGATACTGCCTACAGCTCAACCATGAATCCCTGGTCGTCTGTTACCCGCCCGTGAAGCCAGCCTGGTGAAAACAACATAACCCATCGAAAACAACACTTCTCTCACCCATCTTGGATGGAATTAGAAGGAATTATGTTAAATGAGATAAGTTAGAAAGACAAAGACGAGTATGGGATGATCCCACTCATAAACTCAGAAGTTGAGAAAGAAGAACAGAAAGGGGAACTCAAAGCAGTATATGACTAAATTTGGAGTAGGGCACCAAAATTAAAATCTCTTGGTGGAGGGTGAGGGTGGATGTTCGGCTTCATGGGGGGGTGTGTGTGGGGAATGGGACACAGTCTTTTGGTGGTGGAAATCGTGTTTATGTACACTCCTATTAACTTGTAGTCATATAAATCACTATTTAACTAATATGAGAGGGAAATATTGATTGAATGTCTCAAACTTTTTAATGCACAGACCATAGGCTGACTTTGAAATGTTGACTCTCCTAAAAGGTTAGACCAGGGAGAATAGAAGCAACTGGTGGCATTACTCTATAAGACATATATATATATATATATATGGTCAAAGGACATAAATTATGGTGATGTTGTGTATGATGCAGCAAATCCTAACAAAAGGATTTTCAAAGTTAACCCAATTGCCAAATCATTTGATTATAGCAATAACTATTGCCTTCTTAAACTCTAAGACAGCAGGAACTTCCAACTTTATCTTTCCTGCATGCTTCTCTCAATCTATACCAAATGATATTGCATCTGCTGATCCCAACCTAATCAGTGCAATGAGTACCACCTCAGCATGCTTCACTTCAGACTGTGTGCAGAGATGTCAGGCATGCAATGTCAACCCTTCAGCCTCATTACTTGGATGAGAACTTTCCTTTCTGGAAATTCCATTCCAGGTGGTTCACTTCCTAACAAAGTCCCAAAACCTAGATATAGGCCAGGTCCCATGAGATAGGGCACATGTTCACTAGTATCCATAAATTAAGACAAAATGTATACCTGAAAGGAAAAGTGCACAGTAGTCTGCATGAGTCAATATATGCAGCAAGCAAGTAGATAGACCTAAATAGACACCATAAAGTTCATAAGTCATCTTTTTAAAAAACTTATAATAAGCTATAGTTATGTATGCTTATTTTTGCCTTTCTTTGTTTATTCTTTAGTGCATTAAAGCTAATACTTCCAAACCAGTAGAGTCTCTGTGTTGATCCTTTTATATGCTACTTATCATTACTTTCCTTCAGGTGCTTTTTTGTTTTGGTCATAAGTTCACTTCCATTTGCTCTTCAAAATTCAATTCAATATGACCTTGTAGGGTATTATAAGACCCATTGGTTAAAACTCTATGATTTAACAATACAAAATTGTGTACAGATCCAAAATATAACCTTAAAAAGATTAAATCAATAAGGTCTTCTAGCTATGTATATTTCACAAAATTTAACAGCCCAGTCTTTACTCCAGTCTCCTTTAATAGAATAAAAATCTTCTAAGGATCATTTTCTAGATCATTATTCCTAGCACTTAGGCCCTTATTGTTAAATTACATATTGCATTGATTTGTTACAGATTGAAACATGTTACTCTATGTCAGATCCTGTGTATGTTGCTTCGTTTTTGCACAGAACTCAAGCAGTAAGTTATGTTTCTACATAGCACAGTATAAATGCAGCTTGTCAGGAAAATAGTACACAAAAAGCTTGGAATTCAAAGTATTTTAACAGTAAAGGATTATAGAAGTTACAGATTAATATCTATTTTTTACATATTTGTTTATTCACTTTCGTTGCTCTTGTTTTATTGTTGTCGTCATTGTTGGATAGGACAGAGAGAAATGGAAGAGGGGAGGGGAAGACAGAGAGGGGGAGGGAAAGATAGACACCTGCAGACCTGCTTCACCACATGTGAAGCGACTCCCCTACAGGTGGGGATCCGGGCTCCAACTAGGATCCTTCCACCGATCCTTGCGCTTGGCTCCTTGTGCACTTAACCCGCTGCACTACAGCCCTACTCCCTATTTTTGTTTTTAAATCTGATAATTTGCTCTTTCACTCAGTCTTGTACTTGTGATGATGTTAAGATCTCACCTCTACTTGATGAAGCCTTTATTTTTTATCATATTTATTCTAGATGTTAATAGTTTTTAGTACAGTCATTGACACATAAGCACTATTTCTCATTTCCCAGTGAAAGTTCTCTCATCCTTCTACATCATTATGCACCAGAAGGACTTAAAGTTTCTCTTCAGTACCCCCCACCTCCCTTCCCCAAAGTCCTTTTCTTTACTGCTATACACCATGCCTAGTCAGTGTTTCAATTTATATTCTTTCTCCCTGTCTCTGTTTATTAAGTCTTACCTACAAGTGAGATCATTTGGTATTTGCCCTTTCTTTATTAGATTATCCCATTTAATTTGATATCTTCAAGCACCATCCAAGATGAGGCAAAGATTATGACTTCATCATTTTAATAGCTGCATAGTATTCCATTGTATACATATATACTGCTGTTTTCTAAGTCACTCATCTGTTGTTGAACATCTGGGTTGCTTCCAAATTTGAGTTAATACAAATCTCACTGCTTTGAACACAGATGTATAGATCTCTTTGAATAGGTGTCTTTGTTTCTTCTTGACATGTCCCTCAAAAAGAAACTGACAAATAATAGGATGGGTTCATTTGTAACATTCTAATGAATCTCTGAAATATTTTCCACAGGATTTGGATCAATTTGTGTTTACTTTAGCAATAACACAAAAATAAATCAATGGGAAACTAATGTAAAGGGGCATAAATAATCAAGGATGATGTGAAATATTATGAAGTTAAATACCCACCTCTTAGTTTGTAAGCAGTGTCACAATGTTTTAAATAGCTGATTGATAACCTATTGGATATGCTAATGTAATAAGAAAAAGTTCAAAGCTAATGGTCCTACTGTGCTCAAGTGTCCAGAAATCTTATGAGTCAGATGGATGAACAAACGGATATTTACAGAAATACTGAAATTGAAACTTAGTAAAATTAGCTATCATTTGTTTGTTTAGTCTAAGGGAGTTTTAAGAACAGCATTTCAAAATAATTATTTAATTTAGAGAACAAAGAAAAAAGCGTAGCTTATTATTGTATTATAATTAATCATTTATCATTACACTTAGTTTTTAAAATATGACAAAAGTATTTCATATTTGTATGTATTACAAAATGACCACAACCACAAGGTTAGTTAATATCAATTATTACTGTTCTTCTGTAGGAATTTTTTAAATCAACTCATACAGACTGACTCAATACTTGTAGTCAAATATTATTAATCATAATCTATGGTTAAAAAATACATGACAGAAATAAGCAATCAGAAAAATATATTAAATTATAATATGGAACTATATTATTATAAACCAGAAATATCTCAAGACATATTAATAGCTTCAGCAAGAAATAATTTGTTGCAGATTTATAAAAGTGTTATATACAGAATGCAGACACATATATACATACAAAATACTTCTTACCTAGATTTCTTTTAAATGGTGTTAGTTGTATTGAATGACTTAGAATTACTAAACATTGTAAATCAAGATTAAATCATTAACAAAAAACAGAATTACTAAACCTGAAATTTAATTGGATTTAGATAAACATTAGATTGAATGTATTTGGTAAATAATTTTACAAATGAGGAAACTGACCCAGAGTTGATAAGCCAATAGTAAAATGGACTGGTTATTTCTCATGTAACACATCTGGCAACAGTATATTTAGTAAAAGACCAATACAACAAAACCAGAAAGCCAGAGTTTTCTCTTGGGGCATGAAAGCTAAAACTTAATTCAGTTGTATGCTACAAAGTTAATAAGACCTTTGACACAATTGATCCTTAATAAATGACTTCCAGAGAGCTACAGAGTTTTTACACAGGTTTTGCACATTACAGGATTTTACTTTCTGTTTATATTTGCCATTAACTTATAGTAACTTGTTATTGTGCATATTTTCCCTTATGAATGTCTAGGCCAAAATCTTAATTATTCAGTCTTATTTTTATAATTACCATGATTTTATGCTTATTAACTACAGAAAATAATCTTGTTTTTCAAATTTATTTATTTATGGCACAGAGGGAGGGAGGAAGAGAGAGAGAGAGAACACACTCCAGAGCACTCTGGCATATGAAATATTGGGGGTTGAACTCATGACCTCATGCTCTTAGGTCTTTAGGTCTAATGCTTTAGCCATTTCATCCCATCTCAAGTCACATAATTGTTCACTCTTACCATAGCTTTCTATCTGTATTCTTATTGTGGTGACTTATGATACAAAGTCCTATACTAATGAGTATGCAATGTTCTGGAGTATATTGTAATCTTTCTTGAAATGCTATTTTCTTTTCCAAATCAAACACTTAGTATGATTCAAATAATAAAATCTATTGGATAGTCAATATAGCATTAAATTATAAAGATACTGTTGTTTTCACCAGGCTATGTTGTTTTCACTGGGCTGGCTTCACAGGCGGGTAACAGACGACCAGGGACTCATGGTTGAGCTGTAGGCAGTATCTCTTTATTCATGCAGGATGCAGCACAATCTAAACCGAGCTAAGCTAAGCTAAACTCAAGGTACCCTAAAACTCACAATGCTGTCTTTATATATACTTGCCAAGTAGGGTGGAAACAGGATGTGACATAGAGAGGGTGGAGAGAAAAGTGACTGGTGAAAATCAGAGTGTGACAAGGAGGTGGCGGAGCAGGCGAGAATCCTATCACTGAACCACCAATGCCCTGGAGGGAGGGTGGTGCTTGTTAACAGTGGTTATGTAAATAGAATGCAGTGGTTATGTAAATAGAATAGTGTTAAGCAGGGGGGATTTAAACCAAATGAAACAGAAGGGGTCTCATGCATACCAACAGATACAAGTTTTATAGTAAAATAAAGGCTCTATTTTTTCAGTAATCTGTGTATAAAATTTGCTTTTTATTCTGATGCTTGAAAGTCATAGTTCTACCTATAATGGTGAGTATTTGCTAGTTTGAAAAAAAGACTTTACACTCTCCAAACTCAAAATAATATACTCCACATTTGTATTTTTGAAAAGTTTTAAGGGCTATTACACATATATATATATGTATACATGTATATGTGTGTGGAGGGAAAGAGGTAGCCTATATTGTGTTGCGCGATATTCACATACTTGTAAATAGTAAACTGTTTTCTATACCATATTATTAATCAAATAGGCTTATGCCTAAATTTTATGACCTGGTGAATTTACTACTGTTAGCCAATTAGTGGCAAAATAGTGCTGTTGAAAACATTGCTTTCTTGATGAATTATTCCTTTTATGCCGCTTATGAGTAAAATGGTTCTACTTTCAGAGAAGATTGTATAGATTTACTTGAATTGATTTTTCTCTACTTTAACAAACACCAAAACTCATAATATGTCAAATAATTTTAAATTGTTATTTCAAAGTATTTTTTCCTCTGGGAGGAAGGTTTATAAAATATTTTAAAGTGGAATGATCAAGACTATCCTCATTTTATTTTAAATGTACCATTGATATCACAAATTGTTTTTTTTTCTAATAATTTTTCCACAGTTAATTCCTAAATAATATGTTTCGTAGGAAGCCACTGGACCAGATAGCAACTGGATGCCTGTTATCTGTCAGAAATGAAATGTGAGACAATCAAGGTTTTCTGTTAGGAGTAACTGAGGAAATAAATAGATGATGTGACATGATACCTCTTTCATCTGCAAAAGTATCATCCGAGAGGCTATACTTCATTTGTTTCAAATGCAGCATGCATAATAAGGGAAAATGGCAAAACAGTTCTTTGGTTCATTGTGAAAAAGTCCATGAGATCCCTTTTCAAGTGACAGTTTATTTAAAAAAAATGTGAATAATGGAAAATATACCAACTAGATCAGAATCATAACCTGGTATTCAGCATTGCAGTACAAAGTACAGATGACAGTTTTGTACCATCATTTTGTGTGATCACAAAAAAAAAGGTAAAAAGGTAGACCTTCCCCCCAAAATTCAGTCACTTTTTGTCTTAATCTTCTACACCTTTCTTTCTTTAATCATATCTTATTTGTGAATTGAGTCTGAAAATGTGATGCAAGGAAATTTTAACTTCTTGATATGGAGATGGTTAAATGTGTGAGACATGTGAGGAGAAGCAGTTGCTCTTCCAACATTTACCTCTGAATGGCTTGGTTATCTTTTGCAAAGATACTCTCTTGCTACCATATCTCACTCCTTAGAGCAATGAGGTTTTTATTTATTGCTTCATTGATTTATGCATCACTAATTCTACAAACTCATCAGAAAAAATTATTTATTGAGACAGTTTATTATAAATTCATTAAATTAGAATCTGGGTTTGGCAAAATAGCTCTTTTGCATAGAATACTTACTTTTTGCCATATGTCCAACTCACCTTTGATCCAAGAATCCAGTATACTAGAGGAAACTTGAGTGTCTGTTTCTTTCCATTTATCTCTCTTTCTCTGTTGCTCTGTCTCTGAAAGAAAAAGTCAATGACAAAGTGGTTCAGAAGGATGAGAATTAGAAAGATTAGAACATAAAATTAAAATTAAATAGCATATAAATTTTATTTAAAATTAAAAGGGACACAGACCTTTGATGGCAGGAATAGTGTTAATATACACTCCTATTAACTTAGTCTTACAAATCACTATTTAATCAATATGAGATGGGAAAGATGGGTTGAATATCTCAAACTTTTTGATGCATAGATCACAGTTCTGAGTTTATATTCCTTCAATCTAAGCACTTAAGACTTAAAATTGGTAACCTTATTGGATTTTAACAGTGGGCTCAAATTGTTAATATATTTCTAATAATGACATTTTCTTTGAAATATTAAATCATCTATAATCTTAGACCAGGGAGCAACTGGTGGCATCACCATATAAGATATAGCTATATTTAAGTAGCATTAAAGGACATAAATTATGGTAAAATGCATATATTATTTAAATAATATTTTACTTAAAGCAATTGCACTGTTATATTTTTGTATTTTGCCAAACTCCACCTACATAAATCCAATTTCAAAATAGATAGAATTTTGTTACTTCATTTAGCCAGAGTTATTGCTTCAGCATTGCCAAGTACCACTTATCAAACTATGGAATAATTTTGTGATTATTTATTTAGTTTTTCAATAGAATCTGAGGTTAGTTCTAAATGTATTATTTATCTTTAGCATTACACCACAAAAACCTAATAGCAAGGTTTGACAGCATAGCGAACTGGTTAAGCGCACATAACTAAGACCAGAAAACCTCTATAGTATTTCCCATTTTGTGATCTTCACTAAAAATATCAATTTCTCCAACTCTCATTTTTTGTTTTCTGTAAACAAATATTCATATATATTTATATGTTTGTAAGGATTAAACTTTTTCCTGCTACCTATTCTGTGTTAGCAGTGATTAATATTTAACTCATGTCAACTGAAACAAAAACCTACGTGATTTTAGTAATGTTCAAAATGTTTTAGCACAATTATTAAAAATTATGAAATTAAATGTATAATATCAAAATATTCTTTAGCAGTATTCCTAGATACATGATACCAAGTACAAATAAATCATATGATAGAACAAAATAAAACAAGACAATTTTTCAGTTCTCCCCTGCATAGTTACTTTGAAATCCATAATCTGTAAAATGTTGTGGAAATTCCAGAAGAAAATAGTACATTCATTGGAAAATATAAGGAACAAATGATTTATGAAGGAAATGAAATGTGATTTGCTTAATTGAGTCAGTTAAGAGATGAATGCTGATGTGGGCATTCCTCTGAAGGCAGCAGTAAACACAGGTCAGTGGTATGCAAGATATATTTGGAGTTGTGACTGGAATATTTGATAAAGAGTGAAACAGTGAGATAAATAGGATTTTGATCTTGCATGTAGAGTGCTATTACTATTAGAATATTATTGGATAAGGCTATTCTAAATAAGATATAAATGAGGAATGCATGAGACTTATATTTTAAAAGCAGAACAAAGCATAGTAGTGCTTACAATGATCCAATCTAAAACTTCACTTTTAATAGACACAGAAAATTGAGAAGGGAGGGAAGGAGTGACATCTGCAATGCTACTCTATCATTTGTGAAACTTCACCACCACCCCCCACACACACACCTGAGCCCCACAAGAGGGGACTGTAGTTTTAGGCCAGGTCCTTACCTATAATAACTTAAAAAACTTTACAGGGTGTACCATCTCCCAGCTCCTTTTTTTTTATAAATAGAAATATTGACAAGACCATAGGATAAGAGGGGTACATTTCCACACAGTGCCTACCCCCAGAGCTCCATGTCCAATCCCCTTCCTTGATAGCTTCCATATTCTTTATCCCTCTGGGAATATGGACCCAGGATCATTGTGGGGTGCAGAAGATAGAAGGTCTGCCTTCTGAAATAGCTTCTCTGCTGAACATGGACATTGACAGGTTAATCTATACTCCCAGCCTGCCTCTCTCTTTCTCTCATGGGGCAGGTATCTGGGGAAGTGGGGTTCTGCCCAAGGAAGTTGGATTGGCATGATAGTATCATCTGGAACCCGGTGGCTGAAAAAGAGATAAGATATAAAGCAGAACAAATTGTTAACTAATCATGAACCTAAAGGCAAGAATATTACAGATGAAGATTTGGGGTCTCCATTTTGGAAAAAGTTAGTAGGTCTATTTCCAGAGGGGCCATGGCTTTACTAGTTTTTGCCTTCGCCTGACATCTAATATGTAGGTGGTCGGAGAGTCTGGGGAGATAGTGTCATAGCTGGAAAAAAGACTAGAAAGCTGGATCAGGGAAGAGAATAATTCCCAAATATAGGGGAAAATATATAAATATTGTTAACTGTAAACCCCACTGGTTTGATCTGGGGCCCATATTCAGCACAGGGGCCTATGTAACCTCCGCATCCCTGTAGGTGTGAGTTTGCATTCTGTGGTCACGGCTAGGAATATTGCAGTCTGCACTAATTTGGGGACCCATCTTCCTTAGGTAGTAGGTAGATGTTGTCTAACTTCCCTTTGGAGAATGGAACAGTCCCTAACATTGTTAATCCACACTGAGGGAAATGTCCTATAAGAGCACACAAAGGGGTCTATAATGCTGTTCCTGATAGAGATGACCAGTGAAAGTGGTGAGAGGGATCTGTTAGAGGTCTAGGCCCATTGTGTCTGTGTGAGAACCCCAGGGATCCCTGACTAGGGCCCCAGGTTATGGGGTAGCCTGATAGTGACTAAAGAGTCATCATTAAAGCATGCCAGTCTCTTGCCCTTATTAAGCTTTTGTAGTCCTTACTTTGTCTAACACAGTTAGCTTTGGAGTAGTTAGGGTACGTGGACTAGAAGGTAGATGAGGAGGGTATCTCGGTCTAAGTAGAAACTATTTCATTGGGTCCTTTAAGGTGTCTTTTTAGTTCTTTATGCTTTCTTGCTTCATTTACTGACTTTGCAAATTATTGTGCACTTTTGCTTTAAGGTATGTGTTTTTTTCTAACTTATAGATGCATGTGCATATGCCCTATCTTATGGGCCCTGGTCTACATCAGGTTTTGAGGTTTTATTAAGAATTATGCCACTCAAAATGAAGTTAAGGAGTCCTATGAGCTAGGAAAGGTCTCACCAGAATAATGAAGCTGAATAGTTGACATTCCACATCTGACGTCTCTGGACACAGTCTGAAGTGAGGCATCTGAGGTGGTACTTGTTGCATTGATTAGGTTGGGATCAGCAGGTGTGGTCTCAGTTGGTATGAATTAAGAGAAGCATTCAGGGAAGTGAGCCTCTCCCTAGAGGTTCCAGGACTGGGAGATGTGTGGGCTTTATAGAGAAAGGGGAAATTTTCTGCTGTCTTAAGGTTTAAGAAGATGATAGAAAGTTATTGCTATCACCAAATTATTTGGCAACTGGGTTAACTTTGAAAATTCCATTGTTAGGATTTGCTGTATCATACAAGACTTCACCATCGTTTATGTCCTTTTATGCTATTTATATATAGCTGTATCTTATAAAGTAACTCTACCAGTTGCTTCTGTTCTCCCTGGTCTAAGCTTTGTGGAGATAATATTTCGAAGAACAAGTCATTATTAGAAATGTATTCACAACTGAGCCCACTGTTAAAATTCAATCTGATTACCAATTTGAAGTCTTAAGTGCTTAGATTGAAGGAACATATACTCAGTCTATGATCTATAATCTGACTTCTTAATGAATGGAAATAGTCATCCATAAGATAGATCACTTTGATTTTTAGATAGTTATGCTTAGAAACTGGCCCCCCATAGTCATACTTTCAAAAAAGAAAACTTGCTATCAGGATTGAGAGAGTACTCGAGTAGGACATATTTTATTCTGTGCAAATATTTATCTTATTGCATTAAGTCCACAGTGTGCTCATTCTGAAATGTCTGAAACATCTATGGCTGCTTTGAGCAAACTGTGCAAAAGATTGATTCTTCTTCTTCTAGCGTTTGCCCTTCTTCCGTAGCCAGACAACAGCATCAGGTTGAGCCTGATGTAAACTTTCAAGACCTCCTTTGAATCTGAGCCACCAAAGAGTCTTCCAAGAGTATACTGTAGCTTAATATGAATTATTATCACCTCTACTAAACATATCTAGTCATCAATTTAACCAGTGTTAATGTTTCATAAATGTCAATCTAGTTTACAGTCAAGCTAGTCATTAAAAATTTGTTTCTTCCATATTGTGTTGTTAGCATTTTTCAAGGACAGCTTTTTATTGATTTATACCACTTAAATTCAGAAGGTCTATCAACCAGCTAACTGTAAGGTTAAGTATGAAGGCAGGTAATCCACTGTACACTTTGATGGGTCAAAGGGTCTCTGCCCTAAGAAGCATTTAAAGAATTGTGTTTTCTAAAATCAACTGCTCTGTAAATTAATCATAAAGATTGTTTCTTTGGTTCTTTAACTTTTTTCTGACTAAGGTATATTTCATAGCAAGTGTGAAAGTTCAATTCTGAACATAATCTAATCATCTAAACTCATACACACAAAAAACAGATTAAAACTTACTGTATTAGTGTATATTCCTTGAATGGGCAGAAGGTCATTGGGATGTCAGAAGACATGTTTTCCATTGTACATTCTGGTATCTACTTAATTAGCTACTGGGATATTATCTTCTATGCACTAAAAAAGTCAATCATGCAAATTGTTCACTTACATAAGTGATACCTTCATGTTAAAGTGATGGGTAGTTTAAATTTTTAGTGTTTTCTGAAGTTATATTTAAATTGTTCAATTTACACTAATAAAATAATTCAGATAATATGTAAGGAAATAACACATTTCATTTAGATGAGTGCATAATTAATAGCTTAGATACTACAAACTAAATGTATGGTAGTTAATATCCATATGTAGAAGTCCTTACCACCCCCAGTATATTTAAACATTTGTTCTAGTGACTGGTAAGATGGTTTAGTGAATAGAGGTCAGAATTAAGCTCCTAGGTTAGTTCTCCATCACTATTCATATCAGTACAGAGCTTTATGCTGCTCTCTTTCTCATGAAAATGTATATACATTATATATATATAATAAAATACGACATAGAGTATGTTTTGAAATGTACTAAAATTATCAAATTAAAAATGTAACAATTCCAGGGGTGATACAATGGGCAGAGTTCACACATTACCAAGTATAAGAACCCAGGTTCAAGCTCCTGGTCCCTATGTGCAAGAGGGAAACTTCACTAAGGGTTAAGCAGTATACAAGTGTCTTCCTTTCTCTCTCTATTTTCCCCTCTCAATTTTCATAAAAATTAGAAAAATCATATATATATATATATCTTCTGGGAACAATGGATTTGTTGTGTAGGCAGGCGCCAAGCCCCATGCATAGTAACTTTGGTGGAAATAAAAATAAATAAAATTGTAGCAACTCCTTTGCTTCAGTTTGGAAAACCTCCTATATGTGGTAAATACAACATGCAGACAAATCTGAAAGAGAAAATCAAACATACTTTAAAATCAAGCCTCTGATTATATCACCAATCTTAAGAACAAATAGATTATTAAATCCTTTGAATTAATTTTATTTTTCAATCTTGGTACCAATTAATAGACTCCATATCATTTCATGGGATGGTTATTTTAAGTCTTATATTTGACTGTCTTAACACTTCCATAGACACTTGTTATGAAAGTGGTAAAAGTGCACTGTTTTTAATCAACTAGCTTTATTAATATTCCTTCTGAGGAAAGGAAGTAATTATTAGAATATGGCTTTTATTTTCTCATTCTATACCAGTATTATAATCATTGTAGAACAAAATCATCTAAAATCAAAGAATTAGAAATAAGAAAAATAACTTAAGTCAGTATCTGATTCATTTTACTTTTTTATTAAAACTAACCCTGAGCACTGAAAACTTCATAGATGATATTTGGCTATTTTAGTAGCCTTATGTAGGTCAATTCATTTAACATGATGTTTACATTTTTGAATCTATAAGATTGTCCTTAAGACCTGTTTGGTTTCAGTGTTTAAAATTTAGTGAGATTATATGCATAACGCATTTTGTAAATGTTAATGCTTGAGAAATATAATGAAGCTAAGTTACTTTTTACTGTGTTAAGAGGATTATACACTTATAATCAAGATCATAATTTATCTTAAGTTTGAAGTTTCCATTTTTAAAAAGAAAGCAAATTAAACTCACAAGTGGTTATGTCTGAAAGATAACTTTGCATCTATACCAGCCTTCATTTGGGGGGTTATTGGGCATGGGTTGATGTTTATCATGACTTACAGTCACAGGAAGTAATTTTAATGTGACATATACCTTTGGCATCCAAGAATATATTCTTCCACAAATTAAAGTTAAGTCAGCATGCTGGAAGCAATACTTTCTCCCCCATCCTACCATCTTTTTATTTTTATTTATTTATTTTTTTGCCTCCAGGGTTATTGACGGGGCTCAATACCTGCACCATGAATCCACTGTTCCTGGAGGCTGTTTTTTTTCCCCCTTTGTTGCCCTTGTTATTTTTTGTCATTGTTATGATTGTTGTTATTATTGATGCCATTTTTGTTGGTTAGGACAGAGAGAAATGGAAAGAGGAGGGGAAGACAGAGAGGAGGAGAGAAAGACCCATGCAGACTTGATTCACCACTTGTGAAGTGACCCCCTGCAGGTGGGGAGCCAGGAGCTGGAACCAGGATCCTGATATGGGTCCTTGTGCTTTGCACCAGCCATGTGCGCTTAACCTGCTGCACTACCGCCATACCCCCATTCTTTTATTTTAGCAGCCAGGCATTCTTCTGGATCTTGACAGCTGCATGATTTCAACCTAGGTCCTTGAACCTGATAAAATGTGTGGTCTACCAAGTAAGCTACCCCCCAGCCTCTAGTCTCTACTATGGATGAATTGACACTTGAATCTTTCCATTATCAAAGGTTACCTATTTGTAAGATGGTCATTTGCATGTCTCACCTATCAGTTCAAGAATCTTCACTTATTTTTCTTATCAAATAGTTCTTGCCACATCTGTTGTTTTCACTGGGCTGGCTTCACAGGCGGGTAACAGACGACCAGGGACTCATGGTTGAGCTGTAGGCAGTATCTCTTTATTCATGCAGGATGCAGCACAATCTAAACCGAGCTAAGCTAAGCTAAACTCAAGGTACCCTAAAACTCACAATGCTGTCTTTATATATACTTGCCAAGTAGGGTGGAAACAGGATGTGACATAGAGAGGGTGGAGAGAAAAGTGACTGGTGAAAATCAGAGTGTGACAAGGAGGTGGCGGAGCAGGCGAGATTCCTATCACTGAACCACCAATGCCCTGGAGGGAGGGTGGTGCTTGTTAACAGTGGTTATGTAAATAGAATGCAGTGGTTATGTAAATAGAATAGTATTAAGCAGGGGGGATTTAAACCAAATGAAACAGAAGGGGTCTCATGCATACCAACAACATCCACATAGGAAAACAAGTGTTGTGATGTAATACCATTAGTTGCTGATAGAGTTTATATACTAAATTTTTCCTCTATCATATGAGTATAAATAATAAATAGGTGGGATTAAGTCTACAGAGTAGAAAATAGCACATCAATAGGTCCAATCTGTTATCTTCCTAAAATAGGTGTCTACAAAACACTCTCACTTCCAGCTTAGGTCCTTTTCCATGATCATCCGCCAGGAGCCCCAAACCCATCAGACCTTTACTTCCCGACCTGCTTCAGAGTTTTCTTCTGCTTTGGTGCAATACACCACAACCAGCCCAAGTTTTACTGTGAATTTTCCATTTCAGTCCTTGTTTATTAAGTTCCACGTATGAGTAAGATAATCTAGTGTTTGACTTTTTTTTTTTTCTTTTTGGCTTTTCTTGCTAGGAATACTTTGAGAACCAGGTTGAGCGCAGTGAGGCTGTTCCCATTGAAAAATGGGGAACTGAGGAAACGAATCTCCCTGTCAGAGTCTCTCTAGCTTAGGTTGAGCTTGGGAGAGGTACGGACCTCGGTTCCCCACACTCAACCTGGTTCTCACAGTATTCCCAGCATTTTCTCACTTAACAGGATTACCTCAAGTTCCATCCAAAATGAGGTAAAAGGGATGAATTCATCCTTTTAACAGCAGCATAACATCTCATTGTGTACAAATACAACACATTTTTTTCCCTCCAGGGTCATCGCTGGGGCTCGGTGCCAGCACTATGAATACACTGCTCCTGGAGTCTATTTTTTCCAATTTTTTGTCCTTGCTGTGGTTGTTATTGGAGGCTATTTCGCTCATTTTGTTTCCCTTGTTGTGGTTGTTATTGTCGTGGTTGGATAGAACACAGAGAAATCGAGAGAGGAGGGGAATAGAGGGGGAGAGAAAGACACCTGCAGACCTGCTTTACTGCTTGTGAGGCAACCCCCTGCAGGTGGGGAGCTGGGGCTTGAACTGAGATCCTGAAGCCAGTCCTTGCGCTTTGCACCATGTGTGCTTAACCCACTGTGTTAACGCCCAGCTCCCACAACACATTTCTTGTTTACTCATCTGTCATTTAGCATCTGAGTTGGCTCCAAGATGGGCTATTACAAATTGTGCTGTTATGAACATAGGCATGCATATATCACTTCATGTAGGTATCTTTAATTCCTTTGGACGAATCCTCAGAAGAGGAATAGCCAGGTCATAGAGTACATTCATTTGTAGCATTCTGACTAGTCTGGGAGTGTTTTCCAGAAGGATGGAGCCAATTTTCGTTACTACCAGCAGTGTAGAATAATTACTTTTTCCTCACAGCTTCTCCAACAGTTATTTGTCTTTTCTAATGTATGGCATTCTCACAGGTGTAAAGTGGCATCTCGTTTTTCTTATTACCTATGACTTTGAACACTTTTCATATGTCTATTGACCCATTGGATTACTTCTCTGGCAAAGATTCTGTTTGTGTTCTCTCCCTACTTCTCTCTCTCTCTCTCTCTCTCTCTGTTTCTCTCTCTCTCTCTCTATCTCTCTCTCTCTCTCTCTCTATATATATATATATATATATATATATGTTTTTTAATTGCTAAATTTGTTAAGTTCTTTATGTATTTAGGTTATTAGCTCTTTATCTAATGTATGGCATGTGAAGATATTCTTCCATTCAATAGAGTGTATTTGTTTTGGTTATGATTCTCTTATCTGTTTAAAAGCTTTTCAGTTTAGCATAGTTAAACATTGGTTGAAACTGTTTGTTTTTCACAAATTAAGTTTTATGAGTTATTTATATATTTTGACTAAGAGTCCATTGTCTCTTTCAGGCCTGAGGCTCCAAGTTCCCAGGTTCTGTTCCCCAGTACCAGAATAAACTAGAGCTGACCAGTGCTCTAGTTTTCCTCTTTGTGTTTTTCTCTCTGTATCTCTCTGATTAAAATAAAATAAACAAAATATCTTTTTAAAAAAGAGTCCATTGTCTGATAATATGCTGTGTAAAAGTATCCTATTGGGGTCGGGCAGTGATGTAGCAGGTTCAGTGCACATGGAACAAAGCACAAGGACCGGCTCAAGAATCCTGGTTTGAAACCCTGGCTCTCTACCTTCATGAGTAGTGAAGCAGGTCTACAGGTGTCTTTCTCTTCCCCTCCTCTCTCCATTTCTCTGTCCTATCCAACAACAATGACATTTATAACAACAATAATAGTAACCATAACAATGATAAAACAATTAGGGCAATAAAAGGGAAGAAAATAGACTCCAGAGCAGTGGATTCATGGTGCAGGCACCAAGCCCCAGCAATAACCCTGAAGGCAAAATAATAATAATAATAATAATAATAATAATAATAATAATAATGTCTCCCATTCAGTAGGGTGTTTCATTTGCTATGCTAAAGATTTGCAATTTGGCATAATCCCTTCCATTGATTTCTTTTATACTTTTGTTTTCATTGCTTTATTAGAGATAAAGTGTATTATTTTCAGATGTTATGATTACTTAACTGATAAATTCAAAGGTATAAATGTGATAGTTCTGCCTTTCAGAAGACAATTTGTTCATGCCTAGTTAATGATTGAACACTCAGTTTCTAAGGGCTTATTCTATAGAAATATACAGAATTAGTAAAAAGTATATCTGAAAAACTTCTTTTAAGAGTGTATCTACATAATAATGTAACCAGATTTTAGAAAACATTGTTAAATACCCATAAATAATACATTAACATATATGTTCTATGGAGTATTAGGAAATTTATTTTTAAAATATTTATCTTGGGGGGTTCCCGGAAGATGGCAGACTGAGAAGCTGCCAGTGGCTTGAGTTCTGATCACATCTTCTGGAAACGGTAGGATTTTCTGCTTTTAGTAGGCCAGTCAATAAGGGGTCCTAGCGGTGACACCAAGGAGGTGACTATAACTTAATTTGGGTTAAGAATTAGAGTAGAGGTGGCACGGACTAGCGGGCGGGCTGCTCCAGACTTCCCAGGCTGCGGCAGGCAAGGCGGATGCGCCGGGAACTGTCCTTGGCCCGGGAAGGCGGCTCCTCGGCCAGTTGCAGAGCGCTGCTGGGTGGCCGGCAGAGGACCGGGAGGGAGCACTGTAGCTCGGGGGCTTTCTCTTGGGAGTCTCCGGGGACCACCGCGACCCTGAGGGCGGATCTGAGGACATCCTTGAGTACAGCTCTCATTGGATCAAAAGGACTTGGAGCTAGTTTTCATCTTTGAGAAATCCTTTAAAAAAGCTTCAGGGGGGGTTTCCTGGAAGATGGCGGACTGAGAAGCTGCTAGTGGCTGAGCTCTGACCACATCTCCTGGAAACGGTAGGATTTTCTGCCTTTAGCAGGCCAGCCAATAAGGGGTCCTAGCGGCAACACCAAGGAGGTGACTATAACTTAATTTGGGTTAAGAATTAGAGTAGGGAAAAAAGGGGGAAAAAAAGGGGGTGAATTTTTTTTCTTCCTTTTAATTTTCAAGCATACCTCCTTCCCGCCCCCCCCCCATAACCAGTCCTTTTATTTACCAAATTCCTGTCCCACCAGTGAGTATCATTAATTCTAAGTCTATACCCTTCTGAAACCTCTGGCCTTTTTTCTTTCTAAGTAGCCAACTCCCCCACCTCACTCTGCATAGCTAATTAAATAATTAAAAATAAATACATTTTTTAAAAAAACCTTTCCTTTCACTGCCCTTTTATGACTGTTCTTTTTCTTATCTTTTTCTTTTTTTTTCTCTCTCTTTTTTTTCTTTTTCTCATTCTTGTCATCCCTTCTTCCTTAATCCTACAGCTTCCAAAGTCACAGCCCCCAGCCCCGACACCAACAAACAGTGTGCTTTTTTGAATTCACTGATACACATTTGGGAATTTCCTTTCACTGCTCTTTAATTACAGCTCTTATTCTTATCTTTTCCCTTTTCTCTCTCTTGTCTCTCTCTCTCTTTTTTTTTAATCTTGTCATACACTTCTTCCTTCCTCTTTGGCTTTCTGAATTTGTGAATTATTTGGGGGAAGAAATCTGACTCAGAGTGGACTCTCTATGTGTGTATCTCTTCTCTAGTTACCTTTCCCTTCTTGTTACCCCTAGAATATACAGTGGATAGTAGATTTGCATAACTGTCTATTCTTGCTATCCTTTCTTTCTTTTCTGTTTCTTCACTGGGATTTGGTTACTATTTTTTCACAGACTGGAAAAATTGTTTGGCTAATTGGTAATGATTAAACTACTTCAATACTTGCTTCACTTGCTACTGTAATTCCTGAGGTTGGTGAGTGCAATTGTCATAAAAGTATTTAGTATAGTGTTACTTGTATTCAAGACGCAACAACTGAGGAACAACAGAGCATAAAAAAAAAGAAATACATAAATCAAAAAAATGGGTAGATCAAAACCAAATAAAACTGCTACTCCAAAGAATGAAGGCAAGAGCCCAGAAGAAACTACAAATGAGCCAGAAGTAACCATAGATAAGAAAAGTATGCAAGCAATAATAAACTTATTAATCACAGAAATGAAAACAACATTGGAGGAAAGGAATGGAAGTATTAGGGAAACAACAGTTGAGACCCCCAAGGAAAATACTGATTATCTTGAGGCAATTAGAGAATTGAAAGCTGAAATAGCTGTAATGAAGAAAGAAGCTGAGGCAAGGGAAAGCAGACTAACAAAAGCAGAAAACAGAATTAGTCAGACAGAGGATGAGCTAGAGAAAACGAAGAGAGAGGTGAAAGAGCTTAAAAAGAGATTGAGAGACACTGAAAACAACAACAGAGACATATGGGATGATCTCAAAAGAAGTAACATTGGTATAATTGGCCTGCCAGTTTCTTTTCTGGAAGAAAGAGAGGAAGGGGAAGCAAACATTCTAGAGGAAATAATACAAGAAAATTTCCCAGACCTGAATAACAGAAAGGATATCAAGGTTCAAGAGGCCCAGAGAGTACCAAACAGAATCAACCCAGACATGAGGACACCAAGACACATCATAGTACAATGAGAAGAAGTAAGGATAAAGAAAGGATCCTAAAGGCTGCAAGAGAGAAACAAAAAGTCACATACAAGGGAAAACCCATAAGATTATCTGCAGACTTCTCCACTCAAACTCTAAAAGCCAGAAGGGAGTGGCAAGATATCTATCGAGCCCTGAATGAAAAAGGGTTTCAACCAAGGATAATATATCCTGCTAGACATTCATTCAAACTAGATGGAGGGATCAAAACCTTCTTAGATAAACAACAGTTAAAGGAGGCAACCATCACCAAGCCAGCCCTGAAAGAGATACTAAAAGACCTCTTATAAACAAGAACATCACTATAATACTTGCAATATATCAGAGCAAACAATTTTTTTTAGAACAATGAAACAACAATACATTAAATCCATAATATCAATAAATGTCAATGGCTTAAACTCACCAATCAAAAGGCACAGGGTGGGGGGATGGATCAGAAAACATAACCCAACCATATGCTGCTTGCAAGAATCCCATCTGTCACAACAAGATAAACACAGACTTAAAGTGAAAGGATGGAAAACTATCATACAGGCTAACGGACCACAAAAAAGGGCAGGAACAGCCATTCTCATCTCAGACACGATAGATTTTAAGTTAAATAAAGTAATAAAAGATAGGCAAGGACATTACATAATGATTAGAGGATAAATCAGCCAAGAAGACTTAACACTTATTAACATCTATGCACCCAATGAGGGACCATCTAAATACATCAAGCACTTACTGAAAGAATTTCAAAAATACATCAATAGTAATACAATAATAGTGGGAGACTTCAATACCCCACTCTCACACTTAGACAGATCAACAAAGCAGAGAACCAATAAAGATACAAGAGAATTGAATGAAGAGATTGACAGACAGGACCTCTTGGACATTTTCAGACTCCTCCACCCCAAAAAACTGGAATACACCCCCTTTTCAAATCCACATAACACATACTCAAGGATAGACCACATGTTAGGCCACAAAGACAGCATCAATGAATTCAAGAACATTGAAATAATCCCAAGTATCTTCTCAGACCACAGTGGAGTAAAACTAACATTTAACAACAAACAAAAATTATTAAAAGTCACAGAATTTGGAAACTAAACAACATACTCCTTAAGAACCACTGGGTCAGAGACTCACTCAAGCAGGAAATTCAAATGTTCCTGGAAACTAAAGAAAATGAAGACACAACCTATCAAAATATTTGGGACACAGCTAAAGCAGTACTGAGAGGGAAACTTATAGCTATACAATCACATATTAAACACCAAGAAGAAGCTCAAATGAACAACCTTACTGCACACCTCAAGAACTTAGAGGAAGAGGAACAAAGGAACATTAAAGCAATCCGAAGGACAGAAATCACTAAAGTTAGAGCAGAAAAAAACAACATCAAAAATAAAAGAACCATACAAAAGATCAATGAAGCCAAATGTTGGTTCTTTGAAAGATTAAACAAAATTGACAAACCCATAGCCAGACTCACCAAAAAAAAATAGAGAAGACTCAAATTAATAGAATTGTAAACGATGGAGGAGATAATATCACAACTGACACCACAGAAATCCAGAGAATCCTGTGAAAATAAAGAACTATATGCCACCAAGCTGGAGAATCTGGAAGAAATAGAACAATTCCTAGAAACACATGCCCTTCCAAAACTGAACAAAGAAGAACTACAAAATGTAAATGCACCAATCACAGACAAAGAAATTGAAACCGTTATTAAGAATCTCCCCAACAACAGAAGTCCTGGATCAGATGGCTTCACAAACGAATTCTACAAAATTTCAGGAAACAGTTAATACCCATACTTCTTAAGCTATTCCATAAGATTGAAGAAACAGGAATACTTCCTTCCACCTTTTATGAAGCCAACATCACCCTGATACCAAAAGCTGATAGGGACAGAACAAAAAAGGAAAACTACAGACCAATATCTCTGATGAACGTAGATGCCAAAATATTAAACAAGATATTGGCCAACCGGATACAACAACATATCAAAAAGATTGTTCATCACGACCAAGTGGGATTCATCCCAGGAATGCAAGGCTGGTTCAACATCCAGAAGTCAATCAATGTCATTCACCACATCAATAAAAGCAAAGCCAAAAACCACATGATTATCTCAATAGATGCAGAGAAAGCCTTTGAAAAGATCCAACACCCATTCATGCTCAAAACTCTACAAAAAATTGGAATAGATGGAAAATTCCTCAAGATAGTGGAGTCTATATATAGCAAACCTACAGCCAACATCATACTCAATGGACAGAAGCTGAAAGCACTCCCCCTCAGATCGGGGACTAGACAGGGCTGTCCACTGTCACCGTTACTCTTCAACATAGTATTGGAAGTTCTTGCCATAGCAATCAGGCAAGAGAAAGGAATCAAAGGAATATAGATTGGAAGGGAAGAAGTCAAGCTGTCACTGTTTGCAGATGATATGATAGTATACATAGAAAAACCTAAAGAATCCAGCAGAAAATTACTGGAAGTTATTAGGCAATATAGCAAGGTATCAGGCTACAAAATCAATGTACAAAAATCAGTGGCATTTCTTTATGCAAACACTAAATCTGAAGAAGAAGACATCCAGAAATCATTCCCATTTACTGTCTCAGCAAAATCAATCAAATACCTAGGAATAAAGTTGACCAAAGAAGTGAAAGACACGTATGCTGAAAACTATGAGTCGCTACTCAAGGAAACAGAAACTGATACCAAGAAATGGAAAGATATCCCATGCTCATAGATTGGAAGAATAAATATCATCAAAATGAATATTCTCCCCAGAGCCATATACAAATTTAATGCAATACCTATCAAAGTTCCACCAAGCTTCTTTAAGAGAATAGAACAAACACTACAATCATTTATCTGGAACATGAAAACACCTAGAATTGCCAAAACCATCTTGAGGAAAATAAACAGAAATGGAGGCATCACACTCCCAGACCTTAAACTATATTATAAAGCCATCATCATCAAAACAGGATGGTACTGGAACAAAAATAGGCACACAGACCAGTGGAACAGAATTGAAAGCCCAGAAGTAAATCCCAACACCTATGGGCATCTAATCTTTGATAAGGGGGCCCAAAGGATTAAATGGAAAAAGGAGGCTCTCTTCAATAAATGGTTTTGTGAAAACTGGGTTGAAACATGCAGAAGAATGAAATTGAACCACTTTATCTCACCAGAAACAAACATCAACTCCAAATGGATCAAAGACCTAGATGTCAGACCAGAAACAATCAAATACTTAGAGGAAAACATTGGGAAAACACTTTCCCACCTACACCTCAAGGACATCTTTGATGAATCAAACCCAATTGCAAGGAAGACTAAGGCAGAAACAAACCAATGGGACTACATCAAATTGAAAAGCTTCTGCACATCCAAAGAAACTATTAAACAAACAGAGAGACCCCTCACAGAATGGGAGAAGATCTTCACATGCCGGACATCAGACAAGAAACTAATCACCAAAATATATAAAGGGCTCAGCAAAATTAGCACCATAAAAGCAAATGACCCCATCTAAAAATGGGCAGAGGATATGAACAAAACATTCACCTCAGAGGAGATCCAAAAGGCTAACAAACATATGAAAAACTGCTCTACGTCACTGATTGTCAGAGAAATGCAAATTAAGATAACACTAAGATACCACCTCACTCCTGTACGAATGGCATACATCAAAAAGGACAGCAGCAGCAAATGCTGGAGAGGATGTGGGGACAGAGGAACCCTTTTACATTGCAGGTGGGAATGTAAATTGGTCCAGCCTCTGTGGAGAGCAGTCTGGAAAACTCTCAGAAGGTTAGACATGGACCTTCCATATGATCCAGTAATTCCTCTCCTGGGGATATACCCCAAGGACTCCATAACAGCCAACCAAAAAGAGGTGTGTACTCCTATGTTCAGAGCAGCACAATTCATAATAGCTAAAACCTGGAAGCAACCCAGGTGCACAACCACAGATGAGTGGCTGAGAAAGCTGTGGTTTATATACACAATGGAATACTATGCAGCTATCAAGAACAATGAACCCACCTTCTCTGACCCATCTTGGACAGAGCTACAAGGAATTACTTTCAGTGAGCTAAGTCAGAAAGATAAAGATGAGTATGTGATGATCCCACTCATCAACCGAAGTTAACTAAGAAGATCTGAAAGGGAAACTAAAAGCAGGACCTGACCAAATTGTAATTAGGGCACCAAAGTAAAAACCCTGTGGTGAGGGGTA
This sequence comes from Erinaceus europaeus, assembly GCF_950295315.1. NCBI lineage: Eukaryota > Metazoa > Chordata > Mammalia > Eulipotyphla > Erinaceidae > Erinaceus > Erinaceus europaeus. The sequence continues at coordinate 46,623,824 of NC_080171.1, read as the reverse complement.
GACATGCAGCTTCCTGGGACAGGGGGTGGGTGGGAGTGGATGGGAGGGATGGGTCACAGTCTTTTGGTGGTGGGAATGGTGTTTATGTACACTCCTAGCAAAATGTAGACATATAAATCAGTAGTTAATTAATATGAGAGGGGGAAAATCAATTGTATGTCAAAACGTTTTTCAAAACACAAACTGAATCTTTTAAATATATAGGCTGTGTATTTGATATGTGGACTCTCTCAAAAGCCTAGACCAAGTAGATTAGAAGCATCCAATAGCACAGCTATATACAAGAAACTGGATACTGTACAGCAAACCATAACAAAAGGACTTTTCAAAGTTAACCCAATTAACAAATAATGTGATGATAACATTAACTGTCGATTGTCTTTTTGAACCCTAAGACAGCAGAACCCTCACATCTCCACTATAGAACCCCTACTTCCCCCAGTCCTGGAACCCTTGGATAGGGCCCACTTTCCCATATGCCTCTCCCAATCCATACCAAATAATATTGCATCCGCCGATCACAACCTAACCAATGCAACGATTGCCAACTCAACATGCTTTACCTCAGACTGTGTCCAGAGACCTCACGTGTGGAATGACAACCCTTCAGCTTCATTACTCGGGTGAGACCTTTCCTTTTATAGTACACTCTAATTTCATCTCAGGTGGTTCACTTTCTAACAAAGTCCCATAACCTAGATATACACCAGTTTCTGTGAGAGAGAGCTTATGTTCACACGTATCCATAAACTACTGCAAAATATATACCTGAAAGCAGAAGTACACTAGAGTTTGCAGTGAGTACCTCCCTAACACTTCCTCTCCATTATTCCAAGATTTGGGTCCATGATTGCTCAACAATTTGTTTGGCTTCGTATGTTAACTCTTTTTTCAATCACCACGTTCCAGATGCCACCAGGATGCTGGCCAGGCTTCCCTGGATTGAAGACCCCACCAATATGTCCTTGATCTCAGCTTCCCCAGAGGCACACCCTACTAGGGAAAGAGAGAGGCAGACTAGGAGTATGGACCGACCAGTCAACGGCCATGTTCAGCAGGGAAGCAATTACAGAAGCCAGACCTTCTACCTTCTGCAACACTCAATGACCATGGGTCCATGCTCCCAGAGGGCTAGAGAATGGGAAAGCTATCATGGGAGGGGGTGGGTTATGAAGATTGGGTGGTGGGCATTGTGTGGAGTTGTACCCCTCCTACCCTATGGTTTTGTTAATTAATCCTTTCTTAAATAAATAAAAAATAAAATAAAATAAAATATTTATCTCTGCTTTGATCTGACAGTTTACTATATAACTTAAAAATTAAGTCACATAATTAAAAATTTAAAATATGGGAACTATGAACACATTTACTTGAACTACTGTATGTACAATGGATACATGAAATATTGAATTTTATTTGTTCTTAAATTCAATTCAGTTTTTAACCAATATATTCAAATGTTCACTAGGCTGTTTACAGTTCACTAATTTAAAAATAATGTTCCTTTATTCAGAGATCATAGTTCTTAAAAATAGAAAGATTATCAAGAGCCAATTTTCTAGAAGCTGAAAAGAAATAGTACTTATACACTTATCATTATATAAATACATGGGCCTTAATTTGATTAAGAAATGAAGTAATAAATGAACAATTTATAAATTTTTATTAAAGTGCTATGTGACTGTGGTCTGGGATGTGGCACAGTAGATAAAGCATTGGACTCTCAAGCATGAGGTTCTGAGTTCAATCCTCGGCAGCACATGTACCAGAGTGATGTCTGGTTCTTCCTCTTTCTCTCCTCCTATCTTTCTCATTAATAAATAAATAAAATATAAAACAATGCTATGTGACTTTATGGAAATTGTGTGCTGAACTTCCAACATGTATAATTAAGAAGGTGTTTATTAATTGAGAATTGTATATCTGATAATCCTTTCAACCAAGAGACAATTATTTAATTTATTTGATTCTTCCCCCAAAAAATAATGTACATTAACTTTCTCTAATTTGCATATAATGTTTTAAAAAAGCATGATTGCCAATATGTACAAATTTGAGCAATACAAATTCTTGGTTTAGTCATTTTTCTTTTATTGATTTTTATTATTTTCTTTCATTGATATTTTAGCAAAAAGAGAATTGCATCTTTATAACAAAAAGCTCCTTATTAGCACTAGTATATAAATGATAAAATATAATTTCACCTTTAATCAAGTCCTAGACAGTATAGTATTATCTATAAATAAATGTTTATGTTCATTTTGTTTGCCCTTCTCACATTTCTACTAGGATAATTAGAGTTTGTTGCTTTTTCTTTCTTTCTTTCTTTCTTTCTTTCTTTCTTTCTTTCTTTCTCTTTCTTTCTCTGTTTCTATACTTTTTTCTTTTATTATTTATTTAAGAAACACATACATCCAGAAACACATGGAAGAATATGGAAAAAGAATCAGTATGTCACTCTGGCATATACAGTGCCAGGGACTGAACATAGAACTTTAGGCTTACAAGTTCAGCTCTCTACCTCCTACTCCACTTTCCATGCCACAAACTTATTTTTATAAAACCTCAAACTGTAAAGGACTGAGGGATAGCCTCCTATTCTAAACTAGGAAATTCAAACCTCAAAATTCTATGGCCTTAACCATAATTGTCTGGGGAGGCAGAAGGGGTGGGAAGGGAATGAGAAAAACTCAGATACTACTTCAAATTATTATTATGTTAATTAAATTTTATTTTACAATGCAGGTGTTGTCTCAGATATAATTTTAAAACCCCCCAAAATAAATATAAAATGTCATTAGCCACTAAATTACCATGTCTTTCCACTTTAGGCTACTGTGCCCCCACTTCTATTTGTCCATTCCCTTTTAGTATTCCCTTACTTGCTTCTGTTGAATAAAGGGTTATTAGGTAGCAACCTGTTATTTCTTTTGCTTTGTTTCTTAGATCTCACACTGAAGTGATATGATCTTTTCACTTTCTCTCTCTCTCTCTCTTTTTTAAGCATACTTTACTCTAGTTTTATTAAAAAGACAAGAACATGCCACTCAACTGTCACTTTTTGTAGTGTGGGAGATGGACCCTGGGACCTTTTTTACCTGTGTGTTTTAGCCATAATATCTCCCCAGAAACTTGATGTATATATTTAATGATAAATTCTAAATCTACAAATTTGTCTGTATTTTTACAAACATGTCAAGTTGAAGGATATTTAAAATGAATGATATTTTTTGTTGAAAATAGAATTAAGAGAGAGGACACAGCATTTTTCATTATTTATCCAACTAAATTGTAGGTTCATGTTGATATGTTTCAGAATCTCTTTTCCTCTGACTTCAGTAAGGCAAACCATTAATTTGATTCATTGCTGACAAGAGCACTTCTCTGGAGATAATCCCTTTCCTCCAGATACAGAACACTCTGTGTTCAATGCTTTGTACAGTTTCCCTAACAACCCAGAATTTATTCTTTTACCTGTCACTCCTAGACACATGTGGCCATTTTATATAACTATTTAAGGTTTCAAGATATCCAGTGAGCCAGTGGTTAGTGTCAATCAAAATATTTAATGGTACTCGTGTCTAAGGTAGTATTAAACAGATAAAGAATTGGGAAACTTGTTTTTTAAAGAAGGAAATCATATCAGTTGTAATAAGTTAGCTAGCCTTGAGCAGCATATGTGTTTATAGGTGAAAGACAAGTTTCAGATTATGTGCAATTTGTGTAATAACAGCTGGTAGAATGCACTTCAGTTGGGATAGTGTCTTTGTCAGTTCAGACTGTTATAACAGATTTCCATCTGTCAGGCTGGATGGTTTAAACAACAAGTGGTTATTTCTCATGGCTTTAAAAAATGAAATGCTCAAGATTAAGCTGTCAACACATCTGGTGAGGGACTTAGTCAATGTCCTGTCTCCCTCTTTTTCCAAAATCTTTTGCTTTGGCGTAATACTCCACACCCAGTCCAAATTTGACTTTAGATATCCCTTACTGGCCTTTGTTAAGTTCCACCTGTGAGTGAGATCATTCAGTCTTTATCCTCCTGGCTTGTCCCAGTTGACATGATACCTTCACTTTCTGACTAAGGTATTTCAAAAGAGATGATCTCATTGTTTTAAATGACTGCATAAAGACTCATTTTCTAATACTGCAGCATTGTGAGAACAGTGATATATGAATTAGGTGTGGGGGAAGCAACACATTCACACCTTAATATATACTATTAAATAATTTCTTTTGAAGTATCATTTGGTTCTTATTTCACTTGACGAATTGATCATGTCATTCTACCTAGAATACTCAGGAGATTGCCAAGAGTAACAATATTGAGTGTGATTCTATAACATATTCCTGTTACACTGCATTTTAAAAGTTACTCTTGAGTTTCAGTATAGTAACCCCAACAAGTTTCCCATGTATATAACAACATCAAATATGCAAATAATGGAATGCTTCTTTGATCTTTTTCTAGAAAATCCAAAGAAAACTTCAATTAACTGGGTAGGAAAAACATTAAATAAATTAACACTAGAATCTTGGAGAATTAGTGTTTTAATTCTAACTCTATAGCAGTATGGCTTTTATACAAAGTAAAGTATATATTAAATGAAAACAAGCTATTATAAATTTTCCTTGATATAAATATTTCAAATGCCTATATATATACTTTCAGGAGAGATAGTACAGTATGGTAATTCTTAACTACCTAGAAAAAATAAAGCATATGTTGAAACTTATACTACTCCATATAGTATTCTGATTATATGATCAGTTAAAATTATTATAATAACCTACTTGTGCAAATTCATGAATAAGAATAAATAGCCTAGTTATATAGGTGTAGATTATTCATATTACTTAATTCATATAGTATATTAACAAATTATCATTAGGTTATTGATGTTGTGCAGTGGGAAGTACAAAAACTGATAGAGAAATAAATGTATCTACCTCTAAGAAAAAGATGAGTCAGAATAAGTAGGATGAGTACTCAGTTATCTAGATTATACTTGGCGCCTAAGAGACAAAGAAAGAAAAGATACAGGGGAAAGATTAATTAGTTATGTCTGTTGAAGCAGTTCTAAGGACTCTTAGGGAAGGAGGCAGAAGGGTATTGAAAATGGGTGTGGAGGCCTACTGTCCTATGGTGGAGGAAGAGTACAAGTTGGTTGAGGATGTAGTGTGCTAACACCTGTTATGGGAGATATGAAATTCTACACTTTTTACAAATTTTGTAAATCAGAATACTCACCTTTTTCTTAGATTTCACCCAGTATTTCTATGTGTTTTACAGAGGGAGACTTTCCTTCATGATACTTTATGGGTGGTGAATAATGATTTACAGTGCATATAATATTGACAAATGGGTATAATTTCTCATCTATGTGTGACAGGTATCTGTAAAACTCTCACCCCAGCTTAGGTCCTTTTCCACCATAATGCAGACGGACCTTCTCTACCTTTTCCCCTCACCCCCATACCCTATATCCCCGAGTTCTTTGCTTGGTGCAATACACCACACCGACTTTCACTTTGTGTTTTCCACTTCTTTCCTTGTTTCTTAAATTCCACCTATAAATGAGATTTTTTGGTCTTTGTCCTTCTCTTTTTGGCTTATTTCACTTATTATACTTCCTTCAAGATCCATCAAAGATGAGGCAAAGGAAGTAACTACATCATTTTTAAGATCTGAGTAATGTTTCCATTGTTTATATATAACTTACTTAGTCACTCATATGTCACTGGGTATTTGGGTTGCTGCTATGAGCTCTTTGGGGCTATTATGAGCCATGCTACTGTGAACGTAGGTGCACAGTCATTTCTTTGGATAGGTGTTTTTGTTTCCTTTGAATAAATTACCCGGAGAGAAGTTTCTGACAGGGCAGGTCAATTTTTAGGGTTCTGATAAATCTCCAGACTATTTTCCACAAAGGTTGATATAGATTAAGTTTGCATCAGCAGTGTCGAAGTATCCCCCTCCCCAGTCTCAGCATCACATGTTTCTGTTCTTTCTAATATATACCATTCTCACAGGTATACAGTGATATCTCTTTTCTATATTTGCAATTCTATAATAAGCAGTAATATATTTTCACGTATGTTCTCTTTGAATTTTTTCTTTGGTGAGGACTCTGTCTATGTTCTCTCCCCCCTTTTAGTGAAGTTATTTGATTGTTACTGAACTTAGTGAGCTCTTTATATATTTTTGTTATTAACCTTTTGTCTGACATGAAGCATATAAAGATTTCCCCATTCAATATCGTGTCTTTCTATTTCAATGATGATTACTTCCACCATGGAGAAAATTTTCAGTTTTATGTAGTCCCACTGGTTATTTTGTTGTTGTTATCTTTTTGGGGCAGAAGTCTACAGACACATGCAAATCAGATACCATGAAGTGTTCTGTCAATATTTTCTTCTATGTATCTGATTGTTCCTGGTTAGTTATCCATGTTTTTGATCATTTTGAATTGACTTTTATGCATGTGGACAAGGTGGTGATCCCATTTATTTATATCATTGTTTGAACATTTTAACATTTGAACATTTTCCCCTTTAATATTTTGGTACCCCTTGTCAAAAATTAGTTGCTCAAAGGTGTAGAGGCTTATTGGAATATGTTGTAAATTAGAGTAATTTGATTATTTGTTTCATCAAAATATGCAACTATTTTAATACTGTTATTTAAACTTCTAAAGAGAAATTATGTTTCATAGTGAAAGAAAATTTCATTTCATATGAAGAATAAATTATTTATTGCAATTACTTTCCTGAAAGATGCTCTATGAAACGCAAGGTTCATTGTATCAATAAGGACTTGTTTTAAGGATTTTGAGCTACCTACAGTCTCTAATCTTTTAGTTGATATTGCAAAATACAAAAAAGCTATTCCAGAAATTTATAAATTATTGTTAGATGTAAAAATAACTTTATAGAATTTAAGTATTTTAACCTCTAAATTTCTAAACTTAGAAATTTTTGGCATATTATACCTTTAAAATATTTTAATTTTACAACAGAAGTCAATCTAGAAAAAAATTAAAAATACTTTATCTAATGGCATGCTTGAGTTAACTTATTTTACTTTGAGTTATAGGAAAGTTTTTTATCTATTAGGTAGGTGGTAATTAGTTTCTAAAACCAAATCCACCAGGGAACGTCCTTAAAATTGATTTGGTATAATGATCTGCACCCTTTCATACCAGGTATTTGACATGTCTGACAGTATCTCTGAAATGTGCATTGACAAGGAGACAGTCCACCTTTTGATACTTCATACCATATCAGTCCTGTCTTCTACTCAGCAATATTTCAACACCTTAACAATTTGAAAAGTAAGACATTCTCAAAAAGATCATTAATAACTGATTATATGAATTAATTACTGATCTAATCAGGGAGTTGAAGCTCTACAAAACAAGTTAACGAGGCATATCCTTTTAGGAGTGTCAGATTGTGGATATCAAAATGATATTTGAGGTAGTATGTGTACTAGTTGGTAACATACATTTACATTATTGTCTTTAGGGTGTGTTGAAGACATGTTAGCATAAATAGTATCTTTCAACTTATCACATAGAAATTGTACTACATTGTCTAGTCAAAACTATTTCACAGCCAGAGGGATAATTCAGCAAATAGGGGTCATACCTTGCCAGGACCTAACCCAGGTTTTAATCCCAGAATGAAATGGTAGGTGCTGTTATACCGGGAGAAACTGCAGTGCTGTAGTATCTCTTTTCTCCCTCCTCTCTGTCTATAGTTAAATAAGGGGGTAAAAAAACTTATTGTACACAGTGCTATAACTCATACTGGATATTTAGAGCAAACAAACAAAACCAACCAACCAATAATAATAGTAATAAAAAAGCCAACTTTTACTATGATTTATTTATTTATTTATTTTCTCTCCCTTGGTATAGTAAGACCCAAATTAAGACAAGACTGATGTATACAAAATTTGTAATAGCCAAAACCTGGAAGCAACCCAGGTGTCCAAAAATAGATGAATAGCTGAGAAAGTTGTGTTAGATATACATAATGGAATACTACTCAGCTATAGTAAATGGTGAATTCACCTTCTTCACCCCATCTTCGATGGAACTAGAAGAAATCATGTTAAGTGAGATAAGTCAGAAACAACAGGATGTATGTGGTATGATCTCACAGGCAGAAGTTGAAAACAATATCAGATAGGAAAACACAAAGTAGAACTTGGACTAGAGCTGGTGTATTGCACCAAAGTTAAAGACTCTCGGGTAGGGAGGACAGGGTTAAGGTTTTGTAACAATGATGGCATAGGAGGACCTAGTGGGAGTTGAATTGTTAGGTGGAAAACTGGGAAATGTTACACAGGTACAGACTATTGTATTTTACTGTCAACTATAAACCATTAAGCGACAAATAAAGATAATCGTTTCTATACCAGAAAGCAAGACAGTGCTCAAAATCTTTAGAGAAATGTCAAAAGAATGTATAAATAGATTAGAATAATGCTAACCAGATAAATATAGGTTAATTTGGGCATTGTGCAGATGCATTCACATCCCTGCCATGTTTTCCCCTCAGGCTACTAGTTCCCGTGAGAGTTAGGACATTCTGGGAGTGCCTGTTCCGCCATGTTATGCCCTCAGGACATTGTCTATATCCCCGCGATATCTGGAGTGCTTTGGTCACTCCTCCCCCCTCCCATTCTTACAAGAGTTATCATCCTATCCTGGAGTGCTATGGTTACTCCTCCCCCTTTCCATTCTCATGAAAACTACTCCTATAAAAACCCTTCATTTTCCGCACCTCGCTCTCTTGCCAGCGCTTCACTCCGGTGTTCAGACGCAGGAAAGGTTACTGCGTGCGGCAGCCATTTTCGCTACCTCCACATGGCCCAACCTGCTTCTCTAGCACCCAACTCTGAGGTGCCAGTGCAAATAAAGATTTGTGTTCCCGTTTCGCTCCAGACCTCCTCTCTCTCATCTCTGCGGCCTGCGCTCAACAAGATCTGGCACAACAGCATCTGGCGCTCAACGTGTCCCGCATTCATGCCCAGCCTGAGGTCCAGAAAAACCACCCAGACACAGGTAAGTGGCATCCACCCGCCTCTGTGGCCCCACGTTTCCCTCCACCATGGGATTTTTTCCGTTTTATGAGGAGGTGTCCCAGACATTCTATCCTTCTCTCCTGGGGCAGGTTTTTGATCTCAGAGACACTTTAATTTTTGCTACACCATGGGTTCTCATGGCTATATTTACTGTTTTCAGGATATGTACAAGGCCTCCTGCCAAAAGGTTAAGTAACCTTGAGGCTGAGATACGGGAGTTAAAGGATATTTGCTTAAGACTTAAACACCCTAAGCAATCTGCAGTCAGCCCCAAAACTGCTGCCTCCGGAGACACGTGTTCAGTTTCTTCTGCAGCGGCTTCTGCTTCCACGACCCCTTCCCCCAGCTGTCCCCACAGACATGTGTTCGGCTCCTTCTGCAGACACGTGTTCAGTTCCTTCTGTGGCAGACACGTGTTCAGTTCCTTCTGCTTCTCTGGCCCTGCCCCCCGCTTCCCCTGAGGCTTCCAGTTCTCTAGCCCCTCCTCCTACCACCCCGGTTTTGGCTTCCCCTGAGGCTTCTGCTTCTCTGACCCCACCCCCTTCTGATACGTCATCATTAAGAGACCTTGTGGCTGAGATACGAGAGTTAAAGGATATTTTTTCAGCATTTAAGGACCTTAAACCATTTGCAGTCCACCCTAAGAGCTCCATCCCCGTAGATATGTGTTCAGTTCCCCTGCCACTACAGCAGTTTCCAGGGCACCTTCCACTTCCGTAGATCTCTTCCCAGCGTCATCAGACCATATCCACACCTTCCCGGTAAATGTGGCCCCTTCTAAACAAAACCCTCAGCTGTGGCAGCCATACTCCTCTAAAGATATCAAAATATCGGAGCACTCAGGCAAGCAGTCAGAGAGGACGGTATGCATGCTCCATGGACCAAGTCCGTTTTAAGGAGTTTTTACCACCGTCTTAACACACCCCAAGATTAGAAAGATCTGGCTTGTGCAGCACTCCCAGACCCCCTCTACCTACAGTGGAAGGCATACTTCCACGATGAGTGCTCTAGACAGTCACAGGAAAATAGTAACAAACAGGTAGAATGGGATTCTGATGCTTTGTTTGGAGAAGGAGCTTATGAATCTGGAGCTCAGCAGGCAGAAGCCAGGTTTCCAACCAGTTATTTTGAATGGGTTCACATCTGCGCAACACAAGCATGGGAAAGGGTGACCCCACCCAATGTAGATTCGTCAGTTCCCATTAACTCTCTTTGCCAAGGCACTGATGAATCATTAGTGAGCTTCATCTCAAGGGTGAAGACAAGCTTAGAGAGAAAGGTTTATAATCCTGACGTCTGCTCACTACTCCTGCACTCTATTGTCTGGGAAGGCATGATACCACAATTCCGTCAGGCATGCCTTAATCTTAAACACCTACACCCAGATAATTGGATTTTAGCGACACAGGAACTTACATCAGGCAATTATGGGGCACCCGCTACGACAAAGGTTTATGCAGTTACCCCACGTAATCAAAACGGCGCCTGCTTTCAGTACGGTTGCCAAGGACATTGGCATAACCAATGTCCTGATAAGCTGCGACCACACCTCCTGTCAGGGAAACCCTGCCTCCAGTTAGAGCGACCACGCCTCCAGTCAGAGCAACCCTGCTTTCAGTCAGGGAGCCAGAGGCCACGTACTGTTTGTCCAAGATGTTGTAAGGGGTTTCATTGGAAGAGAGATTGTTGGTCCCAATTTCATAAAGATGGTTCGCCCCTGAATGGTACAAATTCAGAGCCTGAGATTTTGTGGACCACTCCTGTTTTAGAACGAGGTCACCCTTCTATGACAGTAAAGATTGACAATATTCCTTTCAAATTTTTGATTGACATGGGGGCAGCAAAGACGATTTTAAGGCAAGAAGAGGTTCCCCAATATTGGGAACTTATCCCTGGACCCAGCATACATGGAGTAGGAGGGGTGACCCAATCATTTCGCACACGAGACTCACTCATGTGGGAAGACCCGAAAGGGTCTACCAGAAACTTCCTCCCTTTGGTAGCTAATATTAGCACCAACCTATTGGGCAGGGATATTCTGGAATGTCTTGATGTTAGGATATCCACAAATGCCTCTGCAGAGCATAACACTCGTTCCCGCGAGACCAGGTCTAATCAGCACCCCCAATACTAAATGCCACTGTTCGTAGCCAAACACCCCGCATAAGCTGGCTTTCTAATGAGCCTGTCTTGGTGGAACAGTGGCCTTTACCCAGGGATAAACTAGAAATTCTAAAAGAGCTTGTCTGAGAGCAATTGTCCTTGGGACACATTCGCCATTCTCGAAGCCCAAGGAATACTCCTGTCTTTGTGATTAAAAAGCGCTCGGGAAAATGGCGCCTCCTCCAAGATCTCCGTGCAGTTAATAAAACCATGCAGGTCTGGGGCTCCCCCCAAAGGGGTTTGCCTTTTGCTTCTGCAATTCCCACAGGAATTCCAGTCATAGCTATTGATATACAAGATTGTTTTTTTCTCTGTTCCCTTGCATCTGCAAGATTGTAAACGTTTTGCTTTCTCTGTTCCTTCTATTAATAACGCCAGCCCTGCTGACAGATTTGAATGGGTGGTGCTGCCCCAGGGTATGGCCAATAGTTCTAAAATTTGTCAGGAGGCTGTTAAATCTGCCCTTGTCCCATATATTAATAAGGGCCTTAATGTTTTTCATTATACAGAAGATATTTTAATATGGGGAAAATCAGATAAAGATCTCTATGCCTTATGTGATTTTCTCATTCCTGCATTTAAGAAAAGCTGCCTTAATGTAGCTCCTGAGAAGATACAGCTAATTCCTCCAATATCTTTCTTAGGCTCAGAGATTTCTTTAAAGCAAATTCGTCCCTTAAAACCTAATGTCACCTTTCCTTCTAACCTTACTCTTGCTTCTTTACAAAGTTTTCTAGGAAATTTAAATTGGCTTAGGCAGTATCTCTATCTGCCTACAAGCTGCTTCCAACCACTGTTTGACCTGTTAAAAGGAAACAAACAGCCCTCCTCAAAACGTAAGTTAACTCCCAAGGCCTCCTCGGCACTGGAAAGGGTTAACCAGGCCCTCCAGGACATGCACCTTGTTCGATTCTCTCCCTCCTCTCCGGTAAACCTACTAATCTTCAACTCCACCCCCACAGTAGTAGGGGCATTGTGGCAAGACCATGGGGTTCTTGAGTGGCTTCACACGCCAGTAGGAGGAACTCCAAGACTCCTCACTGAGATAGACGCATTAGCATTCATGGTTCGCCAAGGGAGAAATAGGTCTGTGCAGGTCTTAGGGAAAGAATTGGATTTAATTATTCTGCCCTTTTCTCTCACAGATACAGAGTGGCTTATACGCCATCATTCCTGCTTTGCCATAAGCTTCATGGGGTTTCCAGGACAAATAGATAACCATTTTCCTTCCAGTAAATTGATAGCTTCTTTACCTCTTCTGCCTCTACTGGCACCTAAACTTTTCTCTCGAGATCCCATTCCTTCTGCTCCTACAGTCTTCACTGATGGTGGAAAAAAGGGAGCTGCTGCCCTTATATATTACCCAGACAAACAACCCCCTAAACCTCTCTTTACTGAGCTTCCTGAGAATTCCCCTCAGTACAAAGAACTTTATGCTGTTTTCCTTGCATTAAAAGCTGTACCAGAATCCTTCAACCTTTTTTCTGACAGTGTGTATACTGTTAACTTACTTCCATGGCTTGCTCGTTCTTATGTGAAAATTGATGACAACCCACTTTCCCCTCTCTTGATTCAAATCGCCTCTATGCTCTCTTCTCAAACCCAACCACTATATATTCAGCACCTTCATTCCCACAGCCCTCTTCCTGGTGCCCTCTCCGAAGGGAATGCTGCAGCTGACCGCCTTACCTCCACAGGAGCTCTCCTAGTCTCTGTCTCTGATCCTGCCGACTTTCATTCCCTAACCCATGTTAATCTTAAAGGCCTTCGAGCTCGATTTCCTGATGTTCCGTTACCACAATTAAAACATATCCTAGCTACATGCTCTTCCTGTGCAAGTCTCATAAAAACACCTGCTATTCAGACTCTTGGTGTTAACCCCCGAGGCGTAAAAGCTAATGCTATTTGGCAAACTGATGTCACCCACATACCAAACTTTGGCATACAAAAATATGTGTTTGTCTCAATTGATACCTTTTCTAAATTTATGTGGGCAACAGCTCAGACAGGAGAAAGCTCTAAAAAGCTTATATGCCATATGCTCGCCTGTTTTGCTGTGATGGGCTTACCTCTTCAAGTGAAAACCGACCGTGGACCAGCGTTTTCCAGCAAACAATTTAAAGATTTTTGTTCCCTCTGGAACATTACTCATACCACAGGCATTCCCTATAATCCACAGGGATAAGGCATTGTTGAGAGGGCCCATCAAACCTTTAAGACTCAATTAAATAAAGATAAAGGAGGAATGTACCCCCCCAACTTCCAGCTAGCAAAAGCCTTAACTATGTTAAATCCCTTTAATATTTACAATAACTCGGACTTACCTCCCATTATTCTTCACTGGCAAACACCATCTACTCTCCCATCTATTAAGGTCAAATGGAAAGACCTACTTGATAAAATTTGGAAAGGGCCTGACCCTCTATTGACCGTGGGAAGAGGTTTTTCATGCATTTTCCCACATAATTACTCTAAACCTGTCTGGGTTCCTGCCCGCCATGTCCGACAATACCCTCATGATGGCACTGTTATCCCTGAAGAACAAGAAATACAAGAGGACTAGCCACAGGATACATCCCAGGATCCATAATATCACATGGCAGAACCTACAAAAGTTGGCTCACAGAGTCCTCTCTCCTCCACCTTCTCTGAATGTCTTATGTTATGACTGGCCAGTTGTGTTTTGTGAGTGAGTGTGCTGAATGACCAAAAATTTTTGTATGAACCATCTGCTCAGAGTACTCTAAATGTTAAAACCATTGTCACTAACATGTGTTAACTCTCTAAGTAACCTGAGTCTGTTTATAGTCCAAAGTTAATTATAGTAAACCTCTAACTTGTTACAAGTTTTATTTTTTTTCACAAGTAAGTGATTACAGCTATCAAGCCTTCATATGAGGAATCATCTGTTCATATGGTAAAGTATTAAACTGTAAGAAGTTCCTCCATATCCAACCTATGTGAATTAACAACATTCACATATTCTTGTACACTTAACTGGTGTATCTTGTCTTGCCACCATAGGTCTGCCTTTGTCAGCCAACAATTTAAAGATGTTTCCCTTTATAACATCACCCATGCCACAGACATCCTTTACTACCCCCAAAGACAAATGGCTGTTCCCCTAGACATCACATCCACTGACTGCTTCCCTTAGACTTGAGATATGATCCCACCTCTTCATACCAATGGATACATTCCCCCTTCCTTACCTGTCTACCCTTAGTTGTGGGACCCTAGCTTGTTTTACTTCTTCTGCTCACAATAGGTCCTATAATTCTTTTTTTCAACATTTTAATTTATTCATTAATGAGAAAGATAGGAGGAGAAAGAAAGAACCAGATATCTTTCTGGTACATGTGCTGCCAGGGATCGAACTTGGGACCTCACGCTTGAGAGTCTAATGCCTTATCCACTGCAACACCTCCCAGACCACGGTCCTATAATTCTTAACAAGCTCATGGCCTTTTGCGGCAACAGATTGATGCCATAAAAATGCAACCTATACAAACTCACTATCATAGGCTGGACATGGCAGAATATTGAGTTGCTGTGGAGGATTTGCCCCCCTCCATCAGAACGTCCACCATGTAGAGGGCTGGCTAGCCAATGACCGGTAAGAGGAAACTAGCGCTATCCAGTCAACCTAAGACAGGGCACCTGGTACTGCTGGGCAAAAATGGCCAGGTGTTCCAATGACGGGTAAGATGGAAGGCTGATCCCAACCTAAGACAGGCACAGTCCACCCTGCCACAAAACAAAGTCCGCCAAACATCAAAACATGACATAAGACAGGGGGACATGTGGGGAGCCACATGTGCCCTCAAGGTTGCTATTGGCATGGCCATAGAGTTTATGTTAAAAAGATAGTTCCTGGGAATCGGGCGTTGACACAGCAGGTTTAGCGCAGGTGGCACTAAGTGCAAGAACTGGCTTGAGGATCCCAGTTTGAGCCCCCAGCTCCTCACCTGCAGGGGAATCACTTCACGGGGCGGTGAAGCAGGTCTACAGGTGTCTTTCTCTCCCCCTGTCTTCCCCTCCTCTCTCCATTTCTCTCTGTTCTATCCAATGACCACAATATCAGTAATAACAACAATATAATTACATACAATAAAACAACTAGGGCAACAAAGGCAAGATTCAAAAAAAAAAAAAAGGGATAAGATAGTTCCCACTTCCCTATACCTTAGAGTCTTTGTTAAAAGATAAGTTCTTTTCCCCCATGAATCACCCAGGACCTTCCAGATTATGGCTGACTACCATGACAAATAATATAAAATATAATCATAAATGAAAAGGAAAGATACATCCTCCAATACTCAGTTGGTCAAGGCACCAAACCTCTTTTTCTATAAAGCATTCAAATCAGATGCCCTGCTAACCACGAGAAGCAGATTGTTTGTGTTTCTTCCACAGGAATCCCAGAAAAAAAAAAAAACATCTGGACCCCTGCACACCCTGACATCACCCACTAGATGGCACGACTACAGTGGCACACCCCCCGAAACTGTAGATGTCACCTGACACGATCTGAAGAACCTGATTCACAGACTCCAAGGACAGAACCTTTTTACTTCCTGTCTGCCTTTCCTGCTTTTGCTTTCACCTGTCACGTTTTGGTGGTTCCAGCTCACTTTCTACAGAAAAGCAGAATTCCAGAAGCTGACCTTCCTCATGCAGCATTTCATCCCCTGCCATTTCTCCCCCTAGTCGCCTACTTTGGACTGAGACTTTTATCGGACTTGCTGGTATACCCTTTGGACACATTAGACAATTTTACAGCAGCTTTCTTCCCTTCACGTTGCTGGTGTTTCATAGACTGACCCTGAGTAGTTCACAGACTTTACACACTGTTGCCCTGGGCATTAAATAAAAGGAAAGGGGGAGATGCTGGGAAATTGTGCAGATGCATTCACATCCCTGCCATGTTTTCCCCTCAGGCTACTAGTTCCCGTGAGAGTTGGGACATTCTGGGAGTGCCTGTTCTGCCTTGTTATGCCCTCAAGACATTGTCTATATCCCCTATATCCCCGCGATATCTGGAGTGCTTTGGTCACTCCTCCCCCCTCCCATTCTCACGAGAGTTGTCATCCTATCCTGGAGTGCTATGGTTACTCCTCCCCCCTTCCCATTCTCGTGAAAGCTACTCCTATAAAAATCCTTCGTTTTTTGCACCTTGCTCTCTTGCCAGCACTTCACTCTGGTGTTCAGATGCAGGAAAGGTTACTGCGTGCGGCAGCCATTTTTGCTACCTCCACATGGCCCAACCTGCTTCTCTAGCACCCAACTCTGAGGTGCCAGTGCAAATAAAGATTTGTGTTCCCACTTTGCTCCAGACCTCCTCTCTCTCATCTCTGTGGCCCGTGCTCTACAAGATCTGGCACAACAAGATAAGTCAGAAACAAAAGGATGAATGTGGTGTGATCTCACAGGCAGAAGTTGAAAACAATATCAGATAGGAAAACACAAAGTAGAACTTGGACTGGAGCTGGTGTATTGCACCAAAGTTAAAGACTCTCGGGTATGGAGGGCAGGGTTAAGGTCTTGTAACAATGATGGCATAGGAGGACCTAGTGGGAGTTGAATTGTTAGGTGGAAAACTGGGAAATGTTACACAGGTACAGACTATTGTATTTTACTGTCAACTGTAAAGCATTAAGCCACAAATAAAGATAATCGTTTCTATACCAGAAAGCAAGACAGTGCTCAAAATCTTTAGAGAAATGTCAAAAGAATGTATAAATAGATTAGAATAATGCTAACCAGATAAATATAGGTTAATCTGAGCATCAAAGTAAACTTAATTATTTTTATTTATTTATTTATTCATTCATTTATTTTTGCCACTAGGGTTATCATTGGAGCTCAGTACTTACACAGAGACACCACTGTTCCTGGTGGTCATAGTTTCTTCCCCTCCCAATCCTTCCCCATCTCTCTCCTTCTTTTCCTATAGAAACAAAAATAAAAAGGGAGAGAGGGAGAAGAGGGAGAGAGAGAAAGAGGCACCTGTAGTACTGCTTTACCACTTGTTAAGCTACCCTTCTGTGTGTGAGGACCATGCACTTGAACCCTGCTCCTTGTATGTGGTAAGGTGTACACTCTACCATGTATGCCATCATCTGGATTCCAAAGTAAAATTGCAAAAATACTTTAACCTATTTTATAAAATAAAAGCCAATAAATCTATATAAGCTCAAATATACAATGATTAAATTTTGAATGACAAACCACAATGTCTTATAACAGTGATAACAGGGAATGGTGTTAGAAAGTATAAAAAGAGGACAGAGGATATGTATGTGATGACAAGAATAATGAGCATAGTACAGACTTGATGCTATATCTAGATGTATCTCCAAGTGCTTCATTATCAGTGATATACTTAGAATTATTTGTCTTTAGGAACTAAATTGTGAATAAAAGAAAACTTGCTATATATGACTTTATCCTGTCAAAAAGCATAAGAGCATGGAGTTACTGTCAAATATTCAAAATATGATGTGCCTGAATTAATGTGGCAGTTGTTGAACTTATGTCACTCTGTGCTTTGTTCTGTATCCCAAAAACATCTCTTGCTGCTTTTATCTGCTATTCTGTATCATAGAACCTGAGAAGTTCTCTAACTCTGTGTCCCCCAACCCTTGTATGTTTGTTTTGTTTGGAACTTTCTTAGTATATCGAGATATACAAATAGGCTTGGGTAAAGGGAGTATTCTCTGTTTCACCTTGTCATTATTGCAGAAAGATTCATGTTTGAAACTTCACTTTTTTAGAGTCCCTGATTTAACTACTATATAACAAAATTGGAGAATCGCATGGTGATTTATAACATGTTTTATTGTATTTGAATTTCAATTTTTAAGTTAGCACAGTGTTGTTTCTGGGAATAAGAACCTGTTTTTGGTTTCTATTTCACAGTCTTATGAAAGTGGGGTATTGTCATATACTGAAGAAAAGAACTTTGAAATCTCTATAATATAAACCTATAGGTGAAATATGGCAAAATCTTTAATCATATTGTATGTTACAGATAAAAGTATGTTATTACCTATGGTGTTGTATTAATATTAATATTCTAGTATTTTATTATGTCCCATAATTCTATTTATAATTTAGAATAATTATATTCAATAATTCTATTATTTCCATCTAGCATTTTCTTCATCTTTAATGAACCCTTATCAGAAATTCAAACTGACAATTATTTAATTTTAAGTATATTAACTAAATATAAATAGTGTTTATTTGTAGCTTGTATGGAAGAATTAAATGCTTCTAAATTAGAGTTTAATAAAAACAAGAAAAAAATTGAGTTACCTTTACAAAAAAAAAAATCTAAATTAGACAGAAGAATTTCCCTTAGGATTGATACTATAAGGTTTTAGTCCTGCTGAAAGTAAATATCTTTCATACAATTATTTTTCTAACAAATTATAAGTGTGAACTTCATTGATAAGTGATGCAAGATTGAGCTGGTGGTGATGATAGTTGTGTGTTCATATGTATTCATAATTAAGGAACTATAATGAATTAGATTGTTGCTTAATATTTCTGCTCTTCTTTTATTATTAAATGTGACTTGGTCAAGGTTGTTGGTGTTTGTTTTGCCACCAGGTTTACTGCTGGGACATGGTAGCCACTAAATTCAGAAAAGGAGAAAAAGTGGAAAGGGGAAAAAAAAAAAAAGAGACACTTGCAACTCTGCTCCACCACAGTTGAAGTTTCCCTTCTGAAGATAAAGACCATAGCATTGAGCCCTGGTTCTTACACATGATAAATATGTACACTCTGCAAGGTGCACCACTGCCTAGTCCTGAGATTGTCTTAATTAAATTTTTCATTTAATGTAGACAAAGGAACTTCTGCTGTGACTCTTGCATGATGGCTGAAGTGGTAAAAGTGGTTTTTCCATATTAAAATAACAATACATAAGTGCATAATTAATGCATTATTCATTTCAAATATATAAATACAAACTATCAGAATAGATTTTATTTACTATTATATAATTATGTATAGGTATGGAGTCACTATAATACCAAAATATATCAATTATAACTAGGTAACTGTAATAATGAACTTATATAACTATTTCTACTTTTGAACATACATAATAGCTCCTGAAACCCCAAATTTCATCTATATAACTGCCTACCAGATATTTCCTCTGGCTGGATGCCCAGAAACAACTCAAACTTTCTATATCTAAAACAATAATGCTGATGTATTTTTCTCTTTTCCTCCTTCAGTCTGTCACATCCTTTAGTGTTTTCACTTTAGTACTTGGCAGTTCTACTCGTGCAGTCACTTATGACAAAATTCTATTACTCATTCTTGATACTTCCTTTTGACTCTTATCTTTCAAATTAAATTCTTAATTACTTTAGATTTCACCTTTCACATATCTTCATAAACTGAAAAATTAGCGTAGCTCCAAGGCTACATTAACAGCTTCACAGTTGCTTTCTCTGATTTACTCCTCCAAGTCAATCTTTGCAAGCAACCAGAGTAGTCTTTCACAAAAGTAAACCAAGTCACATTCTTTGCCTACTATCATAATGCAGTAATATTTGATGCCAGCTAGAATATGATTCAAATACCTTATTCTAACTGATTGGGCATACTACCATACTTAGATCACATGTCAATTAATATGGTATATATAGGATTGATTTTAGTTCAACCCAACCTGTCATGGGAGAAAAGAAATTGTATCCATGCATTGCACAGACCCAGTTCCATTTCATATGGCACACTCTACAACAAAGTTACAGATCCTAGATAGTGGCTAGAGCCTAGGGGACTGGGTATATATATATATACACTTATCTATAAGTTAGAAGCAACTATGTACTTCAAAGGAAAAGTTTTTAATAGTCCTCTATTGATAGACTTAGACATAATAAGCTTTGCAATCAGAGTGGCCTAAACAAGCATCCATATCACTCACATCCCTTAGTCACTCTATCTACTCATCTAACTACACAAATATCTCCTAATATCTCTTGACAACATCAGCATTACCGTCACCCTTGACTATATATACATATACATATACACATATATATATACATATATATACATGTGTGTATCTGTGTGTGATTTTTTTTTATCAGAGCACTGTTCAGCTCTGGTTTATGGTGGTATGGGGACTGGACCTGGGACTTTGGAGCCTCAGGCATGAAAATCTCTTTTCATAACAATTATGCTATCTAACCCTGCCCTTCTTGGTAATCTTTAGAGAAAAAAAATTATATAGTTGGTCAAGACATATACTGGCATATATATATCAACTAAAGGACAATTACTGTCTCTACAACAATTGCTATTCAAATTATCAATAATTAAATGAAGTAAAACTTGATGCTAACTTAGACCCTACCAAAATCCCAGGTGTAATTCCTCCTTAACTGAGGCCAGACCCCATAAGTCAAAAAATGACTTTTTGTATACAAAAAATGACACTAAATTCATTAGCAGCTGGGAGAAAATCCAAGCTCATCAGATAAAGAAGAGACTACAAAAGCTGGAAAAGAGCAGGGGACTGGCTCACTTAATGGTGGCTTCTTTGATCTCTAGCAGGCCACCCCATCACCTGGGCCCAAGTCATGGAATCCTAGGATTCACCTGTAGATACAATGGGCCTAGACCTCTAACAATCATCTCTCTCCACCATCACTGGTCACTTCCACCAGAACTGCCACCATAAGCCCTTTCAAGGGGCTCTCCAGGACCTTGTTCTCAATACAAAGTAGCAATTGTAGGACTGCCCCACTTTCTGAAGGGAGGCTGTATCATCTGACACTGCCACTTGAGGAACACACTGGTCCTGAAATGAGTGCAACCTAGAATGTCCCCAGTTGTAACCATGAACTATGAGCTGAAACTCACATACCCCAACAGGAACTCAGAAGTTATACAGGTTCCTGTGCTGAATGTGAATATTCATGGACCCTGGTCAGGTTGATGGGATAGACAATTAATTGTATTTATATTTTCACTTCAAGTTCAGAAGCTACTCTCTCCCCTACTCCAGCTTTCTAGTTCTATTCTCATCTCTGATTATACTTTTGTATATACACCATTATATACAAGGACCCCAAGATCCTCTCTAACCTCAACCCTCCCTACTCCTTCCCCAGGCTCCTTGCTTTGCTATAGTACACCACACCCAGAAAAGGACCTAAGTTGCTATAGTACACCACATCCAGTTGGGAATGGGAATGTTCTTCAGATACCCATCATGAAGAGATGAGAAATCATACATATGTGTCAACAACTGTGCTATAAATCATTAAACCCCCAATAAAATGATAAAAATATATAGCAATTTTAAATTAAACATATAATAGAAATATTCAATGAGAAGTGGAACATGTTTTTGAAAACTATTTTAATACAATATGTAAATATTAAAATCTAGAAGTAGATTTTAACTTCAAAATAGTAAGTTGTCCCCAGATTAGACGATTAACCTTTTGTGATTCTTATGAATAGACCAACATGTTCTGTACAAATTATCAAGCTGATTGAAAATATAAAGATATACTTACTACCAAAGTAATCTCCAGGGAAGGTTTCAATAAGATTGATAATTATCTGTTGGGAAATTGTGAGGGCTCACAAAGCACCCTGCATTCCTGATACTATGGCCTATTTACATAATCATTGTTTTGCCTGAAAGATCCCCACCCATTCCATTCCTTTGATCTATCTTCTTTCTACCCTCAAGACCCTCCCTACCTCCAGGGTAGTATTAATCCTACCAGTTAAAACCCTCACAACAGTTGCTAAGGAAGTTTCTCCCTTCCCAGTCCCCTTTTGCCTTTCTCCACCCCTTTCCTAGCCTTTTCTGTTTACGACTTGCCACTTCTGGGTCTGCCATTTAAAAGCCTTGGCTCTCTGATCAATAAAGATATTTCATTGCCTCGCCACAAGCTTGGTTCATGAGTTATGTCCCTTGCGTTGCTGAGTGAATAGCTGCCCAGGCTGGCTCTGGTCATGTTCTCTCCAACCCAGAGAGTACACGCCTGGAAAGACACACCCCCACCCTAGCCTGGCAATTATCAAAAATATCAAATTGAATTTTACTGGGTTAATATCCCAGTAAAATTTTATACCTTTACCTATGAGTTTGATAGTTATTGCACTTAACAGTTTTTTCAAGTTCCATTCAAGTTGTTGCAAAAGAAAAAACGAAATAATTTCTTACAACAGACTAGTATTTTAATACATTGACATACCCCAGATTCCATAACAATTCACCTGTGCTTGGAAATTTGGGTTGCTTCCAAATATGGGCTTTTACAAATAGTGATACAGTGAACATGAGTTCATGTATCTCTTTGGATATGTGAGTTTGTGCTCTGTAGTTGACACTTAAGAGAGAAATTTCCAGATTGTGATATTTCCATTTTTTTATATTCTGAAGCATCACCAGATGATTTTCCAATGGATCTAGGACTATTTATATTATTTACAATAGTTTACCATTTTTCTTTTTCACATCTTCCTCAGCAAGTGTTGTTTTTGTCCTTTTAACTATATGATATTCTGACAGGTGTGAGGTAGTATCTTTTCCTGGTTTACATTTCTCTAATAATCAGTGACTTTGAGCATTCCCTTACATGTCTGTTAGCCATCTAAATATCTTCTTTGGTAAAAAGACCATTAATCCCCTTTCTTCATTTTTAATTATTTGTTGTTGCTGCTGGTGAGTTCTATGAGCTCTTTATATCATTTGGTTGTTAATTCTTTGATTTGTTGTCTGTAAAAATTTCCTGTTTAGTCTAAAATCCATGTTTTTAATCCATTTTTTAGTTTATTTTTATCTCATTGCCTCTGTCTGGCCTATTTGATGTTCATGACCAATCAAGAGACAGGCATAAATACTTGCACTGTATTTGGAGTCCAGAAATACTAGCCTGAAGATAGGCTGTCCCTTCTGAGGGTTTCTGCTTAGGATTGTAGGCCACTCTTTTCCCACTGCCACTGGATTTCTTCTGTGTTATCAGTAGGTCTCTTGGGATGCATTGGATCGACCTTCTCGTGGTGCATCCTGTGAGTACCCATTCATTGGGGAAACTGACGATCCTTCCTAGCTGACTGAATCCACATGGAAAGTGACTGAATGCAGTCACTTTCAAAGCCAGCAACAAGCAGCTCCTGACAGCTTTCAACCTGACGCTGTTGACTGGCTATGGAAGAAGGGCAAACGCTAGAAGAAGAAGTAGGTCTCTTTGGTCTTGTTTTCTCTGAAGACTCAGTCAAGGCACAACATTGGGACTAGTGTAGGCTGGGCAGGGGACTGCCCTCTCTGCCAAGTTTAATCCCCTGGCTTTAGGTAGTCAGAGGAATCTCACTAGAATTTACTCCTCAGTCCTGCCTACTATTCACTCCCCCAATTATTAACTTTGGACTAAAATCAGCCCTCATTATGTAGACAGAGAACTTAGGCAATTTAAGACAGGGAGTATTAGGTATCCCTGTGTTTGTGTCCTGGAAAGCACTGCTGGTTCTAGGATGGCTGTGACTGCCTTCTCTGATTCAAGTAGTCTATGTTATTTCACAGTAAACTTTTTTCTGCTGGAATCTTAGGTGCAGTTTACTTCTGGAATGTGATTTTACAGCTCCTTTTAGTTGGGGGTGGGGTGCAACTTAACTCTGGAACATAGCCTCTGAAGATTTAAATCCCTGGCTTCAAGGTTGGGGCAAAGAAGAGACAAAAAAAACCTACAGATCTCCTGTTTTCCTTTAGTGTTCTTAGTTCTCCTGTTCACAAATATTATAGGTTTCTTTTGTCCTTTTTAGGCATTCTGTTCTCTGAAGCTCCTCAACTCTCTGTGAGTTCCTTTCTGGACAGATAGGTCAGTATCTGAAGAGATTTCTTGAGCAGAAACTCCCTATGTTTGCTCTCCTGTAACCATTTTTGAAAAGAGAAATTTAAAGGGGCTGGGGAGATAGAGAGGGAGAGAGAAAAAGACACCTGTAGACCTGCTTCTTGGATCATGAAGCTTCAGCGCCTGGAGGCAGGGAGCTGGGGCTTGAACCTGGGTCCTTGCATATGGTAATATGCAAGCTTAACCAGGTATACCATTGCTTGGCCTGCATGTATTAATTTAAAATATATAGATCTGATGATAGTGTATTTCAGAATTGTTTGTATTATTCTTTTCATCAATTATTCTTATATCTTGAATTGAAACTAAGAAATCCTGTCCTTTTTTATATATGTCACAATGTGTTTAAAAATGAATTTTTTCTCTTTCCTTAGTGGGGCAGGGCCCCTGCTCACCACATGCAGGGAGGAAGCTTCACAAGGGATAAAGCAAGAACTACAGATTCCTCTCCATTTTTCTCCCTATCTGTCTCTCAATTACTCTCTGTCCTATGAAATAATAATAAAAAATTTTTAATTTTTTTATTATTATAAATAATAATAATAATATATTATTTTATTATAAATAATATTAAAATAATATTATAAATAATATTATAAATAATATTATTTATTATAATTATTATAATTATTATATTATTATAAATAATATTATTAAATAATATTATAAATAATATTAAAAATAATATTTTATTATTATAAATAATAATAATATACTATATATATAATATATTATATAATAATAATATACTTTTTTCTAAAACAGTCATGCTAGTATTTGATTCTGCAAATTACTGGGTACCTTTTTGAGAAAATTAGTTTTCCATTAAAAAGTTTTGTAACCTTTAAATTTGAACATTAGTACCTCTGAGTAGTTCTGTACAAATATTACTGTGAAGATATTTAATGTAAAACAAACATACTCAATAAATGCTCTTTCTGTTTCTCTTCTATTTCTAGGTCAGAAAGAATTACATTTTTTTTTCTAGGCAGGGAACTTGAAAATTGGATGGGAAGCAAGGAAGGTTAAGGAGCTTTGGAGTCTTGGAGGATAATAGTATAAAAAGAACATAAACTGGGGGCAAACTTAATTTATAGACACATATCATAGGGAAATGAGAACTTATACCAATGTTTCAACTACTATACTACCAACCCCAATAAAGTAAGAAAAAAAAAGCACTAATAGTGAAGTGTATCTTAAACTTGGTTTTATGAAGTATTTTAGCAGATTACTGTGTGAGTAGTTTTATATGACTAATCACCACATCTACATGCTACAAAATTTAAAATATTACATGCTGTGATTAAAATATATGTGCACTGTTTCTGCATGCTCTTTAAACTATATTATATATATATATATATGTAAATAAATAAGTCAGTAACTGAGATTGGAAATAAACATATATGCAGTGATTAGTCATAGAAAATTACTCACTTTCATTTACCTGTACACTTATATCCTTTGCATGTAAACCATATCTGCCTGTGCTTTCTCTGTATTTCTAGTAATAGACTTGCCTCCTGGATAAAGCTGTATACGGAGATCGACCAGTTGATACTCTGAATATAACTATTGATTCCAAATTCAGCTAATTTGCTTAGCTGGACCAATCACAGGAACTTACTAACATGTTTTTCTTACTGGAAGAGGCAAATATGCTTTTATTACTGGAGATGCACTGACGGAAATCCAGAGTAGCATTGGCAACATTAACATTAGGTCAGATTTTTTAAAGATATTCTCCAACAAAATAAAAACCACATGCTGAAAGATGAAGTCATGAGTAGTAAAAGTAGATGAAGCTATATATAAACCCACATGTCCTGAGATTCATTCATCTTTGCTGGAAGGACAAGTCTTAACTTAAGAACAGATAGATTTTCTAATTCTAGCCTGTTCATTCTGAATTAACATTTCTCATATGTATATCTTTTTTGTATCCCGTAACATACTGTAGTCGGGACTATTCACTGACATTTTTATGGGGAAAAAAAAAAGACCTTAAAAGAACTGAGTAGAAAACAGTTATTAAGTTATTCTACATTTTTAAACTATTTTGATTTTATGATTACCATGACATAACAATAATTCTGTAAATGTATATTGAATGGCAGATACATTTCTACCACTTCATACATGTCAACCTCACTAAAAGCTATCAAATACTCATAGTAAAATGGTGCTATTACTGTTATTATTAAATACCCAATTCTGATAATGTGATACACACACACACACACACACACACACACACATATATTTGCACAGTCTGCCATATTCCGCCTTTATAAAATCAAATTATGTATGTCTGTATGCATGTACACATGTGTTTGGGTATGCATGTGTGCATATAGGTATGTAAAAACAGAGAAAGGTTGATTTTATGTTGTGAGGCTTCAGGGGATCATGAACAGTTTCATGACTTGATTAGAGAGTTGAGGAATTAAAGTGAACTAAATATATGTAAAGAATGTTCTTGTTCATTATTTTTCTCTATCAACCACTACCCACTACATAGTATTATGAATTCCATTATTATTTAATGATATGTCTATTCTCTGTGATGCTAAAATTGCACCAATTCCAAATTATAGGCGTCTTATTTTTGTATAAATTCATTAATCTGTGACTATTTAATTTTTTTTAACTTAATAACATATTTGAATTCTGTGTTTCTTTGTGGTATTTTCAGTTTGTGGTAGTGATACCTGCAAAACAAGGTAGATTTACTGAGGTTGTTTCAGAAAATTAAAAAAAAAGAGAGAGAGAATTCTTATAAACTGCACTGATGACTATTATACTATTATATATCCTCTAACATTGCTACTATACATTTGTAATAATTAAGCAACACTGAAACATTAGTATTAACTGACCTTTACATCTTTGTTTTTAATAGAGTGGGTTAATGCTTTACAGTGCAGTTATTGTCACATGCATATAATTTCATTATGCACCCAGCTCCCATAGTTCTCTTCCACCCTTCCCTAACCCTCTCTCCCCAGAGTTCCTTGCCTTTATGTAATACACGATACCCAGTTCATGTTTCACTTTGTTTTATTAGGTCCCACTTATAAGTTAGATAATTTGGTATTCAACTTTTTTGGCTTGTCTCACTTAACAGGATGTTTTCTAATTTTATTCAAGATAACTCAAAGGAGACAACTTCATTGTTTTAAATAGTTTAATAGTAGTCCATCATGGATGTCTACCACAGTTTTTTAGCCACTCATCTGTTGTTGGATATCTGGGTTGCTTCAAAGTTTAGGTGATTACAAATTGCACTGCTATGAGTGTGGGTATACATAGTAATTTATAATAGATGTTTCCTTTGAATAAATCCCCAGGAGAGAAATTGGGTCATAGGGCCAGGTCTATTTCTAGTGTTCTGAGAAATCTCTAGACTGTCTTCCACAAGGGTGGGACCAATTCACACTCCCATTGGTAGTGCAGGAGTGTCCCATTTACTTCAGATCTTCTCAAACACTTGTTGTTACTGTCTTTTCTTATATATGATATTTCCACAGGTGGAAAGTGATATCGCATTATTATCTTTATTTATCTTCTTCTAATTTAGTATTCACATAGAGGAGTCCCACTAATTTTTGTATATTGATTTCGTAGCCTTCTACTTTACTGTATTGTCCAATATTTTTCAGAAGTTTTTTGTTTTTTACTGGAATCTTTAGGGTTTGATATATATATATATATATATATATATATATATATATATATATATATATATGGTAATATGCAAGCTTAACCAGGTATACCATTGCTTGGCCTGCATGTATTAATTTAAAATATATAGATCTGATGATAGTGTATTTCAGAATTGTTTGTATTATTCTTTTCATCAATTATTCTTATATCTTGAATTGAAACTAAGAAATCCTGTCCTTTTTTATATATGTCACAATGTGTTTAAAAATGAATTTTTTCTCTTTCCTTAGTGGGGCAGGGCCCCTGCTCACCACATGCAGGGAGGAAGCTTCACAAGGGATAAAGCAAGAACTACAGATTCCTCTCCATTTTTCTCCCTATCTGTCTCTCAATTACTCTCTGTCCTATGAAATATATATATATATTCATATAATATATATATATTCATATAATCTGCAGATATTCATATATATATATATATTCATATAATCTGCAGATAGTGCCAGTTTAACTTTTTCATTTCTGATCTGAATGCCTTTAACTCTTATTCTTGCCTGATTGCTATGGCCTAGTATGGGCTGCCCTGCTCTGGCTCTGCAGGACACGTACCTGGGAATTGGGATCCACACTGAACAGAACACAGTACCTACCTGAACCTACCTGAGGGGTAGGTGAAACTTGCTCAAGGTCCGGAGAGTGTGCAAGCAGGTGTTGGGATTCATACTCCCCAGAATACAATGAAGCCTGGGAGGAGAGATTGGTCTGGTTCCCTTTGAAGCACAGGAAGATGGAGATTGTACTCACTAGCCATAACAGAGTGAGGCCTGATGGGGAGAAGCTGGTCTGGTTTCCCTAAGTGCACCCACAGGAGTTAGGGACCACACTTGCCTACCCTAATACAGTGAAGCCTGGTGAGTGGGAGGCCACTCTGCTTCCCCTAGTCACACAGAGAGTTGGAGACCACACTCTTTCAACCTGATACAGTGAAGTCTGTTGGGGATGGGCCCTTCTGGTTCCTTTGGGTGCACAGGGAGTTGGGGGTCCGGAAACTGCATGCCAACCCAAACACAGTGAAACTTGGTGGGGAGAGATGAGTCTGATTCCCTAGATGCACATGAAGTTGGGGATTGCATTTGGCCACCCTAATAGAGTGAATGGGGGTGGGGTGGGGGAGAGACTGCTCTGATTTCCTTGTTTGCACATATGGGAGTTGGGATTAGCAGTTGCCAGAACACAGTGGGACCTGGACTGACTGGGGCTCAAGTCTACCTCTGTGGGCTTCTGGCTGAGTTTAGAAATTAGTTTTGTTTTCATGAAACTTAAATACCACAAAAATAATACAGAAGTTTTTTTTTTTTGTACTCATGAATATTTTGTATTTATTAAAGTCTAGTATTAGAATAAAAAAATAAATGTCTGAAATTAAAAAAAAAAAAAGGCCCTTCCCAGTAGTAGTACAGGCAGGCTGAGACCAGCTTGCTATCTTGGGGTGGAAGACTCACTCAAGGCTCCAGGTATGGACTGGCAAGCTTCTGTACCTAGATGGCATTGCAGGAAACTGGGGTCTGGGGAATTTGGACAGGGAACTCTTTGACTCCTTGGCTTGTTCATAGTTCCTTCCTGTGTTTCTCTTCCTCTGTCTTCAGATTTTCTGTGTCTCAAGGATTGTTTCTGCATGTGTTGGTTCATTTACTTCCCTTGGTTACTGCTTCTGTTGCTGCCATATCAAAGAGCAATCCCAGAGCTGCAACCTTCTTTCTTCTCCCTGGGATCACATCTTATTGATATTTTACTACCTTGCACTTGGTTTCCCTTTACTCTCTCTAGGGTTTTTTGCTTGTGTGTTTTCTACAAGACACTGTGTTGCATTTAGTCATTATGTATCTGTAAGTCTTTTCTTTATATAAGCTTATCATAGAAATTTCACATTTTCACTTATCTCCAAAGATGGAAGGATGCTTTTACTTTTTTTTTATTATTTTTTTAATATTTATTTTATTTATTTATTCCCTTTTGTTGCCCTAGGATGTTTTTAGTATTTTGTGGAAAAATTCAGCAAAGAACTATCAGAATTAGAATTAGAAAGTTTTATGTCTTTCTTGTGATTAGATAGGAGATACAGATTTTTTTTAGGGTAGGAAAATATGCCATTTTTAATACTTATCATAAAAGATATGTAAAATTATGAAATTATGACAGCCAGTGGTGGTATCACACTTGATCTTCTGACTGAAAAAAGTGGTTTGAGAAATTTTCCATTTGAAATTTATTGTTTTTCTCATTTTTATACCATGCTTTTCAGAGAAAATCACAATATGAAAACCATATTTGAAGAGTGTAAAGTTAGACTCCAGCTTTTGGAAGATAAATTACCTACATAAATTATCTTGATCTCATTTCACACATGAAATTTATCTTTTCATCCTTGTTTCTTTATCAAATGACTTACTGATATTAATATAGTCAAACATATTTACATCCTACTTTTGGTTAAAATACAATATTTATTCCACATGTGAAGTCTCTGGACACAGTCTGAGGTGAAGCATGTTAAGGTGGCAATCGTTGCATTGGTTAGGTTGTGATTGGCGGATGCAATATTATTTGGTTTGGATTGGGAGATGCATACGGGAAAGTGGGCCCTATCCAAGGGTTCCAGGACTGGGGGAAGTAGGGGCTCTATAGTGGAGATGTGAGGTTCCTGCTGTCTTAGGGTTCAAAAAGACAATCGATAGTTAATGTTATCATTACATTATTTGTTAATTGGGTTAACTTTGAAAAGTCCTTTTGTTAGGGTTTGCTGTACAGTATCCAGTATCTTGTATATAGCTGTGCTATTGGAAGCTTCTAATCTACTTGGTCTAGGCTTTTGAGAGAGTCCACATATCAAATACACAGCCTATATATTAAAAGGATTCAGTTTGTATTTTGAGAAACTTTGAGACATACAATTGATTTTCCCCCTCTCATATTAACTACAGCTTCATTACTCCAGTGAGACCTTTCCTTTTATAGTACACTCTAATTTCATCTCAGGTAGTTCACTTTCTAACAAAGTCCCATAACCTAGATATACACCAGTTTCTGTGAGAGAGAGCTTATGTTCACACGTATCCATAAACTACTGCAAAATATATACCTGAAAGCAGAAGTACACTAGAGTTTGCAGTGAGTGCCTCCCTAACACTTCCTCTCCACTATTCCAAGCTTGGGATCCATGATTGCTCAACAAATTGTTTGGTTTCATATGTTGACTCTCTTTTCAATCACCAGGTTCCAGATGCCACCAGGATGCTGGCCAGGCTTCCCTGGATTGAAGACCCCACCAATGTGTCCTGGAGCTCAGCTTCCCCAGAGACACACCCTACTAGGGAAAGAGAGAGGCAGACTGGGAGTATGGACCGACCAGTCAACGCCCATGTTCAGCGGGGAAGCAATTACAGAAGCCAGACCTTCTACCTTCTGCAACCCTCAACGACCCTGGGTCCATGCTCCCAGAGGGCTAGAGAATGGGAAAGCTATCATGGGAGGGGGTGGGTTATGGGGATTGGGTGGTGGGAATTGTGTGGAGTTGTACCCCTCCTACCTTATGTTTTTGTTCATTAATCCTTTCTTAAATAAAAAATTTAAAAAATACAATATTTATTTTGGGAGGTCTTTCAGTTGGTTCTGGGCTATTTTAATATGTATATCACTGCTTTATTTATTCTTCAGTGCTCTTTTTTATGAGTATCTATGTCAGATGTACATAATTTTCCTTTGCTCTAAAGAATTTTTAAAATGATTCTTTTTCATGAGAAGGCTACTTTCCATAAATTCCCCCCAGTGTTTGTTTGACAAGTGTATAATCCTTTGACTTTTGAAGAACTATATTCACATAGTGAATTCACAAAAATTCTACACTGATTTAAAAAGGAGGTTCAAACACTTTATTATAACCAGAAATGTTATATTAGGTCATGTTGTTCTGACTTAGTTCAGCTTTTTTTTTTTTAATTATTTTATTTTTTAAAATTTTTTATTGTCTTTATTGGATAGAGACAGTCAGAAATTGAGAGGGTAAGGGGAGATAGAAAGGGAAAGAGAAAGAAAGACACCTGCATCCTTGCTTCACCACTCACAAAGCCTCCCCCCTGCAGGTGGGGACCAGGGCCTCAAACCTGGGTCCTTGCATATTGTAACATGTGCACTCAACCAAATAAGCCACCACCTGGCCCCTTAATTCAGCTTCTTAAGTTTATGGACTACAGTAATTATTGGCCAGATTCTCAATGTAGAAGGAACTTGTGTTTTTACTCCTGAGCACTGATCATCTCTATACAGTTTCAACTTTTTGTTGTACTGTTCAGGTGCTTTCATTTTTACTTTTGTTTATTTTAGCAGAAATTCAGAAATATCTCAAGTAATCTATTACAAATCCGTGTTTAATTTACTAAAAAGAAAGAAATAAAGAAAAAAAGTAATGTGGTTGTGTACTGTTAGTGAGGTGTGATGCTTCTCTAGTCTTTTCAGTCTGTGTGCGTTTTAGTGATTCTGTTTTTCTGTCAGTTTCTCATTTGTTAGTTTACTATTTTCTCCTTAGATGAAATGAAGTGGGTAGAATAGACTAGAAGTTACTATTTTCTTTTATCCCTGTGGAAAGCTAAACAAACAACATAAGCTGAATGTATCCCCTATGATTACCTAGGCTGTGAAAATAACCCAGCTGAGTAATATCTGGCTAATTTGTTTCTCGTGAAGACTGGCATGCTTGAGAGGAATAAAAAGCCCTGTAATATGTCAGAAGGGTTTCAACTCGCCATGCTGGGATACAGGGAAAGTTTTTCTAGATATTCGCAGAGTTTGAAAGTTTTAGGGACTTTCTCTGACTGAATCAGATTTTCACTCTGAGCCATCATTAACTACTCAATTGCAGTTTTGGTTATGAGCAAAACTACTTAGCACTGGTTATGAGCATATTTCTTCTCTGGTAAGTTGTGATTCCTTGACTTGCTTATTTCTCAAGTTTTCTAGGTAGCTTTCCCTACCTCTATCTTCACTTAGTCAAAGAATAAATTTTGAATTTCAATTGTTGTTTTTTCTGCTTGTTTGGGCAGTGTAGTAACTTCT
This sequence comes from Erinaceus europaeus, assembly GCF_950295315.1. Lineage (NCBI taxonomy): Eukaryota > Metazoa > Chordata > Mammalia > Eulipotyphla > Erinaceidae > Erinaceus > Erinaceus europaeus. The sequence goes on along the minus strand of NC_080171.1, from coordinate 46,590,887 downwards.
AGCTTTCAAAATTTTACTTACATTATTACACTTTATACAAATCTGTCTATGTGTAGTAATGAGGACTAAGGAAAACTTAAAACTATGTTTTCATTATTCAGAATCTTTAAGATAGTAGATAACCTTAAAGAACTTGAGCTATGCAAAAATTTTTGAGGGAAATAAAAAACTGTGGCCATGGAACTGACCTTTTATATATGCCAGATATAATAAATTATATCAGAATATCAGATGTTTTGAAACTCTGGGAAATTATATAATTATTGTCTTATAAGTAATGATTCTTCTTAACAAAATAATTTGAAAAAAATGAAAAGTCTCTGCATAAAAGTACCCATAAGAAAAATATATTTGGTAGAACTGTCAAGTTAGTCAAAATCCTATTTGGGAAGTAGAATACCTTTTCTTGAAAATACTGTTTTACAGATTTCTTTTTTAAAGTAAGAGATGTTGCGAGAGAGCAAAGTAGATTGCTGGTGTGGTAGCTGAGGGGAAATAAACTATTGAAATGGAAACTCAGATTAAACACTTGCTCTCCTCACATCAAAATCTTTATGCATGTCATATACATAGATCCAAAGAGGACGCTGCACAGAGAAACCAGAGCACTGCTTAGCTCTGCCTAAGGAAGAGGCATACTCATCTCACTCATTCTACTTCACTTTTGTCTGGAGACTTTATTACATAGTACATGATTTTCCAATAGACTAATAAAGTTAGTAGTGCTTCCTATGTGATGTGCTTCATCAGCAAAAATTTAGAGAGCTCAGGTAAATTCTTAAAATATTTGACATTTATAGTTTGAAAGATTCTGTGAAAGAAAACTATTCCAAATTTGCTTTATCAGAATATATTTAATTAGTGATTTAATTAGACTTTTAAATATAATGTTGACTTATGGACCATAGAATTTCACATTTGTTTTGCAATGGAAAGCTTGGTAGTCATGGCAAAAATAGAAACTTTTAAATCATTTAGTTGAAAAATCATGCTTGAGTTCATCTTTGCAGTTCTACCCTATATCAGCTTCTGGTGATTTTGTTGAAAATTTAATTATGCACATCTGGTTAGCAACACTATTTGCTTCAACACATATGGGTCTACTTCAATGTAAGTATTTTTAAGAGGGGTAAACTTAGAAATGAAATGTCTTATGTCCTAAACTGTTGATAGATCTCCAAGTAATTTAGATTTTTTTTTCAAATTATAAAGGTAAGATTTCTTTTATGACATTTAAAATGGTCTAAAAACAGTTGAAAGAAAAAAAAAGTTTTTTATTTTTAGTAATGGTTAAGTCCTAAAAAAAAATTATGCTTATTATGATAACACATATTTTTGGTGGTATGTCATTGACATATAGGTGATAATTTCCAAGGTAATTTCCATCTTTGTATGATGGTTGAATTCTTTTTTTTAAAAAAATGAGGAAATGGCTATGCAAAGAGACTTTCATGCTTGAGGCTCCAAAGTCTCAGGTTCAATTTCCTGAACCACCATAAACCAGAGCTGAGTAGTGCTCTGGTATAAAAAATAAAATAATGAACAAATAGAATATCATTATCAACAGTATGAGTTGAATTTTTTTTTCAGAATAGTAACTCATTCTCATTTACACTTAGTCTTGAAATATGCAAGATATTTTCTTCTTTTTTAATATGTATTTATTTTGATAGGAGAGAAATTGAGATGAGTGTGGAAAAGTTTAGGTCAACATCTCTGATGAACATAGATCCCAAATGCCTCATAAAAATTAGCAAATTAAATTCAAAATGTACAATTCATTTCAAAAATATATTGCTAACAATGGGCCAAAATAATGCTATCAAGGAGAGAACAACAAGAATAGCAAAATAGAAAATGTCTCACTCTGTTTAAGTGAATTATTTTTGCCAAAATTTATTTTTAAAAATAAACCCATTTGCTACTAGAATAAAGCTTACTAAATTACTGCTGCTTTATTTGGTTCAATAATAGTTCAATACACATATCCTCAAATATAAAGGATTATCAAACATGACTTAGGGACCAAAAAAAAAAATCTAAATTCTACTAAACTTTTGATTTAGGCAATATGCTTATAAATTAGTAAAATGATTTTTGAAGCAGATACTGTGCAAAAGAAAGTTTAATCACCATTATCTTCATAGGAATTAGCAGGAATATTTTTCTCTTAGGAAATTGGGCCTCAGGAAATATATTTGTAATGACTATAATTTGATCTTCCCATGAAACCAATTAGATAATGTTATCCCAATGTGACAGAGAGGAAATAGCCCAAACGGATTAAATATATTTTCATAAACATATATATATATATATGAATAGTTAGTAACAATAATTTTGGTAAAATAGATCAAATGAGTCTGCATTAAATAATGGAGCTTTGAGAGAGCATTCATCATGGAGTCATAGCATACATTTTCTGAATTCAAGCTGTTTTGATTAGTAATATTTTAAAATGTAAACAAGGGGCCAGTGGTAGCACACCTGGTTGAGCTCATATGTTATAATGCATAAGGACCTGGGTTCCAGCCCATCGCCTCCCCCCAGTCACCACCTGTAGGAGGAAAGCTTTGAGAGTGTTGAAGCAGTGCTGCAGGTATCTCTCTTCCTCTCTATCTCCCTCCACCTTCTCAATTTCTGGCTGTCTCTGTCCAATAAATAAATAGATAAAGAGAATTTTAAAAAAAACATAAAAAATGGAACAGAATATTTGGCACATAGTAATTTAAATATTAAACATTTTCCTTCTCACTTCCCTTTCTCTTCTATACCTTCCTCTGCTGTCCCCTAAACCCTGCCTACATGCGCCAGTTTACACAGAAACAAGGAAGGCAGTTGGGACAATCCACAATATTTTCTGGATTGGATCTATTGAAACTGCCTTTGTTTTTCCTTAGAAAAGTAAAATCTTACAGGGCCGGTTGGTGGCGCACCTGGTTGAGTGCACATGTTACAGTGCTCAAGGACGCAGGTTCAAGTCCCCGGTCCCCACCTGCAGAGGGAAAACTTTGCAAGTGGTTCAGCAGTGCTGCAGGTGTCTCTCTGTCTCTCTCCCTCTCTATCTCCCTTACCCTCTGGATTTCTGGCTGTCTCTATCCAATAAATAAAGATTTAAAATTTAAAAAAAAATGAAAAATAAAATCTTTCAGTGAAGCTTCACTAAGGAATTCGAGGAATGACTACTGCTCCCCCCATCCCCACCATCCCACCCAGCTTTTGTAGTTGCCAAGTCAACTGTTCTAGTATGATTTTTTTCTTTTTTTTTCCATATAGAGAGAAAGACAAAAACAGAGAGAGAAAAAAAAAAAAAAAACCAACAACAACAACAAAAAAAACACTATAGAACTGCAGCTTTCCCCAATGTTGTGGGAGGGACAGGCTTCCCCGGCTACTTATAGGAGAACATTATTATTTGGAGGCAATTCTCCATGAGTCTTTGATGTGTTTTTCTGTATAAAGGCACCAACAATAATTTGTTCTATACAATCAAAGGTATTTTTTGTGGTGAACATTGTTGGGAGAAAGTGATATATCTCATTTTGAACCAAAGAGCAAACTTAATTGTTTTCCAGCAACTCCAGACAGCAGTGTCTCATGTGGTGGAGAAGGCATATTTGCTTGGCGTTTCCTAAATCCCTGTTCTTTAATGTGTGTGAAGGATTCAGCTGACTCTTACTGTATTGTCTATAGGAACAGAGATTAAGGGATTTAAGAGGATGACTTCATCATGACACCCTGACATCCTTGTACATTTCTACGTAGGAAAAACTTAACTGCACTAATTTATGTCTTGGCAAAATTGCCCTGTGATCCTCTTAGAACATGAGACCATGGAAAGTTTATGGCTAGTGGTCATAGGATAAATTTCCTCTTTTTCTTCTTGTTCTTCTTTTTAACCAGTGCTCTGTTTATGGTGGTACTGGAGATTTGAACCTGGGATTCCAGAGCCTCAAGCACTAAAGTCTTTTGCATAACAAGTGAGCTACCTCCCCAATCCACAGGGCTATTTTCTTTACACCTCCCTACCCCCTGGGAGGGTGTCAGGAAACTTTTTTCCCCACAAACTTCCTGTCTGATGAGGTGTCAGGCTGACTTGTCTCTTGAGGGTACAATTGCAAGCTTTAAAGCTGCTAAGCTGTATCAGGACATCTCCTTCTCAGCAACAAGTTCTCCCAATATTCAGGTTATATTGTCATATCCTGTATCACTTTTTCCTTCCTAAAGAGCAAATGGCATGGAAACTGGAAGTTCTACTTTTCTTCTTTTAATCTATCCACAGACAAACCATGTCCATCTAATAAGGGCTTGCCTTTTCCTACTGGCAGATTGTTCAGCCTTGCATTAATAAGAGAATACAAGAAAATAACTATGCTCTGGTTACTACTTTTGCTGTACTTTAACTTTGATCCAGAAAAGTCATGCTTTCTATTAGCCACCATAAAACTGACAAGCTCCAGTGTTAGTTTGTAAACAGTGTGAAATGTCTGATCACTCAGAGTTCATTGTATAAAATGATATGAAATATAAACCCCAGTTGAATTGAGGGATAGAGAGAGAAAATGTGGATATAGTCTGAGTTTTAAAGTAACAGTATTTACCACATAATCTAATCTCCAGGAAAAAAAAATACAAATAAATATTAAGGTCACATTTTAATTAATAAGACGCTTAAGGCACAAGGTCTACACATCTATAAATCTTAACATAGCCTCCTTACTATCTTATTACTCTACTTTTATTTATTGCTTTACTAGACACATTTTTAATAATAAATCCTATTTAAATTATATAAATAGTTGACTATTTTTAATGAACAGAATCTAGAGGGGATTGGGAAATATGTTTCAGAGCATTTAAAAACACTTTAGGTTCTTTCTTCTATGCTTAGGAAGTCATTATCTGTTGAAATTGGGAGCACTTAAACTGTTTTGAGACTTTAAAATACAGATGTTAAAAAAAGTTATTAGTTTTAAAAATGTTCCTTTTAGGATTTGAATGTACTTCTGTGCTAATTATAACTTTTAATGGTTATAAAGTGCCCTAGGAGACTTTAATGAAGAAGATTGCAAGACTACATTACCATTGTAAATTTTCCTTTCCCATACATGGTGTAAGGATAAAGAAAATGTGTTTGAACACCCAAAGGACAGAGCTAATTGTATAAAGTTCACTAAATGTTCTCAGTTTCATGGTGACCCAGGAGCCATAGAAGGGAATTGCAGACCCATGTTCTGAGAGACTTTTGGCAATATTAGTTCTCTAGAGCTAAGTGAAAATAGGTTGAAAAAAAAAAAAGCAGTGATAATGCATGCTAGCCCTGTATTCTTGGGTTGTTAGGAAAGCCATGAGACAAATGTCTCATGGCTTTCCTAACAACCTGATCTATGTTACTTGATTCAACCAAAAGATGCTATAATATGTAACTAAATGAGAGTAATTCCCTGTTAACTTGCTTAGTCCATGAAGTCTTTCTCTCTGAACTTGCAACAGTTTCATTGAATCATTTTATGTAGTGGTTTCACTTGTAGTCAATCATTTAAGTTAGTTCTATTATGGTTACTGCAGTTCAAGAGGTTAAGTAGTAACATTTCTCTTAATTTTTCTCTTAACGATGTGAACGTTATGTTGCAAGTAGAAAAATGAAATGTTCTTCCTTTTGGAAATGAAACAAGGTAAGTTAGCTCTTCCTCATAAATAAATATCTTCTCCATATTAAGAAATGAATCTCTAAAACTATTTCAGGTAAGTCATGTTTATTTTCTGTATTATTTTACCACTGATGCTTAAAATTACAGATGTGGTTTTGAATTCTTAATTATCTTAGGAAATTTCATGAAATCTCATATAGACCTTTTCTTACTTGATTTTAAATATGGTATTTACATATGCGGGAATAATACATAACTTATATCCTTTTAAATGATTTTTGTAGTAAGTACTATCCATACTAAAGTATTAGCTCATCTGTGACATCTTATAGAGACTGAAAACAAGATTAGCGGGGCCAGGTGGTGACGTACCTGGTTGAGTGCACATGTTACAGTGTGCAAGGACCCAATTTCAAGCCACTGGTCCCCACCTGCAGGGGGAAGGCTTCACAAGTGGTGAAGCAGTGCTACAGGTGTCTTTCTGTTTCTCTCCCTCTCTATCAACCCTTCCCTCTCATTTTCTGACTGTCTCTATCCAACAAATAAATAAATAAATAAGATTAAAAAAAAAGATTAGCAAAAATCACTAGAAGTGCTTCTGATCACTAACAAGTTGTCTCACCATTGTTCTGACATGAGTTTATATATCCTTTCTATATTTTCCATATGGAAAGTATAAATTAGCTGAAATTCCAACACAATAATTATTACTATTTAATGAAGTCAAAATGTCCAGAATATTTTTTTAAAGCCAATTCATGTAGTATCAAGACTCCAAGAAGTAAACTAGATTTATGAATCAATGTTTATACAAAGATTGCATGCTTCATTTTCTGGTCTTTTAACAATAAAGTGTGGGGGTTGGGTGATGGTGCACCTGGTTGAGCACACATGTTACAATGGCAAAGACTGGGGTTTGAGCCTCCTGTCCCCACTTGCAGGGGGAAAGCTTTGCAAGTGGTGAAACAGTGCTAAAGGTGTCTTTCTTTCTCTCTCCCTCTCTATTTCCTACACTCTTGATTTCTGGCTTTCTCTATCTAACAAAGATAATTTTTTAAAAGAAGTTAAAAATATGGTGTGAAAATTAACATTTTCTCCATTCAATAATTAATTTGATGTAAATTTCAAAGGGAAAAATGAAACCACATTTTTAGTAAGCTAAGGAATGATAGCAATGTAATGCAAAACTAATAATGAAATACATGAAGCAACAATTTTATAATAATAATTTTTTAATAATTTTTTATAATAATACATTTTTTACATTATAAAATTGTCTATTATTTTCTACGCTGTGTTTCTAATGCTGAAGCATTAAATTTCTAGAAGATTAAAAACATGTAAGTAAAATATCTGTGTTTTTTTTTTTTACTCTAAAACTTATGAAATTAAATTATAAGGAAAAGACCTACAACTTTCCGTTTTAATACATCATTTCTTAATGTCTTATTCTTAAAAAAATGTTTCATTTGTTTATGGGTGCATGTGCTTTTGTCATTATTTCTTAATATGTAATACTATTTATTTTTTGTTTTGGCCAAGCTTTTTATTTAGTGCTCTGCTTAATATACACTTAGATCATTTTAGTTGGAGGGCAGAGGGAGAGTCTTACAGATTTCTTAGGAAATGTCAGAAAGGAAAAATATGGCCAGCTTTATCACAGTGTTTTCAATATGTATTACTTTTTATGAGAAAATATGTGAAATAGACAGAGACCGAAGTATTAATCAAATCTGGCATTTGTGGTACTAAGACTCAAACGTTGGCCTACTGGTACTTGGTCTTACTCTCTACTGGTAAATTATCTACCTTTCACTATGTTATGGTTTCTACTGTTATTTATTCTAGGTATATCACAAAGTCAAAACTCATTTTCTAGATTCTGTCCTATAATGTCTAAGAATATCCTTGCTGTTCTTAAGATTTCTTCATAGATTTTAGAAGTTCAGATTACTCAGAAAAGACTATTTATAAAGGAATTTCCTTTGTAATAGTTACTATCAGAGCATAAGTTGACTTCCTTCTCAGGATTAAAACAAAATACATAAAAGGAGAAATAATATAGAGAAACATCCCTGTTCTCTGATGACTAGGAGAAAAAACATGCTCTCTCAAATGTGCCATTTAAAGCAAAAAGGGAATTTACATTATTAACTGTATTATCTGCAAAGCTTTTTAATGATTTGAATTTGTTAGTTTTAAACTAAATGTGAAGGTTTATCATTATTTTCTTATGTTATCTATCTATGATTTTCTTCCTTGGTCTCTGAATTTTAATCAGAAGGGAAATGCTATCTTTCTCCTCCACCTCAAAAAAAAAAAAAATCTCACCTGGATTCCATTTTCTGCACATACCTTGCAAGTACCATTATATAGCCACTTTACAGGCTCAAGATGTCAAGATGTCACCTTGTGCTTTTACTGTGCTACCTCCCGGACCACTGTATATGCCTTTTGACATCTGTATATCAACCCTCTTTGGTCAAGTGTTTTCTGTTCCTTACCTAATTTTTAATTAAGTTATGTTTGTTTTTTTTTATTGTTCAATTTTATGAATTATTTATATATCTTAGAGATCATTGTTGTACAAATGCTAGGTAATTTTTTTATATTTATTTATTCCCTTTTGTTGTCCTTGTTTTACTGTTGTAGTTATTATTGTTGTTATTGATGTCGTTGTTGGATCGGACAGAGAGAAATCGAGAGAGGAGGGGAAGATAGAGGGGTAGAGAAAGACAGACACCTGCAGACCTGCTTCACAGCTTGTCAGCTTGTCAAGTGACTCCCCTGTGTGTGTGTGGGGGCTCTAACCAGGATCCCGTGGCCCTACCGCCCGACTCCCAATTTTTTTTTCTTTTTTTAATTATCACCAGGATAATCACTGGGACTTGATGCCAGCACTACCCCTTTCCCTTATGTTTCATTTGATAACACAGATAGAAACCGAGAGAGGAGGGGGAGATAGAAAGAGAGCCACCTGCAGACTTGATTCACAGTTAGTGAAGTCCCCCCCCCCCCCCCGCCCCTTGCAAGTAGGGAGCAGGGATTCAACCAGTCCTTGCACATGGTAATCGTGCACTTAGTAGGGCACACCACTGCCCTGCTCCATCTTTTTCCTTTTAAGTATCATGTCTTTCCATCTGATGCTAGTTTCTTTTGATGGGAAGAAATTTAAGTCTGATGTTATCCATATTTTGTTCTTCTTTTCCCTTGTCAGTAGAGTTAAATCTCCAAAGACATCCCTGAAGTCAATGTTTTTTTCTATGTATTTTATAGCTTTTGGTTTCATCTCCAAGTCTTTTATCTCTTTGATTTTAAGTTTTGTGTATGGTGTATGAAAATAATACAATTTGTTTTGGGGCTCTTCTGAGTCTGTTTGTATGTCATTGTCACACTGTCTTGCTTAATACAAGTTTTGTAGTATAACTTGAAATCAGGTAGTATGATGCATCCATCTTTTTATTTATTTTTATTTCCTGTTAGAATTTCTCTGGTGGTCCAGGAACATTTGTAATTTCAAGCAAATTTCACTAAATTCATTTTATTTTACTAAAGTTTACCACTGATAAGGATTGTATTGAATCTGTTTATACTCTGGAAAGGATAGTGGTTTTAATAATTTTAACTTAGGGGCCAGTGGTGATGTGCATGATTGAACACACATGGTACAGTGCACAAGGATCTGGGTTCAAGCACCCAGTCTCCACCTGAAGAGGGAAAGCTTTGCGAATGGTGAAACAGTGCTGCAGGTGTCTCTCTGTATGTCTCTCTCTCTCTCTATCTCCCCAACCCATTTTATTTCTGGCTGTCTCTATCCAATAAATAAAGATACTTTTAATAATAATAATTTTAATTCATATAACCCATGAGCAAAGTATATCTCTCAATTTTCTTATATTAGTAGTAACTCATAGTTATCAATATACAGGTGTTTTACTTCCTTTGGTAAATATATCCCAAGGTATGTAATTAATTTTTATGTGATTGTGAACTGGATTGTTTCCTGATAGCTTTATTTTGAATTTTTTTAAATGTATTATCTTTATTGATTTATTGGATAGAGACAGCCAGAAATCATGAGGAGGGTATACAGAGGAAGAGAGCCACCTCCCACATTGCTTCATTAATTGTAAAGCTTTCCCCCTGCAGGTGGAGGCCAAGGGCTCAAACCCAGGTCCTATTGTATTATAATATGTGTGCTCAACCAGTTGAACCACCACCTGCCCTCATTTCCTGATAACTTTATCTTCTTCTTTATTTCTCAGTTATAGAAATGTAAAAAAAAATTGTGCATTGACTTTGAAACCTGATACTCTGTTATATTAACTTGATTTTTCTGTGAATTTTTAGTAAATACTTTAGCATATTCTATGTATACTGTCACTTTAAATGCAAATAGTGATTATTTTATTTCTTTTTCAATTTTGGTAGTTACAATGTAGAGTAAGTGGAGTTTAATGACTAACTAAGGTAGATTATGCTGAAGAAACTTGACAGTCCTGCAGCTCCTTAGTTGGGTAGGAAGAGATCTCAGAGGTGCCCAGAGTCAGATTTTCCATTTTATTAGCAACTTACATATTTATGTTTTCGGTAATAGAAAATAAAAACCAAAACATTCTTGTAGCTATCAGTTTTCTCCTCATTTTTAGATTTCTTTTAGCATGTTTGATGGGATGCAGAAAAGATTAAGGGTCCAAGTTCATTGGCTTTATTCCTTGGTAACTTCCTTACAATAGTGTGTAGCAGTTCTCAATAATCTTAAAATATGTATAAGTCAAATTCCCAGCAGCAAATAAATGCTACATTGAAAATCTTTTCATGAAGAAATTAGTATTGTACAAGTAGCATGTAAAAATAGTTAAGAGAATTAAAAAGAGAGGTGCATTACTATAAAGTTCTGAGAACTTTTGGAAACAAGAAAATGAAGCGTTTATCACCAGCCTGAGAATAGGTTTGCCTTGAAAAGACTTGTCTTCTTCTCTTGAGAGTGACATTCACTTTATTGTGAAACCAAAAATAAAACTGAAAAATGTCTCACATCTTCATTCTTGTGTACCTTCTGTGTTAGTATCTCCCCCCTCCCTGACTAATACCAAACAAGAAGCATAGGATAAGAGAATCCTCACTATGCAGTTGGAAGGAGAATGAAGAAAAGTGGTAAAAATTAGAAAAATAGTGAAAATTAGAAAGATGAATCATGATAAATTAATGGAAGATACCTCACATATTTTTATGAACATGTTTTTAAGCTTTAAGCCCTTATATATAATTCTGGAGGGCAGGCAAAACAATTCAACAATATATAATAATGAGAAAGGTTGTACTAGACAAATAGACAAATCACTAAAAAAAAAAACCAGGAAACTTTATTCTACTTGGAGACTTCAGGTAGAAGTTCCTTTCTTTCTTTCTTTCTTCATTTCTTTCTTTCTTTCTTCCTTTCTTTCTTTCTCCCTTCCTTTCTTTCTTTCTTCTTCTTCTTCTTCTTCTCCTTCTCCTTCTCCTTCTCCTTCTCCTTCTCCTTCTCCTTCTCCTTCTCCTTCTCCTTCTCCTTCTTCTTCTTCTTCTTCTTCTTCTTCTTCTTCTTCTTCTTCTTCTTCTTCTTCTTCTTCTTGTGTTTGCCCTTCTTCCGTAGCCAGTTAACAGCGTCAGGTTGAGCCTGATGTAAAGTTTCGAGACCTCCTTTGAGTCTGGAGAGGTGGCAGTCGTTGACTATGTGGGTCATTGTCTGTAGCCGCAGGGGCAGTTCGGGTCGTCTCTGGCTCCCCAGCGATGGAACATAGCAGCGCACCGGCCATGGCCTGTTCGATACCAATTGAGGAGGGCCCAATCATAACGTGCTAGGTCAAAGCCGGGTTGACGCTTGCAGGGGTCTGTGATGAGGTGTCTGTTCTTTACCTCAGGTGACTGCCAACTCTGTTTCCAGGAGTCTGGAACAGAGAAGTTCAGTGTAGGCGTAGGGGACCAGATTGGGTGACGAGACGTCAAGCGTTGGGCAGGGTGGGCAAAGATATCCGCGTATATTGGCAGGTCCGGTCGAGCATAGACGTGGGAAATGAACTTAGATGATGCCGCATCCCGACGAACATGTGGCGGGTCGATGTTGCTAAGAACTGGCAGCCATGGAACCGGGGTGGAATGGATGGTTCCAGAAATTATCCTCATGGAGGAATATAATTTGGAATTGATCAAGTGGACATGGGGGCTACGGAACCATACTGGGGCACAGTATTCTGCAGTGGAATAGCATAATGCCAGAGATGATGATCGTAGTGTGGAAGCGCTCGCGCCCCATGAGGAGCTGGCCAGTCTTGCAATGATGTTATTCCTCGCGCCCACCTTTGCTGCAGTTTTTATGAGATGTTTGTGAAATGACAGAGTGCGATCGGGAGTAACGCCAAGATAGACTGGCTGGGCTTCATGCCGGATTCTCGTATCGCCAAGCTGCACATTAAGCTCACGCGAGGCCGAGGCATGGTGTAGATGGAAAACAGATGATACCGTTTTTGCAGTGCTAGGGATTAGTCGCCATTTTTTACAGTAATCAGATATCAGAGACATGTCTTTCATGAGTGTTTCCTCGAGGGTGTCGAACTTAGATGCCTGAGTTGCACAGCAGATGTCATCGGCGTAGATGAACTTCCTTGAAGAAGTTTCTAGGAGGTGATTGATGTAAATATTAATTAGCGTAGGAGCCAGAACAGAGCCCTGGGGGAGGCCACTTGAGACAAGTCTTCATCTGCTAGACTTGTCACCCAGATGCACCCGGAATCTTCTGTTTTGGAGAAGAAAAGATATAATGTTGGCCACCCATGGAGGCAGGCATCTTGAGATCTTGACTAGGAGACCACGGTGCCAGACCTTGTCATAGGCTGCTGTGAGATCAACAAAGACAGCACCCGTCTTTAAATTCTTCTTTCTTTCTTTCAACCAGAGCATTGCTCAGCTCTGGTTTATGGTGGTGCATGGGATTGAACCTGGGACTTTGGAGCCTTAGGCACTGAGAGTCTCTTTGCATAACTGTTACACTATCTACCCCTGCCAACTGTTACACTATCTACCCCTGCCCCAGGTAGAACTTTCTAATTGTTGATTTTTTTTATTATTATTGTGTAGACATTGTCTTATTACTTATTGTCTCAGGGATGCAATTTTACATCTCTCCAGGGCCTATGTTATTTCAGTGGTCATAAAGAAAAAAAATGATGAAATTCTATTAAATCATAATGATGGAGTCATTTTACACAGACACTACTATTATATCTTATTTAAATAGCTAAGGTAGAATACTGCTTAACTTTTTAAATAAAATTGTGTTCACTTTATCTTATCTATAAAAATGAGTTTCTGAGTGCTGACCATGTTTAGACCCCGCTTTTAGCCTTTCTCCCTTGTCCCACCCATGAATACGCAAATCTTGGATAGATCTTGAAGGAACCAAGTTAAGTGTGATTTGTCAAAAAGAGAAGGATGAATATGAGATCATCTCAGTCATGGACAGAAGTTGAGAAATAGGAACAGAAAAAGGGCAAACAGAGTAGAACTTGGACTAGGTCTGGTATATTTCACCAAAGCAAAGGACTTGGGTTGGGGGAGGGCAGGGGAACTTTCAGGTCCTGCTACATGATGGTGGAAGAAGACCTAGGCTAGGGGCTGAGAGTGTTTTGTAGAAAATTGAGAAATTTTACACATATATCAACAACTGTATTTATGGTAAACCATTAATGCCCTCACCCCTTCCAAAGTGCCTTCTTGTTCACTCCCTTTTTATTTTCATTGTTATTATTAATTATTTATTATTATTATTATTATTATTATTATTATTATTATTATTTTATCAGAGCACTGCTCAGCTCTTATTGATGGTGGGGCAGGGCAGGGGATTGAACCTGGGACATTGGAACCTCAGGAATGAAAGTCTTTTTGCTTAACAGTTAATGCTATCTATCCCTGCCCAAGTTGATTCCATTTTAATTAGTGAGGAAATTCAAAGCAGAAACTTCAATAAAAAATCCTTCACCTTGCTTCACTCTCCCTCTGAAATCAGAAACAAACACTTCTCTTAAGTCATTTCAGGCCAATTTGGAGCAGTAGGCTCCTCTCCTTAGAAAATTCCATGTTATGAATAGGATGCCCTTTATACATACATATATATGTGTATCTCTAGTAGCTTAGCAGTCTCATCATTTTGAACACTGATACTACTTATAGTTGGAGTAGGAGCTACTTCTGTGTTTTCAGAACAATCATCAAAACACATTCAGTAAAACTTTTAAAGAATTGACTTAAACCCTTTTTTTTTAAACCTCCTGGGTGGGGCTGAAGAGCCAGCATAATGGTTATGTAAAATACTTTCATGCCTGAAGCTATGCGATCTCAGGATCAATGCCTATCTCGACCAAAAGTCAGAGTTGTGAAGTCCTCTCGGGCCTCTCTCTTCTGTATCTCTCTCATTCAAATATATATTTTTAAAAATGTTAAGACCTTTTCATGTTTATGATATATGAAAATTGAAATATATTCCTTAACCATTGTTTGTAGAAGCAAAAGCATAATTCTTTTTTCTTCATTACATGTTCTGTCATAGATGTAAGTCTGATTTATCTGAGAGCTAGCCCTTATACTAGTTAATCTATCTAGTTTTTCCTCAGTTCTTACCTCTTCACATATGGTACATGGTATCCTAAGTATACCTTTTCACCTTGTGGTCAATAAAATACCTAATAATTGAACTACTATAGAGTCCAAATTCTCTCTGTTAATGTCCTGGTTTTTTTTTTTTTTTACAATTAAAAAAATTTACTTATAAAATGGAAACATTGACAAGACTATAGATAGGATAGGGGGGGTACAATTCCCACCCCCCCAGAACTCTGTATCCATACTCCTCTCTTGATAGCTTCCATATTCTTTATCCCTCTAGGAGTATGTAATCTCCAGGATTACCATAGGGTGCAGAAGGTGGAAGTTCTGGCTTCTGTAATTGCTTCCTTTATGCACCTGGGTGTTGGCAGGTCAACTTTGAGACATACAATTGATTTCCCCCCTCTCATATTAATTAACTACTGATTTATATGTCTACATTTTGCTAGGAGTGTACATAAACACCATCCGCCGCCGATCACAACCTAACCAACGCAACGAATGCCACCTCAACATGCTTCATCTCAGACTGTATCCAGAGACTTCACGTGTGAAATGACAACCCTTCAGCTTCATTACTCGGGTGAGACCTTTCCTTTTATAGTACACTCTAATTTCATCTCAGGTAGTTCACTTTCTAACAAAGTCCCATAACCTAGATATACACCAGTTTCTGTGAGAGAGAGCGTATGTGCACACGTATCCATAAACTACTGCAAAATATATACCTGAAAGCAGAAGTACACTAGAGTTTGCAGTGAGTACCTCCCTAACACTTCCTCTCCACTATTCCAAGCTTGGGATCCATGATTGCTCAACAAATTGTTTGGCTTCATATGTTGACTCTCTTTTCAATCACCAGGTTCCAGATGCCACCAGGATGCTGGCCAGGCTTCCCTGGATTGAAGACCCCACCAATGTGTCCTGGAGCTCAGCTTCCCCAGAGACACACCCTACTAGGGAAAGAGAGAGGCAGACTGGGAGTATGGACCGACCAGTCAACGCCCATGTTCAGCGGGGAAGCAATTACAGAAGCCAGACCTTCTACCTTCTGCAACCCTCAACGACCCTGGGTCCATGCTCCCAGAGGGCTAGAGAATGGGAAAGCTATCATGGGAGGGGGTGGGTTATGGAGATTGGGTGGTGGGAATTGTGTGGAGTTGTACCCCTCCTACCTTATGTTTTTGTTCATTAATCCTTTCTTAAATAAAAAATTTAAAAAAAGTTTTTATCTTTTTAATAATTCATTTTTATTAATGAAACTTTTCTAGTTACTGGTACCTTTCTTAATCTGCTAAGTACCTGTCAGGTTTTTTTTTTTTTTAGAAAAAAGTCATTTTCATGTGACAGTAAAGAATAATCAAGTGCTAAACTCTATAATATTATATTTGTGTGTGTGTAAGTATATGGAATTTTATCTTATTAATACAGACTATACATGCAGTGTACTGTCCTTACTTTTGTTTTATGGTCTTTACCATAAAACTGCCTTATACAAGAATGAATGCTTCATATATTTGGGCATTGAAATAGATGGGCTATTCCATCTTGACCTTTGGAGAGTCTATATTGAGTTGGGGGCTCAGTTCACTGCTTTAACCATTTACAACACTGTCTTCCAATGGCAAGGGTGTTTCAAATGCTTTCTAATCAAGCATGCACCTTTACTGAAAGGTCAGAATACTAAAATGTTATATATCAGGGTTTAAAAATATGATTCATCTCTCCCATGTAAGAAGTCTAATTAGAAATGCATTACATTCATTCTCTTGGGTTAAAGGTGACCATTAATATCATAGTCTTGCACTGAGAGCTATAGTGCTCACATACTCAGTAAGCAACACATTTTCTAAACCTTTGTTGACAGTATCATTGCTCATAATATTTTGTATGTTTCTCAAGGACTTTGAAACACCTTCACATTCTTTACTCTAAAAATAAGCTCCCTGCCCTCCCCCAAAATAAAAATCCCAAACAATGAAAACACAAAAATAGACCATTATGTTATTTTTGTGGATCAACTCAGGAACTCACTTCTATTCTACCAGTCTGCTTAATTCCACAGAGCAATCACAACAAAATTAAAAAAAAAAAATTACAACTTATATATTATATAAACAACAGAGTCCAAAACTTTAGCCTGGTTAGAAGGTTACCAACATACAATTTTGGAGGGAACAGAGCCCTGACCATAATATTCCTTCTAGCTTGTCAGGTTCTATCCCAGTACACTATCTTAAAATTTTTATTAAATTTTCAACCATTTTGAAAGTTGTAGGTAAAGAGATATGTAAATTATCTCCTGCAAATGACAGTGACTCCGAAAAGTTAGTTTTATTTCCATAGCAGTGTGGGAATTAATATTATTATTCTTATTCTGTTATATTATTAGTCAAACAGGGTTATTAACATGGTTCATTTTTACATTTGCAAGTAAGTCATGAATTTACCTTATGAAAAATTTGACAGTAGTTAAGGAAATATGTATGTTATATAGTATAATATGTGCATTTTTATAAATGTCTGTATCTACTTTATATAACTATGCATATTTCATTCATTCATATAAATGAAGCATTGCATTAAATAAATCTAAATAGGCAAGTAGACTTTATGCAAGACTGTTGTAACTAGAACACTGAAAGAGAGACTGAATCCAAGATGAGCATGATTTAAAAATATTTATTATTTTATATTCTTTTAAAATAGCTTTTCTAGGGGTTAATGATTTATAGTACAATCATGATATCTATGTACAATCTCTCATGTGCAAATGATAGGTATCCAGGTATCTGTAAGACACTCACTCCCCCAACCTATGTCCCTTTTCCCCACCATACAACAGAATGTCAATGTCCCCCTTTTCCTTTCCTTTCTCTTCTTATCCAGAATCTTTTTCTTTGGTGCAGTACACCACACCCAATCCAAGTGTCACCTTATGTTTTCCATGACTATCCTTGTTTCTTAAGTTTCACCTATGAGTTAGATCATTTGATATTGGTCTTTCTCTTTCTGGCTTGTCTTGCTCAATATGATATCTTCAATTTATGCCCAGATCCGACAAAGGAGATGATGTCTATTTTGTATTCTTATGAGACGGAGAAAGAAGTTCAAGCATCATTGGTCATATGCAGTACTAGGTACAGAGGAACTCGGGTTTGCAAAACTTAACGCTTTACCTATTGAGCCTGGTCAAAATGAAAGTTTAAGTGCCCGGATGATCTAGAATTAAAGTAGTGTAGGAGGGAACGTTGAATTTGATTTATGTGACTAGGCTATCTGGGTGCGATAATAGTTGCTTATCAAATCTAGGGTCCTGCTCTCCTATAGAGACTGGGTATTAAAGACCCTAGCTTTATTGATGACTACATCTAAGAAGTATGGCTCCTGTAACCTTGAGAAAATTATTTCTAGAATGTAAAACTACCAAGATGCAGAAAGTGTATCTTTGTAATCATAAACCCTAAGGTTTGAGCTAGTGAAGACATAAGTAGGACAATGGTCTAGTGTCTCTGTCATGTCTTTGTCTCTATTTTCTCATAAAAAAAAATACATCTTGGGGCCAGGCGGTGACACACCTGTGTAAGTACACACATTACAGTGCACAAGGACCAGGGTTCAAGCCCCTGATCCCCACCTGCAAGGAAAAAGCTTGACATGTGGTGAAGCAGGGTTGCTCCTGTCTCTCTGACTCTGTCCTCTCTATCTCCCACTCCCCTCTCAATAACTCTTTGGTTCAGTTTCATTCTTCTGCACATTTCAACTCAGCTTTCCCAGCACCATTTATTGAAGAGATTCTTCTTCCTCCATTTAATAGTTTTGGCCCTTTAATCAAAAATTAGACATCAGAGAGTTGGGTGATAGCACAGCGGGTTAAATCCCAAGGACACCTGTCTAAGGATCCCTGTTCAAGCCCCTGGCTCCCCACCTGCAGGAGAGTTGCTTCACAAGTAGTGAAGCAGGTCTTCCGGTGTCTATCTTTCTCTCCCCCTCTTCTGCCTTCCCTTCCTCTCTCCATTTCTCTTTGTCCTATCCAACAACAATGACATCAATAACAACAACAATAGCTATAACAATAAAACAACAAGGACAACAAAAGGGAATAAATAAATAAATATTAAAATAAATAAATAAAGTTTTTAAAAAGTTAAAAAGAAATTAGATGTCCATAGGTGTGGGGTTTTATTTCTGGGCTTTCAATTCTGTTCCACTGCTCTGTATATCTATCTTTGTTTTGGTACCAGGCAGTTTTTATTATGACGACCTTACAAGATAGTTTGAGATCTGGGAGTGTGATGCCTCCATTTCTGTTTCTTTTTCTCAAGATTGTTTTGGTGATTCTAGGTGGTTTTTTCTTTTCTTTTTTTAATTTCAAAGAAATGGTTGTAATTTTTGTTCTATTCTCTTAAAGAAATTGGTGGGATTTTAATAGATATCACATTAAATTTGTATATGGCTCTGGGTAGCATTTTGATGATATTAATTCTTACAATCCATGAGGATGGGATATGTTTCCATTCCTCAGTGTTTTACTCTGTTACTGCTATTTGCTTTTCTTTTCTACTTTCTGGCATATATCTGATCTTCATTTCTGTAATGACAAATATGAATCTCCCATTGCCATAGCTGGTAACATCAATTTCATAACTTTTCCAGGTTTCCATGTTCATTAAGTTGAACACATAGTCTAGTCTTTAAAAATTAGTTGTTAATCCCATGATCTATATAAGCTAAGTTAATATGCAAGAGAATACTATAAAATGTATAAGAAGTGTGGCATCACCAGCTGCACTGTTAACTGCAAGGAGGCCTAGTAGCAGAAGTTCTAGCTGAGACCATTAGTGTCTGGGAGATGATACAAGTTTTGGGGTTGGTACTTGAATTAAAGTGTTACATGGAGCTTTCCTTCTCCTTTATTTTTTTTAATCACTTACTTTTTTTTTTATTAAAGTTTTTACTCATTGTGAAAGGAAAGACAACCAAAATACCTTTCCCTATTTATCTCCACCCAAAGAGAACTACAATCACACATCAGCATTGTAAAATATTTTTCTGCTTTGTGTATTTAATTTTTGTGATTTTATTACTTTTCAAGATTTATCTATAAATAATTATTTTACAGGTTGTCCTATAGTTACCATCTGCCAAGAAAATAATAAAATGTCAGTGGTCTCATTCAAGTGTACTTAGTAGTCTACAGGTTCTTCCAACTTAGTGGTATAGTTTGAAAATAGAAACAACACAAGACCTGTTGGGGAGGGCACACAGTCTTTCATATTCATATTATTGGCACTTAACAGATGAATTATTTCAGTGAAATAAAATCATATAAGCAAGTTTTAAAAGGTCTAAGTATGAATAATCTTGATAATTCAGTTCTCTAGCAGTTTCATGAACAGTTAGTAGAGAGCCTATTTTAAAGGAATGTGCCACTTAATTTTATTTTAATTACCTACCTCTGTACCTGAGAGGTTTCAGATCAGTGACTCATTCATATAACACTAGCTTAAACTCAAAGTCATTAAAAATGCTTCTCTTCGCCGAATTTTTTATATTTTACTTATTTTTCATTTTACTGTGGGATTAATGAGTTATAGTACAGTTGTTAAAACATAGGTGCAGTTTATCATCTCTTTGTGATAGATGTCTTCAAACACTTTCACTCCTTACTTAAATCTCTTTCACCATCATGGACCAGGACCCACATACATAATATAAATTTTTGTACAACTCTTTGGAAGTATAAATTTCCACCCATTTGCAAGTGTATAGTTTGCTTAAATAAATGTATTCATGTCAGTACATAACTAATACTACCCTCCATCCCTAGATTTGTTTTCTTGGAAAAATTGACTTTATCTATTTAACAATCCTACATTCTTTCTGATAAATAATATGAAGAGAAACTATAACAGTGAAATCTAGAAATGACATGGTACAGACAGGATGACACTTGGTAGGTGAATGCTTACAGTGAAATAAAACCTGATAAGCAAGCATAAAAAATGTAATGCATAGTCTTAGTAATTCAGCCATGGGGAGTCAGGCTGTGGCACAGCGGGTTAAGCACAAGTGACTCAAAGTGCAAGGACCTGGCTCCCCACCTGCAGGGGAGTCACTTCACAAGTGGTGAAGTAGGTCTGCAGGTGTCTGTCATTCTCTCTCTCTCTCTCTGTCTTCCCCTCCTCTCTCCATTTCTCTCTGTCCTATCCAACAACAATGACATCAATAACCACAACAATGTTTAACAACAAGGGCAACAAAAGGGAAAATAAATAAATAAATAAATATTTAAAAAAAATTTTAAAAAGTAATTCAGCCATATAGCAGTTAGTGAGGTTCTGAGTTGGACCCTTAGCAGTGCATATACCAGAGTGATTCTCTGGTTCTTTTTCCCCTCCTTGTATTTTTCCTTAATCTTCACCTCGCCCCCAACAGCTCAACTGTGGTTTATGGTGGTGTTGGGGATTGAACCTGTGACCTTGGAACCTCAGGTACAACAGTCTCTTTGCATAACCATTATGCTATCCCCCCACCCTCTCAATCTTTTAGGAAATATTTTATTTAGGGTTTAAGCAGAGGTGTAACTGGTAGGACACACATGTTATAATGCAGAAGGACCTCACTCAGTTCAAGTCTTCAGTCCCCACCTGTAGGGGAAAGCTTCACAAGCAGTGATTGATATGTATCATTGCACTACAGTGTTGGAAAACGAGACAATCTGAGTGATTAAGTAAGTTGGAGTTATATGGAGATCTAGTTGAATCATGACTGAGTTTCAAATTCAGTCAACATTTCTAGTTTCCTACTTATGAAAAAAAGAGATATTCATATCCTTGAAGGCATAACTTTATTTTCAGAACATGTTTTTGAGCAACTCATTTCTATACATATGAATCTACATAACAAATACTAGTTCCATCTCCATAATATATCAAACTGTTAATAATTCTGTGGGAAATACAAGAGAAAAAATAAATACTTTAAAATTTTCTTTATTGGGGGATTAATATTTTACAGTCAACAGTAAATTTAATATAGTTTGTACATGCATAACCTTTCCCAGTTTTCCACATATACATCCCCCACTAGGTCTTCTGCCATCCTGTTCCAGGATCTGAACCCATCCTCCCACACCAGAGTCTTTTACTTTAGTGCAATACACCAACTCCGGTCCAAGTTCTGCTTAGTGTTTTCTCTTCTGATCTTGCTTTTCAACTTCTGCCTGTGAGTGAGATCATCCCATATTTATCCTTCTGTTTCTGACTTATCTTAGTTAACATGATTCCTTCAAGCTCCATCCAAGATGGGCTGAAAATGGTGAAATTACTATTTTTAATAGCTGAGTAGTATTCCATTGTGTATAGAAACAGAAATATGAAATGCTTCACAAATTTTCATGTCATCTTGCTCAGGGGCCATGCTAATCTTCTCTGTGTTCCAGTTTTAGTATATGTACTGCCAAAGTGAGCACAATTTAAATACTTTTATGTTAACAGTTTCAGCCATTAAAATAATACTTTTTAAACACAAATTTAAATTGTTTATGTATTTTAATGAGATATATAGAAAAGAATCTATATATATCTCTATATGTCTATCTCTATCTCTATCTCTATCTCTATCTCTATCTCTATCTCTATCTATATCTATATCTATATCTATATCTATATCTAGCACTGCTCAGCTCTGCTGGGGATTGAACCTGGAACAAGTCTTTTGTTTAACCACTATGCTGTTTTCCCAACCTTTTAATGATTTTTTTCTTTTTATAAAACATACAACCTGCCTTGAAATTCTAATTGGGCTATGACTAAACTAAAGGGGGGTGTGATGGTAGAGAATCCTTCAAGAAACTGTCAGGTAATACCTGAAGAAAATTTAATATTTTCCAACAATTCTATTTCTCAAACTTAAATAGCATTTCTGAGAGCATAGACTGTTAGGCTACAGTATCTAGGTCAGACAATTGCTGTTATATTTTATACAAATTATTCTAAAGATTAATAGTAACATACCAAGGAACAATTTCTCAGGTACTTCTGTGGGGCCTGGTATTTTTTTCCCTAAATATTCTTGAGCAGTGAAAATAATAGTTCATCCTTTATTATATTATTGGATGACAGAGATATCTTCACTATTTTATCCCACATTCTTAATTACAGCAAATATACTGTTTCCATATTTAGCAACAGGCATATCATAAAGTAAATATTACTGTTGAGTCATTTTTGATACTTTTAAAAAATATTTTGATAGGTTAAATGTTTAACAATCATTACAAACCTTAGCAATTACAAGTTAGAGAATGCAGTGGATGCCAGATTTTTATTCCCTTCTACATTCTGGCACTGTTCCCAAAATCTGGAATTGCTTTTTGCAGTCGATACTTAACACATTTTGGACCACCTTCCCTTCTAAATCATACTGTGAGTAAATCACATTAAGTCTTCAAAAGTATTCAGTTAATTCAAGGTCAGGAGTCCATAGTATTTATTGCCTGATGCATCATGGTTGGGTACACTGCCAGGCACATAGTAAGTATATATTGTCTGAGAATCAAATAGGAACTTAGCTTATAAAGATTTCTCTCCCACTGCACTATCTGCCCCACCCCCAGCAAAATTTAAAATTCTGTAATATGATTTTGGAATATCTGAGATCTCTAAATGGATTGAGCCTGCATATATTTTATGAAATAAGTAGCATTGATTTTTAATAAAAGATATGACCTTTCTTTTCTAATATATCTGAGATCTTTTAAGATTCTCATCCTCAAAAAAGACAGGTTTGACCTGTTTCAAAAATAAAACCTTGCCCTCAAATGCATGTTCTCATGACCTTGAGTAAATGCACACTTTGTAATGTAGGAAATTTGAGAAAACTTAATTTTTACTCTTTTGTGAATCGTATAATTTTTAAAACTTCCTAGAACATATAACCTTAATAGGACTTATGAATTGCCTACTTTATTACTTAAATAAAAATGGCAAAAAAATATTTACCTTAATGGTAAAGTTTGAAAAAAACATAAAGAAAGCTCTTTCACAGATTTTATTTTATAACCCATGGTTTAATAAGAAAATGTGCAAGTATATAGAAACCTATGATGGGTACATACGCAGCTTCTTTCCTTCATATTTTTGCTTATGTGTGCTGTTAAATCAGTTTATGGGACTGTGCAGTAGCACAGTGGGTTAAGCGCATGTGGTGCAAAGTGCAAGGACCATCATAAGGATCCAGGTTCAAGCCCCTGGCTCTCCACCTGCAGGGGAGTCGTTTCACAGGTGGTGAAGCAGGTCTGCAGTGTTGTTAAAATTTCGGAGGCTCTGGCTGGGCTGGCTTGCTTCATGGTGGTGAACAGAGACGCGGAGACAACGGCTGGGCAGGGAAGCTGTATTTCTTTATTCACGAACAACGATTCACAAACTAAGACAAACTAATCACCAAACAGAACTCGGCTGTCTCATTGTGGGCGGCACAAGCACTCCCTCTTACTCTGTAACTCAGGAACTCTCCAACTCTGGACTCTCGTACTTGAGAGCCCTCTGAAACTCTGGCACACTGGAACTCTCTCTTACTCTGTAACTATGAAAATCTCCAACTCAGGAACTCTGTCACTCTCGAACTCAGGAACCCTCTCCCGGGGTCCCTCGGGGCGGGGCCAAGCAGGCCCGCGAAATTAACAGGACTCATCCAATTCTCTTGGCGGGGGGAGGGCTAGAACAAGCCAATGTAAAACATACGACACTGCAGGTATCTATCTTTCTCTCCTCCTCTCTGTCTTCCCCTCCCCTCTCCATTTCTCTCTGTCCTATCCAACAATAGCATCAATAACTACAACAACAATAAAAAAAAAGGGCAACAAAAGTAAATTAAAAAATAGTAAAAAATCAGTTTATTCCTTAGAATAAGAACATTTTTAAAATGTATAACTTAAAGTCTGCATTAAATTGAAATAAGAGCCAGGAGACAACACAACTTGTAAGAAGACACACTTTGGTATACCCAAGGGCCTGGGTTGAAACCTCCAGACACATCATCAGAGTACTTGCCCTGGGAAGTTCTTTTTTTTTTTTTTATGAAATGATTAATTAACAAAACCATAGGGTAGGAGGGGTACAATTCCACACAATTCCCACCACCCAATCTCCATATCCCACCCCCTCCCCTGATAGCTTTCCCATTCTCTATCCCTCTGGGAACATGGACCCAGGGTCCTTGTGGGTTGCAGAAGGTAGAAGGTCTGGCTTCTGTAATTGCTTCCCTGCTGAACATGGGCGTTGACTGGTCGGTCTATACTCCCAATCTGCCTCTCTCTTTCACTAGTAGGGTGTGACTCTGGGGAAGCTGAGCTCCAGGACACATTGGAGGGGTCTTCAGTCCAAGGAAGCCTGGCCAGCATCCTGATGGCATCTGGAACCTGGTGACTGAAAAGACAGTTAATATACGAAGCCAAACAAATTGTTGAGCAATCATGGACCCAAAGCTTGGAATAGTGGAGAGGAAGTGTTAGGGAGGTACTCACTGCAAACTCTAGTGTACTTCTGCTTTCAGGTATATATTTTGCAGTAGTTTATGGATACGTGTGAACATATGCTCTCTCTCACACAAAATGGTATATATCTAGGTTTTGGGACTTTGTTAGAAAGTGAACCACCTGAGATGGAATTAGAGTATACTATGAAAGGAAAGGTCTCACCAGAGTAATGAAGCTGAAGGGTTGTCATTCCACACATGAAGTCTCTGGACACAGTCTGAAGTGAAGCATGTTGAGGTGGCAATCGTTGTGTTGGTTATGTTGTAATCGGCAGATGCAATATTATTTGGTATGGATTGGGAGAGGCATACGGGAAAGTGGGCCCTATCCAATGGTTACAGGACTGGGGGAAGTAGAGGCTCTATAGTGGAGATGTGAGGTCTTAAGGTTCAAAAAAAACAATTGATAGTTAATGTTATCATCAAATTATTTGGTAATTGGGTTAACTTTGAAAAGTCCTTTTGTTAGGGTTTGCTGTACAGTACACAGTATCTTGTATATAGCTGTGCTATTGGTTGCTTCTGATCTACTTGGACTAGGCTTCTGAGAGAGTCTGCATATCAATTACACAGCCTATATATTAAAAAGATTCAGTTTGTGTGTTGAAAAACTTCGAGACGTACAATTAATTTTCCCCCTCTCATATTAATTAACTAGTGATTTATATGACTACATTTTACTAGGAGTGTACATAAACACCATTCCAACCACCAAAAGACTGTGACCCATGCCTCCCACCACTAGTCCCACCCAACACTGGTCCAGGAAGCTGCATGTCTACCCCTCACCACAGGGTTTCTACTTTGGTGCCCTACTTACAATTTGGTCAGGTCCTGCTTTTAGTTTCCCTTTCAGATCTTCTTACTCAACTTCTGTTTTTGAGTGGGATCATCCCATACTCATCTTTATCTTTCTGACTTAGCTCACTTAACATAATTCCTTCTATCTCTGTCCAAGATGGCTCAGACAAGGAGGGTTCATTGTTCTTGATAGCTGCATAGTATTCCATTGTGTGTATATACCACAGCTTTCTCAGCCACTCATCTGTTGTTGGGCACCTGGGCTACTTCCAGGTTTTAGCTATTATGAATTGTGCTGCTATGATCATAGGAGTACACACCTCTTTTTGGTTGGGTGTTATAGAGTCCTTGGGGTATAACCCCAGGAGAGGAATTACTGGATCATATGGACGGTCCATGTCTAGCCTTCTGAGAGTTTTCCAGACTGCTCTCCACAGAGGCTGGACCAATTTACATTCCCACCAGCAATGTAAAAGCGTTCCTCTGTCCCCAAATTCTCTCCAGCATTTGTTGCTGCTGTCTTTTTGATGTATGCCATTCTTACAGGAGTGAGGTGGTATCTTAGTGTTGTCTTACTTTGCATTTCTCTGACAATCAGTGACCTAGAGCAGTTTTTCATATGTTTGTTAGCCTTTTGGATCTCCTCTGGAGTGAATGTTTTGTTCATATCCTCTGCCCATTTTTGGATGGGGTCATTTGCTTTTTTGGTGCTAATTTTGCTGAGCTCTTTGTATATTTTGGTGATTAGTTTCTTGTCTGATGTATGGCATGTGGAGATATTCTCCCATTCTGTGAGGGGTCTCTTTGTTTATGTGATAGTTTCTTTGGATGTGCAGAAGCTTTTCAGTTTGATGTAGTCCCATTGGTTTGTTTCTGCTTTAGTCTTCCTTGCAATTTGGTTTGATTCATCAAAGATGTCCTTGAGGTGTAGGTGGGAAAGTGTTTTACTAATGTTTTCCTCTAAGTATTTGATTGGTTCTGGTCTGACATCTAGGTCTTTGAACCATTTGGAGTTGATTTTTGTTTCTGGTGACATAAAGTGGTTCAATTTCATTCTTCTGCATGTTACAACCCCAGTTTTCCCAGCACCATTTATTGAAGAGAGCCTCCTTTTTCCATTTAATCCTTTGGGCCCCCTTATCAAAGATTAGATGCCCATAGGTGTTGGGATTTACTTCTGGGCTTTCAATTCTGTTCCACTGGTCTGTGTGCCTATTTTTGTTCCAGTACCATGCTGTTTTGATGATGGTGGCTTTATAATATAGTTTAAGGTCTGGGAGTGTGATGCCTCCATTTCTGTTTCTTTTCCTTAAGATGGTTTTGGCAATTCTAGGTGTTTTCATGTTCCAGATAAATGATTGTAGTGTTTGTTCTATTCTCTTAAAGAAGCTTGGTGGAACTTTGATGGGTATTGCATTAAATTTGTATATGGCTCTGGGGAGAATATTCATTTTGATGATATTTATTCTTCCAATCCATGACCATGGGATATCTTTCCATTTCTTGGTATCAGTTTCTATTTCCTTGAGTAGCGACTAATAGTTTTCAGCATACAAGTCTTTCACTTCTTTGGTCAACTTTATTCCTAGGTAATTGATTGATTTTGATGAGACAGTAAATGGGAGTGATTTCTGGATGTCTTCTTCTTCAGATTTAGTGTTTGCATAAAGAAATGCCACTGATTTTTGTACATTGATTTTGTACCCTGATACCTTGCTATATTGCCTAATAACTTCCAGTAATTTTCTACTGGATTCTTTAGGTTTTTCTCTGCATACTATCATATCATCTACAAATAGTGAGAGCTTGACTTCTTCCCTTCCAATCTATATTCCTTTGATTCCTTTCTCTTGCCTGATTGCTATGGCAAGAACTTCCAATACTATGTTGAAGAGTAACGGTGACAGTGGACAGCCCTGTCTAGTCCCCGATCTGAGGGGGAGTGCTTTCAGCTTCTGTCCATTGAGTATGATGTTGGCTGTAGGTTTGCTATATATAGACTTGTTGCTGAGGAGTTATTCTGATGCAGTCTCTGCCCCTAGGTTTTACTACGCCCTGCGAAATCCTAGCAGTGCCCCCTTCAACCAGTCCTGGCCCTACACGTCACCGCTGGTTGTTGCCCTATAAAAAGCCCCCCACCTCCCCTCTCTCTGGGCTCTCAGCTCTCCCTCTCTGAGGTCTCGCTCCCTGCTCTCCCCCTGTGGTTAGGTAGTGGGGACAGCCATTGCCGGCTGGCTCCACGTGGTCTGAACCAACCCCCCCCCCCATCCTATAATAAAGATTTTTGTACCCCTTTGCTCTGGACGTCTGCTCTCTTCTCCACGGTGAAGCCTGACACCAGACCACCACAACAACATCTAAATGGATGGCGCTTGAGCGTCGGGCCCATACCCGGCCGTCGCTGCAGTTTTATCCGGTAAAGCGAATGATTAGAGGTCTTGGGGCCGAAACGATCTCAACCTATTCTCAAACTTTAAATGGGTAAGAAGCCCGGCTAGCTCAGTCGGTAGAGCATGAGACTCTTAATCTCAGGGTTGTGGGTTCGTGCCCCACGTTGGGCGCCAGATGTTGTTGTGGTGGTCTGGTATCGGGCTGCACCGCGGAGAAGAGAGCAGACGTCCAGAGCAAAGGGGTACACAAATCTTTATTTTAGGATGGGGGGGTTTGGTTCAGACCACGTGGAGCCAGCCAGCAATGGCCGTCCCCACTACCTGACCACGGGGGGAGAGCAGGGAGCGAGACCTCAGAGAGGGAGAGCTGAGAGCCCAGAGAGAGAGAGGAGGGGGTGAGGGGGCTTTTTATAGGGCGACAACCAGGGATGACGTGTAGGGCCAGGACTGGTTGAAGGGGGCACTGCTAGGATTTCGCGGGGCGTAGTAAAACCTGGGGGCGGAGACTGCATCAGAATAACTCCTCAGCAACATAGACTCCACTATCTTGAGGAATTTCCCATCTATTCCCATTTTTTGTAGAGTTTTGAGCATGAACGGGTGTTGGATTTTGTCAAAGGCTTTCTCTGCATCTATTGAGATAATCATGTGGTTTTTGGCTTTGCTTTTATTGATGTGGTGAATGACATTGATTGACATATGGATGTTGAACCAGTCTTGCATTCCTGGGATGAATCCCACTTGGTCGTGATGAACAATCTTTTTGATATGTTGCTGTATCCGGTTGGCCAAGATCTTGTTTAATATTTTGGCATCTATGTTCATCAGAGATATTGGTCTGTAGTTTTCCTTTTTTGTTCTGTCCCTATCAGCTTTTGGTATCAGGGTGATGTTGGCTTCATAGAAGGTGGATGGGAGTATTTCTGTTTCTTCAATCTTATGGAAAAGCTTAAGAAGTATGGGTACTAACTGTTTCCTGAAAGTTTTCTAGAATTCATTTGTTAAACCATCTGGTCCAGGACTTTTGTTGTTGGGGAGGTTCTTAATAACGGTTTCAATTTCTTTGTCTGTGATTGGTGCATTTAGATTTTGTAGTTCTTCTTGGTTCAGTTTTGGAAGGGCATACGCTTCTAAGAATTGTTCCATTTCTTCCAGATTCTCTAGCTTGGTGGCGTATAGTTCTTTATAGAAGTTTCGCAGGATTCTCTGGATTTCTGTGGTGTCAGTTGTGATATATCCTCCATCATTTACAATTCTATTAATTTGAGTCTTCTCTCTTTTTTGTTTGGTGAGTCTGGCTAAGGGTTTGTCAATTTTGTTTAATGCCCTGGGAAGTTCTTTGGGTAATGGAGCAGTGCTATGATGTCACTTTTCTTTCTCTAAAACTCTAGAAAAAACTGAAATCACTCTTTACTCCTCTTAATGGTATGCCTTAGAGTTAAAAACTCTAAGGTACACATGCATAGACTATTCTAATTAAAACATAATGTGATACATAAATATATGAAAACATTCTTGTAGTTTCCTTTAGATTTTATATTAATAGATGTAAAAATCTTTTTTTAACTGTCTTTGAATTCAAATGAGACTTAATCTTTTCTCTGTCAAGAGAAGGAGCTTGAGACAGCCTTATTAACAAAATTAACTTTACTGTCCTTGACTTTACTGCGATAAACCACACTCAGTCTGTGAAGGGGTAGTGAGGGACATGGGTGTCAGGCGGGGAGGGCATCATGGTAGAGAAAAAAAACTTGATGGTAGAATGGTGTGCAACCATCTATCATGGAATGATTAAAATTGTACCCAGGTGACAGCTATCTTGCAAGTCATTATTCCCCTAATATAACTATTTGAAAAAGAAAACGAAATAAAATTAGAACAGAGCTATATTCTGCCAGGTTCAATAGTTACAGTATGTTCTGATCTGGATTGGCAGGCAAGAACAGCCATTGGTTGGGATTATTGTTATACAGTGCAGATAAAAACTTGATCTGCCAAGAACTGTGTGCTGGTGTTTGGAAGTCCCCACCACCTTCTCTGTCTGGGTCAGATTCCCAGTGGCTGAGCCCTTAAGATTTACTACCATCAGGAGTCTGGTGTAGTACAGCGGGTTAAACTCATGTGGTACAAAGCACAAGGACCAGCATAAGGATCCCAGTTCAACCCCCCCCCCCCAGCCCTGGCTCCCCACCTGCAGAGGAGTTACTTCACAAGTGGTGAAGCAGGTCCTGCAGGTGTCTATCTTTCTCTCCCCCTCTCTGTCTTCCCCTCCTCTCTCCATTTCTCTCTTTCCTATCTAATGACATCATCAACAATAACAATAATAACTAAAACAAAGGCAACAACAAAAAAAGAGTAAATAAAAAAATATAGAAGCAAGCAAACTGATTCTAAGACTTGTGAAAACTATGGTAGTTATCTTTGGGAGGTGGGAAGGTGGGGACACAGAATTTTGGTGGTGAGCGTGCTGTGGAATTATACCCTGTAATCCTATAAAATAATAAAAAACCTAAATACAAAAAATTAAAAAGAAAAAAAAGCCTAACACTAAGGACTAACTCACCAATCCCCTGGTACAGCTAGAAATACAAAAGTGTCTTAATGTTCAAGGACCTCAGCCTTCCCAAAACCTCATTTCTCAATTGTTCTTCTTACCACTTGCTGCAACTCTTGAAGAGAATTCTTAAATAGAATTCTGGATATTTTTTAAAAATCATGCCTATGAAGTAGGTGTGAATTGCATCATTTTCTTGAGAAAAAATTTTTTTTCCTGGTGATAATTAGCTAGAAAAAGCAGGGAACATGGTCTGAAAGGTAGTGCAGTAGATAAAGCATTGAACTCTCAAACATGAGATTCCAAGTTCAGTCCCTGGCATCAGAGTTATGTCTGGCTCTTCCTGTCTTTCTCATGAGTAAATAAATAAAATCTTTTTTAAAAAGGGGGGGCCTTCCTCTAATGATAGAACAGTAACATAAGTTTAAATATATATATATATCTTTTTTTTTCACTTTTAAATCAACAGTGAAGGGACACTAAGTGAGGGACAACATAGGTCACCATCTTGTGATATCACTCTGTACTATAAACTAGACTAAAGACCTTTGAGTTCATGAAATTTAATGAAATTTCATGCAAATTCACTTCCATTCCAGGGTCTACAATAGTTTTCATGTATCCATTGACATCTCCAAACTTCAATAGTTTCTCTGTTCCACCACAAGTGTAATTTTGAAAAATCAATTAACTCTTAAATTTGAAAAGGTATTACTGAAGTTTTGTACTTCAATTTTTTTTCTTTTCTTTTTTTTAATTTAAGAAAGGATTAATTAACAAAACCATAAGGTAGGAGGGGTACAACTCCACACAATTCCCACCACCCAATCTCCATAACCCAACCCCTCCCCTGATAGCTTTCCCATTCTCTGTCCCTCTGGGAGCATGGACCCAGGGTCATTGAGGCTTGCAGAAGGTAGAAGGTCTGGCTTCTGTAATTGCTTCCCCGCTAAACATGGGCGTTGACTGGTCGGTCCATACTCCCAGTCTGCCTCTCTCTTTCCCTAGTAGGGTGTGTCTCTGGGGAAGCTGAGCTCCAGGACACATTGGTGGGGTCTTGAATCCAGGGAAGCCTGGCCAGCATCCTGGTGGCATCTGGAACCTGGTGATTGAAAAGAGAGTTAACATACAAAGCCAAACAAATTGTTGAGCAGTCATGGACCCAAATCTTGGAATAGTGGAGAGGAAGTATTAGGGGGGTACTCACTGCAAACTCTAGTGTACTTCTGCTTTCAGGTATATATTTTGCAGTAATTTATGGATACGTGCGAACATAAGCTCTCTCTCACAGAAACTGGTGTATATCTAGGTTATGGGACTTTGTTAGAAAGTGAACCACCTGAGATGAAATTAGAGTGTACTATAAAAGGAAAGGTCTCACCTGAGTAATGAAGCTGAAGGATTGTCATTACTCTCGTGAAGTCTCTGGACACAGTCTGAAGTGAAGCATGTTGAGGTGGCAATTGTTGTGTTGGTTAGGTTGTGATCGGCGGATGCAATATTATTTGGTATGGATTGGGAGAGGCATATGGGAAAGTGGGCCCTATCCAAGGGTTCCAGGACTGGGGGAAGTAGAGGTTCTATAGTGGAGATGTGAGGTGCTTGCTGTCTTAGGGTTCAAAAAGATAATCGACAGTTAATGTTATCATCACATTATTTGGTAATTGGGTTAACTTTGAAGAGTCCTTTTGTTATGGTTTGTTGTACAGTATCCAGTATCTTGTATATAGCTGTGCTATTGGATGCTTCTAATCTACTTGGTCTAGGCTTTTGAGAGAGTCCGCATATCAAATACACAGCCTATATATTAAAAAGATTCAGTTTGTGTTTTGAATAACTTTGAGACATACAATTGATTTTCCCCCTCTCATATTAATCAACTAGTGATTTATATGTCTACATTTTGCTAGGAGTGTACATAAACACCATTCCCACCACCAAAAGACTGTGACCCATCTCTCCCACCCTGTACTTTAATATTTAAAGCTGTCAATAAACCTTTGTTGTACTTCAAATGAATCTTTTGACCATTTATGGTTTAATGACATCATGCATCTTGGAAAATATTTTATTGCATTTTCACATTTTTCAAATATGACATATTTCTTTGTGTATATATAAAAATTACTTTTGCTAATTATGACCAGTGATTTCCATTAAGAGAACCCTTTCGGCTTAACTGATGATTTTTTTTTATCATTTTTATTCGGGGGTTAGGTTTTCAGTACAGTTGCTGATACATGCGTATACTCTCTCATCTTTCCATGATAGTTCTCTGCAGAACACTGTCACCCATCATTTAGGCCTTTTTCTACATCGGAAACTGAGCAGTTAATTGTATTGGGTACATTTTTTCCAACAATTTTTAATTTGCACTAGAATATACTAATCTTAGTACTGAAAATGCATAGTTTTAGTTGCTTCCCTTAAAGTGAATTATTCTATTAGTTCTTGCTATAACATTATGCTTACATAACTAACAAGGACCTCAATCTGCTTAAGTAAATTTATCTCTCAATGCTCTTTCAACTGAAAGTTGTACTTCATAAAAAATTTAATTACCTCAATGTAAAACTCAAACAATTTTAATCTCATCACTTTTAAAGATTGTGCTATACCTCTTCTCAATATTACAGTATTTCATAACTTGAAAAATTCAAACATACATAAACAGTTTATATTTTCAAAGTTAATCACAGCTTATTGTATAAATTTAATTTTTGTGTTGATTTTAATGACTGAAAACTATTCTTTTTGTTATCAAAGAAATACAATTTGCATTTTAGTATACAGATTTTTATCACTAGTTAAGTATAAATATATTCCCTTCTAGTGATTTTAAGTCCTCCTTATTTATTTAATACTCTTTCCATCTTCAATATACTCTTAGTTTTTTTTGTATTATTGCATGCCTTTTTTGTTACTGCTTTATTTTTACTAAATATTCTAGTAATGTTTTCATTTACTGTTTTATAAAATTTATATACATTCATTATAGCCAGACTCAACCCATTTTTTCAAACAAGCGGTTAAAGGCATGAGTCATTCTCTTACAGTTTTCTAACTTGCTTTACAGATGCCATTCATAGTGCTTTTGTAGTTTTAATAAATATTTTATTTATTAATGAGAAAGATAGGAGGAGAGAGAGAGAAAGAACCAGACATCACTCTGGTACTAGAGCTGCTGGGGGTTGAACTTGGGACTTCATGCTTGAGAGTCAAAATGCTTTATCCATTTCACCAACTCCCAGACCACATGTTTTTGTATTTTCTGATATACACACAGTTGATGGACTGAACTTTCTCCTCATTAATTGAATTCATGAAAATGTATGTAGACAACAATTTCTAGAATTTCTTTGTAATAAAACTCAATCCAAAAACTGAAATTATTTATATCTTACCTCCATACTTTTAAGAGCTTCAATAGTAGACACTCGGTTTTATTTCTTTCAGAAAAGTTACTCAGTCTTCTGTTGTAATACTGATGAAAATCTAATTCCATATTGACTATCATTTCTGTAACAAGTATGTATTAATGTATTCATTATTCTTTGTTTATAAAAAGTTCTGATAGGTATAGGCAGTCAGTTCAATGGGATATGTCTAGATGGAGAGATATTTCATGTAGTTTGATAAAATCAAACTACAGACTCATTTATTAACTTATGCACATATTTTCAGTGTTAAATCTCTTCAAATAATTGATTTTTATTTTCACTTCTTTCATTCTATATCTAATACATTTGTTAGACTCTGAGTCAATACCAATGACATAAATATACAGTTAACTGAAATTATTTTGAGTCTAGTGGTTATGATCGCTATACTAATACATCTTGTAGAGCAGGAATATTTTTCTCTGGTGCCTTTAGGCACACAATTTGCAGTAATACTAGGTTCCTGAGCTAATGAATCAATAAAACAAGATACTGCATCTACCAATTTCCAATATAGTACTATCAGATTTGGAGCTTTGTGACCTTATAGCTCACTATTTGATAATTGTGTGTTCTATAAATAAATGTATATTTCTAATAAAATAACTTGAAAAATATTTCTTATACTTATAATTAAGAAACCCAACTTCTTCAAATGCCAGTATCTTAGCCTAGTTTTGTTGGTCACAATGAAATAAGTGATTGTGCATGTTAGAATGGAGAAAGGAGTCATTATCCCTCACAGAGCCTTTCAGTCTTCACAAAAAGTTCCATTTAGCAACTTTTCATCTCAAATTCTAGGGTTCAGCAGCTTATATCAGCCCTACCTGCTTGGAGGTGACTCATAAATGTGTTCCAAGTAGTAGCTTCCTTTCTCCAGTTCAGTTATAGTATTAACTTGTTCTGCTAGTTGACCTTTTAGTTCAGCTATTTCAGCTTTCATTTCTCAAATTACCTTGAGGTAGCTTGTATTTTCTTTGAGGTTATTCTCTGTTGTTTCCCTAATTCTGATAGCTCTTTCCTCCATAGTAGTCTCCATTTCTGTGATTATTAGGTTTACTATCACTTGCATACTTTTCTTATCTATGGTTACTTCCGACTGATTTGGAGTTTCTTCTGGGCTCCTGTCCCGATTCATTGTGACAGCAGTTTTATTTTCTCTTGATTAACCATTTTTTTTTAATTGATGTGGTTTTTATTTTTTCTTTTCTGTCATTCTTCAGTTGTGTTTTGAGTACAAGCCATGCTATACTAAAGACCTTTATGACAAGTCACAAACCTCAGAAATTATAGAAACTGTAACTGAGGCAAGGATTGATGCAGTTCAATCAATATCATTTAACCAAATAATACCTCCAGTCCAAGAAAAAATAGCAACCAAAAAAAGAAAAAGAAAGAGAATGAAAAAAAGGGGGAGCAAGAATAGACAATTATGCAATTCTACTGTCCACTATAAATTCAAGTGATAGAAAGGGAAGTAGAGAAGACCCCACACATAGAGTCCACTCCAAGTCAGATTTCTTCTCCTAAATAATTCATAAGTGAGTATCAGTGAATTCAGAAAACAAAAGAAGGATGAAGGAAGAAAAGAATAAATAAAAAAGGAAGGAAGAAAGAAAGAAGAAAAAAGGAAGAGCAGTGAAAGGAAAGAGTTTTTTTTTTTGTTTGTTTTTTAATTAGCTAGGAGGAGGGGAAAAGGAGAGAAGAGGTAGAGAGAAACAAGTTCCTCTCACAATGGATAGGACATCCAATATCCTAGCAGTGGAAAAAAAAAAAAAACAGTTAATTTTGGTCAACCTGAAGAAAGTGGGTGGAAAGGGGATACGTGTATATAATAATAGTAGTAATAAAATAGAATAAAATAGAGTAGAAAACCCCTAACAGTAAGTCTACACCTTGGACTGCTCAATTGGCTGCAGACAGCCTGGACAAAGACAGCCAATTGTGAGAGGAATCCAAAAACCCCTCCAGCTAGTCTTTTGTTTGGTCAGGTGTTTTGTTACTCAAATAGAGATCCAGCTACTTAAAAAAAAAAGAGAGAAGTTAAAGGAAGAGAGTTGGAATGACACCCCTGATGAGCCAGGAATCTTGTTAAAGAAAATAGCTCAGTAGGGAGCCTGCTAGGAGAGGCTGAGCTACCCTTACCAGCTGGTATTGGGGTTGGAGGGGGGTGAGCTCAGAAATAACCAAAGGATTTTCCTTTGTTCCCTGACCTCTGTTTTTCAGCCCAAGAGGTCACTCTGACCAGCCTGTGTTTACCCTCCTATAGACAGCCCAATATCCTACCAGATCCAGCGGATTCTGGGTTGCAGGCTGCTGCCTCTTGGAGCTGGCAGCTGTGGATCCAAAATCGTCATGTTGGCTCCGCCTCCTCACCAGTAGCTTCCTTTCTCTACTTTCCTTTTCTTTTAACACTGCTCAGCTCTGGTTTATGGTAGTGCTGGGGATTGAACCTGGAACTTTGGAGCCTCAAGCTTGAAAATCTCTTTGCATAACCATTATGCTATTTACCCTAGCCCTCTACTGCTTCTTCAACTAAAACATAACTATATTTTGTAAATACCGAAATGTTAAAATGTTTCCCAAGTAAATACCTCAGTAGTTGTTCTCATACCTTTTCTTTTAATTTTTATATTTCTAGACATCATTGCAGTGAGGTTCAGGACAGGTTAGACAGTGCTCAGACTGCCCTCATAAAACAGATGGCAGGGTATGGGGGTAGATAGCATAATGGTTTTGCAAAGAGACTGTCATGCCTAAGGCTCTGAAGTCCCAGGTTCAATCCCCCCGTACCACCATAAACCAGAGCTCTGGCGTTTCTCTCTGTGTCTTCCTTTCACTGCATCTTTCTCAAAAATAAATACTTAAAAAAAAAAGTTGTAAAAAAAGGAAAAACAACCTGCATTTAAAAAATTAAAAAAAAAAAACAACAGATGGCAAACTTATTTTATTGTAAATAATTATATTACATTGGCTGTGGCCTACTGAGTTAATTTTCTGACATCCCTGTCTTCGTAAAATTTATCATCATTGTTGTATCACTTATTTAGATAAAAAATACTTGGGGGTGGGGTGGGCTACAGTGTAGCAGCTTAAGCAGACATAGTATGAAGCAAAGATCTCTGTTGAAACCTCCCCTCCCACCTTCTCCTCGCCTGCAGGGGTGGTTGCTTCACAAGCAATGAAGCATGTCTGCAGGTGTCTCTCTTTCACTTCCCCTCTCTGTTTTCCTCTCTTCACTCAATTTCTCTCTGTCCTATCCTATAAAATGAAAAAAAAAAAAAGGCCACCAGGAGCAGTGGGTTCATAGTACAAGTACCAAGTACCCAGTGATAACCTGGAAGCATAAATAAATAAATAATTTAAAAAGTAGGTATCAGGCTCATTCAAATAGAATGTTATTTTAAGACCAAATACGGAATGATGATTAAGTATAGATGAAGGTAAAGAGAATAGTGCACATTACTCATTGCTCCTATATTCTATAGCATACTATCGTTTGATAGCTCTAAAGATTGAATCTCGCTGGCTCAATATCTTAATTTTCAGTAATTCTCTTAATTTTTAAGTATTATCATAGAGACAGAAAGAAGTAGGGTTAGAGAAGGAGAGAGAAAGAGAGAGATACATCAATGCTTCACCAATCACAAAGCTTTCCTCCTACAGGTGAGGGTCAGAGGCTCGAACCTGGGTCCTTTTGCACTGTAACATGTCACTCAACCAGGTGCACCATCACCCGGCCCCTCACCCTCATTCTTAAAAAAAAAATTAATAGTTATAGAGGTCGTTTAACTTGAGTATTTTCTACAAATTGTCATTTAGTTATTCACTAGACAACGTTTGTGATTTGATTGTATTCTGGAATAAGGTGATCTCAGAGCAATTAGTTTTATGTCTAGACTGAAGAATATAAACTTTCTAGATGTCACATAAAATTTATCATTTTATTGTCTTACTAAGCACATTTAGACTATAGGCAAATTTTGCTCCAGGATCTGTCCTCAAGACAAAAATGATTGAGCTTAGTTTATTTTTATTTGAGTTTATTTCATCTCACTCTCACCTGATCTGGGTCTTTTTCATTTGGATTTTTTTTACTTTGGCTAATGCCTTATGAAAAGTCTAAGACGTGTCACATTTGTTAATTCCCTTAATAAATTAATTTTTTTGCATAGATGAGACCTTGAACATGCATGATTTCACCCCTTCCAGCTGCTTTTTCATTCATATACAAACAGAGAGAAAAGTCACCAGAGGAAAGCATCAGAGCTTCCCCAGTTCCATAGCACCTCTTCTGTGGTGCTGGTGCTTGAACCTGACAAGGCAAACTCCTTACATGGTTAAAGCTATCTCAGCCCAAGTCAGTTTTAATTTAATAGAACTTTAGTAGTATAAGATGGAGTGAGAGGGGCTGAGCAGTGGTGCACCTCCTTGAGTGCACACATTACAATACACAAGGACACAGGCTCAAGCTGCTAGCAGGGGTTGGGGGGTGGGACTTCATAAGTGGCAAACAGTGCTGCAGGGTCTCTATTTCTCCCTTCTGAGTTTCTTGCAAATTTAAAAATAAAATCATTATGAACTATATATTTTTCATGATACTCAAGAGTTGCGGCCAGAAATACAACTCATTGAGTAGGGTACGTGCCTTGTCATGTTTGAGGTTTAGACTTGTTTGCACCGGGAGATATTCTAATGCTGTGGTGTCTCTCTTTCTCTCTGCTATCTCTGTAAATCTCTGAATGAAAACAAAGGAGTTCAAGGAGCTGTGAAAATTCATATGTGTCAGACCATAAAGGCCAGTCCTATTTCAGTTGTAAGTTTAGTAGTTTTTTTTTAATTATTATTTTAAACATGATTCCTGTGTTTAAAAGAAATAGTTGTGATTATCCTACAGTAGAAATAACTAAATTCATGGGAGACTCAGTACATAAAATAGAGGATGATCTAAATTTTTGGTGGGAATAAAATTGTGATTCCTAGCACAGGGAGCTAAGACATTTGTGCCCATGTGTCAGCAACTGTACTTTAAGTCCTTATTTCCACAATAAAATTATCTAAAAGAAATAACTGGATTTAGATTCATAATATGAACTTAGTAAATTATGGTGATATCTTAACATTCTACTATAGCATTAAGTACTAAGTCAAAAAATGTGAAAGTAAATCTGTAAGAATAGTTTCCCCAAGGTCTAATAATAGTGCATTACTTTGCCATGAGCAAAATCCAAGATCAAGCCTGGACCCCACTATATTGAAAGAATCTTTGCTTTTGTGTTTTTTTCTCTTCTCTCTGATGTTCTGCCTCTTTATCTCTATCTAAAAAAAATTCCTTTAGACAAATAAAAAACAATCTTGCTGAAGATTTTATTTTTCCTATATCGTAATATTTCTACTATGTTGCCTTCTTATAGTACCTGAATTATATTTATTGCTTAGTATGACTAAAGAAAAGTGAGTATATACAAAAAACCCCATTTGTTAAGAGCATGATCAAGGTTAATAAAATTCTAGATAATTTTCATTTTAATTTTTTATCATTTAACTGATTTGGTTTTTAAGCAGATATACAGAGACTACTGGATATAATCTTAAACTATAGAATCAACTATGTAATTTTTATACATAGTTCTTACATCAACTAATACATATATCACCTTGGGAAGTTACTTATTTTGAAACTTTTCTACAATTTTTATTAAAAGGTTAATGATTTACAGTACAGTTGTTGACACATGGGTGAAATTTTTCATCTCACCACAATTGGTGTCTGCAAAGTACTCTTTTAAAATTCACTTTCTTCTGACAAAAATGAAGCAAGAATGGTATCCTGAGGGTTATTGAGTACATTAAATGAAACAGACTTTAATTTTCATAGCTCCTAATCATGGTTTTATTCATTCAACCATCACTGGTTTTGTTTTGTTTGAAGATACAGTGTAAGAACTGGTTGACATTTCTATGTATATGAAGCTCATATAGTAAATGTAGGAATTAAATGATGTATAAATGTAATGCATAAGTAATATAGCAATAAGTGTTGGAGAAACAGCATGGAGATGATATAGGAAATACTATAGATTTTAAAAGGATAGCCAGTAAGTGAATCAAGGAGAAAACAATTATTTGAACAATAGCCTGAGGATAGGCCATACTTAAATTTTCTAATTTATGTGTACTAATAAATATTATGTTCAATGTCTGGCTTGAATGTTCTGAGAAAAAACAAGGTAGTCACCTTTCTCTTCTGAAACTCATTATTATTTATTTGGAAATATTTTCCATGATGAATTTGGCTCTAAGTTTGATAGTATACATAATTCTGATTTGATTGAAAGTCTGAGAGAAATTTCCAACACTTCCAGTTAAGTATTGCTAACTGGTAATATAAATATCCCCATTATCCTTTGATTCATATTAGAATTATCCTACCATTCATTCATTCATTTTATGCCTGAATTCAGTCATATTCTTTAATTTTCAAAAAGGAAAAATAATAATAGGAATAGATAGCACTTTAATTATTAAGAAGTTAAAATATCATCAGAGTTTGACAAATTTTAATGTGTTATCCACACTGTCAAGAAGGACCCTTTAGCAGTTACACAAAAAAAAATTCAGACCGCCCTAACATTAAATGTGAAAGAGCCAAGTACTGAGTCTACACCTAATGTTCCAGTTCATACCAAAACTCGTCCTCAGTGCATCTTGAGGTTACCTCAATGGAAGAGCTGAAGAGGGTAGGAGATTACTGACACATTTTTTTATTTTTAAAGGATTTAAAAAATTTATTATTATCTTTATTTATTGAGTAGAGATAACCGGAAATCAAGAGGGAGTGTGGTGATAGAGAGGGAGAGAAGACAGAGAGACACCTGCAGCCCTGCTTCACCACTCGTAAAGCTTTCCCCTTGCAGGTGGGGACCAGGGGCTCGAACCTAGGGACACGTGCTCAACCAGGTGTGCCACCACCTGGCCCCATTTTTTACACTTATTAATTTTAGAGAGACAGCATGGTACTGAGACTGAACTCCAAAGTAGTCATTTTGTGTTACTATGCCAAGTTTAATTTTGTAATTTCCATTTTAAGCACTGACTCAAAGTTATACTGATGCAATAATCTCTGAGAATACTAATTGTATGAACTTGATATGTTGTATATTCTCAGATGTCCACATAATCTATATAAAGATTAACATTTTCTAAATCTTTTCAGGAAATAACATTCACATGCAATTGATATAAGGAATTTTTACTAGTTTCAGATGTACAATGTAATGATTTGAAACTTTTATACAATGCAAAATAACATCTGCTTTTAGTCTATTTCCCACGGACTCTTAGAAACTATTTGTATGTGCAATGCTGTAATTACACTGTATCCCTTGACATTTTATAATGATATTGATACCATGCCACCTTTTCCCTTTCATCTATTTTTTCTCTGCCCCTGACCATCTAGTAACCATAAATATCTTATTTTTGGTTATAAGATTGGTTCAGTTGGTGGAACAGGGCAGTGGAACACCCAGTTGAGTACCTGTGTTATAATGTGAAAAGATTTGGGATCAATCCCCTGGCCTCTACCTGTAGTTGGAAAGTTTCATGATTAATGAATCAGTGCTGAAGGTGTATCTCTTTCTCCCTGCCTATCTCCCCATTCCCTCCTGATATCTCTCTGTCTCTGTCCAATAAATACGTAGCTTTACTTTTATTTGTGTGGTCTTTTAGATTCTTCATATAAGTGAAATTATTTTTTACCTTAATTTTTTTTTTTTTTTGGATAGAAACAGCCAGAAATCAAGAAGGGAGATAGGGAGAGAGATGAAGAGACACCTGCAGCCCTGCTTCACCACTCATGAAGCTTTCCTCCTGCAAGTGAGGACTGGGGGCTCGAACCTGGGTCCTTGTGCACTGTAACATGTGTGCTTAACCAAATGCACCACCACCCAGCCCCATACAAGTGAAATTAGTGTTTATCTTGTCCTGACTTATTTAGTATAGTGATGTCAATTGAAAATGAAAAACTCATTTTTATGGCTGCATAATATTTCAAGTTATCTATGTATATGGTGGTAGAAGAGAATATAGCATAACTCTACACATTTGTTCACGGATAGACACTTAGGATACTGCTATATCTTAACAATGTAAACTTATCTCTATTTTATTCTATTTGTTTCGTCGATGTCTTATATTTTTTCTTTATGATGTGGTGATATTGGTGTTTTAAAAATGCAGCCATTTTTGTTATTGATTTGGGCTCAAATTAATTTGTTCATTATAATAATCCCTTTATTGGATTCTCTGTATAAAATCATATCTACAGGGTTAAGCATCCATGTTACCATGAGCAAGGACCCAGGTTAAGAGTCCGCTCCCCACCTATAGGGGGAGAAGCTTCTTCACAAGCAACAAATACTGCAGATGTGTCTCTCTTTCCCCAAAAATTATTTTAATTTTTGTCTATTTAATCCTCTTTCAACAATGATTTAATGACTCTTAATGTTGCATTTTATTGCTTCCTGTATTGTTGGGTTGTGAAAGTTTGGATTGTTAGAATTACAGTTTTCATAAAATTTGGGAAATTATGGCTATTTTATCTGTACCATATTTAAGACATTTGCATATAATGCTTAAAGTCTTCTCACCTCATCTTTTTTCATTACTTGAACCATAGATAATAGATATTTGGGAATTTTTTTTTTTAAACAAAGCAACACTAGGCTCCAGTTTATAGTGATGATAGGGATTGGGACCTTATATTTGGATGAAGTAGAATTATCATTAAAAATAATTATAATAATATTATAAGGACAAAGTATAAGGACATCCATTTCGAATTGTCACTGTGGGGTCTGACTGTTGGCACACCTGATTAAATACAAGTTATCATTTGTGAAGACTTGGGTGTAAGCCCCCAATCTCTAACTTCAGGAGATGAAGTGGTACAATAAGTACCTCTGTTTCTATCTTTGACCTTTCCCTCTGGCTCTACCCAATAAAATAAAAATAAATTATTAAAAAGTAAAATATTAAAAAGTTATCACTAATTTAAGTGAAATTTTACCCAAGTTATAAAATGCATGAAATAGGGCTAGCAGTATAGTTTACTGGATAGTTCCACTCATGTTTTAGTCTGGTCCTCACGACATTGGAGGAAGTTTCATTGATGTCTGTCTTTCATTGGTGTCTGTCTTTCTTCTTTCTTTTTTGTCTGAAACAGTCAGTATGGCATGGTGAAAGTTCTGGATTTGACAAAAACCCTGTATGCTACAAAGTTCAGTTATATGACAAATAGATATACAGAGATAAGTTTAACCTGTCTGTACTTCATGCCATTTATGAATACATACAAAGATCTATATTCACCATAAACAATAGGTTTTTAATAAAGTAAAAGTGTTAGAGTTGGTATGTCAGAAATTATATTACTTTTTTTTTGCCCTCAGGGACATTGCTGGGCATGATGCCAGCACTATGAATCCACCACTCCCAGTGACCTTTATTTTATTTATTTTTTTCCCTACTTTATTTGATAGGACAGAGAAGTTGACAGCAGTAAGGGAGATAGAGGAGAAAAAAAGATAGCCACCTAAACACCTGTTTCACTACTTATCACTCTGCAAATGGGGAATGGGGTCTTGAAGTCCTTCTGTATGGTATTGTGTGCACTCAATCAGGCGTTCCACTGGCCAGCCCCCTGCATAACTGTTTCTGCCAGCCAGTTATCTTCCCCCCCCCCCCAGTAGAAGTTGAGAGCTATCTGTAGTGTTACTCCACTGGTTGTGAAATTTTCTCCCTGCAGGTGGGGACCCAGGTCCTCATGATTAGTAATGTCTGTGCTCTCCCAAGTTAGTCACTACCTAACCCCCTGAAAGCTGTTTCCACTTATTCTTATTATTACCACATAGGTCCACTGATCCATGTGGCCATTTTTAAATTTTTCTTATATAGACACACAGAGAGAAACACTTGCAACACTGCTTCAGTACAGTCTTCATACCCAGTAACTTATGTGCTATACCAAGTGAGCCACTGCCAAGCCCTAGATAG
Organism: Erinaceus europaeus; assembly: GCF_950295315.1. Lineage (NCBI taxonomy): Eukaryota > Metazoa > Chordata > Mammalia > Eulipotyphla > Erinaceidae > Erinaceus > Erinaceus europaeus. The sequence continues at coordinate 46,546,813 of NC_080171.1, read as the reverse complement.
ATTATTTTAAGCTAATAGAAAGAAGGAATGATTTACAAATTGTATTGATTGCAATTATTTAGTGCTGGTTGAATTCAAGATGCTGTGAAATAGGTGAGCATTTTGGTTCTCTACTAAACAGTAAAGGAAAAGCTCCTCCGGGTTGGTGAGATAGCATACTTAGAAAGGTGTTGATTTCCAATATGCACAAACCCAGATTTGAACACCTGTGACCCCCTTGCCAGGGGGAAGCTTGGATACGGTTGTGTTTGTATCTGAAATCAAAATAATATAACTTATTAGAATGCATGTCATTCTTTATTTAAAAGATAAATATTTTGTGAGGAAGTTTTATGGGGTATTGGATATTCACATATTCATAACTTTGTGGTTGCTTTAGTAGTTAAATCCTAGGCAACCAATTCCTTTTAAATACTAAATGTTAAATTATTTCAGGTACACTGGTTAACACATTTGGATGCATAAGGAGTTAATATTTAGATCCTTGGATTGATGTTGTTAATTCTTAAATATCTGATCCTCTGCATCAAAGCACAAGCAAGTATAATTACTTGAATGATGATGGTTTTTGCTGAACCTCTTAGTAGATCTGAATAACGTGATAAATTTCTCTATTTCTTCTTCTCCAACTAATTTTAATATGTAATGTCAAACTCTTTCTCTTATGCATTAGTACAGGAATTTTGATCAAACACTTGAGTTACTTTGTCATGCCAACAAACTAATTCTGAGTCAGTACTTAATTCATTTCTGACTAATATAAATTCCTGTGCTCTATGTTGCTGTACAAATATTTAAAATAAAGTATAAATAAAAATATTCCTGATTTTAATGACTGTGAATATCTCTATTCTATATATTTGTCATAGTAGTCTGCAAATATTTAGTGATAACATTTTTACCTTCACAATTAAAAATACATTCAAGAGATGTTTTAATTCCCTAGGAAGTTAACAGTAGTAATTTTATTAATATGATTTAGATTTTATATAAAAATAACCTTAAATCGGTATGATTTTAAACTGCTTAGACTTTAATCATACCAAGAAGTACATGATTTTTCTATAAATTTATCTTCGTAGATTGGTACCTGATTTCACTTGCCCTTATTTATTTGTGGTATTCTATCACAACTATCATAACTGAAACATGATTCATAATGGGAAGAATGAAGATGTGTGACTTAGTGTACAGTGATATCAACTACTTTTGATTTTTGTTGTCAAAGATTTTCTAGAATTCTTGTTTCTGTTCACCACACACACTTTTCTGTGAATTATTGTTCAGAGAAATACAAAATGTCTACTTCAATTTAATTCTGGAAATGAGCATGTCCATTCCCTGAGTGTTCTTTTAGATTTAGGGAAGGGGAATGCTCATTGGAACTCATTTTTTGGTCAACATAGATTGTCTTCTCTAGTTCTCCTTTATGTATTAAGAGATTCTTTAACTTCCGTGATGCTATGTAATAGGAGAAATCTTACCCAGTTTTCATAAATACACACTGAAGCCCAAATTAATTTCCCAAATTCATACAGAATAACCATAAGTGTATAAATGAGTAGTCACTACCTTCTAATGCTGAATTATTATTTCAATACCTTGGCGATTTTAATTCTGGGGTTTTAAACAGAAAATTCCTATTTATTTAATTTTTAAATTATCTTAATTTATTGGACATAGACAGCCAGAAATAGAGAGGAAGGGGATAATATAGTGGGAGAGAAACTGACATGCACGTGCAGCACTGCATCACCACTCACAGAGCTTCCCACCTGCAGGTAGGAATCAGGGGCTTTCAACCAGGTTCTTGAGCATTGTGACATATGCACTCAACCAGCTACACTACCACCGGCCCTGAGAGTTTCTACTTAAAGGATTTTATATATTTTGTTAGGGTTTCTTCAGTGTGGTGAGGGCTGGTCTGGAACCCCAGTCATATGAATGATAAAGTAAGCTTACTATACAACTAAGCTAGCATGTTAGTGAGCCCTTTTAATTATATATATATATATATATTTCAATGAGTTATTATTGTATATTTTCTCAATGTACTATGCTAATTCAAGTGGGGTCATAATTTAAATAAAAATTCTTAAACAATTTTGGAGCCAGGTGGTAGCACAGCAGGTTAAGCGTGCATGACACAAAGTGCCAAGGACCTGTGAAAATATCCCCAATCAGACTTAGGTGCCCCACCTGAGGGGGTGTCGCTTCGCAAACAGTAAAGCAGGTGTCTATCTTTCTCTTCCCCTCTTCTCTGGATTTCTCTCTGTCCTATATAACAACAACAAAATGGGAAAAATGGTCACCAGGAACAGTAGATTTGTAGTGCAAGCACTGAGACCCCGCAATATCACTGGAGGCAAAAAAAAAAAAAAAACAAAAAAACAAAAACAAAAAAACAAAACAAAACATTTTTAACACCAGATCTTGTCTGTTGGTGCCTATGAGATCTACCTGTATTAATAATATATACTTTCTGGGGGTCAGGCAGTAGCACAGCAGGTTAAACACACCTGGTGCAAAGTGCAAGAACCAACACAAGAATCTTGGTTAGAGCCCCCAGCTTCCCACCTGCAGGGGGAGGGGTCACTTTATGAGCAGTGAAACAGATCTGCAGGTGTCTGTCTTTCTGTCTTCCTCTCTCCATTTCTCTCTGTCCTATCCAACAACAACAACATCAATAACAACAATAATAACAACAATGATAAAACAACAAGAACAACGAAAGGGAAAAAATGACCTCCAGGAGCAGTGGATTCATAGTGCAGGCAGAGCCCCAGCAATAACCCTGGAGGCAAAAAAAGAAATACATACTTTATTCACTATCAGTTCATAGCCACATTTCAGCCATCTCATCTCTTACACCAAGTCCTTTCTGGAACTATTTGTCTTATGTATTAGTTTTTTTTTTTTTTTTTCTGAAACTCTTTTATGCTAACCTAGTCAAAACTATACTACTAACAGTCTTAAGTTACAGTTGTATGAAAAAAAGCATACTTATTTATTGGGGCCATTTGGGTTTTATGTCAAGTTCAACCCAGTAGTTCAATTTTAAGGACCTTTGAAGACAGTATTACTTCAATCCAAACCACTTCCTGTGAGCATTCTCAAATCAAGCAGTGTTCTTAGGGGAGCTGGGAGGTAGTACAGCTACCTCCTGGGTTAAGCTCAGCTCCCCACCTACAGGGGAGTCGCTTCACAGGTAGTAAAACAGGTCTGCAGGTGTCTATCTTTCTCTCCCCCTTCCTGTCTTCCCCTCCTTGCTCCATTTCTCTCTGTCCTATCTAACAATGATGACTACAATAATAACTACAAGGGCAACAAAAGGGAAAGTAGATACATTGAAAGAAATTTTTTTTTTAAAAAAAAAGGTGTTCTTAGGTAAACACTTGCCAACTGAAATATAATGGCCACCCTAGGTTGCTATAATAAAAATTATTTTCAGGGTAAGAAAATAAACTCACTGTTGGGCATTACACCAGCCTCCCTGCTCTGCTGATATAGTCTATTTACATAATAATTGCTTTGTCGGAGACCTACCCTGCCTGCAGGGTATTGGTTAATCCTACTGGTTAGAATCTTCACAACTACTGCTATGGAAACTTTCTACCTTTGAGCTCTTTTCTCCACCCTCTCTCCTAGCCATTTCCTTTTCCCACTTAAAGATTATATATATATTTACGTTGTCTCTGATCAATAAAGGCATTGCATTGCATTCTCGCTCTGCCACGAGTTCCTGGTCCCTCTCCTGCGTTGCTGAGTAAGCAAAAGCCCAGGTTGGCTCGGGTCGAGTTCTCTCCAACCCAGAGAGCACATGCCTGGGAAGAAACACCCACAACACTAGCTCGGCATTCTGGCGCCTGAACAGGGACCTACACCCGGCTTCACACATAAGCGGCAGGCAGACATATGAAGGTGCCCCAGATAAGTATACGGCCTTGGCTCTCTGCAAGAGAGCACTTGATCAAAGGCACTGTGATTCTCTTTTTCCCTCTTATTATTTTTCTGAGACCCTTCCACTTTGGGCGACCTTCCTCCTTATGAAGAGGTTTCCCAAACCCTCTACTCTTTTTTCATGAGACAGGTTTTCTGTCTCTGGGACATTTTGCTCTGGGCCACACCTTGGTTCCTCATGACCATGATCATAGAGCTTGGGAGATGCGGGGACATTTCCCCTGGGACTTCCTGTACTCCCTCTCTCATGTCTCCTGCAGAGAAGAGCGACTCTAGCTTGCAGAGCCTTCTCCAGAACCTTGGCAGTACCCAAGAATGGAGACATGGTTAGTTCTATCCTCCTGACTTGATTCTTTCTTCTATGGGAAGATATCTTTGGGAATGGGTACCTCCAGCAATCCCGCAGGAACAGTCAGAAATAGCCTAACTGGGATTTTGAGGCCCTTTTTGAAGTAGGATGCCCTCCAGGACTAATAATGTGACATAGCGGGATCTGAAAAATCTGCTTCAAAGAGCCCCCGCCCCCCAAAAAAATGCTGGATGCAGTCATGATTTCTGGAGATGTCCAGAAAGAATCCTAAATTTTTTTTTTCTCTTTTGATTTTTTTTACATCTTGGTATAAATGTGAAACATTTCATCTTGAAAACTGTATGAGTATGGGCGGGGGAGATAGCATAATGGTTATACAAAGAAACTCTCATGCCTAAGGCTCCAAAGTCCCAGGTTCAATTCTCTGCACCACCATAAGCCAGAGCTGAGCAGTGCTCTGGCAAAAAAAAAAAAAAAAAAAAAAAATGTCACTAACGTGTTAACTCTCTAAGTAACCTGAGTTTGTTTAAAGTTTAAGGTAAAAATTAGGTAAAAATCAATATATTTAACTAAATTTGGTCTGAAGATCCTCCGCACACCTAGGGTGTGTCTCCATCTTAAATGGGTGTAACAAAAGGTAGAAAAGATGCTATTGATATGTAAAGCTCTCATATACCTTCTCAATTAAAGAGGTTGAACCAGCCGGGGTGAATGATAGATCACACAATGGTTATGACAATGATTCTCATGCCTGAGGCTCCTAACAATGGTTCTTCTGTTTACCTTTACACATTTTATTGAGCTTAAGCTGTTTAAACAACCTTAAAATCATACTAGGACTTCCAAAATTATAAAGGTACTTAAACCAATTATAATTATTGAGTTATCAATTATAGTAAACTTCTAATTTGTTACAAGTTCTTTCTTCACAAGTAAGTGATTACAGCTATGTCAAGCTTTCACATGAAGAAGCATCTGCTCATACGGAATCCCTAGAAATCCATTTGGACCCCTGTCCTCTGACATCACCCACTACTACAGCTCCCCCCCCCCCCGCAAAACCAATGATGTGACCTGACATGATCTAAAGAACCTGATTCACAGACTCCAAGGACAGAACTTTCTTACTGCCTTTCTCTCGCCCATCACTGTCTGCCCTTCCTGCTTCAGCTTCACCTGTCACCTTCTGGCATTTCCAGCTCACTTTCTACAGAGAAGCAGAATTCTGGTAGCTGACCTTCTCCATCAAGATAGACATGCAACGATTCATCCCCTGGCATTTCTTCCCCTGGTCGTCAGCATTGGACTGATGCTTCCATCAGACTCACTGGTACACCTCTTAGACACATTACACAACTTTATAGCAGCTTCCCTTTATGCTGCTGGGTTTCTCAAAGACTGACCCACAGAAGTCCATGGACTTTGTAACAAACTGTCTTGGGACTATACAACGTCGAATAGCCCCTTTGCCTGGGACCACGGCTTCTGCTGGATGGTGAAGAGCGCCCCTGGGTCCTCTCTGATAAACACCATCCGGATGCCCCACATCCTTCCCCTTGTCCAGGCATCAGTCTCATGCCAGGTCTTGACCTTCATTTCCACAGGGTTGCAGTCCCCAAGGTTGCAGGTGCCTTGCTCAGTCAGGACACCAGACCTAGTCACTTTGGTAAACTGCAAGTCCCTGTCATCGTCTTTCAATGAAGAGAGAGTCTTGCAGTCCCCCCAAAGGCCACAGAAAAAATATCTCTCTCCTCTGCAGCTGTCACCAGGTGGGGGACGTCCTTCCCTAGGACAGACGTAGTAGTCCCGGTCCCGAAGGCAATTTTCCAGGCTTGTGGAGCTGCACCCTCCATCAGCGGTAGTTGAACCAGTCCAGTTTTTTCCAAACAAATCACACAGGTCAAGAGAGAAAATCGGCTGACCAGCAGTTGACAGGCTTTTGATTACCGTCCCCTTTGGGTCTCTCAGCTCTCATGTGCGTAACGGGGCTACTTTGGGGAACTCGGCCTGGAAGCTCTGGCTGAAACAAAGCAAAAACAGTAGCGTTAGGAGGAAACCAGTCGAACCTTCATGGGGTCCGATGTGGGCACTGCACGCCATTTCTTCTGCTCGTCAGCTTCCGGAGGGTCAGTGGGGTCTGGAACAAACTTCTTCAAGCGAGTGTGGTGGATCCAATGCCGTTTCCCGGCGACTTTCGCCGCTGTCGGTGTGCTCAGGATGACAGTAAATGGTCCTTCCCACCGGGCCTCCAGGTGATCAGGGTGCAGCTTCTTCACCAGCACAGAGTCCCCAGGCTCGAACAGGGGTGTGATCCAGTCTCAGCCTTCCTCCTTCCAGGTTCCCGGTTTTACAGTCTGGACAGCGAGTCTGGCCTTTCCCCGCACTACCTGAAGAGCCTGCAGAGATTCTAATAGGTTACCTCGAGCTACTTCAGCCAGTTTCTCAGCCCCTATCCGGGGCACCAGGGTGGGCAACTTGCCATACACAATTTCAAATGGGGTGAATCCAGAAACATAAGGGGTATTTCTACTTTTTAACAAAGCAAAAGGTAAAAGAGTAACCCAGTTCCCGCCAGTCTCTATCTTTAGCTTAGTCAAAGTTTCCTTAAGTGTCCTATTCATTCTTTCTACCTGCCCTGAGCTCTGAGGGTGATAAATGCAGTGCAGCTTCCATTTAATTTGCAAAGTTTCAACCAATTGTTGGGTGACCTTGGCAATAAATGCCGGACCATTATCCAACCCCAGGGAATAAGGGAGACCAAACCTTGGAATAATTTAGAAGACCAATTGTTTCACCACTACCTGGGAAGTCTCTTTCCTAGTAGGGAAAGCTTCAGCCCAACCAGAGAAGGTGTCTATCATCACTAAGAGATACTTGTAACCTCCCGGAGCTGTGGGCATTTCAGTAAAGTCCACTTCCCAGTGTTCACCAGGCTCTTCTCCTCTCCATCAGGTTCCAGGCCGCTTGGCCTGGATGGGGTTGGCGTTTACTCTGGCACATGTGATGCAGCGGCTTGCCACGCTCCTGGAAATCCTGTGTAAACCTGATATTAGATAGAATTTGTTTATTAGTTCAGCTAACTTCTCTCCCCCCAGGTGAGTGCTTCCATGAGCTAGGGTCACAACCTGTCTTCCCAACTGTTGGGGCAGCAGTATCCTTTGATCTGGGAGGATGATCCATCCGTCTTCACTTGGCTTTCCTCCAAGTCTCTTTCCAAATTCCTTCTCGTGCTTTGAATAGCTTGGTCGTCTGTCAGGTGATAACTCTGTAGGTGGGGCTACTACTAATTGGGCCTGAGTCCCCACTGGTCTTCTGGCAGCCTTCCGGGCGGTGTCATCAGCAAACCGGTTACCCTGCGCCACATCCGAGTCATCCCTTTGGTGGCCCTTGCAGTGTATTACAGCTACCTTCTCAGGCTCCCATATAGCTGCCAATAAGGCTAGGATTTCTGGTGCATGCTTGATGGCTTGACCTCCTGCAGTTAGCAGTCCTCTCTCTTGATACAATGCCCCGTGAACATGGATAGTGGCAAAAGCATATCTGCTATCAGTGTACACGTTTATCTCCTTCCCTGCTCCCCACTTGAGTGCTTGTGTCAGTGCTATTAACTCAGCCTTCTGAGCTGAAGTCCCTTGAGGTAGTGAAGCTGCCCATAGGACCTCTTGGTTAGTGATCACGGCTGCCCCCACATACCTCACACTGTCCTCCACAAAGCTGCTTCCATCCGTGTAGAGGGTTACCAGTGCATCAGGCAGGGGGACGTCTGTCAGATCAGCTCTCAGTGAGGTCAGGGCTTCCAGGATTTCTCCACAGTCGTGGTTGACTTCGTCCTCCAGATTGGGGAGCAGGGTGGCAGGATTCAAAGCGGCTATCTGCTTGAAAGTGACACGGGGTGGATCGAGCAATAGTACCTGATAATGCGTGATCCGGGCGTTGGTCATCCACCGGTCTGGAGGAGAGTGGAGCAAGCTTGCCAGATTGTGGGAAGTGACAATTTCTAGAGTCTGTCCAAATGTCAGTTTAGTAGCTTCCTTTACCAGTAAAGCGGCGGCAGCCACTGTTCTCAGGCACCCCGGACACCCAGCTGCCACAGGATCCAGGCGCTTAGACAGATAGGCTACTGGTTTCTTCCAGGGTCCCAGGGTCTGGGTGAGCACCCCCTTGGCCACCCCAACACTTTCTGCGACGAACAGCTGAAAAGGTTTATTGAGATCAGGGAGGCTCAGGGCAGGGGCACTCACCAAGGCTGTTTTCAGTTCCTGGAAGGCCTTCTCCTCCGTCTCTGTCCATTTTAACGACGCATCACTTCTTCCAGTGGCAACGTAGAGGGGTTTGGCCAGTTCTGCAAATCCTGGGATCCATAACCTACAGTAGCCTACTGCCCCCAGGAATTCCCTAACCTGTCTTTTTGTGGACGGGGTCGGGATCTTCAAGACAGTCTGGATCCTTGCCTGGGACAGTGCCCGCTGGCCTTCCTTTATTTGGTAGCCCAGGTAGGTTACTTCTTGGGCACACAATTGGGCTTTCTTGGCAGACACTCTGTACCCCAGAGCCCCCAGTACCTTCAACAGGTCATGAGTAGCCTCTTCGCAATCTCTCCGGGAGGAGGCAGCAATTAAAAGATCATCCACGTACTGTAGAAGGCTGCACCTTGGGTGTTCACCTCAAAAACTAGATAAGTCCTTACTCAAGGCTTCATCAAACAGAGTTGGGGAGTTCTTGAACCCCTGTGGCAGGCGGGTCCAAGTTAACTGTCCAGTCTCCCCTTCTTCAGGGTCTGTCCACTCAAAAGCAAATATGGGCTGGCTCTGGGGGGCCAGAGGGATGCTGAAGAAAGCATCCTTCAAGTCCAAGATGCTATACCAAGTCCGTTCCGGTGACAGGAGGCTGAGAAGAGTGTAAGGGTTAGGAACTGTGGGGTGAACAGTTTCTACTCTCTTATTTACCTCTCGCAGGTCTTGCACTGGCCTGTAGTCATTCTTTCCAGGCTTCCGAACTGGGAGGAGAGGTGTGTTCCATGCCGATTTGCAGGGCACCAAAATACCGGCCTTCTTTAGCTGTTGGATATGTATCCTGATGCCTTGCTGGGCTTCTTGGCTCATGGGATACTGGCGCACGCGGGCTGAGGTGGCAGAGCTGATCAGTTGCACCACTATGGGGATCACATGTTTAGCTAACCAGGGGGGGTTAGTTTCGGCCCAAACATTAGGGATCTCCTGCCTCCACTTCTCTAACAGGTCCAAATCATTTGCCTGCCTCATGTCCTCATACAGTCGGTATTCTTCACTGGCTGGCATAGTAAGCAGGATGCGCACACCAAGTTGCACCGTGGGTCCCTTATCTACCTCAAATGAAACGGTTGCTTGTAGCTTGTGGAGGAGGTCTCTTCCTAGGAGTGGTTCCGGGCATTAGGGGATTACCAGGAAGGAATGGGTGATAGTCTGTAGGCCAGGGCCAGCAATCCTCTTGGTAGATTTTGGGGAACTTCTTACTTCCCCCGTAGCTCCCACAATTCTAACTTTTTCCCTTCCAGTGGGTCCTACTGGTTGCTGGATTACTGAATGTGTGGCCCCGGTATCCACTAAAAAATTAACTAACTTTCCCCCTACCGAGAGTTTTACCCTGGGCTCCCGGGGGCTGAGGGAGCCCTGACCTTCCTAATCAAAGGTTAATAGAGGTGCTTCTTCAGGCTTCCTCCTCTTCCCTTTTTCCGGACAGTCCACTTGCCAGTGCCCTTCCTTCTTGCAGAATGCACACTGATCCTTTCCTAAAGGCTTTGCTTTTCCCGGGTTCCTCCACTGTCCCCCACTCCTTTCTCCCCTATTATTCTTCCTAAAACTCTTTCTCCCTTCTCTACCCTTTGTCTCTCTCATCATAAGAACCTGGGTTATCTTCTTACTGAGCTCCACTGTAGCCTTAGCCGGATCTTCCCTATTCTCGAAGACCTTCTGGGCTATGGCCAATAACTCAGAAAGAGACTTCCCCTGATAACCTTCCAGCTTATGCAATTTCTTTCTAATATCTGGGGCGGATTGGGCTACAAACTGGAGAACGACGGCCTGCATGTTTTCAGGGGCTTTAGGGTCTATGGGGGTCCAGGTCCGATAGACCTGGTAAAGCCTCTCTAAGAAAGCCGTCGGGCTCTCGCTCGCACCCTGGATACACTCAGTCACCTTAGGTAAATTAGTGGGCTTTCGGCCAGCTGCTCGAATGCCCTTTAATAGAGTCTGGCGATACCTGGAAAGGGCTTCAAATCCGACGCGTGTGTTCGGGTCCCATTCTGGCCGACTGCGTGGGAACACCTCCTCTGCCTCAGCATCTGTGAGCGCCTCCCCCTGCCCATTCTGAGCCTGCTTCTTACCCTCCAGTCTAATCCTTTCCCTCTCCTCTACAGTGAACAAGGTATTTAACAGCTGCTGACAGTCATCCCATGTAGGTTGGTGACTGTAAAAGACCGATTCAAGCAGGGTTGCTACACCTTCTGGGTCCACGGAGAAGGGAGGGTTTTGATTTTTCCAATTATACAAATCATAGGTTGTGAAGGGGACATATATCCTTAGAGGTTTCCCCCCTGCCTCTCACTCCCCGGCCTCCCTTAAGGGGAAAACCCCGGCCGGTACCGCCTCCCCATGGGTCTCCCCGGGTCCAAAAGTCATTCCCGCTCTGGTGTGGGATGGACTAAAGAACCCGGGAGGGGCCCCTGAGGTGGAGTCAGGCTCAGGAGCAGTGGGCCTAAGGGAGCTGGAATATGGGGGAGGACCATCACCTCTCCCTCTACCTGGCCTCAGTGGAGACTCAGGGGGGCTTGGGAGGACGGGATAGCTGGGGCGCTGGGGCGTCCCCGCTTTCCTGCCCCCCTGTACCACATATATCCCAGATTTTTCTTTTGACTCTCCCTTTTCCTTGGAACCCTTCTGACATTTTAGTAAATACTTAGGTTTATCATAAATGATACCAGCCCAGACTTCAATGTACGGCATCTGGTCAGGGTGCCCTGGTTCACCAAAAATTACATCCTGCACTGCCGCGCAAGTGCCAGGGTCCAGGCTCCCCTCCTCTGGCCAGCCCACTCCAAACGTGGGCCATTCTCTGGCGCAAAATTTTCGTAGAGTGAAGGCATCTACCTGGACTCCAAATCCGGCTACCCTGCGAGAGAAATCTGAGAAATTCTTAATCAAACATTCCAAGGGGGAGAGTGGGGAGGGTTTTGATGAGGCCTGTCCCATCTTCCTGTCAAAATGAAATAATAAGGAAACAAACAAGGCAACAATTGTCACTGCAATTACACCTAGGATTACCTTCTTTCTTCCACTCACGTGCTGGCCAGCACACAGAAGGTTCTCTCACTCACACACCTTTTCTCTTTTTTCCCAATAACCCAAAAGGTGTCCACTTGGGACCTTCTCCTGTGTCAGGGTTATGGACTTCTTTTATTAGTGGTGACTCCAGTTTCCTAATTTTTAACCTCTTTGTGGTACCGTAACACAGCACAAGGGGAGGAGACAAACGAAGAGACAACCAGCTAAGACTACAAGGCCGACAAGACAGATTGTTAGTGGGGAAAATGGAACTGACATCCGAAGGACGTCAGACACTCAACTGTGCCTGCCTGGCCGGGCCCCTCGCGGGACCTTAAGGAGTCTTAGCTTTAGGGGTAGCCGTATAATCCCCGGCCCTGGTCTCAACTGAATTGAGAATCTCCGTTTAGCTGAAACGACTCCACTGACACACAGGTTAGGCCCCGTAGCCTTAAGGCCGTGAGGCACATGGCATTCACACACACACACAACGCATGCAGCAGATCACTCATTCAGTCAAGATTGGGCAATTACCATTCTGGCCGCTGCTACTAAGGATTTTTGCCAGTTAGGCCTTCAGGAGTCACCGGAGAGTAGCTCTGGCCAGACCCCCTCAATTGCATTAACAAGCTCAGCCTTTTCGCGAATTGCCAAAGTGAGGAAAAACAAAAGAGACAGACAAAGAGTGGCCACAAAAGACAGTTCGGAGGCGGACCCTGTTTCAGATTCTTAGGCGGACCCTGTTTCAGATCCTTACCCTAGCAGCCTGGGAGTCGTCACTCTCCAGCGCTGCGGTCTGGGATTTTAGGGCAGCGTCCCGCAATCCACAGACCCCCAGGCTCCGCGGGGACTTACACAAAAATCAAGCTTGACTCACTGGTGCTCTGGAGGCACAGAGCTAGAAAAGAAATGGTACCATACAAAATTCAGGCCTGACTTACCGGTGCTGGGCAGGGCTTCCAAGGCCTCCGAGGGTCCGGACCCAGGATGGGGTGTCCTCAGGAATACCCGTCTGAGGTATCTCGCTGGGGCCTCCAAATGTTAGCGAGCGTAAATCAAACCACCATCCACTGCAAAGAACTAAAGATGTTTATTGACGAATTGCAATCCGGGCTGAGATGGAGACTGGCAGCAGTCTACCAAGCTCGACCCTGAACAGGGCTCAAACCACACAATTTATAGAAATCCAGCACACTCAGGGAGGGGACACACTCCATTTTAACAATCTATACCCAATTATATGTCATAGAAAACGTGGAATCCAATCATTTCAAACCTAGCAAAAAGCGGGACCCATTCAAAGCAAAGCGCGGGCTAATCTCAAACATTGCAAGATCACACAACCAATAAGACTTAACCAGGTATTAGGCCCTTTCATCCCCCTTCCATCTCACCAGGCCATCTGGTGACCAGTATACTGCTGGGGCTATGCAGAGGTCTTGATAAAACCAGTCTCTAGGCAGGGCCTCCAGCCCTCCTACAGAACTTCTGCGAAACGCCTGATGGCCTTCACTGATTAGTTCTGTTTCTCAAGGAGAGAGAGCAAGGGGTTCTCCACTTCACTCAGCAAAACAGCTCAACTCTAAAGAAAAAGGAACTTAACACTAAAACCTAAAAAGAAACTTAACCAAGAAATATATTAATAAATCATTAATATTGAAGAGGGGGTTCCAATGTAACAGCATGTTATTGCCTGTCACATCTGTAGTGACTGTTAATGTCTTCAGTGCTGAAATCCTCTGTGCTTTTTTGCAAAGGTCACTGTGAACCACTTTCACACTTACTGCATTAGTACTTTTGTAGCTTCCGTTTTTCTTCTTTGTTCCTAGTGATTACTATATGTCACAGCTTTGTTGATATGTCTTGGATGAAACCAAAGTGAGATTTTTGGGTTGTATTTTAAAGGGCTGCAGAAGATATTATTATTGTTTTATTCTTTCTTCCTTTCCTGGTTCAAGAACTCTTTATAGTAATAATTTTCCCTCTATAGTAATAATGTTCCTTTTTTGGTGATGAGAGAATCTGGTTGGTGCAAGAGAGAGGATGGGAAAAAAAAGTTTTATTTTCTTCATGTACAGTAGTACTTAGGTTGGGTTGTTGCTGCTGTTACAGTGTGCTAATAAAATTTTGTAAGTGGACTTTGCTGTACTCCAGTAGTTATATTTGGCTATGTATAATTTTCTCATTGTTATCGGAGGGTAGAAGAGTCTGAATTATCCTATGTTGCCATTTTAGGCTTTAGCCAGAGATTTGTTTTTGAGAAATATTAAAATAAAAATGATGTTTACATTAGCAATATATAGAAAAGATACTGATGGGACTGTAAAAATAATTATATGTATACTATATATGCATATACTGGGTTGTTGGAAACGTTAGGACATATTTTTGCAAAGAAAAACATCCAAAATTTTTCCAATAAGCATACATATTTTTTCTGATGAATTACATTATTGCCAGACATCTTTGACACTACAATTTAGTGAAAATATATGCTACAGTATAAATGCTCAGTGAAATTTAAAGGAGGTTAAGCTAATTATGATAGGTTTATTTGGATATAAATTCCCAATGTAAGTTAAGGAAGATCTGTACTAAAACATTCAAAATATATTTTTATGTGTACTGCAGAGGAAATAAAATGTCAAAATTAAAGACATTGAAAGTCATCTCTTCTGATAATACAAAAGAGATTTACCCTCTAAAATCTAAATTGCTAGAGTTTTATCATTTTTATTAGGGGTTAATGGTTTATAGCACAATTTCTCATCTTCCTGTGAAAGTTTTCTGCAAAACACTTTTACCTCCACCCCAGTCCCCTCTATGTCTTACATTTACCAGGACCTCCATATTCTCTTCACCTTCTCCTTCACCAGAGTCTTTTGCTTTGCTATAATATGCCAAGTCCAAGTTTCACTTTGTGTTCTCTCTCTCTGTCTCTATTTCTTAAGTCCCACCTATGAGTAAGATCATTCAGTAATTTTATTTTTTTTTACTTATCTCATTTAACATAATAATAGCTTCATCATTTTGAATGGCTAAGTAGTATTCCAACATGTATATATAACACAGTTTTTAGCCACTCCTCTATTGTTGTACATCTAGGTTGAACTTTGAAGTTCTGGTACATGATGACGGAAAAGGGTCTAAGCTAGACTATTTTTACAAACTCCTATCATAGCAAGGGAAATTTTACCAGTGTGTCAATAACTGTACTGTAAACCATTAACGTCTAAAAGGAGAGGAGCCAGGGTCAAGCCTTATAAGTGGTGAAACAGGGTTGCAGGGGTCTGTCTCCCCCCTGTATAATTTTCAAATGGACAGGAGATAACTTACTTAGTAGAAAAGTCACCTTACTATGGATGAGACCATATGTTCTTGAGTGATGCACCACATGGAAGCACTGTGGATAGAACTAGAAGTATTCTACAAATGGTATGACAATTTTGGAGGGGTAATCTTATTTATTTACATATATTATAATCTAAATATTCAAATTATTACTAGTGGCAGAGGTTCAGTCTGCCAATTCAGTTTTTATTTTTTAAAACATAACTTATCAAGCAGTTAAAGGAGCTGACAGAACATCTGATGAATGCTGTGGTATGCACTTTGCTATAAGTTAGAAATTGGTCAAAGCACTAAATCATTAAAGTTACTATAAAGTCTTAGTTCTCTAGTGTTTTAGTAGGGTTCCCGGATATTTTCTTGATAATAGTCTCTTGTGTTTTGGTTACTCTTTATGGTGTCAGAGGCAAAGAATAGAAAATAATGCATGAAGAAAGAGAAAAGGAGTCACTAAGGAAGCTGACACCTCATTAGCTTTAAAAAATTCAGTCTGCTTTTCTATGAATACCATTAAAGCCCTGAGAAGACTAAAAGGTTCTATCAAATTCCTGGCAATAAAAGCAAGTGAAATAGCCGAAGTAGTTCAAAAATGCACTCCATACTAAAGTTGAATCAAAATGAACAACTTAGTAAGAAACTGTAGGCCACTAATATCCTTTTGAAAAAGTACTCTTTCATATATGTGTGTCTAAACATCTGTAATTCACAAAACCTTCCCACACAAAACTGTTTCTGTGCATAAAATTGATAAAGGTACAATTTACAGAAGACATAATCGAGCAAGCCCTTATTACATACCTACTGTGTGCAAAGCAGCATAAAAATAAAGTAAAGTAGGAGGCTGGCAAAATAAGTCATGTGATAGTGTATTGCTTTGCCATGTGTTCAATCCAGGTTCAAACCATGTTACTAGTGCATTGAAGAAAGCTTCAGGGCTATGGTCTTTTATTCTCTCTGCCTCTAAAAACTAAACAAATAAACAAAAAAATAAAGAAATATGCACATATATAATAATATACAAAAGATTTTACCACTATTCACAAGGTATCTAAGGTTATAATATATATTATGAAACAATAGAAATGTTGTACAAAATGCAGTTTAACCCCCCACCCCCAAATAAAAAGGTAATTAGGGAAAATAATAATAGAACAAGTCTTAGATTTAACAATACAGGAGTCAATTTTAATTGTCTCCTACTTAATTTGTTAATGGCTGTGGTCCAATCAAACATCTTTCAGTCATTCCTAAACTGAGGTAAAAATTGTTGCCTTCAAATGATTTGAAAAAAATCTGCTGAGTTATTTTCTGGAAGCATGTATTGTACTAAAGCTTCATTTTCATATTGGTTTCTGAATTACAGTAATAAGTATACCTACATAGCTGTTGTTATTTGTCAAACTTGCAGATTCACTGTTCTACTTATTTAATATAAGAGATAGAGAAATTGAAAGTAGATGATACACCACTCAGGAATATAAAATTTTAGCTGGAATACAACTATTAATTTCCCTCTATATTAAAAATGTATTAAGAAGACACTAATGGGCATGGTAGTAGAAATAACAGAAGAATCATAATTTAGAAATAGATACCACCATAGATCTACACATATTATGTTTGCATGCACATTACAATCGTAGTCTGTTAAAGTTTTTCCTTTTCCATATAAGTTAGACATTTATCTTGTAACTGAGATTAATACTTTGTTTTTAACTGGTTACTCAATGACAGAAATCACCTTAAGCAAATTGTATTAAGAAAAGTGCCTATATTTCCCCCTAATTTTTTAAACTTACTTGCTTAAGAGACTGTCCACCATAACAAGTAATAAACAGACTACAATAGTCACCAGTGTTCTATATTGAAAACAAACTGCTCATCTTAGTTACCGGAAACTGTTTAATGATAATAAAGTTTTTGGTGTATGATTATTCTTAGTAGACTCATAAGATTCTTAAGAATCTCTTGTAATGTCTCTTATATTCTCAATTTTTTCCCTGGATCTAACTAAAGGTTTAATCTATTTGTATACCTTCAAGACTAAAAAGTCTTTTATCTGTTCAATCTATGTTTTATTTACTTCCACCCTGATTTTTTCTATTTCTATCACTACAAAATTCTATCACATAATTACATCAGTTGTATCCTCTAAGATTTGTATTGTCTTATAATTTTAACTTGTTTTAGGATAGCTTTTGTTTTAATATACTGCTTGACCCACTTGTTCACAAGAACATTGTAATATATTTGAAGTTTAAAAATATTTACTTTTTATTTTTATGCTATGATTATGGGGGTTTTGATGGCTTATAGTATAATAGAAAGATGGGTACAATTTTCCATCTTTCTATTATAGTGTCTGCAAAATACTCTCACTTTCAATTTAGGTCCTTTTCCAGCATCATGTCACGGGACTTGATAGTCCCCTCTTCCCCTTTCCCAGAGTCCTAGTTTCCAAAATATTAGATGTGAGGTAATGGCTAGATGAGAAAAAAAATGCATTTCTAATAAGTGTCCTGGAACACGTGAGGTGTGCTATAGGACGTTTTTAGTAAAAGTGAACCTTTTAAAAATTTTCAAATTATATATATTATTCTCCTGTTTTACTATTAATATCTTAGGGGCAAGTTATTTCTCTGTTTTCAAATAGAATATTTCTGATTTAGTAAACTTGATCAAAAGCTCACTGTAGTTCTCCAAGTAGGTAAGAAATGCTAGACTGGGGAGGTACCATAATTGTTATGCAAAACGACCATTATGCCTGAGGCACAAAAGTCCCAGGTTCACTGGCCCCTACACCTCCATAAGCCAGAGCTTAGCAGTGCTCTAGAAGAAGAAAAAAATCTTTGAACATTTCATTATCCTAGAGACTCCACTCAAAAATATTAGAATCAACAAATTTTATAAACTCTATATAAAGCCAATATATAGTAGCAGTTGTATTTCTTTACATTTGAAAGATGACCAGATTAATACTACTATTTGCAATGACATCCAGAGAATAAACATGTACAAATAAATTTAATCAAAGAAGTGAAATATGTGTATGCTGAAGACTATAAAATACTACTGAAGGAACTTCAAGACATAGTACTATAAAACAAACAAAAAATCCCACTAAAAATGAGCAAATGAGATGACTTGATATAATGAACAATAGATGCATTAAATCATGATATGATGATTAACATCACTAATCACTAGGAAAAATACTTATCAAATCCACATTGAGGTAGTATTTTACTTCTTTCAGAATGACTCATCAAAAAGGCAATGTATCCCAAGTATTAGAAGGGATGTGGATATGGGTTCCCTTTACAGTTAGTTGCAATAAAAATCTGTGTGGGTGTTATGAAAAAAACCTTTTTCAATATATGGAGCTGTTATTGAGAGTGTTTTGCAGACACCATCTTTGTGAGGTGAGAAATTTAGCCAATGTGCCAACAACTATATTGTAAACTATTAATCTCCTAATAAAAAAAAAGGAATATAGAAAAATAACTTAGATGAAACAATGCCATTTCCTTTTATACCTATGGAATTCCATTCTGTGTTTCAGTTACTGTGTTAGGAAATTTTGCATTGTTTTTTTGAGAGAAGAGAGGATGAATTAGACTACCTCTCATGTATAATAGGTCATGGAATACCATTTAGATAATTTATAAAATCTAAAACGGTACTCATGAATTTTTAGTATTTGACGAAAATTTTTGAATGAAGCGTCTCATTTTGAACCACAAGCCACAAGTTCAAGTTCTCAGCATGGTATACAATGGACACACATCAGTAATTTTGTGCCTCATTGGTGAAATGATGAAAATAGTGCTGCTCCTAAAATACCAGAGAAACACTTGAAGTTTAAATTCAGTATGTCCTAGGAGAATATAAACATTTACAAAACTTTAGAATCAAGAGACGTTGTCAGAGACTATGTCAAATGAATAGAACGTACTTATGTTCCACATCCATTCCTACAAGCATAAACTTCATAAAAATTCACAAAATGGAAAGTTAATCTTGAACATAAAAGTCTTAGAAATAGCTGTGAAACCTGTTATAGATGTATTTTAGCATAAATATGAATTGTTTTGATGTAGCAATTCATTTTATTTTATTCCACTCCAGTGACAGTTTGCTCATTTGAAAAATCTAATGGCAAAGGTTTATCTTTTTGCTTGAACAGCTATCCATCTGAAAAAATATTTTAAAACGACTTTCTAATCCTGAATCACACAACAGTGGGTTTAAAACTATAAGCATCTCATGTGGAGTAAGTTATTTGCAAGGTACTAGAATTCCTTTCAAAGTACAATTTTCATGACAAATTCAAAATCCAATCTACTGGAAAAATAGCTACTGCCAACAAGCAGAACAAGATATTCCTGTAAAAACATGCATTATTTTTACACTAAATTCAAAATTATATAACTGCCAGGCAACATTTCCTCAACACAAGCTATGTATGCTATGCATGGGAAAATATATCAGGTTTTCCCACTAGATGAAAGTATCTGTACCCAGCAATGTTGTATAGTGGAATCCTGACAAAATTAGTGAACTTAGTTCCCACCCCACCCCACCCCACCCCATCCCCTTGGGAGGTTAATGTCTTACAGTACAGTTGTTGGCATACAGTTACAATTTCTCATCCCACCCTCAAATTATGTCCATAAAAGTATACCAAGACCTGAGAAGCCCCTTTCTCAGTCTTAACCGCAATACACCAAACCAGCTCAAATTTTACTTTTTTTTTCCTCTCATTTCTGTTCTTGTTTTCATAAGTTCTGCTCATGTGTTTGATCATCGCATATTTGTCTTTCCCTTTCTGGTGTATCTATATAACATGATTCTTTAAAGCTCTATTCAAGGTGAAGAGGGTGACTATAGATGATAGAATAGTTTACTTCCCTTAGTCCCCCATCACTGATCAGTTTTTGTTTATGGTAGTGCAGGAGACTGAATTTCAGATTTCTTTGCCTTGGGCATTAATGTCTTTTTGCTATTTTCCCAGCTCTATAATTTTAACTAATGGAAACAAATGAACAGAAACCAAAATCCACAACCCTCAATTTCCTAATTAAATAATAGGTTGGTAAGTATTAATCGTATTCTATTTTGAAAGAATAGAAGGTTATATAGCAGTTTGGTGTGTTTTAAAATTGCCTTAAAATCTTCTAGTGTTAGAGAAAGTGATTCAGTGGACAAAATGTATGTGTGAGGAAATCCCCAAATACTGGGGCCAGGCAATGGTACACCTGGTTGGGCACACATGTTACAGTGTGCAAGGACTTGGGTTCAAGCACCGAGCCCCTACCTGCAGGGGGGAGGAAAGCTTTGCCAGTAGTGTCACAGATGTCTCTCCCTCTCTATCACCCCCTTCCCTCTCAATATCTGCTTGTCTCTATCCAATAAATAAATAAAGATAATAAAAAAATTAAAAAATATCCTCATATACTGTCTGTTAGTTTTTCTTTCTCATTAAATATTTTTCAACTGAAAATATATTGGGTTATTGGAAAAGTCATAAAAATGGCATAACTTTTCCAACAACCCACTATTTCCATTATTAGATGGTATTTGGAAAATATTGGAAGTATTAATAATAAAATTAGTTTTCTAACTACTTTAACAGAAATCAGTGACACATATAAGTAACTCTTAAATGCAGGATATTGTCAAATTTATTAAAAATGTTTTAAATTTCATTTTCCCACAATTAAAACATTTACTAATGACTATATAGTCAGTGAACTCATAAATATATTAAATTTTAAATCAGTTTACATTTTTTTAGTTTATTTATAAAATGGAAATATTGACAAGACCATAGAATAAGAGTGGAATAATTCCCCAACCCCCTCCCTTGAAAGCTTTCTTATTCTTTATCCCTCTGGGAGTATGGACCCAGCGTCATTATAGGGTGCAGAAGGTGGAAGGTCTGGCTTCTGTAATTGCTTTGCCTCTGAACATGGGTGTTGGCAGGTTGATCCATACTCCCAGCCTACCTCTCTCTTTCCCTAGTGGGGCGGAGCTCCTGAGAGCTGGGGTAGGTTATCTGCCCAGGGAAGTCAGGTTGGCATGAAAGTAGCATCTGAAACTTGGTAGCTTAGGTTCCTGATCATTTAACATTTCATTTTTCTTTCATAATTAATATGTGTTTTCAAACTGGAATGTTTTATTTTTATGAAATTGATAAACTTTTATGTTATGGAATATATGGATAAAATTGCTCACTGATACAGATATAGACATAAGGATATATTCCTCATTTATAAACTTCTATAACAGCAAAAAAAAAAAAACCTGAGTTAGAAATACATTCAATGCTATGAGAAAATGTTAATTGTTTTCTAATGTCTCATCTGAGACTGTAAGATTGAATGGTTGAATGGCACACAGCCAACTTGACTACCTACCTGCAAAACAACAACTGTAAAGGATTTAGGCAGTGGTGTGGCTTTTAAAATATATTTTCCAATTACTTTCTTTGGAAGACTGATATAGAGGAGAATAAAACCTGAGGACCAAAATGTAGGAATGACTTATGAAATCATGACATTTGGAGAGTTAGCAGAAAGAGTGAACTTCCATTTAACCTTCTCTCTGGCTCTCATGTGTCTTTAAAAAATTGCCAAAGCAATTTCATTTAACCAGCTGATTTTAAATTGTTCCTTGAGGCTGATTTTGTAAAACTTTGATATTTTATGGTTCTACAGTTTTATGAGCACCATAAATGCCACAAACCATAGAAATGGCATAGCATTTCAGTAGGAACATCTTTTCTTAGATCAGAATGAAGCACAGTTACTGACTTCTAAAATATATTAACAGTCTCACTCTGGTTTAAATTTCACCAGGCTACCTAGCATGGCCATTAGTTTAGTGTAACATTTTTCTGAATGCGTTTATTGTAGATCTTCATTACTTGAATGTTTCTTTTTTTTTTTTTTTTCTGAGCAAGCAATATATGGCCTTCATATCATACAACACGTTTGGTGTCTCTACTAAATTAAAAACTTAGCAATATATTTACAAGCACAGTGAAGTTACTCATAACACATTAATCACATGACATTGGGGAGAGGATTTGTACCACCAGTAATTTAAAAAAAACCTGAATTCCTTTTTTAAAATATCTTTATTTATTTATTTGGATAGAGACAGCCAGAAATTGAGAGGGAAGGGGGTGATAAAGACAGAGAGACACCTGCAGCCTTGCTTCACCAATGGTGAAGCTTTCCCCCTGCAGGTGGGGGCTGGAGACTCAAACCCAAGTCCTTGCACACTGTAACATATGCGCTCAATTAGGTAAGCCACCATCCAGCTCCCCCAAAATTAAATTCTTAATGTTACACATCTATAACTGCACTATGACCATCAGAAAACATTGGCAAAGCAGAGTAAATCCAAATGTCCTTGTCTGATATATTTTATTATGCTCCATATTAATAACCTCAAATGAAAAATTATGTCTTTAAATGATTCTACAGAAAATATAACAGTTCTTGTTCTTATCTGGGTCTTCAGATTTTTCTTTTAGAATTAAGTTCCTCTTTTTACATTCTACACTTTAATGGAATATTAGCATAGCATCTGCCGTGAATGCAATTTCCTTTATTATAAGTAAAATCACTCCTGCTGAGTTCATAAAGACTCTTCAACACTTTAAAGTTTCCAGGAGAAAGCAATAATTGATCATTCCTAAACCTTAACACTGCCTCAGAGGACAAGGAATCAGTCTCTGGATACACTTTAAATGCTTTCACTGAGTATAGCTTTTCAAAAGCTGACATGGGCTTTACAAATGCTTTATTGTTATTTGTGGTGAGAAGTGAAAAGCACACATACACAATGCTGAGGAAGGAATCACTTTAACCTCTATCAGAAAGCTGTTATTATCTCCCTCCAAGATCCCAATTACAGAATATCCAACAGAAAACAACACTAGTGCAGATAGTAATGGGCACTTTAAATTAGCTTTTAAGAAAGCTACATGTTGAAAAAAGGAAATTAATATACTTGAGTCACATTCTATAAATGTCATAAAGGCATTTTCAGTATTATCCTATATAAGTGGAGCTATGAGAATTGGGTAACACAAAATTATATTGTCCTTAAAGTAAGTGAAATACAGGGGTGCGGTATATATAAAGTATAAGATTGTGAACACTATTAGCAAATAGATCTATACTGATATAGGTCATATAACATAGTATTTAAGTCTCATTCCAAGCCCACTGTATATGTTTTTTAAAAACTGATGCTTGGTAAAAAGTGTTTATCAGCAACAGTAATACCACTTTAAGTAATAGGATTTGTGTGAAATACTAGCTATCTCATCTACAACTTTTATGGAATCCAACAAGGGAATATAGTAATCATACTTTTTCACACAAAATCAGTCAGTATCAGAATCTGAGCCAGTCGTACTAGAGTTTACTTTCAACCCAAGTCATCACATTGACTTTTAAAAAGCATAGTATTTGTATAAATGTCCATGATGGATTCTTCTAAAAAAACAACCCTAATGAGGTAGAAATGATATGCAAGATTTAAGACATTGCACTGACTTCTAAAATAATAAAACTGTCTATAGCTGAGACAGGGTTTATGTTAATGTTTCAAATATTCTTCCATGGGAAATGTTTCAGAAGATTGGTTAACAATACTCTAGTTATCCATAAAAAAAAAAAAAAAAAACAACTATTTATTGTGAGAGGGGCAGGATGAGAGAAAATAGACCAGTTTTGTGGTCTTTGACCGCAGGCATGCAAATCAGTACTCTTACAGCTTATCTCCACAAGCCCTTATCCTATTATCTCCTTATTATCTGTATTTATTGGATAGAAACAGCCAGAAATCTAGAGGGAAGTGGGGGAGAGACATCTGCAGCACAGCTTCACCACTCATAAAGCTTTCCTTCTGCGGGTGGGGACCAGGGGCTTAAACCTGGGTCCTTATGCATTGTATCATGTGCACTCAACTAGGTGTACCACCATCCAGCTCCCCCAAAATTAAGTTCTTAATGTTACACATCTATAACTGCACTATGACCATAAGACAACACTGGCAAAGCAGAGTGAATCCAAATGCCCTTGTCTGATACATTTTATTATGCTCCATATTAATAACCTCAAATGAAAACTTGCCCTGAAAAGACAAGTTTTATTCTTTAAAAATACAATACATATGTGTCCATGTTTAAGCCTGGCTCACAATTTATTGAAGTAAGCTTCAGTAATAAGGTTACTTTCACACACTGTGTCTCTATTGCAATCTTGAGGGGGGGGGATGAGTGAACTTTACATACATGCTCAGCTTATTCATAAAATTACAAAGTTACTAAAAGAATACTTTTAAAGCTAATTGATTCATATTTTAGGTATAAATTTGTTCATTTTCCCCAGCAAATAGCTGGGAGTAGGAGTGTCATGTAGATACCTATCATATCGAGATGAGAAATTGTACTCATGGCAACAACTGCATTGTAAATAATTAGTAGCCAAATAAAATTATAAAAATACATAAGATATACTAAAGTTGGGAGTCTGTCGCTAGCACAGCGGGTTAACCGCACGTGGTGCAAAGCGCAAGGACCCGCTTAACCATCCAGGTTCCAGCCAGCGGCTCCCCACGTGTAGGGAAGTCGCTTTACAGATGGTGAACCAGGTCTGTAGGTGTCTATCTTTCTCTCCCCCCTCTGTCTTCCCCTCCTTTCTCCATTTCTCTCTGTCCTATCCAACAACAGCAACAATAATAACTACAACAACAATTAAAAAAAGATATACTAAAGTAAAGTGCACAGAATGAGCTGGGTTTTATATATTATGGCTATTATGATATTCATATACTATGCTAAAATTATATGCCATTTGAAATTGGATTTTGAAGTTTTCCTATATTGCAAACCATGAATTGCAAATGTAAGTGGCCATTAACTATCAAATAATGAAGATATGAAGGTGTGATATTATGAAATACTATCCAGCTATTTAAAAAAGTGAAATCCGATGGCCAGAGGCATAACTCATCTGGTAGTACTCAGGACTTCCATGCCTGAGGCTCCTAGGTTAGCAAAATAAACAGATTTTTGTAAGAAAATGAAATGCTGCCATCTTTAATAACATGAACAGAGAAAGGCAAACTTGTTACCTATCAGACCAACTATAGGTTACCAGAAAATGTGTTAGTAAAATTTGTATCAAAATATTATATTACAAAAAATTATACCTGATATCCCAAGAAAGTAGATAAAACTGAATTTTAAAAAATGTTTAAAATCACTCCAAATCAGGAAAATGGGGAAAGGTGAAGAATAGAAAATGGTAGATACTAATGAACCTGGATGATCAAAATCCACTAAATTCACTTTAATTCAAACCTAAAACAAGACGCAATTATTTATTATAAGACCCCCACTTGTAAACTTAAACATAAATATAAAGATGGGTAGATTTAAAGATGGGTAGATAAATTAATAGCTGTTAATTGGTTCTAAGTGTATGAAGCAAAAACTTACAGGACTTTAAGAACAAAGATGAATGGCAAATTTCAATGCCCTCATATCATAAATGGACAGATCATCTAACAGACAATAACTAAGGCTAGAGTTAATTCAACAACATAGCAGTCAGTCTGACATAATGGCAAATTCATCCAATCACAACAAAACACACATTCATATCAATCTCATGTGGAACATTTACAAAGATAGACTAAACTCTGAACCATAAAATATACTTCAACACATTTAAAATAATTGAAATGTAATGTCTGTTCTCAATCGATAATGGAACAGATTAACTCATTAATAAAATAATATCATGAATAGGTGGATTTATCCTAGATATGAAAGTCAGTTTCAGTATTTTTCTTTATTGCCACGAGGGTTAGTATTGGGGCTCAGTGCCAAGACTATGAGTTCTCTGCTACCAGCTGCCATGTTTTGTTCTTAATATTTATTATAAGAGAGAATGACACCTGTTTCACCTCTTGTGAAGTGACTCCCCTGCAGGTGGGGACTCAACAGGGATCCTTGAGCTTAATATTATATATATATGCTTAACCAGGTGCACCACTGCCTACTTTTAGTATTCTTAAACAGTAAAACATCACATCGAGAAGAAAATAAAAATCACATCAGTATACAGGAAAAACATTTAACAAAGTTCAAGACCAAGTATTATAAACATTCTTATTAGGGAGCCAAGCGGTAGCGCAGTGGGTTAAGCACACGTGGCACAAAGCGCAAGGACTGGCTAAGGATCCCAGTTGGAGCCCCCTGCTCCCCACCTGCAGGGGAGGTCGCTTCACAGGCGGTGAAGCAGGTCTGCAGGTGTCTTGTCTTTCTCTCCCCCCTTCTGTCTTCCCCTCCTCTCTCCATTTCTCTCTGTCCTATCCAACAACGACATCAATAACAACAACAATAACAACAAAAAAACAAGGGCATCAAAAGGGAATAAATAAATATTAAAAAAAGAGAAAAATTCTCATTAAAGCTCCAACTTTATAAGGCATATAAGCTTTAAAAACTTCAGTGGATTTAATGGTAGATATTTTGTGATAACTGTTACAAGAGGGGTACAGGACTTCAGTGGACTATACTCATGAAATTGTATAATTTTATAAATAACTATTAAATTACTAACAATAATTTATTTTTGTAAAGAGTTGTTCATATAAGAAAATTCTGTCATCATCCAAAAACCTAATAGATGATCTATAAGTAGATAGAATAATAAAGAGACATACATATACTTTTTGGAGTTCATAGGCAATTAAAAAAATTATCTTCATTTATTGGATAAAAACTGCCAGAAATTGAGAGAGGGAGACACCTGCTTCACCACTTGTGAAGCCTTCCCCCTGCAGGTAGCGTCTGGGGTCATGAACCTGGGTCTTTACATATCATAATGTGTTCAAGCTGGCCCAAGGCAAATTTCTTCCAACATTTTACACAGATACATACATACATACCTGAAGTCCTGGATCTTAACTTTAGGCATCAATAGATTTATCAGTTATGTAGTTCAATTTTAACGTTTCAAGTACTGTTGATTTACTGTTTTTTTCCCTCTTATTTCAGACAGTTTTCTTATCTTTGATATTTTCTCCGAATTTTAGAAGAGATCCATTATCACAGAATTGAAATAATGTTTTCTATGACCCAACCATCAGGTTCATATTCTGATACTTAAATATATATACATATATATATTTCATGTGCATGTATTACATTTGATATGACATTGTTATTGAACAATTTATGTGCAGTGCATCAAAACACTGAGAGAAGTGAAAATAGTTTCATAAAAAATGTTTCTAGATTATATAAATAAATATACAAAACAAACATGCTATGAATAACTAATATGTATTTTAGTCAAATATATTTAGGAATTAAATTTTATATTACAAAGAAAATATGATATTATTTTATGCATATTAGTAGAGTCGGAATGAGTCCTGATTAAGTGGATATGAAGGCAAAAAATGTGAAAGATAAAATTTTTGAAAATCTTTAACTATGTTGTCCTGTTAAATTAAAAAAGAAGCAGCCTATTATAGTCAAGCTTGATATAAAAGGGCTAGAGGTAACAAAGAACATTGTAGGAATGAAAAAGAGAGGGAGAAGATTTGTTAAACTTGGTGTCATTTCATTCACTGTACTAGAAACCCAAAGTGGTTTTGAACTATTTATTAATATGATTATTTGAAGTAAAAGTACCTGTTCAGATAAAAGGAGATGCCTATAGATAGGTAGAAATATTAAGCAAATGAAAGATGACTCTGGAAAACAATAGCAAGATATATAAATATAAAGGCAGACTTAGACCATAAAATCACTCTTAATTCTATTATCATCTATTAACTTAAAATAATAGTTCTGAGCATGCAAATTTTATTCCTGATAGCACATTTTATAGAAGTATTGATTACAAACCCTTAATACTTATACTGATTGCTAACAGGCATTTTAAGAATTTTTTGTGTTATTTCCAAAATATTAATATCAAAAAATTTGCTCATATACTTAATACAAATACAACAAAATAGGAGTCGGGCTGTGGCTCACCCAGCTGAGCACACATGTCACCATACAAAAGGAACTAGGTTTAAGCTCTTGCTTCCCACCTGCAGAAAGGAAAATTCACAAGTGGTACAGCATTGCTATAGATGTCTCTTTCTCCCTATCTTTCTCTCTGTAAACAAATATATACAAGAAAATTAAAAGTCATACATAAAAAAACAGTTATCTAAGTCTTTTTCTCAATAATTTTTCTCAATATTATCACAGTCATTAGTAAAGTTTAGATAAAAACATACTTGTTAGGGATTAGCAAAGTAATTCACCTGGAGACCAAGCCTGCCTTGTTGTGTCCAACCCAGATTTATACAAGACTCTACTGTACTTTTGACACTGTGGTGTTTTTTTCTCTATATCCTTCCAATTTTAGTGTATGTGCTGCCAAAGCAAGCATAGTGGTATTTTTTTTTCTATCTGACGAAGTTGACAAGGAGTGTTGAAGCCCCAGTAATGACAGCATAGACTGCATAATGGCGGGAATATTCTTGTAATTGCCCTACTAAATTAATTCATGAAGGAAATTTGATGCTTTATCATTGTAATAAAGTCCAATGTTTCCCAACAGATGTATGTAACTATGTGCAATGTATTGTTACATACAGTTACATGTTGATTTAATTTAGCTGTAAAGATTTTGACCTAAATTCCTTAACCAAAATATTAACCATTCAGTTGTGTTACACTAATTACTGTACATATTGAAAGTAACATATATATATATATATATTATAATTTTGCAAAAGTGACAGTGCAATTTCTTTTTATTTGTAAAGTGTCAGTCTTTATAAAAACCATTCAGCTGCCAATATGTTAGCTTTTATCTTCCTTAATGTAAAATCAATCTATCAATGAAAGCTAATTATAATGGGCATCAACTAAAAAAATAAATCTTGTCTTTTAAGTCACTTGGAAATAAAAGGATGTTTAAGAACAAGTCAGCTATGAGTAAACACTAATTGGTCTGCTAGGATTTTAATAAATTGTTTCAGTGGGAGGTGATTTATTTGATTATATAATTTTAAAGTTCTAGTACTAAATTGGCAGAACAGCTTATGAATCTAGCTTAGACTGTATTAAAAAAATGAAAATATACTTTCTAAGAAGGGAGAGGATGGTTTGTCAGTTATCATGATGGAGTCCTCTTTACTCAAGTGAAAACCAATTTGTTTTAAAAATTGTCACTTTCTGTTAGACTTTTTCTTTCCAAAGATTTCCATTGCTGACCACTGTGACCTATATACATATTTGAGAACATTAAGAGATTGAGTAGATTATAATGCATGAAAAAAAATCTACCCTTCAGAAGAGTTACTAAAAAAAATGAATGCCAAATAAAGTATAAATTCAAATGACAATAGAGTTTTGTCAATCTATTTCTGTGGTTAAAATGAGAAATCATCTCTTCTTTTTTGACAATTATTGTAGACATAACTGCTCTCTAACTTCAATGTCAATAGCAAATTATAAAGTGTAATCAACTGAATCAACAATAAGAAATTATGGAATTAAAGTCAATGAATTTGGAGAAAATTAACACATCTATATAAACATAAATGCAACAATTCCTTTTATGTTGTGCTGGACCCATTAAAGTGCACATGATGTAATGTGTATGGACTCAGGATCAAACCTTCTGGGAGGAAGTCTCAGCAGGAGTTTTGTAGGAGTCAATCTATCCTATCAAAACAAAAATTCAAGTGCATTGCTTAATATTTCTCAAAGTTTGAAGTCCAAAGCAGATTTCACTGGGTTTAGATGCCATTCAGTCTGTGTTTATTCTAGAGACTCAAAGAATAATCTTTTTATTTGCCTCTTCTAGCTTCTTTTTTTTTTTTAACTTTTATTTATTTTCCCTTTTGTTGCCCTTGGTTTCTTTTGTTGTTGTAGTTATTATTGTTGTTATTGATGCCGTCATTTTTGGATAGGACAGAGAGAAATGGAGAGAGGAAGGAAAGACAGAGAAGGGAAGAGAAAGATAGACACCTACAGACCTGCTTCATCGCCTGTGAAGGGACTCCCCTGCAGGTGGGGAGCCGGCTCGAACCAAGATCTTTACACCTATCCTTGCGCTTTGTGCCACGTGTGCTTAACCCGCTGTGCTACCTCCCAACTCCCCTCTGCTAGCTTCTACTATCTGCCTTCTAGACTTATAGCCTCCTTTTTACAAATTTCAAAGCCACCTTACTAAAATACCCTTAAAAATAAGGTGTTATTTTACCTTTCTGTTTTGTTTTTATAAATGAAGAAACCAATTTTACAAAAATCTGAGTAATTCTCCATCTATTCATCTTTTGCTTTGAAGATACTGGCTTTGGACTGCAATCTCAGCTTGCATTCTCTACCTGACTCCATTCCACTATGAATAAAGACTAGATTCTATGCTTCAAAGGTAAAACTATCAAAGTTGACATTTCTGACTTCTCCTTATTCATATCTGTTTCTGACTACAACCAGGAAAGTTACTTTTCTATTACATACAGTGTAGTTATATTAAATTCACCTGAATAATTCAGGGTTATCCTTCACCTTAATTTCATTAATCTTAATAACCACCAGAGTGTCTTTTGTAATGAGATATAATATGTTCACAGGTCCCTGGCACTGAGGTATGGGCTTTAAGATTGTGAGTATGTAGTGGTATCCTATCACAAGTTTTTCCTACAGAATTCTGATACTCAAAATAAGCAAACTTTATAAAACTTCTCCATATTTAATTTAGTGTTTCTCAATTAAAAATTGAGGCAAAGTACAAACTACTTAATGGAAAATATGACCTTAATAAAACTTTTTCTGTTACTTACAGAGAAGACAAAAATGACTATGGTTCCCTATCAAGTTATGCATCTCAAACATGACAGAAATTATGCAGAAAACTATGAGTGAACTTAGCTTTGAAAAAAAACACTTAATATTTGTTAATAAAAAGGAAAAATAGATATAAAGACTGATCTGAGGGTCAGTAGTGGCACACATGTTATAATATGAAAGTACCCAGCAAGGTTCAAGCCTCCAGTTCCCACCTGCATGGGGGAAGCTTCATGAATGGTAAAATAGTGCTACAGGTGTATCTCTTCCTTCCCTCTCAGTTTCTCTGTTCAAATAAATAAAAAATGTATATTTTTAAATGCTGATACTATAATAGTCACTCAGTGAAATGTGCTTTAACATTGCAATTGGTCTCAAACTTGAAGCCAAGTTCCACATGGCATTGGAATGGTGTTGTGGTATCTATCTTTAAAAAATTTTTTTTCTTAATCTTTATGTATTTATTGGATAGAGACAGCCAGAAACAGAGTGGGAAGGGGTCGATAGAAAAGGTGAGAGACAGAGACACCTGCAGCCTTGCTTCACCACTCGCAAAGCTTTCCCCCTGCAGGTGGACCAGGGACTCAAACCCAGGTCCTTGTGCTCTCAGCTATGTGCACCACTGCCTGGCCCCTCGTGAATAAAAAGTAGTGAGTGTATTACAAATGAACACACAAGGGGGTCGGGCGGTGGCGCAGTGGGTTAAGCGCATGTGGCGCAAAGCGCAGGGACCGGCGTAAGGAATCCGCTTCGAGCCCCCGGCTCCCCACCTGCAGGGGAGTCGCTTCACAGGCGGTGAAGCAGGTCTGCAGGTGTCTATCTTTCTCTCCCCTTCTCTGTCTTCCCCTCCTCTCTCCATTTCTCTCTGTCCTATCCAACAACGAATTGCGTCAACAAGGGTAATAATAATAACCACAACAAAGCTACAACAAAAGGGGGAAAAAAAAACAAATGAACACACAAGGTAAACATAAAATGTTCTTTGACTGTTGAATTAAATTCATTACTTTTTGTCATTGTTGGGGCTTCCTCACTGTCACGTAACTCTTTTAGAGAGAAGAAAAGAAAACACAGCATCAAAGCTGCAAACCGTCCTTCAGGTTGGTAGGTGCCAGGCTCAAATCCTGGTCATAGATATGGCAAATAAGTTAACTGTTAATAGTCTAGATGTGATGCAAAAAAGGGGTAAAGCATGTTCCTTGCCATGTATATGACCCTCTTTTGAGCTTTGGTACTGCATGGGAGATGCTTTGGCATCGTTATCTCTAGCCTAAATGCAGAAAGCAGCCTGAAGTTGTTAAATGACACATGTATGAGAAGCTAGCTTCATAAACAACATATTTTTCATGTTTTAAATTGTTACTCTGCCTTAAATTATGAAGATATTATGTTTCTTTGTGTGTGAATTTACCTCTCTCATATGTACTAACTAAATTAAAAATTAAACAAACAATGTGGGCAGACTTTTCTTTTCCCCTCTCCCTCTTGTCTCTGTTTGTCTTTAAAAAAGCTGGGAATAGTTATGTTCCAGCAATGACAATTATTTGTGTATAAGCAATGTAACTAAATTAAAAGATTTTGAATCACCTTAGGTCTTAGAGGCTCATGCCTTTAATTCTCAAATTAAGCAAGATGCAAAACTTGTGTGTCAAACTTAGCAAATGAAAGTGACTTTTCCACATCTGTTTGTACTTTGCAGAACAGGTTATGGCCCCAGGTGTTCAAAATAGGCCAGTTTAAAAGAAAAGAGGAGAGATATTTATTTACTGAGGAGAGAGATAAAGAAACAGCTATTACTCTGCGGTAGCTGAGGGTTAAACTTAGGACCTTATGCTTGAAAGTCCACTGTACCACTAATGATTATTTAATACAAAAATATTATTTGCCCACTCATGACTGTGGAAAGATTCTCTCTGCTATTTATTTATTATATTTTTATATTACAGAATTACATGTTGACGGAGGTTTGAATCCACACCATTCATACCACCAGACTTCTGAATCTTCACTCTCTCCACTGCAATCTAAATCACTGTTCCCCTAAAGTTTTAGACATGGGCCAACCATCTTCTCTACAACTATCTGTCCACATTTATACATAGTTGCCCCTTCTTTTTCTGATTCACTCCTCTCTCTCTAAGCCACTCATGACATCATAACTACCTCCATATGTCCCTCTCACCTTTTCTCTCTCTCTCTCTCTCTCTCTCTCTCTCTGGTGCTGATAGAGCTGGAGTGCAGAATCCTCTTATCTTCATCCTATCACTTCTCCCCCACCGGGAGTATGGATCAAGGTTGTTTATGGGGAGCAGAAGGTAGGAGTTCTGGCTTCTGTAGCTGCTTCTCCACTTAGTATGGGCATTGACAGATCAATCCATACCCCCAGCCTGTTTTTATCTTTCCCTAGCGGACCAGAGCTTTGGAGAGGTGAGGGTCCAGGACACATTAGTGAGGTCATCTGCTCAGAGAAGTCGGGATGGAGTCATGGTAGCATCTGCAGCTTAGTGTCTGGAAGGTGACTTGACCTAACTTGAGACAAGATGGTTAATGAACAGGAACCAGAAAGTAGGATCAGAGCAGATGAGCTTATGGATTTTAGGGCAGAAAAAAACTAGGAGAACCATTTTGGGCATGTTCCTGGGGACATATAACTATAATAGTTTTGCTTGAGTTTGGTAGATAGCGTGAGGTTGGATGAGACTATTGTCTGAGAGAATGGTGTCAGAGTGGAGAAGGGATAGAAAGTTGGATTAGGAAAGGAAGTAGCTCCTATTCTTATAAAAAAGAATTTTCTAGCTAACGTTAACTATTTACCTCCATCCACCTGCTCCAGGGCCCATGTGTAAATGCATATTTATATTTAGTGCCAGAGCCTCTGTAACCTCTAAGTCCCTATTGATCTGAGCTTATAGCTCATGGTCACATCTGCGGAACATTGCAGGCTGCACTCATTTCATGACCAGTTGTTTTTTTTTTTCAAGTGGCAGGGTAGGAAAGCCCCAGCCTCCCTTCAAAGACTGGGGTTATCCCTACCATCATTGCTTTATGGTAGAGCCAAGGTGCTGAGAGGGCCCACAAGACACTGATCCTTATGGAAGTGACCAGTGGTAGTGGAAAGAGGGACCCTTTAGAGGTCAAGGTCCATTATATATGTATGGGATCCAACAATTCCCTAACTAGGACCCCAGATGATCAGATGGTGTGATATTGAAAAACAGGCCATTATTAAGTGGGCCAGTCTCTTGCCCTTATCCAACTTTTGTAGTCCTTAATCTGATTATTTTAGATTTTCTCTCAGTTGTTTAGACATCGAGTATTATTTGTTGGGCCCAACCAGAGTTAGGTTTTGGGGATCTGTCTTCTTTGGGCTGTTCTGCTAGGCTGTCCTGCTAATTTAGTCTAAGTCAAATCAATTACAGAATTTATGATGCCTTCTTTAGGAACTTCCATCATTATTAAGCACTTTGACTTTGAGTTATATGATTTCCCCTTGTTTATGGATACATGTACACCTGTATCTAGTATTTATGCTTAGGGTTATGGTCTAGGCAGTTGGGGAACTTGAGATAATAAATCTATCCACTCCCCCTACATGTTGCATTACTATTGATAGGACTAAATAGTGATAGGACTAGAATTTCACCTCTTCCCTGCCACCAAAAGTCTGTGCCCAACCCCCTCCCCCCAGGTAACCACTATAGTTTTCCCAATTTAAATATGGGTTATGCTGTATCTGGTTGATTATTTTATATATTTGTGTTCAGTTCTCTAAATTTCATATATAAATGAGACCATCCTGTAGTTTTCCTTTAACTCCTTTCTTATTCTACTAAGCATAATGTTCTCAAATTTCATTCATTTTTTCCCAAGGATGTAAAAGCATCTTTTTTATTGCTGAGTAGTATTCCACTGAGTATATGTCCCATAAGTTTAAAAAAAAAATTTTTATTTATAAAAAGGAAACATTGACTAAACCATAGGATAAGAGGGGTACAACTCCACACAATTCCCATGACCAGAACTCTGCAGCGCCCCCAACCCGAACGCCAGGGAGCCTGACAGGGTCTTCTCCTCTGGACTTGCATTCAGACTTCAAGGAAGCTGGGCAGAAGGACAGGAATGGGTCGAGACATTCTCCCCCCGTTATTGTTACAAACAATTATACTGTCATAATTGATTAATAATGCTTTGGCAGTGCCTGGTGGAA
Organism: Erinaceus europaeus; assembly: GCF_950295315.1. Lineage (NCBI taxonomy): Eukaryota > Metazoa > Chordata > Mammalia > Eulipotyphla > Erinaceidae > Erinaceus > Erinaceus europaeus. The sequence continues at coordinate 46,511,795 of NC_080171.1, read as the reverse complement.
ATGGAGAGTCAGAAGCACCCTCTCTCCCTTACACAGGGGCATATTTGAAAGTTACATTATGAAAGTGGAGAAGGTGGGTCAACATAGACGGACAAAAGAAGTCATGTTATGACTTGCCCCTCATAGAAACAATGCAGAGATTGAGGCCTCCCTGGTACAAGTTGACGTACTGAAACAAAGAAAGATTAATAGTTAAACTGTACCAGACCTAGATGAGCAGTGGTCCACGACTAGGCAAAGATCTGTATGGCCCCATAGAAGATTAATGGTAGAGATAGTCCTCAGCAAAAGTCTAAAACAATTCTGTGTATGACCTCCCCTGAGAACAGAATGATACAAAGTATTTTACCCTTTCTTTACAGTTATAGGGGAGTAACATGTAGCTTGCCAAAGCCACAAGACTATGATGTTTATTGTTACTTCTTTATGAGCTTGTTGCTTAGGCAACCTGAATGTAACCTGAAAAAAGTATAAAAGCTAATGCAGTTTCACTATTAAAATGAGTCCAGATTCACCCTCCAATAGAGTGTGGTATCTATCTGTTCTCCCTCGCCGACTCCTGACCCACCTGGGAGGTTGCCTTCAAGACCCCTGACCCTCCTGCTGCTCATCCACTGTGGTGGTCTGCGGCAGAACTCTGTATCCTATCCCCTCCCCTGATAGCTTTCCTATTCTACCAATTATCTGTGGAGGGACATTTTGGATGCTTCAAAATTTTTGCTATTGTAGATAGTGTGGCTCTGAACATGGGGGGTGCATATATCCCTTCGAATTAGTGATATTATCTCTTTTGGATAAATGCCTAGGAGTGGGATTGCTGAGTCATAAGGTATTTCCATCTGTATTTGCTTAAGGATTCGCCATACTGTTCTCCATAATGGTTGTACTATTGCATTCCCAACAGCAGGGTATTAAAGTTCCTTTCTCTCCACATTCTTTCCAACATTTATCTTCTGTTTTGTTGATGAAGGCCATTCTTACAGGTGTGAGGTGGTACCTCAGTGTGGTTTTAATTTGCATTTCTCTGGTGATGAGTGAATTAGAGCATTTCTGCATATGTCTGTGGGCCATGAGCATCTCTTCTTTGTAGAACTGTCTCTGCATGTCCTCTGCCCACTTTTTTATTGAGTTGTTCTTTTTCTTTTTGTTAAGCTGCATGACTTCTTTATAGATGTTTGATATCAAGTACTTGTCTGAAGTATGATGTACGAATATGTGCTCCCATTTGCTGGGTTTCCTGTTTATCTTTATGGAGTTTTCTTTTGATGTATAAAAGCTTTTTAATTTGATATAGTCCCACTTTTTCAATCTTGCTTTTGTTTCCCTTGCCCATGGGGTGAAGTCTCCAAATATGTCTTTAGTGTTAATGTCATGAAATATTTCACCAATATGTTCTATATATTTCATACTTTCAGGTCTGATGCCCAGATCTTTGATCCATTAGGAGTTAATTTTGGTGTATAGTGTTAATTGGTAGTCTAGTTTCATTTTTCTATATTTGGCTATCCAATTCTGCCAACACCATATGTTAAAGAGACTTTCATTTCCCCAATGGGCTGGTTTTACCCCTTTGTCATATATGAGGTATCTGTACATTTATGGATTGAGTTCTGGACTCTCTTATTACACTGGTCCATATGACCATTTTTGTTCCAGTACCACACTGCTTTTATTACTACTGCTTTGTAGTATAACCTGAAGTCAGGTATTGTGATGCCTCCATTTTTATTCTTCTTTTCTGGGGGGGAGTGTTTTTGCTATTCATGGTTTTTAGAGTTCCACACAAATGTTTGAATATTCTGTTCAATTTCCTTGAAATTTATCATTGGGATTTTAGTAGGTATTGCATTGAATTGATTGATTGTTTTTGGCAAAACTGCCATTTTAGTGATATTCTCCCAATCCATGAACAGTGGATATTCTTCCATTTCTTTGTGTCATCCTCTATTTCTTTTAACAGTGTCTTACAGTTTTCCTTGAAAAGGTCCTTTACATCCTTTGTTAGATTTATCCCTAGATATTTAATCTTCTTGGGTTCAATTGTGAGTGGTATTGCTTCCTTCAGTTTCATTTCTTCTGACCTATCTTTTGCATAAAAGAATGCCATGGATTAATGGGTACTGATTTTGTAGCCTGCCATTTTACTGAATTTATTAATATTTCTAGTAGTTTCTTGGCAGAGTTTCTGGGGTCTTCTAGGTATACCAACATGTCATCTGTGAATAATGAGAGTTTAACTTCATCCTTTCCAATTTGGATTCCTTTGATATCTTTTTCTTGTTTGATTGCTATGGCAAGGACTTCTAGGACTATGTTGAATAAAAGTGGTGAGAGTGGGCAACCTTGTCTAGTTCCTGATTTTAGGGGAAAAGCTTCCAACTTTCCCCTATTGACTATGACATTAGCAGTGGGTTTATCACATATATCCTTTATTATGTTAAAGAATTTTCCTTCCACTCCCAGTTTCTCGAGGGCTTTTATCATAAATGGGTGTTGTACCTTGTTGAATGCTTTTTCTGCATCAATTGATAGAATCATGTGATTTGTATCTTTCCTTTTGCTGATAGTGGATTAAGTTTATTGACTTGTGAATGTTGAACCATCCCTGTTTCCCAGGGATGAATCCCACTTGATATTGGTAGATTATTCTCTGATTATGTTGTTGTATTCTATTAGCCAAGATTTTGTTGATCTTTGTATTGATATTCATCAGGGATATATAAGTCTATAGTTTTCCTTTTTGGTGGAGTCCTTTCCTGCTTTGGGGATCAAGGTGATGTTAGCCTCATAGAATGTATTTGGGAGTGTTCCCTCTTGTGTTCTCTGGAAGAGTTTGAAGAGGATAGGTGTCAGTTCTTCTATGAATGTTTTGTAAAATTCATTAGCATTGCCATCAGGACCCGGGCTTTTGTTCTTGGGTAGACTTTTGATTATTGTTTTAATTTCTTTACCAGTGATTGGCCTGTTAAGTTTATCTACTTACTCTTGTGTCAAGGTTGGTAGTGGGTATGATTCTAAGAATGTGTCCATAATATGCTTGCATAATCTTTTGAATCTCTACCTCATCTGTTGTAATATCTCCTCTTTCATTTTTGAGTGATTTTACCAAAGCATTATCTTTTTTTCTCTTGGTTTGTGTAACTAGTGGCTTATTTAATTTATCCTTTCAAAGAACCAATTCTTGGTTTCATTAATCTTCCTATGGTTTTCTTTTCTGCTCTGATTTTGACTATTTTCTGTCTCCTTCTGACTTGTTTCTTTTTGTTGCTCCACTTATTGAGGTGAGTTATTAGATGGTTTACTAGTGATTTTTCCTGTTTATTAATGTGTGCCTGTATTGATATGAACTTCCTTCTCAGCACTGCTTTTGATACATCCCATATGGTCTGGTAGCTGGTTTCTTCATTTACATTGGTACTAATAAAATGATTAATTTTTTTTTTTATCTCTTCAATGACCCATTTATTCTTCAGCAGCATATTTTTTAGTCTCCAGGATTTGGGGACATTTCTTTTCCTTTTTTTGGTTGATTTCTAATTTCATGCCTTTGTGGTCTGAGAGGATGCATTTTATAATTTTAATATTTACATATCTATTTAGACTGTGGCCCAGCATATGGTCAATCCTTGTAAACGTTCCATGTGTACTTGAGAAGAATGTGTTTTCATTACTTTTGGGATGGAAAGTTCTGTATATATTTATTAGATCCATTTCATTTATGGTTTCATTTAAGTTTGCTATTTCTCTATTGATTTTTTGTCCAGATGTTCTGTCTCTTGCTATTAGTGGTGTGTTGAAATCTCCTACTATTATTGTATTACTATCAATGTCTCCCTTGAATTAAGTAAGCATTTGTTTTATATACTTGGGTGCTCCTAATTTGGGGGCATATATATAAATGATGGTTATATCTTCTTGTTGGATTGATCCTTTAGCCATTATGTAATGTCCTTTTCTATCTTTAATTACTTTCTTTGCTTGAAAGTCTAATTTATTAGAGAATAGGATAGCTGTCCCTGCCCTTTTTTGTGAGTTATTAGCTTAGGACATCTTGCTCCAACTTCTTATATTCAATTTCCATTTGTCTTCTCTTTGGGTGTGTGTTAAGAAATAAAATGGATGGATCCATTTTATTTATCCATTTTCTATTTATCCATTTATTTTATCCATTTATATTATCCATTTTCTAATCCATTTAGCTGCTCTGAGTCTTTTGGCAGGTGAATTTAGGCCATTCATATTTAAGATGATAATTGATATATGTGGTCTATTTATGTCCATTCTGATTTTTGTTTTGAATTTATTTTATATTGTTGAGTCTTTGCCCATCTGTTTCTATCTAACCTATTGTGTAGATGAGTTTCCTGTAGTAAATTCCTCACTGATTTTTCTTGTGTCTTCTGTAAATCTCTGTTCCGTTTTGTTTTGTGGTTACCATGTGTGTAATAATTAGCACTGTGTATCTAGAAAAGCCTTTTTTAAGTTGATCTTGATTAACAAACATTTGACAAGGCTTCTTTCTCTTTTAATTCCCTCCCCTATTTGCTTATTCCTATTTTATTGTGGTTTTGTTTCTAGTCTACTGCTGTTCACCTCGCTGAGAATGTGTGTTCCATTGCTTCCTCCTTTCCTGTAAGATGCCATTTAGTATGTCTTATAAGGTGGGACTGATTGTGGCAAATTCCTTTATTTTGTTAATATTTGGGAATACTTTTATTTCTCCCTCATACTTTTTGCAGGATATAAAATTCATGACTGAAATTCCCTCTCCTTTAGTGCCTTGAATATGTCATTCCATTCTCTCCTTGCCTCTAGGGTTTGTGAAGAAAAATCTGATGAGAGCCTGATATTTCTCCTTTTGTATGTAATTTCTTTCCTTTCCCTAGTAGCCTAAAATTTTCTCCTTGTTGGAGTCTTGATAATTTTACAATAATAATGTGCCTTGGTGTTGGTTGTTTTGGATTTGTGAACCTGGGTGATTGATCTCCCTCCAAAATAGGTATGTTCTGATGATTGCCTAGGTGAGGGAAATTTTCATCTAAATTTTCTCTGAAAATTATCTCCGGACCTTTAACCTGGTCTACTTCCTCAGGTAACCCTAAAACTCATATATTAGACCTTTTTTATTGAGTCTGCAATTTCACAGACAGTAGCTTCATTCTTTCTAAACCTTTTCTCTCCATCATCTTTGAAGTGAAAGAGTGGACTGTGTCTTCTAGATTGGAAATTCTTTCTTTTGAATGTGTGAGTCTATTTCCTAAGCTTTCTACTTGAGGTTGAACTGCACTAAAGGTGCCTTTCAGTCCTTGCTCTTCTGTGAAATTTTTCCTCCATGCTGCTTAACTGCTTAGTGAGCTCTCCTCTGAGTTCTTCTTTCACTCTTCATACCTTATCAAATTCCAAAGTAAAATGCTCTTTCAGCTCTTGCTTGTAAGTTCTCATAAGCTTTGTATAGTCTCTCTCTGATAGACTCTCTACATCTGGAATTTTTTGTATTTCATCTGGTTTACTTCTCTCTTTGTGATGTGACATGCTGTTTAACTTTCTACCTCTTTGCTTTCACATGCATGGTGTTGGTTTTTGTTGGCCAGCAGGTGCTGCTGTTGTGGTCTTTGCTTTCCACTTATTTGAATCTGTAGCCAGGGGTGGGGTGTTTTGGGCTAAGTTTTGTTTTTGTCTTAAACTCAGACCAAGCAAAAGCAAACACTCACACAAATAATAATAATAACAAATAATAATAAAAATAAAAACCCTGGTTCAAAGATTGAGAGGTTTTAAGCTCCAATTTCTTTTCTTCTGGAGAGTCTGCTTCTGTCCAAGATGGTGTGGGTCGGTATCGAGAGCCGTCTGCCCAGAGCTCCAACCCACTTCTGTTTCCCCAACCATGCATGCTGGCACCCACCTGAGGCTGTGGAATTTTTTCAGCTGTAGATTATGTGTCTGATTCTATCTTTTGTGTGCAATAGTTGTATTGGGGAGAGCGAAAATCTGATTGCAGCTACTCCATAAACCATGCCTCTCTGAAGCTCCTTCCCTTTGTTTTAATTACATTTTTCTATGACCACAGGACAATAAGTTTGTCAGTAATATATAAACCATTTGTTATAACATCTGTGTTCTATTTTTGTTTTCTCTGTGTTTGAAACTGAATACAGATTTCATATTAGAAACTGAATATGTTAAATTACACATTTGTAATACCTGCATTTCCCCCTAAAACTGTGACATATATTACTATTTTCATGTTCAAACATGTTATATATTTCAGATATCTATTCATTTTGAGAACTTCAAGAATTTTAATTCACTGATTTTTTTATACAAATGTGACAAAGGTATGCCATACTACTCATTTTGTAGGCAGTTAATATAAATACTAAAAGACTATCTATACAATGATGATCAAAGAGAATGAAAGTTTTTTTTAATTATTTTTTTATCCTCACATGCTCTCTGTTTTTCAACATGTATGCACTCGTTCTCTGGTATACATTTGACATTTGGAGAATGAGAGAAACTCATCTCCCCTGGAAGCAAAATGACATTGATGAACTTGACAGATTTGATTGCCATTTTCTCAATTTGAAAAACTTTTTGGCACAAATATAGTAATTTATTTAAAAAGGTTTAAGTTAAAAGAAAATTTCTTGAAAGCAAAAACTAGATTTATATTAAAAACAAGAAACACAGGAGACATCATACAATTAATAAAAAAATAAAAGATTTTCTTTTTTTCTAAATAACACTGAGTTCTCTCTAAAGGTATAATTAACTGAGATGGAAAAAGAAACACTGCACCAAACTACAAGTAGGTCAGCTCATTTGAGGTTCTTGGCTGCATAAGCTCTGACAGTTGGATGAATATTTCTATATGTGTGTGTATATATAGATATATGATATACAGGTTCTAGTGATTTATTGGCCTTTCTTCCCCTAATGCCTGTTATATAAAATCATGGAAAAGAAAAACATAGTTTTTCCTTTTGCTTAGGAAAAACCTACATTGGGGACTTGGGTGTAATTATAAAATGGAGCTAGCCGTACCCAAGTGCAAGAAAACACATTGCCAATTACTTCTAAACACAGAGGAACTATGATTGATGAGAAAGTTTTAGTACTTTTTGACCTTACAGATATTGTATCTAAATTTTACTTCATGAAAATTTAACTTTTAAATTAGAGAAATTAAACATAATCCCCTCACTAAACATCCAAAGACATTTTAAATGAAAACACTGAAATTATTTTATATGTTAAAAAAAAAACTTTCGGTTTTGCAAGTAGTAAAATTCTAGACAAGTCAAAGTGATCTGTTTTTAGACATAAGAAAATCCACCATGCTTGATTCATGAGACCCATTTGTTCTGTTTCAAGGACATCCAGAACAATTTATCACACCTGCCTCCCTAACTAATCCATTATTTGCAAAATTCCTTATCTGTTTCAGAAAACTAAACTCTGTTCAGTGAATACAATTAAACTATTTTGTATTTGAGATCTGCTTTTTGTTTTATCAGAGCAGTGCTCATTTATGGTGCTGTTGGGGATTGAAATTCAGGCGTTGAATTATTTTTATATGATAATCATTATGCTATCTTCTAGGTCTTGTACTATGCTTATTACTCTATTATTGCCACTCTTCTATGAATCTTTCAAATTCATTTCTATCAGAAGTCTCATCTTTTTCATGTCATAATCATCCCTGGCAACTCAGTTCATGAAAAAAGTACTGAAATCTTCTCTCTCTTTTTTTTTTTTTTCTAAAATCTCATTCCTAGGAAGGCCAATGGAAGTATGACATATTAAGAAATTATAATTTGCTAGCAAGATAACTCACCTGGACAACTGACTACTTTGTGATGTATGTGACCAAGATTCCAGTACCCACTGCCCTAGAAGTTTCAGTGCTATAATATTTTTCATTCTTTTTTCTGCCACTAGGTTTATTACCAGTAGCTATTTTTTCTTTTACTTTTCTTTTTCTTCCTCTTTCTAAGGAGAGAGACATCTACAGATTTGCTTCACTGCTCATGAAGCTTTAGCCCTACAAGTGGGAAGCCAGACTCAAACAAGGCAATATATGCACTTAACCAGGTGCACCATCGCCAGCCCCACTATAGTATCTTTATCAACCTGAACAAGTTGACACAGTGAAGCATCAGAGACCATAATAAGAAACGAAATTACTTACTTTCCCTCAGCACTTTTATTCCTTACTCTTTTCTCAGTCATATACAACCTATAGGATGAAACTATAAATTCTATACATTAAAATGTACACTTTTATTAATACTTAATTTTGCCATACAGATAAAACAATAATCCTTGTCAGAAATGAGTTATAAAGATGCACAGACTCTATATACGCTACTACTGTTAAGTTTTAACACCTATGTTTATTTAATATTCCACCATGATGTCCTTGAAAAATTTTGAGTTTAATTTCTTTTTTTTTTAATTTCTTTATTGGGGAATTAATGTTTTACATTCAACAGTAAATACAATAGTTTGTACATGCATAACATTTCCCAGTTTTCCATATAACAATACAACCCCCATTCGGTCCTCTGTCATCCTTCTGTATTCTCCCCACCCACCCCAGAGTCTTTTACTTTGGTGCAATACACCAATTCTAGTTCAGGTTCTACTTGTGTTCTCTTTTCTGATCTTGTTTTTCAACTTCTGCCTGAAAGTGAGATCATCACATATTCATCCTTCTGTTTCTAACTTATTTCATTTAACATGAATTTTTCAAGGTTCATCCAAGATTGGATGAAAATGGTGAAGTCACCATTTTTTATAGCTGAGTAGTATTCATACACACACACACACACACACACACTTGCTCAGCCACTCATTTGTTGTTGGAAACCTGGGTTGCTTCCAGGTTTTGGCTATTACAAATTTTACTGCCAAGAGCATATGTGTACACAGATCTTTTTGGATGGGTGTGCTGAGTTGCTTAGGATATATCCCCAGGAGAGGAATAGCATGATCATAGGGTTGGTCCATTTCTAGCCTTCTAGAATTCTCCAGACTGTTCTCCATAGAGGTTGGACCAATTGACATTCCCACCAGCAGTGTAGGAGGGTTCCTTTGACCCCACGACCTCTCCAGCATTTGCTACTGTTACCTTTTCTGATGTATGATATTCTCACAGGAGTGAAGTGGTATCTCACTGTTGTCTTTATTTGTATTTCTCTGACAATCAGAGACTTGCAGCATTTTTTCATGTGTTTCTCGGCCTTTTGGATCTCTTCTCTGGTGATTATTCTGTCCATATCCTCCCCCCATTTTTGGATGGGGTTATTTGTTGTCTTCTTGTTGATATTTGCAAGTTTTTTATATATTCTAGTTATTAGCCTCTTCTCTGATGTATGGCATGTAAAGATCTTCTCCCATTGAGGGGTCTCTTGGTTTGGGTAGTGGTTTCTTTTGCTGTGCAGAAGCTTTTTAATTTGATGTAGTCCCATAGGCTTATGCTTGTCTTAGTCTTCTTTGTAATTGGATTTGTTTCATTGAAGATATCTTTAAAATTTATGCAGAAAAGAGTTTTGCCAATATTTTCAACTAAGTATCTGATAGTTTGTGGTCTAACATCCTAGTCCCTGATCCACTTGGAATTTACTTTTGTATTTGATGAAATATAGTGGTTCAGTTTCATTCTTCTGCATGTTTCAGCCAACCCTTTTTTTTCCAACACCATTTGTTGAAGAGACTCTGCTTTCTTCATTTAATAGTCTGGGCACCTTTGTCAAAGATTAGACATCCACTGGTGTGGGGGCTTACTTCTGGGCTCTCAATTCTATTCCACTGGTCAGTATGTCTATTCATGTTCCAGTACCAATCAGTTTTGATGACAGTGTCCCTATAATACAATTTGAGATCTGGGAGTGTGATGCCTCCGGTTCTGTTCTTTTTTCTCAAGATTGTTTTGGGAATTCTAGGTCTTTTCTGGTTCCAGATAAACATTTGTAGTATTTGTTCTATTCTCCTAAAAAATGTGCTTGGGATCTTGATGGGGATAGCATTAAATATGTAGATGGCTCTGTGTAGTATATTCATTTTGATGATGTTAATTCTTCCAACCCATGAACATGGAATATCTTTCCACTTCTTTGTGTCTTTTTCAATTTCTTTGAGTAGTGACTCATAATTTTCAGTACACAAGTCTTTCACTTCTTTGGTTAGGTTTACTCTTAGATATTTTATTTTTTTGTTGCTATTGTAAAAGGAATTGATTTCTGGATTTCAACTTTTCTTAGTGTTTTCATAGACGAATGCCACTGACTTTTGAATGTTAATATTGTAGCCTGACACCTTACTGTATTCAAATACAGCATTACAAAATACCATCTTCTTGCTGGATTCCTTAGGTTTTTATATGTATACTATCATGTCTTCTGCAAATAGGGAGAGTTTAACTTCTTCTCTTCCAATCTGTATGCCTTTAATTCCTTGCTCCTACCTGGATGCTATGGCAAGAATTTCCAGCACTATGTTGAATAGTAATGGTGATAGTGGGCAACCCCGTCTAGTACTTGATCTGAGGGGGAATGCTTCCAGTTTTTCACCATACATATATTTATGGTGGTCTGTTTATAGGAAAGCTTTCCGAACTTCTTTCAGGGCAGGCTTGGTGATGGTTGATTCTTTCAACTTTGAAAGCCTTTCTCATTGAGCACTCAATAGATATCTTGCCATTCTCTTCTGGCCTGTTGAGTCTGTGTGGAGAAGACTACTGCTAACCTTATGGGTTTTCCTCTGTAGGTGACTTTGTTTTTCTCTTGCAGCCTTTTTTCTCTCGGGATCTTTTCTTTATCCTTATGCCTTTCAATTCTAAATATGATGTGTTATTAAGTCTTGGTTAATTCTGTTTGGGACCCTCTGGGCTTCTTGAACCCTAATGTTTTTTATGTTCCTAGACTAGAGAAGGTCTCAGCTATTATTTCATGAAGAATGGTTTCTTCCTCTCTTCCTCTGGTAAGCCAATAATGCGTATATTATTACTTTTGAAGTCACCCCATAGGTGTTTGTTATTTTCAGTATCTCTTAATCTCTTTTTGAGATCTCATACTTCTTTTTTAGTTGTCTCTTATTCATCCTCGATCTTACTAATTCTGTCTTCAGCCTCATTTATTCTAGTCTCTCTCCCCTCTATTTTTTCTGGAGTTCATCTATTTTGTTATCCTGTTCTGATACTGTTTTAGCTTGTTTAGCTACTTTTGTTCTTAACTCAGCTATTTCAGCTCTCTAATAACCTTGAGATAATTAGTGTTTTCTTCCAGGGTCTCATTTGTTGTTTCTGCATTTCTCATGACAATTCTTTCAAACTCTTTACTAACTCTTGTGATTATTTCCTTAACTAGTGTTTGGATATTGACCTCATTATTTTGTACTTCACCCTTTGGGGGGCTTAGCTGGACTCTTTTCCTGTTTCATTTCTCAATATTTCTTCTTGTTGGTTGAACCATTCTATATAGTATGTTATGAAGTCTCTTTCTCTCAGTACTTTTCAAATTACTGATCACTGTTGCCTGGATTGACTAGTGTCTAAGTAAGGTACTTAAAGAGTTCATAGTTGTGGAAATTAACAGTTGTTTCTATATTATTTCAGTCCCTGAGTTGAAGGACAGTGGTTATGCAAAGAGACTGTCACACCCCAAAGATCCAAAGCTCTGGGCTCAGTTCAGCTTCTCTGCCAAGCCAGGCACTAATGCTGGGCCCTGTGAGTTTCCAAACAGGTCCTGTTTATAGTCTGCAGGTTCTGAGACAACTATTCACCATGTTCTTATTAGGAGAACAATATGGGAAGTCTGCCACTATACAATTGACTGCTAGGCTACAGAGGTGTACATCTTCTCCTTGGTCTCCTGGTCAGTTCTCTGCTCCCAGATACCAGCACAGGGCCACTCCCCTGTTGCTCCAACCCCCAAGGGCAGTAGCAATGGTGAGTCACGGGGAGTCCTCTCCTCCCTTCAGCAGCCTTTTTGTTGGTAAAACAGATGGGAAGTGGTGCCTCAACTGGTAAACTGTTACCAGTCACTCAGTCTCTCTTTAGGCTCCTCTCTGTCCACAAGCCACACATGTTTGCACTCACTGGTGATTTGGTGTATTCCTGAAGTCATTCTAGTCTTGCCTTGTTGTGGTCCCAGGTGATCTTCCAAATCATAAAGTTGTACCAAACTTAATTTCAACTAACATGGATATCTAAATACAACAGCCAAATACCTATGAGGATTAGAAGGAAAAAGTGATTTTAATGTATGTTTCTACCAGCCAGACCAAAAACTCTTGTAATTCTTTAACACTGGTTCAAAATTCGATAGGCTTCAGTTTAACAGTATAGCAGCATTTTCTCTAAGGTTAATTTTCTTGTAAGTCTCACCTAAAAGTACTTGGAAACAAGACTCTCAAGGGTAAAAGTGTTTTTAATTACCTAAATCATGTCCCAGAGCAAAGCTCAAAAATACAACTATATTCACAACCCAATAAATCAAGCTCACAATGCCAGATGACAGATAACAAAAAATCAGTATCAAACACCATAAAAGCAAGGTTACCATGTATTTTTTAGTAGTATCAAATTGAGAATAACACAGAAATAATGAAAGTAGCATTAGTAGATCTGGATGATAAATAAACTGTTTTTCAAGGTTAGGTGGTGGCACACATATTTGAGTACAAGTCCTTGGCCCCCACCTTCAAGGGGAAAGATTAACAAAGGTAAAGCAGTATTACATATGCCTCTCTCCAGTAAATAATAAAATTTAAAAAAAAGTTTTTCATGTTGAAAACCTGAGGAAATACTGCAAATATTAGAGAAAAGGGGAATTTATCATACTTTAAGCATGTTCATGATAATTTGGTATCTTTGGTGAATAATAACAATAGATAAAACTATTGTTCATTATTCCAGAAGTATAAATGAATTTAAAGGCACTGAAAAAAAGAAAACAATAAAAAAATGGAGAGGGGAAGGCACTTAAGTAAATAGTGGTTATTTTCTCCCTAACTTTCATGAAAAATAAAAACTTGCAGATCTTAAAGCTAAATGAAGGCACATCATGACCTGATCTTTTAAAATAAGTAATAAGAAAAAATAAATTTCAAATATCAAAAGATAAAGATACTTTACATAATGAGAACCTAAACTGAGAAATATAACAGTATATTAGAAAATAATTAAGCAATGTATCTTAACACTAGCAAATTATGTTAATCTAGGGATCTTAATCAAGAAATATTTTATCAGAATTATTGGAGAAATTTTATGCAGACAATCTGAAAGTGATCTTTAGTCATAGTGCATAGTAATTAATCAGTCTTAAAGCAAAAGAAAAATGATATCAAATATATATCTAGAGTTACATTAATGATTAAAGAAATCAGAAATGGTAACAGTGAGTAAATATAAAGCTTTTACAGTATTATTTAAATTTTCTTAAACTGACTTAAAGGTAAACTACGTATTATAGGGTTTATTATTAAAGCATATATATTTTTTCAAGTTGCTTATACTTAGTGATCATGTAGGTGAATCAGTGTGTGGACTACAGGACTTAAATGTGACCCCAGGTTTAATCAACCACACTTCTTCTTCTTCTAGCGTTTGCCCTTCTTCCGTAGCCAGTCAACAGCGTTAGGTTGAAAGCTGTCAGGAGCTGCTTGTTGCTGGCTTTGAAAGTGACTGGGATCCATGTGGATTCAGTCACTAGGAAGGATCATCAGTTTCCCCAATGAATGGGTACTCACAGGATGCACCATGACAAGGTCTATCCAATGCATCCCGTCAACCACACTGAGGAAGCTTCAGTGCTATGAAATATTTTCTTCCCTACTTATATTTGGAAAAAAGTCTGTTTGCAGTTAAGCCCCATATACAACAAAAGTTAACAAGTTAAGTACAAAAATTTTAGTGATGACAAATATAAAAGCAAAAGCATTCTTATACTCTAAAACAACTACAACTAACAGCTAGCTATTAAGTCTGGTTCAGGATAACTATAGAAGAAAAACTTTAATTCCTTCAAGACTCAATTGTAAAACTATAATACTTTACTTGGAAGACTACCTGAAAACCAGATGAATAGTGCTTCCAGAATAGGAGAAAAAAGGGCAATGCCAAAATATGAAGAAAAAAAGATATCCACTCTTGGTAGCAATGAGCAGCTGAGAAGGATCTCAAAGATGCAGAACATTTTCCTAGGACTGGAATAGTGTTTGGATCCTGTAAAAGCCACCCAGTCCTTTATTATGTTTAATGGAGATAAATCTCTGGAGGGCCAGCATAGTGCTGGTGGGGGATGAAACCAAGAGAAGTCAACAGCTCTAGCTAATAGAGAACCTATCTTTAAAAGGTCTTTGTTCTCATTTAACTGTGAAACTGGAAGTCTTGGGAATGATCTATAGCTTAGAAATATTGGTTGACCCCATCTTGATAGCATCACACAAACTTTATCATTGAAATGCTAATATGAGAGTCAGGTGGTAGCACAGTGGGTTAAGTGCAGGTGGCGCAAGGACTGGCATAAGGATCCCTGTTGGAGCCCCTGGCTCCCCACCTGCACGGGAGTTACTTCACAAGCAATGAAGCAGGTCTGCAGGTGTCTATCTTTCTCTCCCCCTCTGTCTTCCCCTCCTATCTCCACTTCTCTCTGTCCTATCCAACAACGACGGCATCAATAACAACAACAATAAAAACTACAACAATAAAAATCAAGGGCAACAAAAGGAAATAAATAAACATTTGAAAAAATGCTAATATTCAACAATCTAAGTTTTTCCATTAAGATTTTAAGGACCTCCCTTTATCTTTGAATAACAGAAAAACAAATAAGAGTTGAATTTTTCAACAAACTTTAGGAATTATGTACTTTTAAAAATACAAGAGAGCTATCAATCAAGAATTGTTTACCTGAAAGGCTATCATTCAGAATTGAAGGAAAAAGAAAATTTCTTAAACTGAAAAAAAAAAAAGTCACCAACAAGAAAAAGTATCATAGGATTTTATTTAAAAGAATCAGAGTAAAGATGAGAGAGGCTAGGTGGTAGAGCACCTGGTTGAGTGCACATGTTACAATGCGCAAGGACCCAGGTTCAAGGCCCCAGTCCCCAACTGTAGGAGGAAAGCTTCACAAGTGGTGAAGCAGTGTGTGTCTCTTCCTCTTTATACAACCCTTCCCTCTCGGTTTCTGGCTGTCTCTATCCAATACATAAATAAAGATAATGAAATTTTTTTAAAAAAATATGGAGGCATTATTAGTAAAATTAAAATGCCAATGATTATTCAAGGGATATTATTTAAGGTCACAGGACCTTGCATGAAATAGGTCAGAACTTTAATCCCTCACATTATTGATAACCAGAAATGAACAATGCTCTGATTGAAAAAGTAAAATTTAGTTCTATATAACATAAATTAAAACTACTAATACTTGTCAGTATATAAAATATAAGTTGAAATAAGACACAACAGATAATCAGTTTTTCAAAGGAAAAAATTGAATTCCTTATATAATATTTGCAGGGGCAAATTTGCAAAAATTTGAATGTACAATATACATTGTGACATCAAGATACAACACTGTATATCTTTGTACATTGTACAATGTCCACGAAGTGAAAATTTATAGTAAATAACAAAAAAACATGATAACTGAATCTATACAGCAAAAAGACAGTCAAACCTCATAGGGATACGAAAGTAAAAAGAATGATCTACATAAACAAAAAGCAATCAACAACAATTGGCACTTGGAAGAATGTATATGTTACCACAAATGGAAACCTATATTCAACCCCCTAGTATCCTTTTCCAGAAGAACTTCACAAGCAGTGGAGCATAGATACAGGTTTCTATCCTCTCTCACTCTCATCCTTGATCAAAATAGCATGAGGAAAGGGAAAAAAAAGAAAGCTTCTGGAAGCAATGGATTCCTTGTTTAATACTCTGAGTCCCAGCAATAACCCTGTTGGCAAAAAACAAACAAACAAAAAAGGTGGGCAAGGAATGCGTATAGATCAATCATCAATTTAAATTTGCATGGGGACAGGGCTCCAAAACAGCTGGTCTGTATACCACCTTTGCTAAGTGCATAACTCAGATTAGAGCCAGGTGCCCAGTCTCTGCTCAAGTTCAAAAAGTCAACCTGTAACACTAAAGTCCAAAAACAGTAGATAAACAAAATAAAACCTACTCTTTGTTGCATACAAGATATTCATTTCATCAACAGTGACATAAACCAATTGACAAAGCATAGAAAACTATCTAAAACATTTATATATTTACATACAAAAATATAAAGCAATCACTAATAGCAGCAAAACAATAATAGGGCACTTAAACAACTCATTTACATCAGCGGACAAAAAAAAAATCAACAAGGAAGCACTGTTATTAAAAGATATGAGGAGAGATGAATTTAATAAATATGGAATATTTAATCCCACATGGAATATTATAAAAAGAAATTACATAAAGTAATCTTGGAAAAAAGTACAATAAGCAAATAAACATCAAAGGTGATAATAACACCTGGAAACAAATGAAAATAATAAATACAAAAATCTTTGGTATTCTGGAAAAGAGATACTGAGAAATTTATAGCAACCAAACAATCTGAAACAGTAAGTGAAATGTCAGATAAACAACCTTATATCAACAGTAACAAAAATAATTATAAACAAAGCTCAAAGACAATAGATGAAAAGAAATAATGAAAACCATAGAAGAAACAAATGAAAGTGACAAAAATAAAACAGAAAGTTAATGAAATTAAGAACTGTGCAACTGTAAAAGCACACTGGAAAGTATTTTGATATTTATCTTATATAGTATGCACTTAACATATAGCCTGTCAGTAGTTATCCTAGATATTTACTTGAGAAAACCTCAAGCAGGTGATCATGGTGGGGGTAGAATAAACACTCTATAGTAGCTATTTTTTTTAAATACTCAAAGCTGGAAATATTAGCAGTGTAAACAATGTAGGGCTGGCAAAATACCTCATTTGGACAGTGAGCTGCTTTGTCTTGTGCGAAATTCAGGTTTGAAGGAAGTTTCACTACTGTGGTCTCTTTCACTCTCTGTCTATAAAATTATATATATATATATAATATTATATATAATATAATATTATATATAAATATATACTTAATTATAATACATATATATCACTACTATTCAACAGTACATAAAAACTTGTTATTACATGCAAAAATTTCAATGTATGTAACTAGATGAAAAAGCTAATCCCAACAGGTATATGCTATATCATTCCTTTTATTCTTAAAATGGCAGAATTATAGTTAATAAATGGGTCTGTTAACATTTAGGGTTTAGGGAAAGATGTACTATAAAGAAATAAACAAGTTTTTCTGCAGGTGAAAAAAACAATATGTGAGTTCTTATTGTGATTATGGCTACCTGTGACATAATCTCATAATACAATATATTAATTTTACTTTAATGAGTGCATTTGAAAATTAGTGAAGTATATATAATGGGAACATTGAAACAATATTTTCAGCTTCTGGTGAGTTTCAAAATATTTAAAAATTATCTAAAAATATCTTAGCTGGAGATCTTTACTTTTAATCACTGTAGTGCTCTGATTAAAATACGATACAACTGATTTTTTAAGTTGTCTAGTTTTTAGTAGTTTTGAATTTATTCTTAAGAAAACTGGCAAATTTTGCCCTTCCATCCACACACACATTTTTATTCCACACACACACACACACACAAATCCTGTCTAAGTATATTGCATCACTTATTTTTCTGATACACAAATGGTTTGATTTCTCTGACTTGTTACTACAAACACATTTTCATCAGTCATAGTTAAATTTGAACATTCCTGACATTTCTACTCTTTTAAAGTCATATTGATTTAAACTCTGAGGCATACAAATCATAGGATTACATGACATCTTTACAGTTTAAAACTTATCATTCTTTATTTGCATTTACTCACTGTAGTTCCATACCTTCCCTTTATGGGTATATGGGTTTAAGATGCCTGTGGTAGTAACTGATTCCAGAATCAAATCACAGATTTATATTGATTATCACTGTGAAGCCACTCATGATCATTGCAACTACTCTAGCATAATGGTTGATTTTGTGTAGCATATCATGATACACCAGAGTAATGAGAAGTGACAGCCTGTCTAGCTCAAAGTGATTGTTTTATCTCCCAATAAAGTGAAAAATAACACTTGTCACCACTGTAGCGAATTAGGTAATACAGCAGAACCAAGGAGTTCGGATTAAATCATAGCTACAGGTCAGGATTAGAAATGGCTGAGAGAATGGACCATGTTCTAACTTATTAAATTAACAGAAGCTAAGTTTTTATTTAGCAAATAATTGATTTATTATAAAGTTCAAAGAAATCACATGCTTATTTGATACTGTTTCAACTATCTATGAAATGCTTGATATACTCATGAAAAATTGAAGAAACCATCAAATCGGCTATTTGCTTTTATGTACAACAAACATAATGTATTAAAAATTAGCTATGGTATGAATGCTTGAATGAAGATTAAAAACATTTGGAATAAAATAAGCCAGTGGCTAATAACTAAAATAATGACTAATGATTATAAACTTAAACCTTAAAATTCTGACTTGAGATATGCCAGCAGTGTTGAGCATCCTGTTCAGAAACAAATGGTACTCCTCTTTATGTGGAAATTCAGTAGTTCTACTACCTCTTCCCATTTCACTCTTTAAGCATGTTAGTCTTTCATACTTGAGATTCCCTTCAGTGAAATTAATTTGCATTGTTTAGGTTTAATTTTCATAATCCTATATTTTAAACAAAGTAAGCACTAGAAATAATTCCCTGGCAAAAAATGAACATTTAGAGCTGGTTAGTGTGGAGAACAAGAATCCTGATGAGACTGGAACATCGAACACTTAATAATCATTCAACAAGTAACAACTATACCTAGGTACTAGTGAGGTGCATATCCTAAACTGTACATATAGTTAAGGTATTCGTGTTGACTGTAAGAGAAACTACATGTTACAAGTGTAGGACCAGAAAATGCCAAAGACCACCAGAGGAAACACATTAGACGCTGTAAAAGTACTAGGTATTGGTAAGTAACAGCCAGGAAAATTCACCTGTATACTCGTCTTTGTTCCAAAGTAAAGGGGAGATACAACCTGGATTTCTAAACCTTCACTAAACACAGGCATGTGTGTACTATCTTTGTGTGTGTGTGTGTGTGGGGGGGGGGGGAATTCTTCCAGAACTAAACCAGCTGATGATTAAGGAAGCAGAAATTACTTACCATTGTGGAAAAGGCAAAATAATGGGAAGTCCAAAGTTACAGGGGGAAATTTAGGGGAAAAAAAGAGGCTGAGGAAGAGGAGAAAACAGTAGATAATTTCAAGTCTTCAGTGGGTCATAGAGATAGCCTATTAAAGTATAATTGATATTCCCGAAACCCTAGAAGCCACAGATTTTATCCTTGACTCCAACTTGTGCCTGAACTGAACAGTGTTCTTTCTTTTCTTTCCTTCTTTATCTTCATAATAAGTTGGATGTGAGGGAGATCTGGCTGCAACATGTCACCCCCATTGATCGACAGGGTTGATTAGGCTGATCTAGCTGGTTAGGCGGGTCCAATTTCCTGCCTCACCAGTCCATGCGCATCCCTCACAAGCTGTGTGCTTATGGAAGAGGACTGCCTGCCCCGAATAGAGACTCTGGTCTTTCGGTCTAGGGTATACTAGTAGCCGTGCTCCCTGCTAGAACCTCCAAACAAAGTCTCCATAATAAGTGATGCAGAAGAAAAAAGACTCATAAAAATAATTAAAAGGAGTCCAAGCAGTAGCGCAGTGGGTTAAGTGCAAAAGGCCATCTCTATCAGGAAGTAAAGGGACCTGTGTATGGATCCCGGTTCTAGCTCCCAGCTCCCCACTGCAGGGGTGTCACTTCACAAGCCATAAAGCAGGTCTGCAGGTATCTATCTTTCTCTCCCCTCTCTGTCTTCCCTTCCTATCTTTGTACTATCCAACAACAACAAGGGTAAGAAAAAATGGCCTCCAGGAGTTGGATTAATAGCGCAGGCATTGAGACCTAACAATAACCCTGGAGGCAAAAAATAAAAATAATTAAGGTTACAGTGCACAAGAACCTAGTTCAAATCTCCCATCCCCACCTGTACAGGGAAAGCTTTCTGAATGGTGAAGTAGTGTTGCAGATGTATTTTTTCCTCTCTCCCCAACCCCTCTCAGTTTCTGTCTCTATTCAATAAATAAAATATTAGAATTAATTATTGTTTAATATCTAACAGAAAAAATAGATTATACAAGAATATATAGGTAATATAAAGAGAAGACTCTAAAAGTTATGAGAAATGCTAGACCAGCATGATAGATTAGAAAGTGTGCTTGCTTTGTCCTGTGCACAATCCAGATTAACACACTGTACTGAAAGAAACTTTAGTGCTGGGTGTCTCTCTATCTGAAAAAAACTAGAGTCCCAGCAACAACCAAAAAGGAAAGGAAAAATGTGCCTGATGGGATTTTTAGTAAAAGGGTGAACTTGAAGATTAGTTAATACAAACTAGGGCCAGTAAAATGGTTCACGTGATTAGTGTGCTGGCTTCAACCAGACCCCACTACATTGGTGGAAGCTCGTTGCTATGGTGTCTTTTTATTTCTCTGACAACCCAGAATAGTGAATGCCTAGAAATGACAAAAAAAAAAAAAAAAAAAAACTAAATTAAAATGAGAGGAATATTGAAGGAAGCAAAACAAATAGGGAATAAAAGAAAGCCAAAAAATATATAAACATTACCAGAATTCTAGGAGAGAGTGTTATCAGGAAAAAAAAAATACTGGAAATGATAATTGTTTAGAGTTTTCTAGACTGTATGACAGACAGTAAACTAACTACCCACAAAGCCCAAAGAACACCAAGAAAAGTACTTCAAAACATCTCTATTAACTTTTACAAACAAGTACACTAAAAAATAAATAATTAAATAGTGTTACATATATAGTATTGATAGAATTCTAAGTTGGTGCTTTTTTACTATGTCTAACAAGATCATTTTTCAAAAATGAAGGCTAAGTAAAACTTGTCTTAGTAAAACAAAACTAACAGTGGACATTCAAGGCTAGCAACCCTGTCTAGAAGAAAACACACATACATACTCATAAACAAGAAAAATTATTTTAATTAGATATCTCTATCTACCTTCAGATAAAATAAACATCACAGAATCCAAAAAAAAGACCATTTTTTAAAATTCAATTTTTAGATCAAGACCACAGCATTAAAGTTTCCTTCAGTGTTGTGAGGGTTGGGCTCAAAACCGGGTTGTTCATATGGCAAAGTAGTATACAATGCAAGTGAGCTATTTTGCCCACCCTAATAAAGACTATTTTTCTTTTAATTTATTAAAAATAGAACTGTTTGAAATTATATTGTATGTAGTATTACATAAATGTAATAATAATACCCCAATATTATTGAGAGTAAAGAAAAAGAATTTTGAGTTCTTGTGCTATATGTAAAGTAATGTTATCTTCAGATGTACAAAGTAGCTGAAAAATTAGTGAATTCACTGAGTACTTGCCTGATGCTTCCATGTGCCAAGATCCAGAGTACCAAATGAAAGCATGTGCAAGCGAGAGCTTCAAAGGAGAAACTACAGTATCTCTTCTCTATCACCCTCTGTTGAGAGGGAAGAAAAAAATGACTACCAGGAATGGTGGAGTTTTATAGGTCAGTGCCCCAAAGATAAACATGGTAGTTAAAAGCAAGAAAAACCAAAACAAGCAAATAAAAACAGCACTACAGGTTGCAAAAGCTACAGCACAGATAAAAGTAACAGTATATAATTTGTGTGTTAAAAGAGATATAAATGACATTAAATATTGAAACCCCCAACAACAAACACTGCAAAAAATCCCAAAACCTAGATATAGGCCAGGTCCCGTAAGATAGAGCATATGTTCACATGTATCCATAAATTAGGGCAAAATATATACCTGAAAGCAAAAATACACAGTAGTCTGTAGTGAGTCAGTATCAAGTTCCTAATTAGACTTAGATACCCTCCTCACCTACTTCCTATTACAGTTCTCTCACTCACTCCAAAGCTAACCTTAGCAAAGCAAGGACTGAACAAGCTGAAAAAGGGCAAGAGACTGGCATACTCTAAAGATGACTTTTTTAGACACTCTCAGGCCACCCCATCAGCTGGGGCCCTAATCCGGGAGTCCTGAGATTCCCAAACAGACTCGATGGGCCTAGACCTCAAATAAATCCCTTTCACCTTGTTATGGGTCATCTCTATCAGGAACAACAAAATAGACCTTTGTGGGCCCCTCATAGAACCTTGCCCTCAACTTGGATCAACAACGGTAGAGAATGTTCTATCCTCCAAAGGAAGGATGGACAATATACTCTATGCTACACCTGAGGAAAATGGGTCCATATTGGGGTAGCTTGGAATGTTCCTACTGATGACCACAGAATGTGAGCTCAGATCTACAGGGATGCAGAGGTCACATAGGCTCCTAAACTGAATATAGGTCCCAGACCAAATCAAATCGATGGGGTTTACAGTCAACAATATTTATACCCCTTTCCCAAAATAAATACTTTTAAAATAAATGTTAACTAACATGTAACAATAATATTCCTGTATACTTGCTGTAAGAGATTGAACCTCAAAGTGGAGAGATTCCAAATAATTTGATTAGTATCTGAGTACCTAATTGTTCTTGGTGTATTATAAGTGGGACTGATTTAGTTTTCTTGTTCATTATTCATGTAATGGACTTTGTATATTAAGTAAACTGGCACTTTAATATACTGATTTATTGTTTCTAAGAGTATGTTTACTAAGCTATTATGTTTTTCTAAACATATGTTGTCATCTGCTAATAGTGATCATATTCTTATTCTAGGAACATATTTAATAAGAGATGTGAGATATACATAAAACTTTAAGTGACTACTACTAAAGAAATAGAATATAAAATGAAAAGATATTGTTTTCTTAGACTGGAAGAACTGGCATCAATAACCTGGTGATCCAGGGTTATAGGGGTCATACTAAATGAAATAAGCCAAAAGGAAAAGGACAGACACCAGATAACCTCACTCATGTGAGGTTTAAGAAACAAAACAAAGGAAAATAAAAGTTGAAAATATTAACAAGCTCAGGTCTATTTCAACAGATTCAAGGACTTAAAAGGATGAAGCAATCAGGGAGTTGAAAGGGGCTGGTGGGGCAGTGTCTTGTAGTGGATAAAGAGACAATGTCTTGGTTAGAGAGGTGCTGACATACCTAGTTGGGATGATTTGAGACTATACCACTATGACAACAATAGTCTTGAAAAACATCATTCCTCAATAAAAGGAATGAGGGAATTGAGAGAAAGATCAGTTTATGCTTTAGCATGCATGCACTACAGGTTTGATCCCTGGTAACATAACAAAGGTGCTATTGAGGTCTCTATATATCTCTATCTGGATGAAAATGTGACCTGGAGATATGAAACTTTACATACACAAAACCCTGGGTCAAAATGAAATAAAATGGGCATACTACAAAAGCAGTACTACTTCAAAAGTAATTATCAAAATTCCAATGACTTTAATGAATAGAATAAATTTGTAGAAATTTGTGAGGAACTAGAAAAGACCTAGAATTACAAAAGCACTTTTGGGAGTAAAGGACAAGAATTGAACCATTAGGTATCCTGACTCTAAACTATATTACAAAGACAAAGTTATCAAAATTGTGTGGCTCTGGGAAAAAAAATGGATTCTGAAACTGAATTGAGAGCCCGGAAATATGCCCATATCTACATATTGACATTTTTTTAAAATGGAACTAAGAATAAAATAGAGAAAATAACATTCAGTGGGTGGTGTTGAGTGGGGGGGGGCACTATGTGCAAAAGAACAAACAAAACAGGATCACTATTACTTCACCATGTCCAAAAGTCAATTTGAAGTGAATTAAAAAGACCTGAGTATTATTCTGGAAAGTATAAAGCATACAAAAGAAAACACACATAATACTCCATGATTATCAGTGATTTTTTTCTTCAGAGACTGAATCTTATAGCAATGGAGACAAACCTAAATATAAATGAGTTGAACTATATCAAACTGAAAGTTGCTGCAGTTTGAAAAAAGCCATCATTAAAATAAGATATCCTACCATATGAGAGACTGTATTTTCACATCTTACATAAATCAAAGGATTTACATTTAAGGTATATAAGGAAGTCAGAAATTCAACAGGGTGATAATGATAACCAACCACAGTAAAATGTAGAGAAAAGCTAAAACTTCATCAAATAAGATACAGATAAACTGGTACATTAAAAAAAAACAACACTAAATATCACTGATTAACAAAGAAGCCACTAAAAGAAGCCATGATAAAATGCCACTAAACATCTAGGATGGAAGCAAGGATTGGTGATAATGTGGAAAAAGAAAATCCTTTTACATTTTTATTGAGAGTATAAATTAGTCAAGCACTTATGGACAACAATATAAAGATTACTCAAAATATTAAAGCTAGAGACCTACCAAAGCATTCCTCTACTTAATATTAGAGCCAAAGAACACAAAAACATTTACCCAAAGAGATATATACACACCTGTGTTTTTCACAGTGCTATATGAAATCACCAAGAGATGGAAACAACCAAGTATACTCAATGACAGATAAGTAGATTAGGAAGTTATGGTACATATGCACAATGGAATACTGCTGAGCTGTTAGAAAAGATTTTGTCTTTTGATAAAGCCTTAGTGTAACTAACTGGAGGAAGTCATGCTAAGTAAATAAATCATGGTAATGAAAAATACTCAATGTTCTCACACATGGGATTTAAGAAAGCTAGGGAAAAAAACAGCGTGAAGCAAACTGTTTATGCCTTTAGACATGAGATTACTAGAAAAAGAGAAGGCAGAGAGGCTTAAGAAGGGGAATAGTCACACAGAACTACAGTGGAGGGAAACAGTACTGTGGTGGAGGGCAAGGTGTGTTACTATTAAGTTGTGGAGATGTGAAATTATAGCCCCAAGACAACACAGTCTTGTAAAACAGCATTTTCTGAACTAGAAAAAAACAAAAAGAATTTATTTGTAAAACAAAAATATGAGGTAAATACTTGATATTCAGTAGTCTATGAAGATTAGAAATCACAAGAAACATAAAATATCTATATGATTCTAATTTGGTTGTACTGTATATATATATATATATATTTTTTTTTTTTTTTGAGGGAGGAAGACTAAAAGAAACCACAGCACCAGCATCAATGCTTCCTTCGTTATGGTAGGGGCTATGCTTGTACCTGGGTGGTGCACATGGCAAAGCAGCATACTATGCAATTGAGTTATTTCACCAGCTGCCACTGAGGAATTTTGATTTGATCTTAAAGGAAGCTGTTTTTCTATTTTTCTGTTGCAGGGTAAGTGGATTCACTGTCCTGTCAGCAACTGAACCAAAGTGAAACATGAAAAAAATGCTGAGCATTAGGAAGATTATTAACTTTTTCTAACTACTTTCAAACACTGTACATTAGGTTATGTTAAAATTACCCTATTTCTGAGAAAGGCCTACTGCAAATAGAAAGTCACAAAATTGAATACTGTGTATTGAAGCTAGCAAGTGATAAAGATTATTAACTAGATTGAACAGCTTCTTATTTAGTTAATGAGTTGCAATTTTGTGGAAAAAATGACCCATCTTAAACTGTCACCAATCTAGAGTCAAGCACCAAATGGATATAAAGAAATAAGGTTATTCTAGACATCATTTCTCTTCTTTAACTGTGTTAGAATGAACATACAGTGCATAAACTAGTTTTACTGACAAAAGCAAAGCATGGGAAAAGATGAATTAGATATAGGAATATTTGTGAAAGCAGAGATTTCATTCTACCTTGCAGTTCTATAGTCCATTAAGTTTAAACACCAAACAAATGCCAGAGTTAACATAAACATTACTTCAGAGACTTTGTAAGTTATATAAGTCATTACAATTTAAATGCTTTTAATATGACTGTAATAGGATCTCTTAAATGTAACTGAGCAAATAAGACTATTTTTATTTTTCTGAATTAATGACAATATTTCTGTTCACATTCATTTGTTTTATACATTTGAGTTTAAAATCAACTGAATTTTTAAAATTACATACACAAGACACAATTAAAACATAAATGAGAGAAATTTTGCTGCAATCAGACATTTAGTAAACTGCCTAGATGGTCTTCTAATTCTGTATTAGGATTCTTTAAAATAAGAATGTTCATTGTGGTGGCCAAATATAATTGATATATGAAATATTTTCTACAGAAATGACTGGATTTCACATCTAAGTACATTTCAGATAAATTTTATATAAATGGATGTTGAATTGGTTCTCAAAATTATGTGCTATAGATTAAAAAATAGAATTTGGGCTTTTAAAAATTCTCCAATACTTAATATTTCACCTTTTAATTTAAAGAAGTTATTTATGAAAAATGAAGGTTGTTACTAACTTTATGATGATTAGCAGTTGCAATAGCTCTTCTGTTCCTAAATATGTACATACAACATTCTATACAATAATATGAATTATATAAAGTTAATGTAATTTGAAATACAAAAGTACTTTATTTCAAAATGCATTAACATTAGAAAATGTTATATATAGATAAAACTTTAGAAGTTTTTGTCCCTAACTACCAACTCTAAACTTCAGGAATCAATATTAATCGTATCAACACTTTGATTTTATTCCAAGTTTCAAAATTATTTCTCAGTTCATTAATGTACTAGTAAAAGTTTTATCAGTTGTATTTACAAAAAAATAGAAAAATAAACTTACCTTTGCTAGCTAGAAAATAAACAGACTTAAACTCTTACAGGTACTTGAAAACAAAATGTTCCAGGATGATAACTGTCTAGCAACTCTAGGGTTGTTTTCTTTTTTCTTCCCTCTTTTATTTTTATTCCCTTTAGTTGCCCTTGCTGGTTTTTTATTGTTGTTGTTGTTGGATAGGACAGAGAGAAATCGAGAGAGGAGGGGAAGAGAAAGAGACACCTGCAGACCTCCTTCACCGCTTGTGAAGCGACTCCCCTGCAGGTGGGGTGCCAGGGGCTCCAACGGAGATCCTTAGGCAGGTCCTTGCACTTTGCACCACGTGTGCTTAACCCACTGCGCTGCCCCCGGACTCCCATAGGGTTGTTTTCTATATTGAAATAACATGAACAAAAACCACAGCTATGCAAAACTAGGGAAATATGACCAGAGGGCTCTGAACTCCAATTCCCTCAAGACTCTAAGAAACAGAAACAAAGAAAAAGAAGGACCTTCAGAAGTAGTAGATAAAGGTGTGACTTAGAAAGGAACAGACATCAGGACCATAGAAAAATGGGCAAATATGTATCTGTCAACTCATATCTTTATCTTTGACCTTGTGAGAATTACTGCAGTTTCTAGTGGAGGGAATGATATGGAATTTTACCTGTTGTCTCATAATTTTGTAAATCAACATTAAATCAGAAAGAGAGAGAGGGAGAGAGAGGATGAAAGAGAAAGGAAGGAAAGAGAAGACCTTAGGTCACACAAAGTCCCAGCAGAGGGACAGAAACACAGAACCAGAATCCATGTATGTTCCAAGGAGAACTGCAATAAAGATATGATCTGTGCCTTTCAAGGTATAGCACTCATGAATTAAGGGTTATGGGTTACTAAAAATGCAGATAACCCTTTTAGATGTTTAATATATAATAATCATAGTTATTATTATTATTATTACCAGAGCACTGCTCATCTTGTTTATAGTGGTGTGGGGAGTTGAACCTGGGATCCTCATGCATGAGAATCTGCTCACATAGCCATTATACTATCTCTTCTGTCCCCTTTTAGACTTTCAATGCCATTAATCTAAACAGAGCTCCCTGAGCAGTAGTCCTTGTCTTCCTGCAGTGCTATCTTTAAGCTATTTTTGCATTTTCCAGCCACATACACAGTTCATTCTAATTCCTACCATGCACACTGACTTTGCTTTGCTGCCCCTGGCATGCCTAGTCTCTGAGCATCCCCTTACAGCCTCTTCCCAATAATACCAGCTCATGAGGCAACCAGCTCATGGCTCCCTGCCACTGGCACCTACCTTAGCCATTAGGTTTCCTGTGTCCTAGCACCTGAGCTTCCCTCTCAACCTGCAGGTCCCATAACCAGGGGCTCCTCTGAGGGCCCCAGCGTTGTTTACCCAATCTGCCTGAATGTAAGCAGGCTACTACTTCCTGTCATCAGACATCACCCATACTTTGCCCCATTCACTCTAAGGGCACAAAGTGCAGCCAGTAAGCTCCCCTATGTGCCTCAGTAGAGGATCTTCCCACTCTGCCTGGAAGGCCACCAAAACCTGCAGTTGACAGGCTTCTATGAGTGACTGTTCATCACCAGACTCCTCTCTATCTACTGGCATTCCTATCTGTAGATCCCTCAGCCAACAGACTCCTGTATGCACCTCACAGCCAGAATGTGTAACTTTTGCCCCCAGTTGCAGCTTGCTCCTACCCTTTCATAGGGCTCATAATCAGTGCAATCCTCCACAACACCCACTACCTACTTGCACACCACAGTCTGCTTGGCCTATAACTGATGGAAATCAATCCCTTTTACTAAAACAGAAAAAAGAAAAAAAATCTAGTATCTGTGATTAAACCTAACGAAATAAGTGAAAGACTTGCATGCTGAAGATAATGACTCACTATTCAACGAAATAGAGAAGGGAAAAAGAAATGGGAATATATACCATGCTCATAGCTTGAAAGAATTATCATCAAAATCATGGCTCTATCCAGAGCCATATACAGATTTAACGTGATCCCAATCAAAGTTCCACCAAATGTCTTTAATAGAACAAAAGCTAAAAATCCATCTACAACCAGAAACCACCTGGATTGCCAAAGCAATCTTGAAAATAAAAAAAATAAAAGAACAAGAATGAAGCCATCAAATTTCCTGACCTCACTCTATATCTCTATATTACAGGGTTTTTGTAAACAAAATTTGTAGTACCAGAACAAAAATAGAAACATAGACCAGTGGAATAGAATTGAGAGCCCATCCCATGAAATAGGGCATATGTACATGTATCCATAAGTTTGGGGAATATATATATATATATATATATATATATATATATATCTTAAAGCAAACGTACACAATAATTAGCAGTGAGTCAAGAAATGAAGCAAGCAAGTAGAAAGACCAAAAAAGATACCTTAAAGTACCTAGTGAAACAGTTTTTACTTAGATCTGGATACCCTACCTCCTATTACACATTGCCCTAATCACTCCAAAGCTAACAGTGTCACACAAAGTAAGGACTACAAAAGCTGAATAAGCACCAAAGTGATGGAATCTAGGAAGAAGGAGAAGGAAGTGGACTGTGGGGCTTTCAAGTCCTCGTTCTCCCAATAAAATGGCTATATATGTTTTAAAAGACTCACAGTCTATGTTCTGAATTCTGAATTTACTTCTGCCACATGTTAAAGTTAATATCAACCAAACCATACTAAAATATATATTAGCCCTTCCAAATCTGCTTCTACATAGAGTGACTACATTACATTTTGTGTCAGCACAGGAAACTATGTATTAGTAAATCAACCCACTTCTTGATGAGGCCTTAACCGTACCCCCCACTTCTTAATTTTTCCCTTGATTGTGAAAAATCAATGATTTTAAAATGATGATTTAGAATAATAAGCTGAAGCAATTTTAAAATGATGATTTAAAATAATAAGCTGAAGAAATTATTAATTCATTTCATCAGAATTATAATTCTGGAAATGATATCGCACCTCTATCATCTAAATCAAATCACTGATGTCTCAAATCCTTTCCTAAATGACTAACATTCCTGTGTACACTAATTACCATAATTTTGCTCTCCAGTATATCAATTTAGTAAATTTCTGATTCTTAAATGCTTTAATATGCACTCTTAAGTGTAAATGGGAGATACATATCTTCCAGCCTGTGACAACTAGCCAGCATTGCACAGTAGCTTGAAATTGATGGGTAAGTTCAGTGTCATAAACTCTTTGACCTTTCTTCCTTGAATGACAAGAGTGCAGATGTAAAGGCAAGGAGCCTGTATAAAAGTGATGCCCATGTTGCTTTATTTTTCTGAGATGGGATGTTTAGACATGGAGACATTTTCATGATAACTTATCAGATTCTTAAATTATTAACCTCAGTGTAGAAAAAAACTGAACAAAATTTCACTGTATACTTTTGTATAACATGTAACTAACAGACTGTCTACATTATAATTCACTAGTATCACAGTCTCAGTATTTTAAGACTCAAAGAATAATTCAATATAATTTACTCAATGGAATGTTTTATTCTGTTTAAAAAGTTTAAGCATAAACTTGAGATGGAAATAATTTGTTATTATAGTGAGTTGGTTAAACATTCGTATGTATTTGTACTGTGTTTTATGAATGTATTAAATTTAATTATGTTATATTAAATAATATTGAGTGTCAATATTGGTATAAGCATGAATTACTTTTTAAAGATGAATACAAGAAAATTAAAAGGCTTAATTTTGAGGAGAGGGCCTTAGAAACAGGGGAGGGTGAATTTTTCTTTTAATTTTAAGTAATATTATTCTGTTTTAAATTATACACATATTTTATATTAAGATACTAAATCAATCATATGTGTAATAGAAATATTTACCTCTATTATTTCTAACATTAAATATCAGCATAAATCCTATGCCATATAACAAGGTATACATTCAAAGAATAAGCATAAATTTGATACTAATTGCCAGTGTTACTTCAATTTTCTGAAGTTTTAATTTTTACACAAATTAGTTTCTTTTTCCCATAGGGAAATCTGATTGTGCAAACCTTTACCATAATATCCATTCAATATTTGCTTACTTTTAAAAGTGTAGTAGATAAAGCAAGCAGAATAATAGCATAGAAGCCTAGAAGACTAGTTTTTTCATATATATATATGATAACTAATCAATATAAGGAACTTGTATTTGAAAATAGGTGACATAAAAACTAATATAAATGCTATTTTAATATACTAGTTTTATAGTTACTTGTATTTTAATATAACTTGACAACAATACTCAAAAATTAAAAATTGGAATTTTCATGATGTTTTAGGTACAACAAATGATCAGCTCACTATCACTGGCAAATAGACACTGCTCCTGTGAGACTTCTCATTAGACACTTGTAGCAATTTTCAGAGAAATTTTTGTGTGCTCATTTCAATCCATTTTCTGCCTATCAATTAACAGGCTTGGTTTAAAAGGAATACTGTTATTCATTCAGGTAGAGGCAAATTGATAGAATACAAGTTACTATAGTACATATATTTGTTTAAACATCTAATGTTTTAGGATTATTGATAATGAATGGTTAGTTTATGAAAAAGAACAATTTAAAATAAAAGAGCAATTACCATTATATTCTAAGAAAGCAAGGATAATGGAATATTTTGTTTCCACTAACTAACTTCACTTTCCAAATATGAACAACTTAGTCATTTTAACTACGCCTCTGCTATTAATGAGTAAGGTTTAGAAATAAATAATCCAATTAAAAATTTTAATGCTCATAAAGTCCTTGAGATGGATCAATGAATAACAAGTTGGTGTCTGATTATAAAATCAATGACAAGAAAATTGAGCCAAGGAAGCAGTGGCATGCACTCTAAGTTAAAATGCTATATTTAGATCTTGGACTTGGTAACAGTGAAATAACTACCAGAGAAGAAATGTTATCTTCAGTCTCATACTACCCAAGAGAGAACCCCTAAATATTGATTATAGAGAATGTGCTGATATGGGAAAAAGACTAAGGATAAATGTAGGTTGTAATAGTCCTTTTTTGTATAATATACAACTATTGCCTTTTAAAATCATTTTCAAGGGATCTGGGTAGTAGCAAATGGTAAAGTACACAAGCCTTCAGTCCTCACCTGTGTGGAGGAGACTTCATAAGCTGTGGAGTAGATTTCAAATAAAAAGTAACTATTATAATCATGTAAATTTGCAAATTGAACTTTTTCTTTAATTGGTAATACTATAAGCCAAACTGCAAAACAGACAGAATAACACTTTTCACATTAAGGTTGAATAATACAGAAACATGCACGTGAGCACACACAGTGAAATAAGAATAAGAATAAGGAGGCCTTGCGGGAAGATGGCGGACTGAGAAGCTGCTAACAGCGAGTGCTCTGATCACATCGTCGGCAACGGTAGGATTTTCTGCCTTTAGCAGGTCAGTCAGTAAGGGGTGACACCAAAGAGGTGATTATAATTTAATTTGGGTTAAGAATTAGAGTAAAGGTGACACGGACTAGCGGGGCTCCAGACTGCCCAGGCGGCACCGGGCAAGGCGAGTGCGCCGGGCATTGTCCTCCGCCCGGGAAGGCGGCTCCTCCGACGGTTGCAGAGCGCAGCGGGCAGAGGACCCGGAGAGAGCACTTTAGCTCGGGGGCTTTCTCTTGGGAGTCTCCAGGGTCCACCGTGACCCTGAGGGCGGATCCAAAGACTTCTTGAGTATAGCTCTCATTGGATCAAAGGACTTGGAGCTAGTTTTCATTTTCGAGAAATCCTTTAAAAAAGTCTGGAGGGGGGGTTTCCCGGAAGATGGCGGACTGAGAAGCGGCTAGCCTTTGAGCTCCGAACACACTCCCCTGGAGACAATAGGATTTTCTGCCGTTAGCAGGCCAGCCAATAAGGTGTCCTTAGACACCAAGGAGGTGACTATAACTTAATTTGGGTTAAGAATTAGAGTAAGGGAAAAATTCTTTTTCTTCCTTTTAATTTTCAAACATACATCCTTCCCGCTGCCCCCCCCGCCCCATAAGCAGTCCCGGGGACCAGCTCCTAGCAGGATACCCCATACCACAAAACAGGGTGTTTTTTTTTTTTTTTTTTGAATTCACTGATACACATTTGGGAAGTTCCTTGGACTGCTCTTTAATTACAACTCTTCTTCTTATCTTCTCCCTTTTCTCTCTCTTATCTCTCTCTCTCTCTCTCTCTTTTAATCTTGTCATACACTTCTTTCTTCTTTGCCTTTCTGAATTTGTGAATTACTTTGGGGAAAAAATCTGACTCAGAGTGGACTCTCTATGTGTGTATCTCTGCTCTAGTTCCCTTTCCCCTCTTGTTACCCCTAGAATATACACTGGATAGTAGATTTGCATAACTGTCTATTCTTGCTATCCTCTCTTTTCTCTTTCTTCACTGGGATTTGGTTACTATTTTTTCAGGACTGGAGAAATTGTTTGGCTAACTGGTAACGATTAAACTACTTCAATACTTACTTCAGTTGCTACTGTAATTCCGGAGGTCGGTGAGTGCAATTGTCATAAAGGTATTTGGTACAGTGTTACTTGTACTCAAGACACAACAACTGAGGAACAACAGAGCATAAAAAAAAGAGAGAAACACATAAATAAAAAAAATGGGTAGATTAAAAACAAATAAAACTGCTACCCGAATGAATGAAGACAAGAGCCCAGAAGAAACTACAAATCAGTCAGAAGTAACCATAGATAAGAAAAGTATGCAAGCAATAATAAACTTATTAATCACAGAAATGAAAACAACATTGGAGGAAAGGAATGGCAGTATGAGGGAAGCAACAGTTGAGACCCCCAAGGAAAATACTGATTATCTTGAGGCAATTAGAGAACTGAAAGCTGAAATAGCTTTAATGAAGAAAGAAGCTGAGGCAAGGGAAAGCAGACTAACAGAAGCAGAAAACAGAATTAGTCAGACAGAGGATGAGTTAGAGAAAGCTAAGAAAGAGGTGAAAGAGCTTAAAAAGAGATTGAGAGACACTGAAAACAACAACAGAGACATATGGGATGATCTCAAAAGAAGTAACATTCGTATAATTGGCCTGCCAGAGGAAGAAAGAGAGGAAGGGGAAGCAAACATTCTAGAGGAAATAATACAAGAAAATTTTCCAGACCTGAATAACAGAAAGGATATCAAGGTTCAAGAGGCCCAGAGAGTACCGAACAGAATCAACCCAGACCTGAAGACACCAAGACACATCATAGTTACAATGAGAAGAAGTAAGGATAAAGAAAGGATCCTAAAGGCTGCAAGAAAGAAACAAAAAGTCACATACAAGGGAAAACCCATAAGATTATCTGCAGATTTCTCCACTCAAACTCTAAAAGCCAGAAGGGAGTGGCAAGATATCTATCAATCCCTGAATGAAAAAGGGTTTCAACCAAGGATAATATATCCTGCTAAACTTTCATTCAAGCTAGATGGAGGGATCAAAACCTTCTTAGACAAACAACAGTTAAAGGAGGCAACCATCACCAAGCCGGCCCTGAAAGAGGTACTAAAAGGCCTCTTATAAACAAGAACATCACTATAATACTTGCAATATGTCAGAGTAAACAAATTGTTTTTTAGAACAATGGCACTACAATACATTAAATCCATAATATCAATAAATGTCAATGGCTTAAACTCACCCATCAAAAGGCACAGGGTGGGGGGATGGATCAGAAAACATAACCCAACCATATGCTGCTTACAAGAATCCCATATGTCACAACAAGATAAACACAGACCTAAAGGGAAAGGATGGAAAACTATCATACAGCCTAATGGTCCACAAAAAAGGGCAGGAACAGCCATTCTCATCTCAGACACGATAGATTTTAAATTAAATAAAGTAATAAAAGATAGGCAAGGACATTACATAATGATTAGAGGATCAATCAGCCAAGAAGACTTAAATAATTATTAACATCTATGCACCCAACGAGGGACCATCTAAATACTTTAAGCATCTACTGAAAGAATTTCAAAAATACATCAATAGTAATACAATAATAGTGGGAGACTTCAATACCCCACTCTCACACTTAGACAGATCAACAAAGCAGAGAACCAATAAAGATACAAGAGAATTGAATGAAGAGATTAACAGACTAGACCTCTTGGACATTTTCAGACTCCTCCACCCCAAAAAACTGGAATACACCTTCTTTTCAAATCCACATAACACATACTCAAGGATAGACAACATGTTAGGCCACAAAGACAGCATCAGTAAATTCAAGAGCATTGAAATCATCCCAAGTATCTTCTCAGACCACAGTGGAGTAAAACTAACATTTAACAACAAACGGAAAATTATTAAAAGACATAGAATTTGGAAACTAAACAACATGCTCCTTAAGAACCACTGGGTCAGAGACTCACTCAAACAGGAAATTCAAATGTTCCTGTAAACTAATGAAAATGAAGACACAACCTATCAAAATATTTGGGACACAGCTAAAGCAGTACTGAGAGGGAAACTTATAGCCATACAATCACATATTAAACACCAAGAAGAAGCCCAAATGAACGACCTTACTGCACACCTCAAGGACTTAGAGGAAGAGGAACAAAGGAACCCTAAAGCAACCAGAAGGACAGAAATCACTAAAGTTAGAGCAGAAATAAACAACATCGAAAATAAAAGAACCATACAAAAGATCAATGAAGCCAAATGTTGGTTCTTTGAAAGATTAAACAAAATTGACAAACCCCTAGCCAGACAAACCAAACAAAAAAGAGAGAAGACTCAAATTAATAGAATTGTAAACGATGCAGGAGATATCACAACTGACACCACAGAAATCCAGAGAATCCTGTGAAACTTCTATAAAGAACTATATGCCACCAAGCTAGAGAATCTGGAAGAAATGGAACAATTCCTAGAAACCTATGCACTTCCAAAACTGAACCAAGAAGAACTACAAAATCTAAATGCACCAATCACAGACAAAGAAATTGAAACTGTTATTAACAATCTCCCCAACAACAAAAGTCCTGGACCAGATGGCTTCACAAACAAATTCTACAAAACTTTCAGGAAACATTTAATACCCATACTTCTTAAGCTATTCCATAAGACTGAAGAAACAGGAATACTCCTTTCCACCTTTTATGAAGCCAACATCACCCTGATACCAAAAGCTGATAGGGACAGAACAAAAAAGAAAAACTACAGACCAATATCTGTGGTGAACATAGATACCAAAATATTAAACAAGATCTTGGCCAACCAGATACAGCAACACATCAAAAAGATTGTTCATCATGACCAAGTGGGATTCATCCCAGGGATGCAAGGCTGGTTCAACATCCGTAAGTCAATCAATGTCATTCACCACATCAATAAAAGCAAAGCCAAAAAGCACATGATTATCTCAATAGATGCAGAGAAAGTCTTTGACAAAATCCAACACCCATTCATGCTCAAAACTCTACAAAAAATGGGAATAGATGGGAAATTCCTCAAGATAGTGGAGTCTATATATAGCAAACCTACAGCCAACATCATACTCAATGGACAGAAGCTGAAAGCATTCCCCCTCAGATCGGGGACTAGACAGGGCTGTCCACTGTCACCGTTACTCTTCAACATAGTATTGGAAGTTCTTGCCATAGCAATCAGACAAGAGAAAGAAATCAAAGGCATACAGATTGGAAGGGAAGAAGTCAAGCTCTCACTATTTGCAGATGATATGATAGTATACATAGAAAGACCTAAAGAATCCAGTAGAAAATTACTGGAAGTTGTTAGGCAATATAGCAAGGTATCAGGGTACAAAACCAATGTACAAAAATCAGTGGCATTTCTTTATGCAAACACTAAATCTGAAGAAGAAGACATCCAGAAATCACTCCCATTTACTGTTTCAGCAAAATAAATCAAAAACCTAGGAATAAAGTTGACCAAAGAAGTGAAAGACTTGTATACTGAAAACTATGAGTCGCTACTCAAGGAGATAGAAACTGATACCAAGAAATGGAAAGATATCCCATGCTCATGGATTGGAAGAATAAATATCATCAAAATGAATATTCTCCCCAGAGCCAAAAACAAATTGAATGCAATACCCATCAAAGTTCCACCAAGCTTCTTTAAGAGAATAGAACAAACACTACAATCATTTATCTGGAACCTGAAAACACCTAGAATTGCCAAAACCATCTTGAGGAAAAGAAACAGAAATGGAGGCATCACACTCCCAGACCTTAAACAATATTATAAAGCCATCATCATCAAAACATCATGGTACTGGAACAAAAATAGGCACACAGACCAGTGGAACAGAATTGAAAGCCCAGAAGTAAATCCCAACACCTATGGGCATCTAATCTTTGATAAGGGGGCCCAAAGGATTAAATGGAAAAAGGAGGCTCTCTTCAATAAATGGTGCTGGGAATACTGGGTTGTAACATGCAGAAGAATGAAATTGAACCACTTTATCTCACCAGAAACAAAAATCAACTCCAAATGGATCAGAGACCTAGATGTCAGACCAGAAACAATCAAATACTTAGAGGAAAACATTGGTAAAACACTTTCCCACATACACCTCAAGGACATCTTTGATGAATCAAACCCAATTGCAAGGAAGACTAAAGCAGAAACAAACCAATGGGACTACATCAAATTGAAAAGCTTCTGCACATCCAAATAAACTATTAAACAAACAGAGAGACCCCTCACAGAATGGGAGAAGATCTTTACATGCCAGACATCAGACAAGAAACTAATCACCAAAATATATAAAGAGCTCAGCAAACTTAGCACCAAAAAACCAAATGACCCCATCCAAAAATGGGCAGAGGAAATGAACAAAACATTCACCACAGAGGAGATCCAAAAGGCTAACAAACATATGAAAAACTGCTCTAGGTCACTGATTGTCAGAGAAATGCAAATTAAGACAACACTAAGATAAGAATGGCATACATCAAAAGGATGGCATACATCAAAAAGGACAGCAGCAACAAATGCTGGAGAGGATGTGGGGACAGAGGAACCCTTTTACATTGCTGGTAGGAATGTAAATTGGTACAGCCTCTGTGGAGAGCAGTCTGGAAAACTCTAAGAAGGCTAGACATGGACCTTCCATATGACCCAGTAATCCCTCTCCTGGGGTTATACCCCAAGGACTCCATAACACCCAACCAAAAAGAGATGTGTACTCCTATGTTCATAGCAGCACAATTCATAATAGCTAAAACTTGGAAGCAACCCAGGTGCCCAACAACAGATGAGTAGCTGAGAAAACTGTGGTATATATACATAATGGAATACTATGCAGCTATCAAGAACAATGAACCCACCTTCTCTGACCCATCTTGGACAGAGCTAGAAGGAATTATGTTAAGTGAACTAAGCCAGAAAGATAAAGATGAGTATGCGATGATCCCATTCATCAACTGAAGCTGACTAAGAAGATCTGAAAGGGAAACTAAAAGCAGGACCTGATCAAATTGTAAGTAGGGCACCAAAGTAAAAACCCAGTGGTGAGGGGTAGACATGTAGCTTCCTGGGCCAGTGGGGGGTGGGAGTGGGCGGGAGGGATGGGTCACAGTCCTTTGGTGGTGGGAATGGTGTTTATGTACACTCCTAGCAAAATGTAGACATATAAATCAGTAGTAAATTAATATGAGAGGGGGAAATCAATTGTATGTCTCAAAGTTTCTCAAAAGACATACTGAATCTTTTTAATATATGGGCTATGTATTTGATATGCAGACTCTCTCAAAAGCCTAGACCAAGTAGATTAGAAGCATCCAATAGCACAGCTATATCCAAGATACTGGGTACCGTACAGCAAACCATAACAAAGGGACTTTTCAAAGTTAACCCAATTAACAAATAATGTGATGATAATATTAACTATTGATTGTCTTTTTGAACCCTAAGACAGCAGGAACCTCACATCTTCACTATAGAGCCCCTACTTCCCCCAGTCCTGGAACCCTTGGATAGGGCCCACTTTCCCGTCTGCATCTCCCAATCCAAACCAAATAATATTGCATCCGCCGATCACAACCTAACCAAAGCAATGATTGCCACCTCAACATGCTTCACCTCAGACTGTATCCAGAGACTTCACGTGTGGAATGACAACCCTTCAACTTCATTACTCGGGTGAGACCTTTCCTTTTATAGTACACTCTAATTTCATCTCAGGTAGTTCACTTTCTAACAAAGTCCCATGATCTAGATATACACCAGTTTCTGTGAGAGAGAGCTTATGTGCACACGTATCCATAAACTACTGCAAAATATATACCTGAAAGCAGAAGTACACTAGAGTTTTCAGTGAGTACCTCCCTAACACTTCCTCTCCACTATTCCAAGCTTGGGATCCATGATTGCTCAACAAATTGTTTGGCTTCATATGTTGACTCTCTTTTCAATCACCAGGTTCCAGATGCCACCAGGATGCTGGCTAGGCTCCCCTGGATTGAAGACCCCACCAATGTGTCCTGGAGCTCAGCTTCCCCAGAGACACACCTTACTAGGGAAAGAGAGAGGCAGACTGGGAGTATGGACCTACCAGTCAATGCCCATGTTCAGCGGGGAAGCAATTACAGAAGCCAGACCTTCTACCTTCTGCAACCCTCAACGACCCTGGGTCCATGCTCCCAGAGGGCTAGAGAATGGGAAAGGTATCATGGGAGGGGGTGGGTTATGGGGATTGTGTGGTGGGAATTGTGTGGAGTTGTACCCCTCCTACCTTATGTTTTTTTTCACTAATCCTTTCTTAAATAAAAAATTTTAAAAAAAAAGAAAAAAAATAAGAATAAGAATAAGAAATAATCTCTGTTGATATGACTTGGTTAGAACTTGAAGATTTGTTACCTGAAAGTAGTATTAATACCAGCTGACCTAACTCACATGAGGAACTTATATATTTCAGTGTATCAAAAAACTCTAGGTGTTGGGTGGCAGTGCTGCAGGTTAAACGAACGTGGCACAAAGCGCAAAGACCATCGGAAGGATTCGGGTTGGAGCCTTGACTCTCCACCTGCAGGGGAGTTGCTTCACAGGTGGTGAAGGAGGTCTGCAGGTGTCTATCTTTCTCTCCCCCTGTCTTCCCCTCCTTACTCCATTTCTCTCTGTCCTATCCAACAACGAACGACATCAACAACAATAATAACAAGGCTGCAACAAAAAACAAAAAAGGGGGGGGGGTAAATGACCTCAAGGAGCAGTGGATTCATGGTGGAGGCACTGAGCCCCAGTAATAACCCTAGAGGCAAAACAAAAACAAACAAAAAAGAACTCTAAAGGGAGACATCTCCAGGAGAGGTTGGAAAAGGTTAAGGACCCTTTGTCATATTGTAAAGGAAGAAAAGTTGATAGAAAGTGTGATATGCTAACATCATGTAGAAATAAATAGTACACATATTGGGGAAATAATTTTCTGGTAAACTGATTAGTTAAAAAATAATCACTAAATACATATATGAATTATGTGAAAGAAATACGAACTTCTCTAAACATAATAGATATTTTGACCAAAGAGTTGTGTGAAGCTCTGAGTTTCATACTTGACACCACATATAAGAATGGTAATTTCATCTCTTCAAGCAAACGTCTGTATATCCTGTATGTAATAGCTAAATCTATTTTACCTTTATAGGTGGATAAATAAGTACATTATTACTTATGGAGGTATATACATCTATAATATATAAACCTTAATTTAGTGCAAAGTTTTAAAATATTTACTTAAGAATCCATCATAACATTTACAATTACAGCATTTATGAACTTCCAAAAATCTACTTTAAAGA
Organism: Erinaceus europaeus; assembly: GCF_950295315.1. NCBI lineage: Eukaryota > Metazoa > Chordata > Mammalia > Eulipotyphla > Erinaceidae > Erinaceus > Erinaceus europaeus. Next base: position 46,471,099 of record NC_080171.1, on the reverse strand, counting down.
ATTACTTGTGGTTAGTTTGTTTAAGTAAGACGTATATCTATAAAATTTATTAGATAATCATAATAGGATTCTTCACATAGATACTTTTAAAATATTAAGCATGGAATAGAAGTTAGGTATTTTAAGCTTTAAAAGTGGATTTGGATATATGCAAAGAATTTATTTAAAATAGTAAAAGCAGTAAAATAAAACTAAGTTATGGGGAGACAGCATGATGGTTATGGAGAAGGCTTTCATGTCTGAGGCTCTAAGACCCCAGGTTTAATCCCAGCACCACCATAAACTACAGCTGAGCAGTGCTCTGCTAATTTTGTCTTATCTCTCTCATTAAAAATTAAAATAAAAAGAAGCACTAACTTTAACATCTTAAAAATAATGTTAACTTTCATAAATTAATTTTTCATATTCAAGTAGGGGAGTTCTCAGTCTAATTACAAGATTTTTGCATCTTTGCATATCCAAATATATACATGCTAAGTCTCTCCTTTCAATTTCAATTTTAATTTCATATCTCAAATGTGAACCTTCTCATGTTGATTTTTTTTTTGAACACTAATCTAGGCTTTGATTTTATAATAGGCTTATTTGGCATATTTAAAATGTAAGCTGTCCCATTTTTAACTTTACCTCGAATAGTCAATTGCTATTTTGTTAAGATTTTAAGAAACTTTCTTTTTTTTTTAACTTTGATAGTCAGTCCTTACTCCAAGAAAGACCGACAATGTTAATTTACAATCCCATTGATTCTTGATATTGATACTTCCATATAGCTAAAATTATTTTTTAAAATAAAGAATAGGAAAGCTCCCCGTGGAGGGGATGGGATACAGGACTCTGGTGGTGGGAACTCTGTGAAATTGTAGCCCTCTTATCCTAAGGTTTTGTCAATTATTATTAAATCAATAAAAAAAAACTGTTGCAGAATATTTTGCTATTTTTTTTCTAAGAAGAGAGATGTATGGCAGCCTAGGAATCACAGACAGAAGATGTGGTGATACAGTATACTGGTGACCATGTGACCACAGTGCTGATGTCAGCCTTGGCGACAGAGTATGCAGTGATCTGCGCAGGCACATGGTGGACTGTGGGCGGATCCAATTCTTGCTGGTGTACAAAGCATTGTGGGTAGGCTGAATAGACTTAAAAGTACAGTCAGCCGGAAGTCACACTCTCATTTTTTGGCTGCTGCTTCATCTCCTGGTCAGAAGTATCTCAGCAGAGGTGCTCCAATATCCATCTGGCATAGCTGCTTCTCCTGGGAACTGAACACGTGTGACTCTGCTAGCCAGTAAACTTTTAGACCCCTCTATAGCCATGAGCAACCTTTACCAGAGCTGATAATTGTTTATCTTATGGGACTAAACTTTTGATAACTATATTCAGACTTTATGGACCTAGCATACTCTTAATCCTTGATAAGTGCTTATTTTGCCTTTTACCTGTTTCACCCTAATAAACTTTATATTGTTTAAACCAGCAGCCCCCAACCAAACCCCTTTTTAAGTTAAATAACAAGACATGCAGTTATATACTACATTTTAGAGTCTACTCATACACTTTTCCACATGAGAGTTAAGTTTTCAAATTAAATCACTTCCAAGTCTGCCTGCCTACATGGTAAACGGTTCTGTTCCCAAATTACTAATATGAGTTGAAGAATAAATTTTCTGCATTGTTCAGGTTATGAGTCATACTTTTATATGTTACTTCTGAATTACCCTGTGAGACTAAAGTCTGATTGCCCGTGAGTGATTTTCTTTATCTGTGATTTTGCTTCTGTTTTTCTTTTTCAACTTCTCACTCCCTTACAGTTAATTCTTTTTTTTATATATATTTTCTTTTTATTTATTTTTTCCCTTTTGTTGCCCTTGTTGTTTTATTGTTGTAGTTATTGTTGTTGTTGTTGTTGGATAGGACAGAGAGAAATGTAGAGAGGGAGGGGAAGACAGAGAGGAGGAGAGAAAGATAGACACCTGCAGACCTGCTTCACCGCCTGTGAAGCGACTCCCCTGCAGGTGGGGAGCCGGGGTTTGAACCGGGATCCTTATGCCGCTCTTCGTGCTTTGCGCCACCTGCGCTTAGCCCGCTGTACTACAGCCCGACTCCCTACAGTTAATTCTTGGAATAACCACTAATACCCACTTCAGAGACTGTTTCAAGGGAAAACCATACAAAGTGTAAATCAATAAACCATAACAAGTATAAATTAATTGCCATGATGATAACTATAAACATAAGCACCATTATGTATTGATCATTCTGTTACTTTTAAATACATGGCTCATAGTGTTTGCAGGTATCTTATTTTCCTATGGTTTTCAGAACAGAAAATATTTCCTAACTATAAATTATAGTACCACAATAATAAAAATTACAAAACAACATTATCTAGATATATGAGCAATTTATGTGCTTGATTTGTACATTCAATTTATCATCATTAGTAGCTATGTTACTACATCATTAGTACTATTATGATATCTTTTAGAGCACTGTACCTGGCTTCTATTCTATTGCACTACTTAATCTAGTGACCTTAATAATGATAGATGTCTATAGAAGACAGATAAAATATGCAAAGAGTATAGGAATATAATGGAAATCACCTTGTATTTTATAATTGACATAAAAAGAGGACTACAGAGAGTAAAAAAACACTAATTTGCTATTTTATGTTAGAGTAAAGATCAGTGTAGTGTTCAAGTATGCAAGACATGGACTCTGGAACTGAGTCAACTCCCTAATCTCCATATTTGGTCTGCTGTCTACAAAACTGTTACTTTAATGTTGTAAGTTTTACCAATGATTAGGTACTGTAATTGTGAGAAACCATAATTAAATTTTTATAAAAAATTATACAATATTTTTAAAAATTTAAGTTGTCCTGACATTAAAAAGTTTATTTGCTTAAAGGGATGATAATTTTTGCCATGCTTAAAGTAGTATATTCCTGTAAGATATTATTAATTTTTTCCTTTCATGTATTATCAATAAAGGTTCCCAAGCAATAAGGAATTTTTTTCTAAATGATCACACATTGATAATAGAATCAGAACCCCAGAGTTAGAAATGTTCTTATATTCTGAATCCAAACTTTTTTTCCATCTTATTGGAGGCTTAATAGTTTACAGTACAGTTATTGACAAGAGTATGATTTTTCATCTCCCTGTGACAGGTGGTTATAAAATACTGATCCCCAAATTATATAAAATACTGACTCCCAAATTATGTCTACTTCAATCATTATTCACCAGGACCCAACATCCACTCCAACCTCTCCTTTCCTTCCTTACCTAGAATCCTTTGCTTTGGTGCTAAACAGCATACCCAATCCAAATTTCATTTTTGAAAGAATTTTCACAGGAAGAAATGTATACTTAAAATAACAATATATATAGACCAGGTCCCCTGAGATAGAGCATATGTTCACACATGCCCATAAACCAGGGAAAAATATATACCTGAAAGTAGAAGTACACAAGAGTCTGCATAGAGTACCCCCCAACACTTCATCTGCACTATTCCAGCCTTTAGGTCCATGATTGTTCAACAATTTGTTTGGCTTTGTATGTTAACTCTCTTTTCAGCCACCAGGTTCTGGATGCCAGCATGATGCTGACCAGACTTCCCTGGACTGACAACCCCACCGATATGTCCTGGAGCTCCGCTTCCCCAGAGACCCACCCTACATCGGAAAGAGAGAGGCAGACTGGGAGTTTGGATCAACCAGTCAATTCCCATGTTCAGCAGGGAAGCAATTACAGAAGCCAGACCTTCCACCTTCTGCAACTCACAATGACCCTGGGTCCATACTCCCAGAGAGAGATAGAAAGCTATCAGGGGAGGGGATGGGAATTCTGTGGAGTTGTACCCCTCCTATTTTACAGTTTTCTTAATGTCTCCTTTCTTAAATTAAAAAAATAATAATAATAACAAAACAAGGGTTTTTGTTTCTCTTTCAAGAAGTTAACTGATGTATAACTAAAAATATGTACGTTTGTATTGTAGTTCAATCTTGAGATACCATAAACTTAAATGTTTCCTTCAAGCATTACACAGCAACTTTCCTGCTTTCTAATCACTCCCATGAGTTGCTGAGTATAGCAAATGTAATAACTATTGAAAATGCATTTTTAAAGTAAATATCATACACAGGTACATTATTCTATGCATTTTGTTAATAGTTTTTCTTTCTGTTATAACCAGGAATTTATAACTTCAAGTTGACTTTCTTTTCAAATAGAATCAGAGAAAAAGGGTTGGATACCATAGAAGTGAAGCTTCTTTCAGTGCTCTGGAAACTTGACTGAAACCTGGGTCATATGTTAATTATTTATTTTAATGGTAGCATTAAGTCCATAATTTGATTTATAGTGTTGATAAAGGACTGAGGAAAATCCTCAAGAAAATACTAGGAAAAAGAAGTATCCCATGCTCTAATGAGTTTTAACCTTATACGATGCCATTTCTAATTGATCTGAATACTTAGAAAAAAATCCATTTTTAATGATCCCTTCAAGCATCTTATAAAAGGTAAGAAAATTCACCTAATGTAGGATTTTCAAGCGTGAGCATTATGCAGTCCTAATGAGCAACTTTCTTCTGTTTCTTTTCTGATTGGACTACAGGTTTAACACTCTTCTAAATCTAACAAGATTTCTGAAAATTAGTAACCTGGTTTGTTTAACATCATTTAATTGGTAGCTTTTCCTGTTATTATCAATCTTTACATGAGTACATTTGAGTGAGTATAGCTATTCCAGTTCAGAAAAAAATGTTACACAGAAAACAACAAATGCAGTTATATTGATGTTATGAATTTTCCTTATTGGAAGAGGATTTGGGTGCTTATACAACACACATGTACAGAGGCAAAATAATAATAATAATGTCCTAATCCAGCTACTTAGAATATAACAAGGTAAATCATAAAAATATAAGGATACATATATCTTAAAAGTCAGTGGATAAAATGTGAAAGACCAAGAGATAAATAATAACAGCAGTGCTTTGTTAATAGTAGGAAGCAGAATGCTATGTTTAATGGCAAATTTAGATTTAGTTAAGTGTCTACAAGAGTAATTTTTTATAAAATGAAGATGTTGACAAGACCATAGAATAAGAGGGGTACAATTCCCACCACCAGGACTCCCTACCCCACCCCGTCCTTGAAAGCTTTCCTATTCTTTATTGCTCTGAGAATATGGAGCCAGGATCATTATGGAGTACAGAAGGTGAGAAGGTGGAAGGTTTGGCTTAATTTTAGCTTAATTTTAGACAGAAAGAGAATGCATCACCAAAGCTCCCTTCAAGATGGTAGGGGGCCAAGCTCAAACCTAGGTCTTACATATGGCAAAGAATCTAAGTGTGTTATTTCACCAGCCTATTTCAGTTTTTCTTTTAATACAAGAATCTTAGTGTATGATCTTGTAGAAGAAATTATTATAATTTGACTACAAACAACAGAAATTTTAAAATTATTTTTTTTCTATTGCTGTGGCTTAGTACCTGCACAATGAATCTACTGCTCCTTGTAGCTATTTTTTCCTTTCCGTTTCTTTTTATATGATTGAGAAAGTGAGAGGTAAGGATGAAAGAGAGGAACTCAAAGAGACACTACTCCTGAAACTTCCCATCTGCAGGTAGAGAGCTGGAGCTTAAACTTTATTCCTCATACCTGGTATCATGAACACTCTACTGCATGTACAGCAGCCAAACTCTTCAAATAACAAAAATTCCTATGTAACTGTGGTGGGCAGAAAACACTGGAAGCATAAACTTGTGTGCTATTTTTAGATGACTAAGGGAGTAAAACAGTAATTTGGCTTTCAAATTATATAAACAGAATGGATTGATAGAGAAGTCAGGAATGTAAGATAGTGTCTTATTTGTGTGCATTTAATTCTGGTCTATGGCAGCAAAACCAGGACTTTAGCAAGGTGGTAGGGGCAGAGAGGCTGGAGAAAGCTGAAAGGGAGGGTAAGGACACTGATATGGCAAAGGATGTGGTGTGTTGACACTTATCCCAGGATGAAAAGAAACTATACATGTGGCAATCTTTTTTTTTTTTGTAATTGGGGGGAATTAATAGTTTATGATGAATAGTTTATAGCTGTTGGTACCTGTGTAAAATTTGTTTTATGCAAAACACTTTCATCCCTGCCCAAGTCCTTCTCTACCATTAATGAACCTCAAAGATCCCCCACCCTCCTCCCTTGAGTCCTTTACTTTGGCGCAGTAAACCAAACCCAGACCAACATGTAACGGTCTTCTAAGTCATCACTTCTCCCAATAAAGTGATTTTTAAAAAGAAGTATTACAGTACCAACTGGATTTTTTTTTTTTTACCTTTTGATTTATAGGATAACTAAATAATTTCCCCTGAAGCTCCCAATGAGAAAAGAAGAGAAAACCTACATCAAGGGACTAAGAGTTTGACATACAGAGTCAAAATGTATTTGAACACATTCAACTGGTGGCAAGATTATCAATTTGGGAGACTGATAAGGGAATTTTGATATTTGTACCTTTTATCACTTGATTTATGTTTTTCAGAAAAAAAAGTCATTTAAAGAATGAAAATTTTCTTTAGGCAATTTTTCTTCCAATTTGAACTTATTATCTCCTAATATCATAAGTAGCCATTGCAACCTCTGATGACTATTTTGTACTTGCAAAGATACATTCCTCTTCATTAAATTCCCATTTTCTGATAAACTAAATTAACCTAACATAATTCACACACTTGCTGGACCTAATTACCTTGCCAAGGCAATCTGTAGATATAAACACCTGCAGTGCTATAATTGGAAAAAATAGCATCAACTAATTCAATAAAAGTCATTTTCTCCATCATTACACAATAACTGTCTTTGTTAAGCAGTCATAGCTTGGCTTAAAGCACTTCTAAAAAACAAGAAAACAAGACTGATTTTTTTTCCTGTTCCTTTGATTTGAACATGTAACACTAGGGCATTTAATTTTAAGTTATTTAAGAGCATATGTAAATATGTTAGTTGAGGAAGACAAGGAAGTAGCAGATAGCTAACATGTAGTACTCCCCTTATTGCAGTCATTTTAAAGGAAGTCTTGTGAACCGGTAGCAAAGTGGGGTGCCAAAGAAGCATAAATTTATTTTTCCTAATGGAAACATAATTTAATGACATTGTATTTTTTCTTACTATTAGCAATTACACCAATACCATGATCCATATATTGCCTGATTAAATTTTGTCAACATTTCTGAAAATAGAAACACTAACAGTTATTTTTATAAGTGTGTGATGAACACATTTTTTCTTTATGACTTGCTCTACTCAGTAGCTGGTTGTGAACTAGATGCCCACTCCCTAGATTAAACTGTAAATTGAAGTCTTATGTTAGCAGCAAGAGTTACCACCTACTTTGCCAGAAGAGAGAGCAATGGTACATTCCATGAGGAGAATGGGAGAGAACAATCTGAATTTTATATCCAATAATAACTGACAATGATATATTACTATTAAGCTATTTTTAAACATGCTTATATGAAGCTACTGAGGACCTCTTTCTGAATTCTGAAATTATTGAGTAAAAATATTTTGCTTTGGTAATAAAAAATGCATATTGGATATCAACTAGTAATACAGTAAATAAAAATTTAGATTTTCTTCTTTTGATAAGGACAGAGAAATTGAGAGGGAACAGGTAGATAAATAAGACAGACAAGAGTCAGCTGTAGCACTGCTTCACCAATTATGAAATGCCACCCCCCCCCCGCTCTGCTGGTGGGGGCTGGGGACTTGAACCACAGTTTTTACACATTGTAACATTTTTGTGCACTGTAATATATGTGCTCATATAGGGCCTACCACTTTCTGGATCCCTATAAGTAACATACCTAAAATGTAAAATATTAGTAGCTAGGCATTGGTGCACTGAGTTGTAAGGACTTTAGCTCCCATTCCCACCTGCAATGGGGACACTTCACAAGCTATGAAGCAGGTCTGTAGGTGTCTATCTTTGTCTCTCCCTTTCTATTACCCCTTCTCTCAATTTCTCTCTGTCCTGTCAAATTTTAAAAAATAGAATGAAATGTGATATATTACTATTGTGTTTTTATATTTCCATTTGAAAAATGAGAATTACTGTTACAAAAAGATTACTCTTAGAACCTATAAAGTCAAATTATTATAAAGTAAAAAATTCTATCAACTTTATCATGCATCTATCCATTCATCAGCCTATTTACACATATCAACTGCTTACAAAGTATTAATTTGATAATCCTTTAGAACCGATCAATGCTTTCTTATAAGCAGTTTTCTTTTCTTTCCTTTTTTTCTTTTTGACTGAAGTTGAAAGGCAGGGAGAGTCACCTGCAGCATTGTTCCACCACTTGTGAAGCGTCCCTGCCAGATCTTGAGTCCTTGCACAGATATTTTGTGCACTCTAGCAACTGTGCCATAGCCCAGATCAAATAAACACTAGAATGTAGAAATATTCTACCACCCTGCCAGAAAGGATGTAAGAAAATACTTATTTTTTCATTACTGCATATCTATTAGTTGCAGTCCTTTACAAATGAAACACTGGCATAACCAACTATATCACACTGCATTCCACTATTTTTTTCTGCCCTCTGACTAGAGAATACCTTAACTGTGTATACAATAAATATTCAATAGCTGTGCTTATTTTCTTCCCTGAAAAATTGCAAAGTCAGGAAATGGGTTAAAGACCATAATGAAAGGGGCCAAGTGATGGCACACCTGTTTGAGCACACCTATTACCATGCAAAAGGACTCAGGCTTAGGCTCCTGATCTCCACCTGATGGGGGAAAGCTTAAGGAATAGTGAAGTAGTACTGTAAATGTCTCTGTATCCCTTTCTATCTCCCCTTTTCTTCTTGATTTCTATCTCTAGAAAAAATATTTTAAAAAATTAAAAAGATACTAAAAATAGTGTAGTAACAAAAACATAGCTTTATATTATATACATTATTCAGGATAAATAATATTCATATTATATGGTGGATTTTAAAGAAAAAATATTTGCATTTAACATTTCAGTTGAATGTCATAGCACTAAACGATTTGGTTCAGTGGAGTATTACAATGCTAAAATTTTATTAGTAGGAAATTATGGAGTTATAACTTTTAAACATATGTGATAGCATTTTAAAATCTGTACTTGTTCTTTTAAGCTGTCTCATATATATTAAAATTCCTGATAAAATTCTATGTGTAGTTATTTCCTCACAAACACTGTTTTCACATATCTAGTTGTCTTGACTATATAAAGAATAAATATATACATGTATTTAACATTCCAGGACTGAATTAGGAAGAAAAATACCTGAGTATCTTCATTAAGCTTAACACGGTTGAAAGAGTAATACAAAAGACTGTCCCCAAAAATCCTAGGAGAGATGTTTCTTCCTGATTCAGGTTTTTTTTAATCCTTTTATGATAAAACCCTCAGCCAAAAAGTTACATAAAGAAATGTAACAAAATAAAGTAAAGCTACATTCAAAAATTCATAGCTAAAAAAACTAAATAATAAACAACTAAAAATTATTCATCTAAGTGTAGAGATAAGAAAAGTAGATATAAAGAAATGTAAAGTTTTCTCATCTTGGATGGAGCTTGAAGGAATCATGTTAAGTGAGATAAGCCTGAAATAGAAGGATGAATATGGGATGATCCCACCTATAGACAGAAGTTGAAACTTAAGAACAGAAGGGTAAACAAAAAGCAGAACTTGGACCAGATGATTTGGTATATTGAACTAAAGTAAAGGATTCTGGTGCAAGGGTGGGGGGAGAGTGCTCAGGTCCTGGTACATGATGCTGAAGGGAATCTAGCTGGGAGGTTAGACTGTTAGGCAGAAAACTGAGAAATATTACACATGTATCAATAGTATTTTACTGTCAGCTGTAAACCATTAATCCCCCAACAAAGAAAAATGTCCATTGTCTCAACTACTGTTCAGTACAGTATTAGAAGTCCAACTAAGAGCAATTAGACAAAGGTAAAAAGTATATAGAAGAGATCCAAACTGGGAAGTAAAATAAAGCTATCACAATTTGCAGATATCATGCCATATATTAAAAAACAACAAAGAATTCTGAACATTTTTAGTAATAAATGAATGTAGTATAGTGACAGGATTGAAAATTAATATTCAAAATTTGTTACATCTCTAAGGCAATTAATGTTGTAGCAGAAAAAATAATAATTCCATTAAATGCATTGAATCTTTTAGAATAAATCTAACTGTAAGAGGTATGCATGGAAATATAAGATATTGGTAAAGAAACTGAAGATGTAAAGAGATGGAAAGTTTTTATTATCATGGATTGGTAGGATAAACATTGTTAAATGACTGTGTTCAGGCTGGGGAGATAGCTTAGTCTGTTAGAAGACCAACTGGCATGCCTGAAAACCAAGAAGTCACAGATTCAATCCCTAGTATCACCTCATACCAGAGCTGAGCAGTGCTCTTGTGTTATTTCTTGTGTATTTCTTGTGTTATTTCTTGTGTATTTCTTGTTATTTCTTGTATTTCTTTCACATCCATTTTTACTCTCTCAAAATTAGTATTTAAATAAATTAAAATGGCTATATTATTTGTAGTAAAATATAGACTTAGTGCAAACCCTATCAAAATCTCAATATTACTCTTAACAGTAGTGAAACACAACTCAATAAACTTAGTTATAACTACAAAGGACCTCAGACAGCAAAAAACTAATACTACTGAGGAAAAACAGAAAACTAGAAGTGCCATAATCTCTGACTTAAAACAACACTACAGATTTATAGTGATTAAAATAATGGGTCAAATCACAACAATGGAAATAAAGGAGTACCCAAATATCAGTCTGATCATATCTGAGCAACTAATTTTTTTATTAAGGAGTAAAGACTTAGAAGGGGGCAAGGACATTCTTTTTAGTAAATGGTGTTTTTAAAAACTGGGTCACCACATGCAAACTAAAGAAACTATAAAACAGAAAAAATAATAAAACTACCAAATAGCATATGCAAGTTAATTAAAAATAGATTAAAGACTTGAAAAAAAGACTTAAAATCATAAAATACATAGAAGAAAACAGGTGATAATCTCATTAACATTAGTTTTTAGGGTGAGTTTGGGGACTGGACCCAACTTGCAAGAGAAACTAAAGCAAAATCAAATGGTGGGAGTGGGGGTGGGGGTAGCAATGGCACATCCAATTGAACTCAAACATGACCTTGTGCAAGGACCAGCATTCAAGTCCCCAGTCCCTACTGCAAGGCATAAGCTTCAAGAACGGTGAATCAGTGCTGAAGGTGTATATATTTCTCTCTTACTCTCTATGTACCCCTTCTAAATTTCTCTATCCTATGAGTTAAAGGGGAAAAGGGGGGAAATGGTTGCCTGCAGCAGTGGATCCATCTTGCAGGCCTTGAGCCCAAGGATAACCCTGATACTGTGATACTGCAATTAAAAACAAACAAATGTCAAATTTAAGTATGTCTGCAAAGAAAAAGAAACTACATCCAAATGGTAAATCATCTTACTGAGTCTGAGATATCTGCAATATAATGTCTAACAGGCTTTTATTCAAAATATATTTTTAAAAAGCCATAAAATCAATAATAAGAAAATGTACAATGCATTGGAAAAATGGACAAAGGATTTGAATAGACATATTTTCCAAAAAGACATATGAATGGCTATTAATACCATGAAGAGGTGTTCACAATCTCTCATTAGCAGGGGTACACAAACTAAAATGACATAACTCATCACTCACAAATTTGAGAGTGACTATTATCCAAACATTGATAGAGGCAATAATTGTTGGAAAGCACATGGAGAGATGGAACACTATACCCTGTTGGTAGATATACAAATTGATACAAACATTATGGAAAACAGTGTAGATAGCACTTAAAAAAATAAAATTCTATGTTATTTACCTATCCCACTTCTGCGTACTTACTCAGATGCAGAAATATTACTTTGTAAAGAAAGATGTATCCCCATTTTTTATTGCTATTTCATTTAGGATAGCTCTAAACTAGAAATAATCTGCTTGTGACTAACATTGTGAACAGAACAATTGTGGTAAATACACACAATGAATACTATTCAGTTATAAAAAAAACTGAATACCTATTTTAACTCTATATAAAACTATAGTTATACACATATATAACTATAACTACATATATGTAAGTATGTAGTATGTATCTAGAGCTTGTAATACCTAGTGAAGTTAGAAAAGGGAATGAGAAAATCAGGACAAAGAATAAATGTACATTGAAAGGATCATCCTTTCAATCATTAACTTAATGTAGGCTACATCCATACTGATTTTTAATAATACCCGCTTGAAACTTTTATAATGTTAATGATGTAGTGTTATTTTAGTAAAATTGTTCACACACAGGTATAGTTGTGTATATCAATAAAATCAGTCTCCTTTGAAACGTGAGAGCTTCAACATAGACGATCAATATTTTTGTCACTGGTAAACACATCTAAAAGCACAATATTCTTAACACATCAAGTTGACAGTTTCTTTAATTTTAGATACAATTATATTTTCTTTAGTGTCACACTATTAAGTGGATCAAGAAAAACACATGTTGGCTCCAGATAGTCAAAGCTATGTAACAATCACAATCAAAATTTAAATGTTAACTATATCTATTCTTAGACTCTCAGTTCACAGAAGGAATGGTAATAGTTTATATGACAATGTAAGTTTTCTTAGTTGGGAATTCATCACAGGTGAGAGAAATTTACTGTTAGGAGTTGTAACCCAAAAAGAGAAGGACAAATGTCAGATGATTTTACAAGTGGAACTCAAAGAGACAGAAAGAGAAAGCAGAAGGCACAAATTAGAATGGTCATGTGATACTGCAATAAAGCTCTGGGGGAGGAGGAAAAGGGTAGAAAGGGTGCTGTGTTCCTGGTGCACGACAGTGGAAAAGGAACTGAGAAGTTAGTGGTAAAGGTGTTTTGCAAATACCTATTGGGGGAGATGAGAAATTGTACCCATAAATCAATAGCTGTACTGTAAACCATTAACTCCCTATAAATGAGTTGAGGGGGGAAAAAAAGGGTTGTGACTATAAATCAAAGAAGCATTCTATTACCTTTAGATCCGAAAAATGTATCTATCTCCAACATTTGTGTGATAGAGTATATATTCTATAATTCATTCCGATTATTTTATAAGAATTATTTATACACAGGGTCCAAGCTATGAATTATCCTTTTGAATGCACAAGTTACAATGTACAAGGGCTTGGGTTCGAGTCCCCACTCTCCACCTGCAGGGGGGAAAGCTTTATGAGTGGTAAAGCGGTGTTACAGGTGCTTCTCTCTCTTCATCATCCCCCCTTTCCTCTTGATTTTTCTGTCTCCAAGAAAATAAAAATTAAAAGTTTAAAAAAACAATCATTTAAAAAGAATTATTTTACATTTATTGTGAATCAGGAAAGAATAACTAGACTTTTAATTTTATGATTGCATGCTAAGTTTATAAACAAAGAGTAATGTTGAAACACTAAATCAAGAAGAAAAATTTTTTTAATTTCTTTATTGGGGAATTAATGTTTTACATTCAAGAGTAAATACAATAGTTTATACATGCATAACATTTCTCAGTTTTCCATATAACAATACACCCCCCACTAGGTTCTCTGTCATCCTTCTTGGATCTGTACCCCAACCCAGTCTTTTAATTTGGTGCAATAAGCCAATTCTAGTTCAGGTTCTATTTGTGTTTTCTCTTCTGATCTTGTTTTTCAACTTCTGCCTGAGAGTGAGATCATCACATATTCATCCTTCTGTTTCTGACTTATTTCACTGAACATGAATTTTTCAAGGTCCATCCAAGACTGGCTGAAAAAGGTGAAGTCACCATTTTTTGCAGCTGAGTAGTATTCCATTGTGTAACTAGACCACAACTTGCTCAGCCACTCATCTGTTGTTGGACACCTGGGTTGCTTCCAGGTTTTGGCTACTACAAATTGTGCTATTAAGAACATATGTGTACACAGATCTTTTGGGATGGGTGTGCTGGATTACTTAGGATATATCCCCAGGAGAGTAATAGAAGGATGATAGGGTAGGTCCATTTCTAGCCTTCTGAGAGTTCTCCAGACTGTTGTCCGCAGAGGTTGGACCAAATGACATTCCTACCAGCAGTGCAGGAAGTTTTCCTTTGACCCCACAACCTCTCCAGCATGTGTTGCTGTTACCTTTTCTGATGTATGACATTCTCACAGGAATGAAGTGGTGTCTCACTGTTTTTATTTGCATTTATCTAACAATCAGAGACTTGGAGCATTTTTTCATGTGTTTCTCAGCCTTTCGGATCTCTTCTGTGGTGAATATTCTGTCCATGTCCTCCCCCCATTTTTTGATGGGTTTATTTGGGTTTTTGTTGTTGTTGTTGTTGTTGTTGTTGAGTTTGGCAAGCTCTTTATATATTTTAGTTATTAGCCTCTTGTCTGATGTATGGCATGTTATGATCTTCTCCCATTCTGTGAGGGGTCTCTTGGTTTGGGTAGTAGTTTCTTTAGCTGTGCAGAAGCTTTTTAATGTGATGTAGTCCCACGGGTTTATGCTTTTCTTAGTCTTCTTTGTAATTGGATTCATTTCATTGAAGATATCTTTAAAATTTATGCAGAAAAGAGTTCTGCCAATTCTTTCCTTTAAGTATCTGATAGGTTCTGGTCTAACATCCAAGTCCTTGATCCACTTGATATTTACTTTTGTATTTGGTGAAATATAGTGGTTCAGTTTCATTCTTCTGCATGTTTCAACCACCCCATTTTTTCCAACACCATTTGTTGAAGAGACTCTGCTTTTCCCACTTAATAGTCTGGGCAACTTTGTCAAAGATTAGATGTCCATAGGTTTAGGAGTTTGCTTACGGGCTCTTAATTCTATTCCACTGGTCAGTGTGTCTATACATGTTCCAGTACCAAGCAGTTTTGATGACAATGACCCTATAATACAATTTGAGATCTGGGAGTGTGATGCCTCCAGTTCTGTTCTTTCTTCTCAAGATTGTTTTGGCAATTCTAGGTCATTTCTGGTTCCAGATAAACAACTGTAACCATTTGTTCTATTCTCCAAAAAAATGTAGTTGGGATCTTGATAGGGATAGCATTAAATTTGTAGATGGTTCTGTGTAGTATATTCATTTTGATGATGTTAATTCTTCCAACTTCCAACTTCCAGAAACTTCTTCAAGGAAGTTCATCTACGCCGATGACATCTACTGTGCAACTTAGGCATCAAAGTTCGACATCCTTGAGGAAACACTCATGAAAGACATGTCTCTGATATCTGATTACTGTAAAAAATGGCGACTAATCCCTAGCACTGCAAAAACGGTATCATCTGTTTTCCATCTACACCATGCCTCGGCCTCGCGTGAGCTTAATGTGCAGCTTGGTGATACGAGAATCCGGCATGAAGCCCAGCCAGTCTATCTTGGCGTTACTCTCGATCGCACTCTGTCATTTCACGAACATCTCATAAAAACTGCAGCAAAGGTGGACGCGAGGAATAACATGATTGCAAGACTGGCCAGCTCCTCATGGGGCACGAGCGCTTCCACACTACAATCATCATCTCTGGCTTTATGCTATTCCACTGCAGAATACTGTGCCCCAGTATGGTTCCGTAGCCCCCATGTCCACTTGGTCGATTCCAAATTATATTCTTCCATGAGGATAATTTCTGGAACCATCCGTTCCACCCCGGTTCCATGGCTGCCAGTTCTTAGCAACATCGCCCTGCCTGATATTCGTCAGGATGCGGCATCATCTAAGTTCATTTCCCACGTCTACGCTCGACCGGACCTGCCAATATACGCGGATATCTTCGCCCACCCTGTTCAACGCTTGACGTCTTGTCACCCAATCTGGTCCCCTACGCCTACACTGAACTTCTCTGTTCCAGTCTTTTGGAAACAGAGTTGGCAGTCAGCTGAGGTAAAGAACAAACACCTCATCACAGACCCCTGCAAGTGTCAACCCGGCTTTGACCTAGCACGTTATGATTGGGCCCTCCTCAATCGCTATCGAACAGGCCATGGCCGGTGCGCCGCTATGTTCCATCGCTGGGGATCCAGAGACGACCCGAACTGCCCCTGCGGCTACAGACAGACTATGACCCACATAGTCAATGACTGCCACCTCTCCAGATTCAAAGGAGGTCTCGAAACTTTACATCAGGCTCAACCTGATGCTGTTGACTGGCTACGGAAGAAGGGCAAATGCTAGAAGAAAAAGAATTTTTCCAACCCATGAACATGGAATATCTTTCCACTTCTTTGTGTCTTTTTCAATTTCCTTGAATAGTGACTCATAATTTTCAGTATACAAGTCTTTTACTTCTTTGGTTAGGATTATTCCTAGATATTTTATTGTTTTTATTGCTATAGTAAAAAGAATTGATTTCTGGATTTCAAGTTCTTCTAACTTAGTGTTTGCATAGAGGAATGCCACTGACTTTCGGATGTTAATTTTGTAGCCTGACACCTTACTGTATTGCCTTATGATTTCCATAAGCTTCTTGCTGGATTCCTTAGGTTTTTCTATGTATACTATCATGTCATATGCAAATAGGGAGAGTTTGACTTCTTCTCTTCCAATCTGTATGCCTTTAATTCCTTGCTCCTGCCTGACTGCTATGGCAAGAACTCCCAACACTATGTTGAATAATAATGGTGATAGTTGGCAGTCCTGTCTAGTACCTGATCTGAGGGGAAATGCCTCCAGTTTTTCACCATTGAGTATGATGTTGGCTGTAGGTTTGCTATATATAGACTCCACTATCTTCAGGAATTTTCTATCTATGCCCATATTTTGTAGTATTTTGATTATAAAGTGATGTTGTATTTTGTCAAAGGCTTTCTCTGCATCTATTGATATGACCATGTGGTTTTTGGTCTTACTTTTGTTGATGTGGTGGATCACATTGATTGATTTACGTATATTAAACCAACCTTGCACCCCTGGGATAAGCCCCACTTGGTCATAATGAAATCACAGTTGCATTTGGTGAGTCTCAGGGGAGTCCTCTCCTCCCTTTAGCTGTCCTCTTATTGGTGAAACAGACTGGAGGTGGTGTCTCAACAGGTAAACTGCAGGACTGTTACCAGCCATTAATCTCTCCCTAGGCTCCTCTCTGTCCATGAGCCACATGTGTTTGCCCTCACTGGTGATTTGGTGGGTTCCTGAAGCTGTTCTAGTCCTGTCTTGTTGCAGTCCCAAGTTGTCTCCTTCGGTATTCCTAGTTGATGTGGGAGAGGAAAGGTGAGGAGAGAAATACAGCTACTGCTTTCTTCATAGCCCTGCCTCCGTAAGTCTCAAGAAGAAAAGATTTAGGAACAAATAAAAACATTACTGTTTATGGCTATATGTCATTAGGCATGCTACTGAATACATCACAGGATATCTAATATCTATAATAGCATTTTTAAAAATATTGATTAGTTTATCCCTGGCATATGGTAGTGCATTGGTCAGGGTGTGAGATATTGAGCCGGGGTGAAAAGCATGCAAATCTGGTGAACTGCCACTTTATCACCCTAGTCCATCAAACAACCATCCTCAAATGTTAAACAACAATAATAGTAATAATAATAAATACAATCCCAATTCACAACAGTGTCTTCACAAGCTTTAGAAAATAGCTTCAAGTTACTAAAGTGCAAATGAAAGAGACAGAAATTAGATAAATGATTCTTAAAAGAACTGACATATAGAAAAGTTGTGTTCCTAGGTATGACTCAGCATTCACTTCTCAGGAACATTAGAGAATAAAGTTCAGAGAACACCCAGACCTAATAGGTTGAGTAAAAAGAGGAGAGAGTTTATGTAAAGTAATGGGGGGGGGAGCTTTACAGAGGAAGAAATTCAAAGGATTCACATGAGCCTTTTGTCCTATCTGGAAGTTATTTTCTGAATAGATTCAGAGAGAGAGACTCTAAGGAACAGAGTGATTAGCTAAAATAATGAGCAGTTATTCTAAAGTCCCTCTTCCTCCCCCCCCCCTTTTTTTCTTGTGGTCCCATATAAAATATAGTTTACACTTGAAGTCTCATTATCTTAGATTTACAAATAAGGATTTTGCTCATCCTAATTTACGTTCACCAAAAGAAAAAAGGGGAAAATTTATAATTAAAAAAAAACCTCATTATTAAACAGGAAAAAGTGGTGTGGTTTGTCTTTATTAGCCTTCCAGGAAAAGAAAAAAAAAATCAGTGTATTTAGAAGCAAAGACATTATCATTTCAAGGAGTTAACTTGAAGAGCTAAAAACCTGAGTTTTTAGCAAATATGTAGAACCCAGCAATACAGTCAGGGAGTTTTGAAACTTTGTTTCATAAAGTTTTGAAGACTTTATGAAACCAAGTTTTCTTAGAAGTGGAAAACATTGGGAGTCATGCGGTAGCGCAGCGGGTTAAGCACACCTGGCACAAAGCACAAAAACCAGCATAAGGATCTTGGTTAGAGCCCCTGGCTGGCTCCCCACCTGCAGGGGAGTCGCTTCACAGGCAGTGAAGTAGGTCTGCAGGTGTCTATCTTTCTCTCTCCTTCTCTGTCTTCCCCTTCCTCTCTCCATTTCTCTCTGTCCTATACAACAATGATGACATCAATAACAACAACAATAACTACAACAATAAAACAAGGGCAACAAAAGGGAATAAATAAATATTTTTTTAAAAAAAAGAAGTGGAAAACATTTATCAATTAAGTCACACGGGCTGATTTTTTTTTAGTATAAATTTAATTTCCTTGGTAGGGACTAGTAAATACAACGGCTAGACTTTCACTATTTTGTGATACATGAAAACAAAAGAAAACAACAACAGCAACAAAAATAGAACTAATCCTGTGTGTGCCTGGGGGAAGGGAATTGCTGCCCAGGAAATGGGAGTGGTTTCTGGTGTGAGTGTGGCTTGGCAAGGAGGTGAAGGGAAGACTTGGATGTTTATAAACTAGACCTGTGGGCAACTGGTTCCCTGCCTATGTTGGCCTGCCATCAT
This sequence comes from Erinaceus europaeus, assembly GCF_950295315.1. NCBI lineage: Eukaryota > Metazoa > Chordata > Mammalia > Eulipotyphla > Erinaceidae > Erinaceus > Erinaceus europaeus. The sequence goes on along the minus strand of NC_080171.1, from coordinate 46,452,049 downwards.
GTGACTAAGGGCTTTCAGGCTCACTCTCTCTTTTCTCTCTTGACCCATGTGTACTCCAACAGGTGGATGTTCAGTCTTCCTGAATAAAGTTTAAAATTCCTGAAAAAAAAAAGAAAAAAGAGAACTAAGAATAAAACTCCCTGCATTTTCCCACCAAAAATTGACTTTTAAGTTTATCCAGAATATGTCCTTTAAATTTACACCAAATCACTGATGATTTTATATTCATTTAAGTAAATTCACAGATATCATAATTTAGTTATCATTTATTAAAACTCACTATTTGAGGAAACCTTTTTATTTAAAGATGTGGAGAGAGGTTATATTAGTCCACTAAGTTTATTTTAATTCTGCTCTTTGTAAAGAATGTAATCTTAGCCACTATCATTCCTATTAAGAAAATTCATGTTGAATTGCATTGAATGGTGTTCTTTATTTATTTTGGTTCTCAATACCTATATCTTGGGTAGTCTATACTTCTAATCTCCCCACAAGATTAAATCTAAATGTATCTATCCTTAAATGATGATGGCAGTAATTTAACATAATTGATTCGCAATTTTAATGTTAAAAGTATTAGTAGTTTCTTACCATATGAGGTTTTACTTTGTCAACTTATTGATTGTTCACTTAATGGTTGTCTTTATCAGGCCTCATAATAAATGTAAACCTAATGCTTCACTTTGACAAACTGCAACCTACACTGGTGGTTTAGTTTGTTATCAGGCAGTACAACTCATCCTTGATAATTTATCTTCCATCTAGTATACCATTTGCTAGAGTTACGTTCTTAAATCAATTTTCTCATGTGATAATGAATTCAGTAGCTTATTGTGAAGATTTGATAAAATCACAGTAGTAAACACTGTCGTCTGTATATATCAGGGGTCAATAGTCCCTTGACCCTCTTTTGAGCCCAAATGTTTAAACAATTAAACTGATTTTTGTTTCCTCAGTAATGGTGTAATCAGATAATAATCATGTGCAAACACATAATATCTATCAAAACATGCTGGTTGGGTCCAGAAAGTGGCATACCTGGTTAGGCATACACATGACAGTATGTGAGGACCTGGGTTCATGCCCCTGGTCATCACCTGCACGGGGGAAGCTTCACGAATGGGTAAATCAGGGCTGCAGGTGTCTCTGTCTTCTTCCCTCTCAATCTTCCTCTCCTCTCCGTCTCTATCTAATAATGAAAATACAGATTTAAAAACATGCTGCTCAAGTTGTTTTTACTATTATTCCTGTTAAATTAATGTAGAGAAATAATATAGGAATATTAACTTAATATTGGAATATCAACCCCTCAGTGGGAGGAAATCTCAGTGAAATTAGAGCTCATATGCCAATTTTTGTTCATATTTTGAAATGTATTTAGACTGATCTTTACATACTAGTTAAAAAGAAGTTCAGATTTCAAATCCAAAAAAGTATTTAAGAAGTAATGGATTTGGAGAAAAATATGAAAAAATAAAACAAATTATGTAAGAAATTCTCAAAGTTAAAAAAGCCTTTAGATAGAGCGTAACGGTAATTTTAATCAATTATAGTCTAATGGAAAAGAAAATGATTCATTAAAGCTTTGTAATCACTAACCAGGACATGAATATGAGGAAAAGGAAGACATGAAAAATTGAGGAAAAGGTAATGATAAAAATGAGGAGGTAAAGGGAGAAGAGAAGGCTGAGGAAGAAAGGAAGGAGAAATGGGAAGAGAAAGGAGGAGGAGGAGATGATGATGAAAAGGAGAAAGTAGAAAGTAGGGTGCTAGTGATTTATCAAGTGGTTAGGAATTTGATTGCTAAGAGTACATGTTTGTTTCCTTTTACATAGAAATATTTTACCTAAAGGAAATTTTGAAGCCTACTTAACAAAAGTATATAAAGAGGTTTTTCAAACCCTATTTTTGTATTTAGAAGTCACAATTTCTCCATTAAGACAAAGTTTTTTTTTTCTTTTGGTTTATCTTGCAATATTATTCATAGTGATCTCACTAAAAATAAATGAATGCTATTTTCAAATATAAGAAATAGTGAACTTAGTCAATAAATATTACCTTCCATGTAATCCTATCTGTGAGGACTTTACAAGTGAAAGAGATCTGGCCTATGTATTAGGAAACAAGTATTTCAGCTATACTAAAATTCCATTTTTTGGATGTTTAACATAGGAGGGCCCCAAATTCTCTGGGATCTAGTTTATTAGCTTTAAGGTATTATGATTTTTAACTATTATCTTATGTCACTTATAGGTGGTATTAATGTGCTTAAACAACTGTAAAAACAGTTTGTACATCTGTACACAAAGTCTAAAATGCCATAATAGAAATAAATATTAAAAAATAATTATATTAAAAAGTTTAATCACAATTAAAAATCTGTCATAATTTGTAGTGCTCAAAATACACATATATTTTCAACTGCTATTAGAAATTTGTTTTGTTACATATAGTTGAAAGGTAGTACAGGTAAATGGAGTATCTCTAAGAATATTATTATTTACTAACCTTATTACATTAAATATTTATGATATAATTAGATATACCACGCCATATGCTTAAATACTGTAAACATTTTTTAAAGAAGAAATTACAGTTGTGAAGAGCATAAACTTATGAAGTTAATTTTGGTAGTTACATATAATACAGGTTAAAGGAGAGAACTTATCTTGCTTATGGAATTAGTTCTGGCTCATTACCTCATGATAAGTTTCTTCAGGAAACCTAAGTAACATAAATGCAAGATCATTCAAGGCCACAGATGCATAAAAGATTTGCTTTCACATACATCGCAAACAATTTTAAAATCTATGCTTCACATGTCAAAACAGGCAGAAATTACTTTTTAAGTATACTACATAAGCATAATTTCACTTGTCTAGTTCTATGACAACTCCACATTTCTCTAAATACTGAGGGATTATAAACGCAAAGATGTGATGATCATTAACAAACTCATAGATAATACTGCCTCTAGTGACTCTCCTTTGTAATTCCATTCCCTTAGAATTCTAGCCCCCTTTCTAGGGTAAGGCAGAAAAGGTGGGAGAGTTTATCTGGTGTAGGTTGGTAATATTTTGAATCGCAAATATCTCCTTTTTAACTCTTTTAAAATATTTTCTTTACTTAATGTTGTTAAAATAACATGCATTTATCTATTTTGGATAGAAACTGAGAGGGAGGCACAAAGGAGAGATACAGCATTGTTTCACCACTTGTGAAGTTTCCCTTAGTGTTGGTGGAGACTAGGAACTTGAACTTAGGTCCTTGTGAACTATAAGGTGTGTGCTCAACCAGGAATGCCACCATCCAGCTCTGTATTTATTCATTTTTAATGAAGGAGAGATATAGACAGACAGACCTGGTTACTACTCATTTCTGGTGTATGTTGGTGCTGGGGACTGAACCTAGGAACTTTGGTGCCTCAGTCATGGAAGTTTTTTTCCATAGTCATTATTCTGCCTCTCCAACCCTCCTTTTAATTCTTATGAGTTATATTTATTAGTTATTTAATGGCATTCTGGGTCACATCAATGATCTCTCTGTAGATTTGGAAGAAGTATCCAAAAATTATGAATTATGTATATATAGATATAGATATATATATATCCCCATCAAACCTGTCCAATAGCTATAGAAAGCTATCTACAATGTTAGCAAAAAGGCATTTGGTATAACTAATAATAATAAACTGGGCATCTTTTTATAACCCATTGCTTGCTATAAAATATAAATTCATTAAGACATTTCACAAAGATGCATAGTATTTTCAGAGGTGTTTTTCTTTTTTATCTCTTGCCTGAGAAATTGTTTACATTTTCTATACTGCAGTTAATTTCTTTTCATAAATGTTGATATTTTCTTTATATATTTAGAAGATGTGATGTGATCTTAAGTACACATTCATTTAATTACAGGCACAAAGGAAAGGCAGGTAATGGGTCAGAAGGTCTCTCTCAACTAATGCAGGATGGTTGAGGAAGACTTAAATTAATACTGAGAATGATGTGGAGATTCTTATCAAAAAGGTTAAGAAATTATCTTCATAGTAGGTTGGGTGGTGGCTTACCTACTAGAGCACAAATGATACCATGTGTGAAGACCCTGATTCAAGCACTCAGTTTTCTCCTGCAGTGAAGTTTCTTTCCACCTCACTACCTTTGTTTCTCACTCTCTATTAAAAATAAAGGCACTAATCCTTTCTTAAATAAAAAATTTAAAAAATAAATAAATAAATAAAAATAAAAATAAAGGCCACCAAGTACAATGGAGTCATACATGCACCTGGACCAAGATCCAGTGACAAACTTAAAGAGAAATTGTACTTCTGTGACAACAGTTGTTATTTCTCCAAATAAAGTGATTTGAGGGGTAGTATGGGGGATGTCAACATATTACACAAATGAAATGGTTGTAATTTGGCTTTTCTGGTCCTCGCAATGGAAAGTGAAATTTTACTGTTTGCTTTTCTCTTTTAGGTGGAAGGACAGAGAGTGAAAGAGAAATCATCAAAGCTTCTTTCAATGTGGTGGGGGCCAGACTGGAACCTGAATCACACACATGACAAAAACAGTACACTATTCAAGTGAGATATTTTGCCAACCCAATTTTACTGTTTTCATATAAAGTAGACTTAAAATTAAAATCAGATTCTTGCCTACAAATCACAGCACGTTTTATTGCTATTTAATTATCTTCAGTGAGTTGCACTCTCTTTATTACTATTCACCATAATGCAACACAGTAAATTAAAAACAAAATAAAAACTACCAACACTAACAACAACAAAGAACTATTCTCTAAAGTAATTATGGACTTGGAAAGCAAGAAGAAAAAATACTGAAGACAAACTTTCAGTTTTGAGTAATGAAAGAGTCTATTGGCAGAGACTTGCAGAAACATGTGCAATATCAAAGCTTGTAGAGAGACAAGCAATCTTGGTTCTGGTCCCTTACATCATAATGCATTTTCTCAGAAAATATAAATTGACACAGACTCATCTAAGAAGAATAAGAACATCTGTATCAAGTATTTTTCCCAAAGATATCCCATTAATTTTAAATGCTTACTATATAAAACAGTGTGTCTCATATACAGCATCAACACAATTTTGCTTTTCTAGTTTCAAAACTGTTCCATATTATTCCAAAGTTTGGAGAATTCATCATTATTATCAATAACACAAAAACCTGTGTAATCTTCAGTCTTTACAATTCAGTGAATTAAGCTAAAAGTGTAAATGGACTCAAAAATAAATAAATAAATGATTCTGATGAAGTATGAGTGAGACTAGTAATCTATTTTAACTCTTTTTCATACCACTGCTCTCAATTGTTTTAGGTTCCTAAATGACCCCCTTAAAGAAAAAAGCTTGTGAATTTTCATTTTAACTATGTACTTAATAAACTAAAGAAGATCTAAAAAGAGGAATGACAAAAGATACATCTTACTGGTACCAGCATACCTTTAGTAACATCTTTCACTAACAGCTAGACTATGTAGCAATGCATCATGGGAGGTTGAGGAGGGGTGCTTTTGGATGTAAGACACACCTATTTTTAGGTGTAAAAAATCCATTCCTAATTCAAATAGCACTCATTTTCCCTGAGAGCACCACATTTAATAACCTTTTCCTTTGCATATTGACTCTAAATATATATATTTTTAATTTTTTTAAATATTTATTTTATTTATTTATTCCCTTTTGTTGCCCTTGTTGTTTTATTGTTGTAGTTATTGTTGTTGTCGTTGTTGGATAGGACAGAGAGAAATGGAGAGAGGGAGAGGAAGAAAGAGAGGAGGAGAGAAAGATAGACACCTGCAGACCTGCTTCACCGACTGTGAAGCGACTCCCCTGCAGGTGGGGAGCCCGGGTTCGAACTGGGATCCTTATGCCGGTCCTTGTGCTTTGCGCCACCTGTGCTTAGCCCACTGCACTACAGCCCGACTCCCTCTAAATATTTGTTTTAAAGAATTCTAAATTATCCTAAAGATACTTCTTATCAAATTTTCTCAGTTTTACCAAAAGGTAATAGACTATCTCAACTCTTAATTTTTATTACTGATTCATTAGTATTAACTTCTTGACTTAATAGTAATAATCAGATCTCAAACTATTGAATGAAAACAATTTTTATGGTTATCCTAGTACATTAGTTTTAGGTAAATATTTCTCCAAATTCTTTTCCTATGCTCATTTATCACCCTCTCCCCACCTCTGAAGAGCAGGATAACTATCTTCTGATATTTTTCTATTAAAACATAATAACACACAGCTTTGTGCAACCCAGGTTCAAGCTCAGTCTTTACCACATTAAAAGTATGCTCAATGCAGTGGTCCATCTCTCTTCTCAAAAAGTCACCCTGTGGGTTCACAAATTATATAAAACCTTCAAGGAAGAACTAACAACTCTAAGTGCTTCCAATATATCAAAAATACAGTAATACTTTCTTTCACCTTTTATAAAGCCAACATTACCCTGATACTCAAAGCAGAGACAAAACAAAAAAGAAAACTACTGTCACATATCTCTGCTAAAATAGTGAAAAAATCCTAGCAACTTAGCTGCAGCAGTACATTAAAAAAAAATGTATATCATAACCATATAGGATTTATCTCAGTGATACAAAACTGGTTCAACTTACATAAATCAATAAATGTAATATACCACATCAACAATAGAAAATGTCAAAATGATGCGATTATGCCAATAGATGCAGAAAAAGCCTTTGTCAAGGTCCAACATCCCTTCATGATAAAAATATAAAAAAGAATGGGGAGAGATGGAAGATTACTCAAGAGAGTCGAGTCAATATACAACAAACCTATAGTCAACATCACAGTCAATGGCTAGAAACTGAAAGTTTTCTCATTGATAAGGTACAAGACAGAGATATCCAGTCCACTGTCTATATTACTATTCAACATAGTCTTGGAAGTCCTAGCCACAGCAATTAGGCAAAGGGAGGAATTAAAGGATACAGATCGGGAGAGAAGTCAAATTGTCACTATTTTCAAATAATATGATAGTACACATAGAAAATTAAAATCCAGGAAACTCCTGAAAATTATTAAGTAATATAGTAATACAGGTTACAAAAGTAACATACAAGAGAGTGGCATTTCTACATGTAAATACTAAATTAAAGAAAGAAATCCAGAAATTGATCCCACTCACCATAATAGCAAAAATACTTCATATTAGGTTAAATATACAGTAGTAAGCCTAACAAGGGAAGTAAAGGATCTATATATTGAAAACTATGCCTCAATATTCAAGTAAAATAGAAAAAGATAAAAAGAAATGGAAAGGCACCCCATGAAAATAGATCAGAAGACTTAACATAGTCAAAATGATTCTTCAGTCCAGCAACATAAACATATTTAATGCAATCCCTATCAAAGTCACACCAAATTTGAGAATAGAAAAAAATATACAAGTTTATCTAGAGCCAAAAAATCCTAATATTGCCAAAATAACAACCTCGTGAGAGAAAAATACAAGAATGAAGGCATCACATATCCTAATCTCAAAACATATTACAGAGTTATTATAATCAAAACCACCTGATAGTGGCACAAAAATAATCACATGGACTAATAAAATTGAGTTCAGAGCCCAGAAATAAGCCGTCACAACTGTGGAACCTACTTTTTAACAAGGGAGCCAAAAAACATGAAACAGAGAAAGGAGAGTGTATTCAACAAATGATGCTGGGAAAATTAAGTTGAAATGTGAAGAATGAAACTGGACTATTTTTCACTATATGCAAAAGCAAATTTCAAGTGGATCAAGGACTTGCAGGTTATACCAGAAACCATCAAATATTTGGAAGAGAACATTTGCAGAACTCCCTTTGATATAAGCTTTAAAAACATCTTAGACCACTCAGATCCAATTACATGAAGGCATATATACATAAAGGCAAAAATAAGCCAATGGGACTACATCAAACTGAAAATCTTCTGCACAGCAAAAAGAATCACCATGACATAGAGACGCCCAATGGAGTGGGGAATATCTGTATGTTCCATACATAATACAAAGGGCAAATAACCAAAATACATGAAGATTTCAGAAAACTCAACAATAAACTCATGGAAAAGTGGAGGGAGGGAGAGAGGGAGGGCACAGACAGAATCTTGTCCAAAGATGACATCTAAAGGTCCAAAAGATACATGGAAAAATGCACAAAGTTATAGATGATCAGGGAAATGAAAATGAAAACAGTAAGTAAATATCTATTATTATTATTATTATTAAGACAACTCCACACAATTCCCACCACCAGAACCCCATATTCCAACCCCTCCCTTGATAGCCTGTTCAGCTCTAGCTTATGCTGGTGGAGGAGTTTAAACCTAGGACTTTGGAGCCTCAGGCATGAGAGTCCCTTTGCATAAATAACCATTATGCTATCTACCCCTGCCCAGGAAATACCATTTTATACATGTGAGGAAGTCATATACTAGGAAAGACAGAAACATCAACCATTGGGAAGGCAGTAGTGGGATGTAAACATTCCCTGTAGAAAATCTGTTGTAGCGTTATCAGAATTCTAGTTGTGGATCTACCCTATGACCCAGCAATTCCTCTCCTAGGGATATATCCAAAGGAAACAAAGACAAACATCCAAAGGACCTATGCACAACTATGCTTAAAGCAGCACAATTTGTTATATCCAAAATTTGGAAGTAACTCAGATGTCCAATGGCAGATTAATGGCTAAGAGTGTTGCCCTGTATACATGCTATGGAATGTTATGCAGCTGTTAAAAATGATTTATTCACTTCCTTTGCCATATCTTGGATGGACAGAACTATAGGGTATCATGTTAAGTGAAGTAAACTAAAAAGATAAAGGCTATATTAGATGATCTCACACACAGGTAGTAATTAATAGCACGGGCAGTAAAGGAAAGCACAAGGTGACACCTGGACTGAGTGTGGTATATTGAACTAAAGTAAAGGACTCTTAGAAAATAGTAGCACAGAGGGTTAAGTGTAGGTGGCGCAAAGTGCAAGGACTGGTGAAAGGACCCTGGTATGAGCCCCCTGCTCCCCATCTACAGGGGAATCATTTCACAGGCGGTCCTCATCCTATCTAACAATGATGGCATCAATAACAAGAATAATAACTACAACAACAATTAAAAAACAAGGACAACAAAAGGGAAAATAAGTAAATAATATAAATAATAATAATAAAGTCTTGCCAGATTTGTAAAAGTTAAATGTGTTTTATATTTTTCGTATTCTTTGCCACACTCTCTATGGATATTATACTTCATTTACTAAGGTCAGGCATCTTTTAATAACACATTTAAACTGTGTAATGGGTGTTTGGTTGAATACATAAATATACTCACACAAAGTCTTGTCAATTAGTGTTGGGAAATGGTGTTTCCCTAAGGCTACGAAATACATGATTTTAAATGGAGTGTGACAACAGTCCAAATACGTGGTACTGAAAACTACCAATAAGAATTCATCATTTAAAGATTAATCTGTCAATAGAAGAATAGTGTCATTTAACTAAGGGCTATTTCATTAGAAAGTAAAAGCATAGGCAGCAAGCTCTAGGATTAATTCCTAAAGGCTGAATCTGTTCTTTCTCTACTTATTTGACAGGATCCAATTGAACAATCTTTAATGGAAACTTTGAGGGAACTTATTACATGATAATTTTTACTGGAAATTTCAGACAAATCTACTGAAAATTCTCTATTCAGAGAAGAATGGATCTGATAGCAGACATGAAGAGTTTGATCTGAAGTTGGACTACTATCATGGATTACATATATCATACAGGGAGCTGGTAATAAGTACTCAGGTCTTTATATGACATCTACTGTTTTTCATGTTTATTTTCTTTTGTTGCCCTTGTTTTTTATTGTTCTAGTTATTATTGTTGTCCTATCGTTGTTGGATAGGACAGAGAGAAATGGAGAGAGGAGGGGAAGACAGAAAGGAGGAGAGAAAGATAGACACCTGCAGACCTGCTTCACCACCTGTGAAGAGACTCCCCTGCAGGTGGGGAACCAGGGGCTGGAACTGGGATCCTTACACCGTCCTTGAGCTTTGCACCACCTGCACTTAACCTGTTGTGCTACCGCCTGGCTCCCTGTTTTCCATGTTTCTAAGGTGAACATTGTCTTAGATAATATGAGACGGACCAGATAATGGTGCAACTGGTCGCACACATTACATTGGCAAGGTCCCAGGTTCAAGCACCTGGTCCCCACCTGCAGGGGGAAAGCTTCAGAAGGGCTGTTTCTCTGTTTCTCTTCCTCCCTATCTCCCCCTTTGTATCAATTTCTCTTTGTCTCTATCCAATAATAAATAAAATAAAAAGATTTTTTAATTAAAAAAGATAATAGGAAATCTTAGATATTCACATTTTATGTTGAGTAAAAGAAGAAAAGGGAGGCACAAAGGTGACATTGACAAGGAAGAATGTATGTATTATGTGGGAGGCCCTCAGTAAACTATAAACATAATCTAACTAGGCAAGAGGCCACACATGAAAATGATAAAACTAATAGAGTCTAATTAATCTAAATGTAATAATTCCATGATGCTATACCACTTTAATGACTAATTTCAAATTAGCACTAATGTATATATGGTTTACTTGTGACTTGCACAACCCAGAAATTGTATGAATTTGTGTATAGCACAGGTAGTGGTCTCCAAAAAAATCTCAAAACTTCAAGTTATATACAAGCTCCTGGTCCCCACCTCCTGGGAGAAAGCTTCAGAATAGTGAAGAAGGGCTGCAGATCTCTCTCTCTCTCTCTCTCTCTCTCTCTCTCTCTCTCTCCCTATCTCCCCCTTCATCTCACTTTCTCTTTGCATGTTACAAAGCAGTTTTTCAGAATTACATTTAACTGGCATCTGCCATTTCAGAACCAATGATACATGACAAGTTTATGATAATTAAAATTTCTCGGGGTCCAGGCTGTAGTGCAGCAGGTTAAACGCACATGGCATGAAGTACAAGGGCCAGCACAAGGATCCAGGTTGGAGCCCCCCACACCCCACCTGCAGGGGCGGTCGCTTCACAAGCAGTGAAGCAGATCTGTAGGTGTCTTTCTCTACCCTCTCCGTCTCCCCTTCCTGTCTCAATTGCTCTCTGTCCTATCCAACAACAACAGTAGCAATGACAACATCAGCAACAATAACAAGGGCAACAAACATGGCCTCCAAGAGCAATGGATTTGTAGTGTAGGCACTGAGTCCCAGCGATAATCCTGGAGGCCATAAATAAATAAATAAATAATCTCACAACTTGATTACTTATGATAATAAAAGATAAACATACAACCCCGTCAAAATATGGACCAAAGATCTGATAAAACTCTTCAACAAACATATACAGGTAGTAAATATGCATGGAAAAGATGTTCTACATCATATGTCATCAAAATAAAGAAAATATGATCTAAAGAAACATTAAGCCTAGGGATATCGCATGTAGTTACACAGAAAAATTCATGTCTGAGGCTCACCATCATAATACTGGTTTAGCAGTACACTGGTACAAGAGAAAAACAAAAACAAAAAGCAAGTGCAACTACTTATCTATTAGAATAAGTAAACACCAAACACTGATATGTCAAGTGCATATTAGGATGATATTATAGAAATGACTCATTTTTGCAGGAAATATCAATTACCTGGGACAATTTGACCATTTACAAAGCTAAACATACTCTTACCATTTAATTCCATCATTGTACTTAAAGGAATTAAAATATTATGACAACACAAAAACTTGCATAAGAACATTTATCACAGATTTCTTAATTACTAAAACCACAAAGTGATCTCAATGTCCTTTAGTAGTTGAATGGATAAACTGTGGAACATACAGAAATGGAACAATATTCAGCACTAAGCAGAAATGTTACGAACCAATGTAAATCAATGGAAACTTTTTTTATTGTTAAGTAAAATAATCCAATCTGAAAGACAACAGACTATATGATTTTAAGTATGTGACACTAAAAATGATTATGAGTACAGTAAAATGATCAAAGGTTGCCAGGTATGGAGAGTGCGAAGAAATGACTAGGTACAGCCCAGCCAGTAGTATTCTGGGGGAAATGAAATATTCTAACACAATATTGATAGATATTCCATTAAATTAGTCAAACTCATACAATATGCAACAGCAGAAGTGAAGTGTAAGGTGAATTATGGACTTTGGATGCATATGAAGTATCCAGAGCACTTATTATTCATTGAATAGTAAAAAGTAGCACACATATGATTGAAGAAAGATCAATTGTAGGAAATGAGTGAAGTACTAGGATGTACCTATTGAAATGACTGAAATAAAAATAATTAGTGGCAATATCATATGTTGACAAGTACAGTAAAAATCTGGCTCACTCATTCCACAATAAGAATGTACTATAAAGGGAATCAGGCGGTAACACAGTGGATTAAGTGCAGGTGGTGTGAAGCACAATGACTGATGTAAGGATCTCTGTCTGAGCCACTGGCTCCCGACCTGTGAGGGAGTCACTTCACAATCGGTGAAGTAGGTCTGCAGGTGTCTATCTTTCTCTTCTCCTCTCTCTCTTCCCCTCCTCTCTCGATTTCTCTCTGTCCAATTCAACAACAATGACATCAATAACAACAACAATAAAAAACAAGGGCAACAAAAGGAGATAAATAAATATTAAAAAAAAAAACAGGGAAAGAGACTAAGTCATCAAAGCAAAACAAGTATAATTTAGAAAAAAACTACAATAAAAACTAAAAGCTACAGAATTTGCTTTTATTTCGTGATGCCTCCTCTCTTGATCCTTTAACCTGTTACACTGCCTCTGCTGAGAACAACTAAATCAATGTAGCCAGAGCCACCATGGCATTGCCATTGCCATTGCCTTTTCACTTCACATTGTATCCAGAGACACCAAACTTGAGATGTCAACCTTCCAACTCCAATAGTCTGGTGAGGCCTTTCTAAACACTTGGAACTACCTGATTCCATTTCAAATATTTCAAATGGTGCACTTTCTAAAAAAAAGTTACAGACCTTAGATATAGGCTAGGGCCTAGGGAACTGGATACATGTATACATATATCCATAAGTTAAGGGAAACTATATACCTCAAAGGAAAAGTGCTCAATAGTCTGCTGTAACTAGACTTAGTTCTAATCATCTTGGAGAGCAAATAGAAAGGCCTAAAGAAGGCATCATGAATAGTATAATATTTACTACTTCGGTTTAGAAAACCTTTTTAATAACCCTTACTTCACTTCCCTCAATCACTATCTACCAAATAACTACACAAAAGAAAATAAATAAGATGTATCTCCTATATATTCTGACAACATCAGCATTATTGTCATCCCCTTGATAGTCTTTAGAAGAAATAATATATACAATTGGCCAAGATATATACTGACAGAAAATACATATCAAGTAAAGGACAAATGCTGTCCATTTGACAACATTCATCAGAATCAAACAAGTAAATTCATTTAAACTTTAGGTTAATTTAGATCCCACTAAAATCCTAGGTATATTTCCTTTCTAACTTGAGGCCAGACACCACAAACCTAATACCAGTTTGAATGCAATAAATGACAATGATTTAACAAATGAAAGTCTTAGCTCATCAGATTAAAAAAGGACTACAAAAGCTGAAAAAGCAAGAAACTGGCTCACTAAAATATGGCCTTTTAAGTCAATACTACTCCACTCCATCTGCTGGGACCCTTGGATGCCCACATAGATTTAATGGGCCTAGAACTTTAATAGACCTTGTCCTCGCTGTAGAGCAGCAAAGGGAGAGACTTCCCCACTCTCTGAAGGGAGGCTGGGTCAACCTACTCTGACACTCAAGAAGACTGGTGCTGAAATGAGTGCATCCTAGGATGTTCCCAGCTGTGACCATGGGTTTTGAGCTTAGACAAAGAAGGACTAAGAGGGTACACATGCTCTTGCACTAAATGTAAATATATGTGGACCCTGGATCAGGTGGATGAGGTAAATAGCTAATTGTATTTATATACTTTCTTCAAGTTTGGGAGCTACTCTCTGTCCTAACCCAATTTTCTAGACCTACTCTCAACTATGACTACTACTTCCCAGACAATGTTTTTAGTCTACTTGCATGTCAGCTATCAGACTCAGGTAAAAATTGCTAAACCCAAGGGCCCCTTGGAACATACCTAAAATAGACTTTCATGCTTCTCTCCACCCTATTCACAGATACTCTATTCCTACTTTTGGTTCCTGTTTCTTGTTTAATTTTATTATTTTTTCTTGCTTTGTATCCTGTTGCCTTTATGTTGCAGATATTATTGTGAGCCCATCCTGACTTCCCTGGGCAGACAACCTAACCAATATGTCCTGGAACTTCACCTTTCCAGAGTTCTACCCTACTAGAGAAAGACATAAATAGGCTGGGGTATGGTTCCACCTGCCAACTCCCATCTACAGCAGAAAAGTAATGAGAGAAGCCAAAACTCCCACCTTCTGCAACCCCAAAAGAATGCTGGTCCATACCCCAAGAGAGAGAGAAATATTAGGGGAAGATGGCCAGAGGGCTCCAATCCCATCAAGACCCCACAATCTGAGGAGAGAAGAGGAAAAAAGGAAGGACATTTGGAAGTAGCAATAGCAATACGATTTAGGAAGAGAGGACAGAACTATAGAAAAAAATGGGTAAACTTATGTATAAATATTATAGAAATAATAGTCAACCCATATCTGTGATGTTAAGAGAACTACTGCAGTTTCCAATGGAGAGAATGGGGACAAAGAACTCTGGTGGTGGGAACAAATTGGAATTATACCCATTGTCTCATAATTTTGTAAATCAATGTTAAATCACTAATGAAAAATGTCAATACAATAGTCTTCCTAAAAGCCAATGGATAAAGGGTGGATGACAAAGTAAATTTCAACTTTTTGCTTTTTTAGGAACCAGCTGAAAGTAAACATGCTCACAAAGTGAAAGGTTGGAAATATAGTCTATAAGAAAAAGTTAAAAAGGCAGACAGTCATTTAAATTTTTTTTTTTTAATTTTGCCTCCAGGGTTATTGCTGGGGCTCGGTGCCTGTACTACAAATCCACTGCTCCTGGAGGCCTTTTTTTTTTTTCACTTTTGTTGCCCTTGTTTATTGTTGTTATTGTTGTTATTGGATAGGACAGAGAAATGGAGAGAGGAGGGAAAGACAGAGAGGGGGCGAGAAAGATAGACACCTGCAGACCTGCTTCACCACTTGTGAAACAATCCCCCTCCCCCGCAGGTGGGGATCCAGGGGCTTGAACTGGGATCCTTAAGCCGATCCACGTGGTTGGCGCCATGTGCGCTTAACCCGCTGTGCTACTGCCTGGCACAGAATAGTCATTTTTATCAGATAAAACAAACTTCCATGTAAAAAGGTAGGGAGAACTACCAATAAACATTTTAGTGATATCAAGATTAGAGACCAATTCATCAAGAAGACTTAACATTCAGTAAAACAGATGAACCAAATGAATGTACATCAAAATATACAAAACTAAATAAATATAACACATGGAGAATGACATTGACAGAAACACAACAGTAGTACAGGAATTCAAATATCTCACCCTCATCAATGAACTAATTATAAAGTTAAGAAGAAGAAAACAGACTTAAATAAGAAACAATATGGGGGAGTCTGGCGGTAGTGCAGTGGGTTAAGCACAAGTGGTGCAAAGTGCAAGGACCAGCATAAGGATCCCGGTTCCAGCCCCCAGCGCCCCACCTGCAGGGGAATCGCTCCACAAGCGATGAAGCAGGTCTGCAGGTGTCTTTCTCTCCCCTCTCTATCTTCCACTCTCTCCATTTCTCTCTGTCCTATCCAACAATGACAACAACAATAATAATAACTACAACAATAAAACAAGGGCAACAAAAGGAAATAAATATTTTTTTAAAAAGAAACTATATGAAAGGAGTCAGGCAATAGTGTTGTGGGTTAAGCGCACATGGCACAAAGTGCAAGGACCAGCATAAGGATCCCTGTGGAGCCCCCAGCTCCCCACTTGGTGGGGAGTTACTTCACAAGAGGTGAAGCAGGTCTATAGGTGTCTGCCTTTCTCTTCCCCTCTCTGTCTTCTCCTCCTCTCTCCATATCTCTCTGTCCTATCCAAAAACAATGACATCAATAACAAAACCAATAATAACTACAACAATAAAACAAAAGGGAAAATAAATATTTAAAAAAGAAACTATATGAGATTAATTTAGTAGACATTTACAGAGCTCTACCCTTCCAAAACTGACATATATACTTTCCTCAAGTATATACAGAACATTCTTAAGAATAGACTACATGTTTAGATACAAATTTACTGTTAATAAATTCCTGAAGATTAAATTAACTATTTTTAATATTTTTGTTGGGGGAGAGGGGTTAGTGGTTTACAGTGCAGTCACTGACACATGGGTACAATTTCTCATATTCCTGTGAAAGTTCTCTGCAGAACACTCTAACCCACAACCTAGGTCTTTTTAGATCATTCTGCACAAGGATTCCAAGGTTCCCTTCAATCCGTCCCTCCAAATCATTTTTTTTGTATTTTTCATTTATTTAATTATGTATATGTATTTTTAAATTAAGTTGGTATAAAACTACAAATATACCATAAGATGAAAGCTAAAAAAGAAATAATTAAACATCATGCTACTGAATAAACACAGGATCAATGAGGGGATAAAATGGAATTATTTTAAAATATGGAAGATGAGTGAAAATAAACATGGACACTATCAGAATTTATAGAATATATCAAAAGCAATACTAGGATTCAAAGCAATGAAAGCCTAGATCAGAAAAACAAAGTTCAAGTAAATAATTTAACATTGTACATAGCAGATTTAGAAGAACAAATAAAACTTAAAGTCAATAAAAGAAGAAATAATAAAACTTTGTGTGAAAACAATTGAAATGTAAGTTAAATACCACAAAGGATCAATAAAATCAAGAAATGGTTCTCCATGTGAACAAATTATATTAAACTCCATGCTAGGTTTTCTTTAGAAAGAAAAAAGAAAAGGAACCTAAATAGGCCCATCATATAATTCTTTGATCCATTTGGAGTTTACCTTTGTATATGTTGAAAGGTGTGTGGTCCAGTTTCATTCCAAAATAGTTATCAGTATGCCCTACCTACCACCAAACTGCATGTTCCTCCACCATGGTATATTTTTCCCTAGTAAGTAACAGTTCCTCATTTAATCAGTAACAAAATAAAAAATACAAGTTAAAAAAACTTAATAGACTGGAGAGATAGCATAATGTTTATGCATAATGTTTATTCATGTCTAAAGCACTAGAGGTCCCAGGTTCAGTGCCCAGCCCACTGTAAACCAGAGCAGAGCAGACTTCGGAAAAACAAAACAAAGCAAAACAAAAGTAACATCATGATTTGTTTATTTATATGCCATTTTATCAACTTGAAGTTATTAAAATATAGACTCAAAAAGATTTTACTAAATGATCAGTGACATTTCATTGCCATTTTAAAATATAATTTTATAACCCTACCAGGGTGGTGGAGATACTTCCAGCAGAGAAAAATTTGGTCTGAAGCTTTGAAATCATACTCTACAAGCCTTGCTTCCTCAAGAGGAGAAGGAGGAAAGGATAAGAAGGGGAGGGGAGGAGGAGGAGTGAGAAGAAACAAAATTCACCTTTGAAACTATACCCAGAAGTACTGCTACCATTCTGCTGATTTTCAACATATATACACATATCCTATTATTTATGCATTATTTTGTCATTATTGGTGTTTTATCGCTAGTATTTTTCGGATAGAGTCAGGAAGTCAAAGACAAAGGGTCTGAGTGTGTGTGCATCTCTGTGGGGGGGAAGGTTGGGATTGGAAAACAATACAGAATTGTCTTCCAATGCTATGGGTGCTGGGATAGAAGCTTTAGTTACTCATGTTGTAAAGGCATACATTATCCTAGTAAGTTATTTTCCATTCCATTTTTTAGTATTTACACACATGTGAAAGTATTTAGTTTTTATACATGTGTATTTCACAACAAATATATGTGAGCAAAAATAAAAATGAAATAAAATCTACTTTTAACCTGAGTACAGCAGTATCAAAACCATTATACTAATAAGAACAGAAGGCAAAACATAAAGCAGAACTTAGACTGGAGTTGGTGTACTGCACCAAAGTAAAAGACTTTGGGGTGAGGGAAAGGTTCGGGTCCTGGAAACATAATGGTGGAGGAGGATCTAGTGGGGGTTGAATTCTTAGGTAGAAAACTGAGAAGTGTTACACATGTACAAACTATTGTATTTTATTGTTGTTGACTATAAACCATTAGTCCCCCAATAAACAATTTTTTTTAAAAAGCATTATACTTTGTTAAAGTTAATAGGACAAGAGACAGTTTTACTGATTGTTTATAAGAGCATTTCTTTTCCGTGAGATAATTAAAACAGAAAGCATTTTATCAGCAGTTATGCAAAATAACAATTTAAGCGGGATGAATGATGACATTTTTTCTGATTTATATTTTTGTATTTAGAAAAATCTCATCAGTGCAGTCACTTCATAATTCAGTGATGTCTATATTGTTTTATACAAGTTGCATGACTTAAATCTATTCTGAATAAAAATCTATATTTATGTCTTCTATAATTTCCTTTGCAAGTAATATGTAATTACTAACAAATACAAGTTTCACATCAATAACACAGATGTATAGTCAATATATTTAGCTTTATGAGGTCCAAATTGTGCAAAAAGAAAAATAAGTGTTAACTAAATTTTCAACAACTATTGTAATTATGACCCTTTACCAGTGTGTTAAATCCAATTTTCCATCTTAAGCAAATGGAAAAGCATGTAGAATGAGAAGTGGCTCAAGTTATGCACTATCTCCTCATATTGATACCCTGATATTGTATTGCAGTTTACAACATATAAAGTATTTTGGTGATCAGTGTCTATTCCAAAGAAAAGGGAGAATAATAACTCTGAGATGTATTCATTTTCTTTCTAATCTCAAAGAGGATATAAACTATGACTTGTGTCAAAATTATGTATCATTAGAAATACTAGACACAGATATTGTAAATAAACATTTTCTAAATTTATTAGATAATTTTAGATCAAATGTGTTTTAAGGATATTTCTTCAAATTTACTTTATTTTACTTATTAAGAGAAAATTAGGTGTTATTGATCCATGCCCATTTTTTCAGTTCATTCTATTTTTAAAACCTGAAAACATTCACCAGAAATAATACTGTTGCCCTCCACTTTTAGTCTTACATATTTAGATAGTAAATAATGTAAATGTGAAAGTGTGCTTCAAATTGTCATTTTTAAAACAGAAAATGGGTGAAATATTTTTATTTATACTCAAAGTCACATAACTTTGTTGACATGAAATTTACAAGCTTTTTTCTAATTTTTTAAAATTTATTTATTTACTTTGCCTCCAGGGTTATTGCTGGGGCTCATTGCCTGCACCACGAATCCACTGCTCCTGGAGGCTATTTTTCCCCTTTTGTTGCCCTTGTTTTATCATTTTGTGGTTATTATTGTTGTTATTGCTGTCATGTTGGATGGGACAGAGAGAACTGGAGAGAGGAGGAGAAGACAGAGAGGGGGAGAGAAAGACACCTGCAGAGGCGATGCCCCTGCAGGTGGGGAGCCGGGGGCTTGAACCAGGATCCTTAAGCTGGTTCATGAGCTTGGCGCCATGTGCGCTGAAGCTGCTGAGCTACTGCCTGACCCCCCCCCTTTTTTTCTAAAATTTTTTTTCCAAGGAAATTAGTGCAGGAAAGGTACTGCCCATACATGAAGAAAATGAAACCAAATTTTGATATATATATATATATATATAATATTGTAATTCCTTGAATTATAGCTAGTTTGAACCTCAGTAATGAGATATGGGTTCTACCATTGCCAAGTTAGAAATTTATTCTTAATCACATATATGACCATACACACACGCACGCACGCACGCGACTGCAAGAAATGCTTTTGAAATTTGAGTAAATTGACTCAATATCAGTTTCCTAAAGGTAACACTGCTCCATTGTCATGCAGAGTTTTACTACTGAGACAATATGGCTGAAAGTTCAGTAGATGTCTGTGTCATTATACATGACTTTATGCAAAGCGAAATAATTTCTAAATAGGTTAAAAGTAATGTAAAGTTTAAAATACATGTAATTCAAAATTAAAAGTTAAAAATTCTACAAAATGTGGTATATAGATAACATATGTTACAAAAATACACTATTCATTATTTATTCCATGCATGTGTAAGCATCTACTTTTCTTAATACTGAAGATAATTAAATAGGCTATAAAATAAAATTGCATTCATGTTAACTTCACAGCTCACATTTAATTGTAACACCAACTCCATTTTTGTTCTTATTCATGCTTATGTCTGTTCAAAATTTGTCTGGTATGTTAATTCTTTTTGTCTTCACAACAACTATAAAAGGGAGATGTTTGTTCCTTGATTACAAAGGTGAAAATGAAACCCAGGGAGATTAAGTAACATGCCTCAATAACAGAGGCAGTATTTTTTAAATGTATTTATTAACAGAGCTGTGTATCTAGGAACACTGCCAGTTTTAGAACATTTTCATTTCCCAACAATAAAACCTATAAACACATAAACTATCATTTGCATTTTTATTTTCATCTGAAAATGTACCAACAGTGACTCCAGTTAATTTTGAATTCCCTAACACCTGATTTCATTTGCTATACAGATACTAGAGATTCAAAATTAGTTTCTCAGGTTTGAAGTCATTTATTTTAAACAATAGGATATACATCATACTAATACTTATCCTCTACCTGTCTTATCTACTTAGGTAAAAAAATCTTCTGGATTAATTTAGGTCCTACCTAAGCCACTGAATGACACTACAATATGTTTAAATAAGCATTTCACCTTTTAAACATATTAATAATATTTCAAATGAAGTTCTATCTTGTCACATTAATTTATTAATTTTTGTTTTGAAAATTCTGATTCTCAAATTATTGATTTGACTTATGCCTACACACAATTCGAGAGTTGAACTATTAATAGCACCAAGAAATTATATATAGTTATAAGAAAAATAGCTGCATTAAAATTCTGATTTTAAAGATATATAAATTATATATTTATGCATATGAATATATATTATTTATATATATTAAGAAAACATTTTTTTCATGAGAAATAAAACAGCACTGTTTTTGTGGTACCAGAGGCTGAAACTAGGGCTTCTGGGGCCTCAGGAAACCTCATACATCTTAAATGTTTTAATGTTGAAATGGCTACCCAGCAACACAAATTTTAAGTTCTCTTGGTTTCTTCTTTGCAAAATTCCTACTTCAATCTGATAGAGTCCCTGAATCTTATTCTGAAAGTATTCACCTTTTAGAGGTTGATTTAACAAAGTCATGACTTCACTGATCAAATGTATGCCAAAAATGTACTTATATTGTTCTCCAGCACAGTCACCAATTCACCCTTCTGATAATCCAAACTCCTGTTTGGATTATCAGCTGCTGTATTCAACATGACTTAACTTTTAGAAATGAGCACCCTCACTTCCAGCCAGATTTCTTTCAGAAATGAAGATTATATTACCCAGCTTCCAGAAATTCTTTCAACAGACAACTCTCAGATGTGAGTCCTTCTGAAAAATTAATTCAGCTGAAAACAATTTTAAAAATTACACCCAAACCTTGTCTTTGATCCAGAACTATACACATAAAGTCACTCTCTAAAGGCCGGGGAATCTAACACTTGACTCTCTTTGGGAATAACTATGAAAGTCTATCAGAGTAACTGATGAACTAGCTCAATTCCTTAGCTGAGACATGACAAGTCAACTTTTCTTTGTCCAAATCCTGCTTCATTTACTTGCCACAACTGATTCTTAATCTAAAAATTTTGTTCCTCGTGGAACACAATTTATAGCAATTGATACCAGGAGTGGTTCAATTAAACTGTTAGTGACATCAGATCTGAAGTTATATTCTACCTGACACAGCTGGTAAATGAAGACTCTGTCACAGTAGCAGCTAGGGAAAATTAGGATAATCTCAAGTGCAAGATAGCAGAGTCATTACTAAAACATTACAATCAGATAAAAGGGAGAAGGAAGGAGGAAGATGTTATTCTGATAGAGAAGCCACTATCTAATGGTTCAAGCATTTGTAAATTATTAGGTAAATGATAAGTTTAGAGAGAAAAGAACATAGTAGTGCTATTAAAATTGAGCCATGTCATGGGCTCTGGAACAAGATACAGGTAAAAAATAATAATAATTAGCAATTAAGATCTAGGTGTGAAGCCAGGTATGCTTTCTTAGTATCTTGTGGCAATGCTATCATTTCTTGTAATGTAAAGGCAAAAAAATTTGAAAACAAGATTTGAGACTTGGTCATACTTGAGAATTCATAGGTACCTTAGTATAGTTACAGTTACAATTAATACTCGATTCCTATGCTTCAGTTAGAGCTCCAGAATTGGAATATATATATATATATATATATATATATATATATATATATATATATATATCCAAGACACATAAAATAAAAATATCTGTTGATACACTTGAAATTTTTGGATTATCAAGGTTTCCTTAATCCTCTGACCCTGAAAAGAGCCCTTTAACAGGTTTCATCTGAGCCTGTCATCAAATACTTTATAGGAGCAGCTGTATGGAATAGAAATCTATTGACTTGAAAACAGCTCCAGTTCCAAAACTTGATGGCAAGTTTCAAAGAAGAGGAAGTGTGTGTGTGTGTGTGTGTGTGTGTGTGTGTGTGTGTGTGTGTGTATTTTTACTGAGTACAATTAGGATTATGTAAATATATATTTATATATGTGATTTCTGTGGGGAAAACTATGAATATTTATAAAGAAGCAGTGTAGAGGGATAGACAATGATCGTGCAATTCATGTACTGAATATAGCAATAAAAGGAGAGTATACCATGGAATTAAGAGGACTCCTTTACATAAGCTTCACTGGTCAGTTCTGCCTGGTTCAGGATTTGTACTTCTTACATGTAAAATTTTGCTTTGATTCACTCAAAACAAAAAGAATGTTAATAGTTTGCTCCTAGGTAGGGGTTGTCATACTCTCTTTTTTTTAAAAAATTATTATTAATTATGCTTATTTATTGGATAGAGACAGCCAGAAATCAAGATGGAAGGTGCTGATAAAGAGGGAGAGAGACAGAGAGACACCTGCAGCCCTGCTTCACCACTCACAAAACTTACCCACTGCAAATGGGGACTGGAGGCTCGAACCTGGGACCTTGAACACTGTAACATGTGAGCTCAACCAGGTGCACCACCACCCAGCCCCAAGTTGTCATATTCTCTAGATTACAAGCCTCACATAAGTTATTTATTTGGTTTCAACCCAAGTGGTTCAGTCACTTTAATTCATGAAAAGGGATGAAAAGTTGTAGAAGGGAGTCGGGATGTAGCGCAGCGGGTTAAGCGCACGTGGCGCAAAGCGCAAGGACCGGCGTAAGGATCCCGGTTCGAGCCCCCGGCTCCCCACCTGCAGGGGAGTCGCTTCACAGGCGGTGAAGCAAGTCTGCAGGTGTCTGTCTTTCTCTCCCCCTCTCTGTCTTCTCCTCCTCTCTCCATGTCTCTCTGTCCTATCCAATAACGACGACATCAAGAACAACAACTACAGCATCAATAAAAAGACAACAAGGGCAACAAAAGGGTAAATAAATAAAATTAAAAAAAAAAAAGTTGTAGAAAACTGACAATACCAAAACTATGGTTCATATGCACCAATATACTAGGGTCAAAAAAGAAGAAGAAAGTCTATATATCAACATAATTCTAGTATCTGAACAACATGTAATACCAATGACCCAGTGGATCCTTCTGAGACTAGCTTATGATGGGATAGACAGCATAAAAGGTGGTTAAGTAAGGATGGTTTATAACTGCAGAAACAGGTTCCAGGATTCAAGGTTTAATACAATGAGATAAACCTTGGAAGGTGTGAATATGCTATGAGGGCCATGGAGATTGGGTGAAGCTTGGACAAATAAAAGATTATTTTAAATATATATATATATATATATATATATTTATTTATTTATTTATTTTGGATAGAGATAGAGAGGGAAGGGGGAACTAGAGAAGGAGATATCTGTAGCACTGCTTCACTGCTTATGAAACTTCTCCCTGGCAGGTAGGTACTGGGGCTTGAACCCAGGTCCTTACATGCTGTAATGTGTGCACTCAACCAGGTGTGCCACCATTGGCCCCAGAAATGATTGATTATAAGCGAGGTTAAAAATGACAGAATTACCAAAAAGGTTGTGCAAATAAGATTAAGGGAGTATACCACCCTTCCCCAGCAAGTAAAAATTAAAACAAATAAACAAATAAAAACAGATATTTAAGTTTCAAATGGTATAACCAAGACCTTCATTGCATTGTCACAAGTAAATATTTCCTTCTACCTGATCCTATTTGCCTATTCTTCAAAAGTAGTGATTCTAAGAATTCTCATGTGTGTGTGTGTGTGTGTGTGTGTTAATATATAGATACTAAGCTCACTCTCATTATTCATTATTCTCCAGAAATAATTCTGAAATTCTTCCTCAGGAATCTCATATATATCTAAAGTAAATTCATCATATTAAAAATGAAACATACTACCAAATTCAGAGTAATTCTGTAATTTTAGGTAGAAACTCAAGATTTGGCCTCAACACTGCTTTTTTGTTCAAGGCCCTAAGTAATCCAGTAGTACCAGTTTTACCTTCTATTTGAATTTCAAACATGTAAACCTTCTCCACATTTATTACTTTAATTTAAACTATATAATACTATTTATTATTCAGAGAATCAAGAAGCAATAATCCTTGAATGGGCCTCTCAAATCCACCATTTATTTTTCCAAACTATTTTCCAGAGTAGTTGTTTAAAAACATAGGAGCCCGGGGAGCCGGCGGTAGGGCAGCGGGTTAATCGCATGTGGCGTTAAGCCCAAGGACTAGCATAAGGACCCCGGTTTGAGTCCCCAGCTCCCCAGCTCCCCACCTGCAGGAGGTCGCCTGACAGGTGGTGAAGCAGGTGTCTGTCTTTCACTCTCCCTTTCTATCTCCCCTCCTCTTTCAATTTCTCTCAGTCCTATCCAAGAACAGCAACAACAATGACAACAATAATAATGATAACAACAAGGACAACAAAATGGGAAAATGGAGCAGTGAATTTGTAGTGCAGGCATGGAGCCCAGCAATAACCCTGGAGGCAAAAAAAAAACAAAACAAAACAGCATAGGGACCAGGCTTGGTGTACTTCATTGAATGCATATATTATCATAAATAAGGACTTTTTAAATGATTTCCCCTTGCTCCTAGGAGAAAATTATTGAACATGCCTTTGAAACTCAAGGGCTCTCTGAATAATACCACAGAAAGCCAAATATTGTCCTATTGACTTCATGAAAGGGAAGCTTTTTTTTTTTTTCAATTTCTACTAGCCCTGGTAATGTTTTCCCTTTTGCAAATTTATTTATTTACTTACTTATTCTTTCTTTAATTTGTTAGGACAGAAATTGAGAGGGATGGAGGAGATAAAGAAGGAGAGAAAAAGAAAAACCTACAGCACTGTTTCAATATTTGTGAAGCTTCCTGCCTGCAGATAGGGTCTGGGTAATGTGACTGCTTAACACTATCTGGCCTATGTAAGTGCTTTTTATTATTACTTTGTCTCTATTATCATGTAGGCTTCACTACTCCTGGCCAAATTTTTCTGATAGAAAGAGACAAAGAGGACACCACAGCACCAAAGCTTTGTTCAGTGAGGTGGGGGTCAAGCTCAAACCTAGATCACACCCATGACAAAGTGCATTATCCATGTGAACTATCTTGTCATTTCACTTGTTACTATTGTAACCCACAATGGGATCAAGGCACACTATTCAGATTTATGTATCACTCTCTCTAATGAGAGAGAGAGAGAGAGAGAGAGAGAGAGAGAGAGAGAGAGATTATACAGATATTTAAGGAGATGATGGAAAAGTAATAACTAAATCTAGGGTTGACTTTCCTGAAATTCCTTCTAGAACAAATCCTATATTAAGTTTTTGATTACTGCCTATGACTTTTTAAATAAATATAATTAGGTCATCTGAGTGGTCTAATATTTGTTTCTCATTCATGTATTTATTTAGGATTAAAACAGAGAAATTGAGAGGGAGAAAAGAGAGAGATAGGTGTGCAACACTGTTTTACCATTCATGAAGCTTTCCCCTGAAGGTGGGGACGAGGAACTTGAGGAAAAACCATAAAGCAGCAATGGTAGGAATTGCCCCATTAGGAATTGCCCCAGTCTCAGAAGGGAGGCTGGGTCATCCTGACCTGCCACTCAGAAAAGACTGGTCCTGAAATGAATGCAGCCTGGAATATTCCCAAGTGTGGCCATGTACTGAAAGCTCAGATCAATAAGGACTCAGTGGTTACACAATATACTTGGGTCAGGTGGATGGGGTAAACAGTTAATTTTATTCATAGATTTTTTTTTTTTAAGAATGGGAGCTACTCTCTTCTCTAATTCAACTTTCTAGCCCTGTTCTCTATTCTGACACCATCTTCTCAGATAATTTTTTTGACTAACTCCATGTTAGCTATCAAACCCAAGCAAAAAACTAGGATAGCCATGGGAACATGCCTTAAATGGACTTCCTAGCTTCTTTCCACCCTACCATCTCTGTTCTCAACTGCTCTACTCCTACTTTTTGTTTCCTGCTCATTAATCATTTTGTCCTGCTTTATATCTTGCCGCCTTTTAGCTAGCAACTTGCAGATGCTATTATGATTCCATCCTGACTTTCCTGGGCAAATGATGTCACCTTTGTGTCAGCAGGAATGGTATAGGATGTGACTCTCTCAAAACAGTTCTTTTAATTTTCAAATCAAATTTTAGTACATTAACTGCTGGCAGATCACAGATACTTACACATCTACCCAGCATCCCTTCAATTCACCATGCCCTTTTGCTGCAATGGTTTCACATTTATGACCCTATACAATCTAGTTTATTTCTTTTGCTACAAGTATGAGTAATCTCAGTGATTCTGATTCAGAATCATGATCCAAACAGTGCCATGCTTTCTTCTTAAACAGAGACTTATATGCATATCTTTGTTTGGAGGCTTCTTTTCCTGTACATTTTCTTCTCATTGCTAATTACTTTTAATCTTTACTCTGGCGAGCATTGTTACCTAGTCTAGATTTATAATTTCTGTTGATTCCCTCATTTTATTACCTTTCTTCTGCTTTTATTGATTGCTAGACTATTATTAATTATGTATCTACTACCTAACATCCTCAACACTGTAAATTCTGCATTTGGTTCTCTGAAAATACAGGGCTTTGCAAATATCCGATTCTTACTTGTTAAATGAATTTAAATGTTTTACCAGTATCAATAGCAACAAAAAAAATTATACAGCTCAGACCTCTGTACCACAAAATTGAATTATTATCTTGAAGAAGGTAATAAGATGTAAGGGGTATCTCAGGGCCAGGCAGTTATATGTCTGATAAACTGCATATTACAATGCATTAAAAACTGTGGTTCAAACTCCCAGTCACTGCCTTCAGGATGGGAACTTCATGAGTAATGAAACAATGCTGTAAGTATCTACCTCTCTACCTCTATTTCTCCCTTGCTTCTCAATATCTTTCTCTCTATTCAAAATATTAAATAAATATATTTTTAAAGGAGCACTCAAAGGTGTATAAGAAAGACAAGATGGGGAAAATCCTGGCAACATACTAGTGTCACAATTCCTTGATACAGGAGAAAGAGGAAGTAATATGGGAATTAACCAAATACAGGAACAAAGCAATATTCCACAATTCCTTTCAAATACTTTATATTGGTCATGGCCTCTTGTTAATTCTCAGTTATTTAATTTACTTATAGTTATCTGAGAGCATCCACAAATGTAGAACTCATATGGTGAGTAGTGCTTAACAGTTACTCAGAAGACTATTCAACTTACTAGATTTTTAGTGTGTAGTCTTAGTGAAATTTCTCAAACTATCTGAAATTAACACATTACCTAACATGTGTAATAAATATACACAAGTCAAACATGGAAGGAGTAAAAGTTGCATTTGCCTATGTTCAATATATATACATATGTGTGTATACAACCACACATAGATACATGACATGTATTCATCAATATTTGAAACTAAATATAGACAAAAATGATATAACCAACTCACCCCTGTGAGAATATCAAACATCAAAATGACAGCAGCAACAAATGCTGGAGAGGTTGTAGAGACAAAGGAACCCTCCTGCACTGCTGATGGGAATGCAAACTGGTCCAATCCCTGTGGAGAGCAGTCTGGAGAACCCTAACAAGGCTAAACATGGGCCTTTCTTAAGACCCAGTAAATCCTCTCCTAGGGATATATCCCAAAGACTCAATAACAATCATCCAAAAATAAATGTGTACACCTATGTTCATAGCAGCACAATTTGTAATAGCTAAAACCTGGAAGCAACCCAATGGCCCAACAACAAATGTATAGCTGAGAAAGTTTTGGTATATATACATAATAGAATACTACCCAGCCATTAAGAACAATGAACCTAACACCTATGGACATCTAATCTTTGATAAGGGGGCCCAAAGGATTAAATGGAAAAAGGAGGCTCTCTTCAATAAATGGTGCTGGGAAAACTGAGTTGTAACATGCAGAAGAATGAAATTGAACCACTTTATCTCACCAGAAACAAAAATCAACTCCAAATGGATCAAAGACCTAGATGTCAGACCAGAAACAATCAAATACTTAGAGGAAAACATTGGTAAAACACTTTCCCACATACACCTCAAGGACATCTTTGATGAATCAAACCCAATTGCAAGGAAGACCAAAGCAGAAACAAACCAATGGGACTACATCAAATTGAAAAGCTTCTGCACATCCAAAGAAACTATTAAACAAACAGAGAGACCCCTCACAGAATGGGAGAAGATCTTCACATGCCAGACATCAGACAAGAAACTAATCACCAAAATATATAAAGAGCTCAGCAAACTTAGAACCAAAAAAGCAAATGACCCCATCCAAAAATGGGCAGAGGATATGAACAAAACATTCACCTCAGAGGAGATCCAAAAGGCTAACAACAAACATATGAAAAACTGCTCTAGGTCACTGATTGTCAGAGAAATGCAAATTAAGACAACACTAAGATACCAACTCACTCCTGTAAGAATAGCATACATCAAAAAGGACAGCAGCAACAAATGCTGGAGAGGATGTGGGGACAGAGGAACCCTTTTACATTGCTGGTGGGAATGTAAATTGGTACAGCCTCTATGGAGAGCAGTCTGGAAAACTCTCAGAAGGCTAGACATGGACCTTCCATATGATGCAGTAATTCCTCTCCTGGGCTTATACCCCAAGGACTCCATAACACCCAACCAAAAAGAGGTGTGTACTCCTATGTTCATAGCAGCACAATTCATAATAGCTAAAACCTGGAAGCAACCCAGGTGCCCAACAACAGATGACTGGCTGAGAAAGCTGTGTTATGTATACACAATGGAATACTATGCAGCTATCAAGAACAATGAACCCACCTTCTCTGACCCACCTTGGACAGAGCTAGAAAGAATTCTGTTAAGTGAGCTAAGTCAGAAAGATAAAGATGAGTATGGGATGATCCCACTCATCAACAGAAGTTGATTAAGAAGATCTGAAAGGGAAACTAAAAGCAGGACCTGATCAAATTGTAAGTAGGGCACCAAAGTAAAAACCCAGTGATGAGGGGTAGACATGCAGCTTCCTGGGCCAGTGGGGGGTGGGAGTGGGTGGGAGGGATGGGTCACAGTCTTTTGGTGGTGGGAATGGTGTTTATGTACACTCCTAGCAAAATGTAGACATATAAATCAGTAGTTAATTAATATGAGAGGGGGAAAATCAATTGTATGTCTCAAAGTTTCTCAACAACACAAACTGAATCTTTTTAATATAAAAAATTATATTTTTTATTTGTATTTTTATATTTTTATTTATATTTTATTTATATTATTTATATTTATATTTATATTTTATTTTATATTTTTATTTATTTTATACATATTATTTATATTTTTTATATTTGTATTTTATATTTTTATATTTGTGTATTTGATATGCAGACTCTCTCAAAAGCCTAGACCAAGTAGATTAGAAGCATCCAATAGCACAGCTATATGCAAGATACTGGATACTGTACAGCAAAACCATAACAAAAGGACTTTTCAAAGTTAACCCAATTACCACATAATATGATGATAACATTAACTATCGATTGTCTTTTTGAACCCTAAGACAGCAGGAACCTCACATCTCCACTATAGAGCCCCTACTTCCCCCAGTCCTGGAACCCTTGGATAGGGCCCACTTTCCCAAATGTGTCTCCCAATCCAAACCAAATAATATTGCATCCGCCGATCACAACCTAACCAACGCAACGATTGCCACCTCAACATGCTTCACCTCAGACTGTGTCCAGAGACTTCACCTGTGGAATGACAACCCTTCAGCTTCATTACTCGGGTGAGACCTTTCCTTTTATAGTACACTCTAATTTCATCTCAGGTAGTTCACTTTCTAACAAAGTCCCATAACCTAGATATACACCAGTTTCTGTGAGAGAGAGCTTATGTGCACACGTATCCATAAACTACTGCAAAACATATACCTGAAAGCAGAAGTACACTAGAGTTTGCAGTGAGTACCTCCCTAACACTTCCTCTCCACTATTCCAAGCTTGGGATCCATGATTGCTCAACAAATTGTTTGGCTTCGTATATTAACTCTCTTTTCAGTCATCAGGTTCCAGATGCCACCAGGATGCTGGCCAGGCTTCCCTGGATTGAAGACCCCACCAATGTGTCCTGGAGCTCAGCTTCCCCAGAGACACACCTTACTAGGGAAAGAGAGAGACGGACTGGGAGTATGGACCAACCAGTCAACACCCATGTTCAGCGGGGAAGCAATTACAGAAGCCAGACCTTCTACCTTCTGCAACCCTCAATGACCCTGGGTCCATGCTCCCAGAGGGCTAGAGAATGGGAAAGGTATCATGGGAGGGGGTGGGTTATGGAGATTGTGTGGTGGGAATTGTGTGGAGTTGTACCCCTCCTACCTTATGGATTTGTTCATTAATCCTTTCTTAAATAAAAAATTTAAAAAAAAGAATAATGAACCTATATTCTCTGATCCATCCTAGATAGAGCTAAAAGGAATTATGTTAAGTGGGATAAGTCAGAAAGGCAAAGACAAGTATGGGATGATCTCACTCATAAATAGAAGTTTAGAAAGACGAACAGAAAAGAAAACACAAAGCAACAAATAACCCCATCCAAAAATGGGGGGGAGGACTTGGACAGAATATTCACCACAGAAGAGATCCAAAAGGCCGAGAAACACATGAAAAAATGCTCCAAGTCTCTGATTGTCAGAGAAATGCAAATCAAGACAACAATGAGATATCACTTCACTCCTGTGAAAATGTCACACATCAGAAAAGGTAACAGCAGCAAATGCTGGAGAGGGTGTGGGGTCAAAGGAACCCTCCTGCACTGCTGGTGGGAATGTCAATTGGTCCAACCTCTGTGGAGAACAGTTTGGAGAACTCTCAGAAGGCTAGAAATGGACCTACCCTATGACCCTGCAATTCCTCTCCTGGGGATATATCCTAAGGAACCCAAAACAGCCATCCAAAAAGATCTGTGTACACATATGTTCTTGGCAGCACAATTTGTAATAGCCAAAACCTGGAAGCAACCCAGGTGTCCAACAACAGATGAGTGGCTGAGCAAGCTGTGGTCTATATACACAATGGAATACTACTCAGCTGTAAAAAATGGTGACTTCACCGTTTTCAGCCGATCTTGGATGGACCTTGAAAAAATCATGTTGAGTGAAATAAGTCAGAAACAGAAGGATGAATACGGGATGATCTCACTCTCAGGCCGAAGTTGAAAAACAAGATTAGAAAAGAAAACACAAGTCGAACCTGAAATGGAATTGGAGTATTACACCAAAGTAAAAGACTCTGGGGTGGGTGGGTGGGTGGGGAGAATACAGGTCCGTGAAAAATGATGAATGAAATAGTGGGGGTTGTATTGTTAAATGGGAATCTGGGGAATGTTATGCATGTAAAAAAAAAAAAAAGAAGTAGAAACGCAAAGCAGAAATTGACTGAGTTTGGAGTATGGCACCAAAGTAAGAAAGCAGAAGTACACTAGAGTTTGCAGTGAGTACCTCCCTAATACTTCCTCTCCACTTTTCCAAGCTTTGGGTCCATGATTGCTCAACAATTTGTTTGGCTTTGTATGTTAACTCTCTTTTCAGTCACCAGGTTCCAGGTGTCATCAGGATGCCGGCCAGACTTCCCTGGATTGAAGACCCCACCAATGTGTCCTGGAGCTCAGCTTCCCCAGAGACCCACCCTACTAGGGAAAGAGAGAGGCAGACTGGGAGTATGGACCGACCAGTCAACGCCCATGTTCAGCGGGGAAGCAATTACAGAAGCCAGACCTTCTACCTTCTGCAACCCACAATGACCCTGGGTCCATGTTCCCAGAGGGATAGAGAATGGGAAAGCTATTGGGGGAGGGGGTGGGATATGGAGATTGGGCGGTGGGAATTGTGTGGGGTTGTACCCCTCCTACCCTAGGGTTTTGTTAATTAATCCTTTCTTAAATAAAAAAAGAAAATAATAATAATAATAATAATAAAGAAAACACAAAGCAAAATTTGACTGAATTTGGAGTATTGCACCAAAGTAAAAATCTCTGGGGGAGGGTAGTTTTTCAGCTCCACTATAAGATGTTTGGGAAGGGACACAGACCTTTGGCGGTGGGAATGGTCCTAATATACACTCCTATTAACTTAGAGTCTTATAACTATTTTAGCAATATGAGAGGGGAAAATAGATTGAATGTCTTGAACTTTTTGATGCATAGACCCAAGTTCTAAATATATATTTCTTCAATCTAAGCACAAAAGGTTTCAAATTGGTAACCTGATTGAATTTATCAGTGGGTTTAAATTGTTAATACATTTCCTTTTTTATGCAAAATGGAGACCTCCCAACACTTCATCTGAACTATTCCAGCTTATCAGTTCATGATTAGTCAACAATTTGTTTGTCTCAATATGTTAACTTTTTTTCAGCCACCAGGTTCCAGATGCTAACATGATGCTAACTGGACTTCCCTAAACAGATGACCCCACCAATGTGTCCTGGAGCCCCACTTCTCCAGAACCCCACCCAACTAGGGAACGTAAGAGACAGGCTGGGAGTATGGATCAACCTGCCAATGCCTATGTTCAGTGGGGAAACAATTACAGAAGCCAGGTCTTCTACTTTCTGCACCCCATAAAAACCCTGGGTCCATACTCCCAGAGGGATAAAGAATAGGAAAGCTGTCAGGGGAGGGGATAAGATACGGAGTTCTGGTGGTGGGAATTGTATGGAGTTATATCCCTCTTATCCTATGATTTTCCTCAGTGTTTCCTTTTTATAAACACAAATTAAAAAAAATTCACCACTTCTGGGTTGACTTAAAAAAAAATTATTGGATAGAGACAGTTAGAAATTGAGAGGGGCCCGGGTAGTGGCACCTGGTTAAGCGCACACATTACAGTGTACAAGGACCTGAGTTCGAGCCCCCGGTCCCCACCTGCAGGGGGAAAGCTTTGCAATTGGTGAAGCAGGGCTGCAGGTGTCTCTCTGTCTCTCTCCCTTTTTATCACCCCTTTCCCTCTCGATTTCTGGCTGT
This sequence comes from Erinaceus europaeus, assembly GCF_950295315.1. Classification (NCBI taxonomy): domain Eukaryota; kingdom Metazoa; phylum Chordata; class Mammalia; order Eulipotyphla; family Erinaceidae; genus Erinaceus; species Erinaceus europaeus. The sequence goes on along the minus strand of NC_080171.1, from coordinate 46,418,200 downwards.
TTCTATCCAATAAATAAAGATAACAAAAAAAAAAAAAAGAAATTGAGAGAGGAGGGGAATGTAGAGAGGTAGAGAGACATTTGCAGCCCTGCTTCACCACTCAGGAAGCTTTTTTCCTGCAGATGGGGAGCAGGGGGCTCAAACCTGGGTCCTTGTGCATTGTAATATGTGTGCTCAACCAGGTGCACTACCATCTGGCTCTCATTAATACATTTCTAATAATGACTATTTCTTTGAAATATTCAATCACCTATAATCTTAAAGCAGGGAGACCAGAAGCAACTGGGTGTGTCACTATATAAGATACAACTATGTGTAAACAGCATTAAATAACATAAATCATGGTGAGGTCTTGTATGATACAGCAAATCCTAACCATGGAATTTTCAAAGTCAACCAAATTCCCAAATCACTTGATTACAATAATAATTATCTATTTCCTTCTTAAACTCTAAGACAGTAGGAACTTTCCCCATTCTCTATAGAACCTAGATTTTCCCAGCGCTGGAACCTCTGGGGTGTGGCTCATTTTCCTGCATGCTTCTCTCAATCCCTACCACTTGATACTGCATCTGCTGAGCTCAACCACCTTGAAACTTTTCACTTTGGATTATGTTCAGAGATACCAGTCATGGAATATCAACCCCTCATCTCCAGTACTCTGGTGAGACTTTTCCTAACTCATAGGAATCCTCAATTCCATTTAGGGTAGTGCACTTCATGACAAAGCCACAGAATCTAGATATAGACCAGGGCTTTTAAAATTGAACACCTGTGTACATATATCAATAAGTTAAGGGAAAATAAATGCCTTAATGTAAAAGTGCACAAGAGTTTTTAGTGACTAAATAAGTGAAACAAGCATGTAGAAAGACCTAAAAAAAGTCACTTTTTAAAAAATTAAGTACCCTAAAGTACTTAATCAGATAGTTTCTACTTATACCCCATACCCTAACAAAGGGACTTTCCACAGTTACCACTATCACCAAATAATGTGACAATAACAATAGCTATCCATTGTCTTCTTGAACCCTAAGACAACAGTAACATCACATTTCCACTATAGAGCCTATATTTCCCCCAGTTCTGGAACCTTAGGGTGGGGCCCATTTTTCTGCATGCTGCTCCCAATTCAAATAAAAAAAATATTGCATCCACGGATCGCAACCTAATCAATGCAACGAATGCCACCCCAGCATGCTTCACTTCAGATTGTGTACAGAGACTTCAGGTGTGGAATGACAACCCTTCAGCTTCATCACTCAGGTGAGACCTTTCCTTTCATAGTATTCTCTAATTCCATTCCAGGTGTTCCACTCCCCAATAAAGTCCCCAAACCTAGATATAGTCCAGGTCCCCTGAGATAGAGCATAGGTTCACCCGTGCCCATAAACTAGGGGGAAAAGTATATACCTGAAAGCAGAAGTACACAAGAGCATGCAAGGAATACTCCCAACACTTCATCTGCACTATTCCAGTCTTTAGGTCCATGATTGTTCAACAATTTGTTTGGCTTTGTATGTTAACTCTCTTTTCAGCCACCAGGTTCCGGATGCTGACCAGACTTCCCTGGACAGAAGACCACACTTCCTCAGAGCCCCACCCTACTAGGGAAAGAGAGACAGACTGGGAGTATGGATTGACTAGTCAACGCCCATGTTCAACGGGGAAGCAATTACAGAAGCCAGACCTTCCACCCTCTGCAACCCACAACGACCCTGGATCCATACTCCCAGAGAGACAGAGAATGGGAAGGCTGTCAGGGGAGGGGGTGGCATGTGGAGATCGGGTTATGGGAATTGTGCGGAATTGTGCCCCTCTTATTCTATGGTTTTGTTAATGTCTCCTTTCTTAAATAAAAAAAAAAGAAAAAGAAAAAAAATTAAGTACCATAAAGTACTTAATCAAATAGTTTCTACTTAGACCTAGAAACTCTTCTCACCTACATCTTATTTCACTTCCTTCAATCACTCCAAGGCCAACCTTGTCAGACAAAGTAAGGATTATAAGAGTGATTTTAAGGGCAAGAGACCAGCATATTTTAACTTTTTTTTAATTTTTATATTACAGAATTACATGGGGGTTTGAATCCATACCATTCCTACCACCAGAGTTCTGAATCTTTACTCTCCCCACTGAAATTCACCACAGTTCCCCTAAAGTTGTAGACATGCGCCAACCATCTTCTCTACAACTGTCTGTTCACATTTATACATGTTACCCCCCTTTTTTTATTCAATCCTCTCTTCCCCTCTAAGCCATTACCTCCATTTGTAGCTACCTCCCTATGTCCCTCTCCTTTTCCTTCTCTCTCTCCCTCTTGCTGGTGCTGATGGAGCTGGAGTGCAGAGTCCTCTTATCTTCATCCTATCACTGGGAATATGGATCAAGATATTTATGGGGAGCAGAAGGTAGGAGTTCTAGCTTCTGTAGCTGCTTCTCTGCTGAGTATGGGCACTGGCAGGTTGATCCATACCCCCGCCTGTTTCTCTCTTTCCCTAGTGAACCAGAGCTCTGAGACAGGCATATTTTAATGATGGTTCTTTTGGTCACTATCAGGCTACACCACCATTGGGGACCGTAGTCAGGGAATCCACATAGACATGATGGGCCTAGACCTCTAACAGATCACTCTTTCCACTGTCATTGGTCATCTCCATCAGGAACAACATAGTGAACCCTCTTGTGGGCCTCTTGTGGTTTTCAGTTAGCAATATTTACATAGTTGTCCCATATTTGGGAGCTACGCTCTGCTCTGATATAGCTTTCTAGTCCTATTTCCAACTCTGACACCATCTTCCCAGATAACACCTTTATCCCACCTGCATATTAGCTGTCTGGCTCAGTCAAAAATTAGTAAATTCATAAGCTCCTTGGAATATACCTAAAACAGACCTGTGGCTTTTTCCTAAATGGAGACCTCAAATCTCATCTGCTGTATTCTTACTTTTAGGTTCCTGATTATTAAACAATTTGTTCTGCTTTATATTTTAATGCCTTTTCAGCCATCAAGTTGCAGATGCTACCATGATACCAAACTAACTTCTCTGGATAGATGACCTCACCAGTATACCTTGGAACCCCATCTCCCCAGACCCTTGGGGAAAGATAGAAACTGGTTGGGGGTATGGATCAATCAAAAAGGTTCTTTTTCCCTAATATTTATAAAATAACTGGGAGTCTTGAACAATGTATTATTGATCTTTCTACCACTTTCATTTTTAATAATTTTCATTTTAAAATATTCATTTTATCAGTGTATATGCTGGGATTGTCAGTTTGCTAAAATAACCCAGTTTTGACAGTTCTGGATGTGTCACATTATTCTTATTTGTAACATTTTGTATTTTTAGTAAAGTCACTTAAGAAAGCTGTTATTGGTGCTAAGTGGTGGCACATTTGATTGAGCATGCATGTTATAGTTTCTAAGGATTCAAATTCCAGCCCTCAGTTCCCACCTGCAAGGAAGAAGTTTTACTAGTGGTGAAGCAGTGCTGTAGATGTTTCTTTCTACCTCCCTCTCTATCTCCCCTTCCCATCTCAATTTATCTCTAGCCTATCAAATAATTAAATAAGTAAAATGAAATTGTCTTTAAACACAAATAAGACTGTCCGTTTTAGTATATTATTCTGTATTAAAGTATATTATTTTATTTTAGCTATTGCAATTGATTGTGATGAAATTACATTTAGAGGACATTCAAAATAAGATTTTTGTTTGGATTTGTGTACAGTTATTTTACTAACATGTTTCTTAGGCTTGTGATATGTAGCAGACATCTAGAAAATACTTGTTGAATTAATAAAAATTTAGTGATATAGCACCAAAATTCAATCTCATGTTTGTCTGAATCCAAAGCCTAAATATATTCCAATATGGTAGACTTCCTTCTAAAATATTTAATGAAACTCATATTTTGTAATATGTGGTATATATATAAACAATGGAATACTACTCATCTATTAAAAATGGTGAATTCACCTTCTTCGCCCCATCTTGGGTGGCATTTGAAGGAATCATGTTAAGTGAAATGAGCCACAAAGAAAAAGATGAATATAGGATGATCCCACTCATAAAAGAAGTTGACATGGGATGGGCGGTAGCACAGTGGGTTAAGTCCACATGGCTCCAAGGGCATGGACAGTGGTATGAAGTCCCTTTTGAGTCCCCAACTCCCCACCTGCGGTGTTTGGGGGGAGGAAGGACTGCTTCACAAGTGGTGAAGTAAGTCTGCAGGTGTCTTATTTTTCCCACTCTCTGTCATCCCATCCTCTCTCGATTTCTCTGTCCTATCCAGCAACAGCAACAGCAATAATAACAACAACAACAATAATAAACTGTTGGATAGTATGCCAGCTCCCCCTGGCTTCTGCTTAACCATATGCCTATATAGGGATAGATTTAATCCCATTCAAAGCTTTGGTCTATTTACATAAATCACGTTTACATTTACATAAAGCACTCCAGGGCATTGGTGGTTCAGTGATAGGATTCTCGCCTGCTCTGCCCCCTCCTTGTCACACTCTGACTTTCACCAGTCACTTTTCTCTCCACCCTCTCTATGTCACATCCTGTTTCCACCCTACTTGGCAAGTATATATAAAGACAGCATTGTGAGTTTTAGAGTACTTGAGTTTAGCTTAGCTCGTCTTAGATTGTGCTGCGTCCTGCATGAATAAAGAGATACTGCCTACAGCTCCACCATGAGTCCCTGGTTGTCTGTTACCCGCCCGTGAAGCCAGCCCAGCAAAAACAACCTAACCCAGCGAAAACAACAATAAACAAGGGCAACAAAATGGAAAAATTAGCCTCCCCAAACAGTGGATTCATAGTGGAGGCACCAAGCCCCAGCAATAACTCTGAAGGCAAAAAAGAAGTTGAGAAATAATAACAGAGAGGGAAACACAACAAGAATTTGCACTGGGGATGGAGTATATACCAAAGTAAGAGACTTAGGGAAGAAAAGTAGATTTTCTGGTCCACTATATAGGCGTAGGTAGAATTAAGAACAAAGACCTTTGGTAGTGGGAATGTTATTAAACTATACTCCTATTAACTTATAATCTTATAAATCACTATTTATTCAATATATCAGGGGAAAATAGATTGAATATCTTGAGTTCTTTAAATGCCTAGATTTCAGTTCTTAGTATATATTACTTTAGTCTAAGAAGCTACTATTTCAAAGTGGTAAACTGATAAGAGTTCTGACATAGGATAATTATTAAAGTATTTCTAAAAGTAACATTTTTTTTTCAAAATCTAAATTATCTATAATCTTAGACCAGAATCAACTGGTATATAGTTGATATAGCTATTTATAAATAGTGTTAAATGATATAAATCATGGTGAAGGCTTGTATGGCACAATAAATCCTAACCATGGGATTTTCAAAGTAAACCAAGTTCCCAAATAACTTGGTTATAATAATAATAATCTAAAGCCTTCTTCAATTCTAAGACAGTAAGGAATCTTTCCCAGTCTCTTTAAAATCTATATTACACCCAGTCCTGGACCTCTGGGTCTTTGCTTGAATTTCTTGACACTCCTCCTCCTAATCCCCTACCTTGTGATATTGCCTTTACTGACCTTAACCAAATCAATACAACTCATGTTACCATGACACATTTCTCTTTGGACTGTATCTAGAGGCCCCAAACGCTAGATGTTGTTGTGGTGGTGGTCAGGTGTCAGGCTGCACCGCGGAGAAGAGAGAGGAAGTCCAGAGCAAGTGGGGTACACAAATCTTTATTATAGGATGGGGGGGTGGCTCAGGCCATGTGGAGTCAGCCGACAAGGGCCGTCCGCACTACCTGACCACGGGGCGAGAGAAGTGACAGAGATCTGAGAGAGAGCTGAAGGAGCCGAGAGTGAGAGGGGGGAGCCGAGAGCCCAGAGAGAGCGGGGGTGTGTGTGAGGGGGCTTTTATTGGGCGACAACCAGGGGTGATGTGTGGGGCCAGGATTGGTTGAAGGAGGCACTACTAGGATTTCGCGGGGTGTGGTAAAACCTGGGGGCAGAGACTGCATCAGAATAATTCCTCAGCGTCATCTCCTCCTTTCTCTTTATATCTAAATGGACACAATAAAGAAAAATGGAATGGAGCAGGTTTAAATGTTATTAAAGAGTGCCATGCTCAGGTGGGAAGATGTAGGACTTTCTTTGGAGGAGGGGAAGGCTTAAGTGGCTGCCAACCTTGTGAGATTTATGCCTCCTCCTGTGCTCAACCCCTCTTTAGAGAGAGAGAGACTTACCTGGAGGGACTCATCTCATAGGTTTAAGCGCAGCCTGCTCAACCATCTCTTTACAATATCTCTACATCTTTTCTATTTTTCTATCTAGTAATAGCATAAGATGGTTCAAAGTCTGTAAAAGACTATCATGGAGCAGAAACCTTTTGGGCATAAACCTAAATGATATAACAAAACAGGAAGGGATAAGTAGGGGAGTAGTAAAAGCCAGTGTGAAGTGAATGGAAGGATTGGTGTGTAAAGGAACATTGCCTGCTTGGGGGGGGAAGGGGCAAGGGTACATAATGAGGGGGAGGCGGGAGGTCATGACCCACCAAACAGAGGGGCTATTTGGCATTGTATAGTCCTCAAGGCAACAGTCCGTAAAGTCTATGAACTACTCAGGATCAGTCTATGAAAAACCAGCAGCGTGAAAGGGAATAAGCTGCTTTAAAATTGTGTAAAATGTCTATAGGGTATGCCAGCAAGTCTGATACAAGTCTCAGTCCAAAGTAGATGGCTAGGGGAAGAATTGGCAGGGGATGAGATGCTGCATGAGGGAGGTCAGCCGCTGGAATTCTGCTTTTCTGTAGATAGCCAGCTGCAACCGCCAACACGTGACAGGCAAATCAGAAGCAGGAACGGCAAGCAGGCATTAAGAAAGTTCTGTCCTGGGAGTCGGGCTGTAGCACAGCGGGTCAAGCGCAGGTGGTGCAAAGCACAAGGACCGGCATAAGGATCCCGGTTCGAGCCCCGGCTCCCCACCTGCAGGGGAGTCGCTTCACAGGCGGTGAAGCAGATCTGCAGGTGTCTATCTTTCTCTCCTCCTCTCTGTCTTCCCCTCCTCTCTCCATTTCTCTCTGTCCTATCCAACAATGACAACAACAATAATAACTACAACAATAAAACAACAAGGGCAACAAAGGGAATAAATAAAATAAATATTAAAAAAAAAAAAGTTCTGTCCTTGGAGTCTGTGTATCAGGTTCTTCAGATCGTGTTAAATGACATCTAGGGTTTCGGGAGGTGTGCCACTGTAGTCGTGCCATCTAGTTGGTGACGTCTGGGTGTGCAGGGGTTCAGATGGTTTTTCCAGGATTCCTGTGAAAGAAACACAAACAATCTGCTTCTCGTGGTTAATTTGAACTTGTAACAAGTTATAGGTTTGTTATAGTTGATACCTCGATGATTATAATTGGTTTAAATCTCTTTATGATTTTATTTAAAGGTCTTCTAATGTGACCTCCTGTAGCAGTCTCTACCGCAGGATCTTGAGACCAATTTTAGCTAAAATATGTATTTTAAACAGACTCAAATTGCTTAGAGAGTTAACGCATTTTCATGACAATGATTTTAACGTTTACAGTGCCAGATTGATGCCAGATCTGTTGTGGATTAATTTCCACAAGATAGTTTACAGGGCACCTTTGGGGGCCCTCCAAGGGTGTCCTGTATATAAAATTTATATATTTTAGTTTGGGGAATGTATAGTTACATTAAACATTTAGACTTTTACCTTAAATAGTTAATTACCTAAGCAAATTAATTTTTACCTTGTCTGGTAATAATGTAGCTGTAGGGTTACACTTTTGAGTGTTACCAAACTTGAGACATACCCATAAACATTTAGTTATAACACACTGGAGGAAAAAGAACTTTTGTTATAAAAACATATAATTTTAAAAACAAATTTGTATCTGTCATTAGTCACACAGTTTAAGACTAAACACTTACATATGTACCAAAAACTATATATAAAAATCAAAAGAGGGAGAAACACAAAAATTTTGGAATGTTTCTGGACGTCTCCAGAAACTTTGGCTGTGTCCAACATTTTTATATAAAGCCAATTACCTTTTAGAGTACTCTGAGCAGATGGGTCATGCAAAAAAAAACTTTGTCATTCAACACACTCATTCACAAAACACAACTGGCCAGTTATAACATAAGACATTCAGGGAAAGGGTAGGAGAGAGGTCTCTGTGAGCCAGATTTTGTAGGTACTGCCATGTAGTATTACGGGTCCTGGGATGTATCCTGCATCTGGTCCTCTTGTAGTATTTCTTGTTCTTCAGGGATAACAGCACCATCCTGCAGGTATTGTTGGACATGGCGGGCAGGAACCCAGACAGGTTTAGAGAAATTTTGCAAAGCCCCTTCCCATGGTCAATAGTGGGTCAGGCCCTTTCCAAATTTTATCGAGTGGGTCTCTCTTTGACCTTAATGGATGGGAGGGTAGATGGTGTTTGCCAGCTAGCTCAGTTGGTAGAGCATGAGAGTCTTAATCTCAGGGTCGTGGGTTTGTGCCCCACATTGGGCGCCAGCTAGATGTCAACCTTCCAACTCCTATTATATGGTAAAATATTTCCTAACACATGGGACTACCTGGTTCTATTTCAAACAGTGCACTCCCTCATAAACCTACCTTCGATATAGACCAAGTCCTAGGGGATAGGATACATGCACACATGTATCCCTAAGCTAGGGGAAACTATGTACCTCAAAGTAAAAGTGCTCAATAGCGTACTGCATTCAGATTTAGACTTAATAAGCTCAGTGAGCAAGTAGAAAGACCTAAAGAAGATACCATAAAATGTCTAATTAAATATTTACTAGTTAGGCCAATAAATGCCCCTCTCCTAACCCCTACTTCACTATCCTCAATAAGTTTATCTACTTAATTAATTACACAAAAGAAACTAAGAAAGAGATATCCCCTAATTTCTCCTGACAGCAACAACATTAACGTTACTCACTTGATAATTTTTAGAAGAAATACTGTATAAAATTAAATATGTGTATATGTATATACATATATATAATTTAATAATATATATATCAACTAAAGGACTAGTATTGTTCCCTATTACAACCTCTATTATAAACATCAAACAAATAAAATGCAGTAAAATTTAAGGTTAACTTAGATCTCACCTAAACCTTAGGTCTATTCCCTCCCTAACTTGCGGCCAGATCCCATAAGCCCTAAGATGGTTTGGATACAGCAAATGACACTTAATGATTTAACAACTGGAAGAAAGTCTAATCTCATTACATAAAAAAGGACTGGGGGCTGGGCAGTAGCACAGTGGGTTAAGTGCACATGGCACAAAGCACAAGGACTAGTGCAAGGATCCTGGTAAAAAAAAAAAAGACTATAAAAGATGGATAAGCATAAGACACTGGCTCACTTTAATTATGTTTTTTGGGATCAATACCAGGTCACCCCATAATTTGGGTCCCTGGGCAAGGAATCCCTTGGATTCTCACACAGATATGGTAGGCCTAGACCTCTAATAGATCCCTCTCTCCACTCAGTTCCCTCAGGAACATCATCATAAGATCTCTTGTGGGTGTCTCCAGGACCTTGTCCTCACTGTAGAGCAGCAATAGTAGGGGCTGCCTCTCCCCCCACCCCTCTTTTACCCTTGCTCCAGGGTTATCTCTGGGGCTTGATACCAGTACAGTGAATCCACTGGTCCTGGTGGCCATTTTCCCCCCATTTTTGTTGGATATGACATGGAATATTGAGAGAATCATAGAGATAGAGGAGAGAGAAAGATAGACACCTGCAGACCTGCTTCACTGCTTGTGAAACTACTATCCTCCCCGCCCCCTGAAGGAGGGGAGTCACTTTGTACTATGTGCACTTAGCTGGGTGTGTCACCACCCAGCTACCTGACTGCCCCATTTGCTGAAAGAAGGCTGCGTCAACCAACTCTGCCACTTGAGGAAGGAGGAAGACTGGTCCTGAAATGAATGTAGCCTAGAATGTTCCCAGCTATGACCACAGACTGTGAGCTCAGACTGACAGGGACTCAGAAGTCACACAGAGCTCCTGTGATAAATAGGAATATATATAAGCTCTAGGTCAGATTGATGGGGTAAATAGTCAATGGCATTTGTATATTATCCTCAGACTTGGGAGATATTTTCTTCCCTAATCCAGCTTTCTACCCCTATTCTAAACTATGACACCATCTTTCCAGACAATATCTTTAGTACAACTGCATGTTAGCTATCAAGCTCAGGCAAAAATTACTAAAGTCATGGGCCCCTTAGAACAGACCTAAAATAGCCTTCCTAACTTCTTCCCACACAAAGACCCCTGATTTCATATGCTCTATTCTGACCTTTGGCTTCCTGTTTATTACTAAACAATTTTTCCTGTTTTATATCTTACTGCCTTTCAACCATCAATTTGCAGATGCTCCTAGTATTCCATCCTTACTTCTCTAGGAAGATGATCTCACCAATGTGTCTGGGAATCTCACGTCTCCAGAGTCCTTCTGTCTGTCCTAGGGAAAGACAGAAACAGGAAAGATAGACAGGGTTATGCATCAACTTGGCAATATTCATGTCCAATGGTGAAACTATTAGAAAATCCTGACCTTCCAAAGCTAACCTTATCAAAGCAAGGACTGCAAAATCTCAATAAAGGCAAGAGACTGGCATACTTTAATGATGACTCTTTAGTCACTGTCAGGCCATTCCACCAGCTGGGGCCCTAATTGTGGAGTCCTGAGATTCCCAGACATGATGATGGGCCTAGATCTCGAATAAATCCCTCTCCATTGTTACCGGTCATCTATATCAGGAACAACAAAATAGACACCTTTGTGGGTGCCCCACTGGACCTTTCCCTCAACTCAAATCAACAATGGTAGAGAATGTTCCATCCTCTGAAGGGAAGTTGGACAACATACTCTATGCTGCACCTGATGAAGAAGGGTTGATATTGGGGCAGCTTGCAACATTCCTACTGATGACCATAGAATGTGAGCTCAGATCTAGAGGGATGCAGAGGTCATATAGGCTCCTAAGCTGAATATGGGCCCCTGATCATAACAAATTGATGGGGTTTACAGTCAACAATATCTATACACCTTTCCCATATTAGGGAGCTACTCTCTTCCCTGATCCAGCTTTCTGGTCCTTTTTCTAGCCATGACATCATATTCTCAGACAATAACTTTGATCCACCTGCATTTCAGATTTCAGGCTCAGTGGAAAAAACAAACAAACAAACAAAAAAACTAGTATAGCCCTTTGGAATATAACTAAAATATGCCTACTATCTACTATAAAACAGAGACCCCCCCAACTCTTCATCTGCACTATTCCAACCTTTTAGGTTCATGATTAGGCAACAATTTGGTTTTATATGTTAACTCTCTTTTCAGCCACCAGGTTCCAGATGCTAGCATGATGCCAACCAGACTTCCCTAGACAGATGACCCCACCAATGTGACCTGGAGCTCTGCTTCCCCAGAACCCTGCCCCACTAGAGAGAGAGGCAGGCTGTGGGTATGGATCAACCTGTAAACACCCATGTTCAGCAGGGAAGCAATTACAGAAGCCAGACCTTCCACTTTCTGCATCCTACAATGACCTTGGGTCCTAACTCCCAGAAAGTAAAAGAATAGGAAAGCTATCAAGGGAAGGGATGAGATACGGAGTTCCGGTGGTGAGAATTGTGTGGAGTTGTACCCCTCTTATTCTATGGTTTTGCCAATGTTTCCTTTGTATAAGAAAATAAATTAATTAATTTAAAAAAAAAGAAAAGCTGGATCTTCCACCTTCTGCACCTCGTAAAGAATGTTGGTTCATATCCCCAGAGGGATAAAGAATAGGGAAGTTTCCACTGGAGGAGATAGGACACAGAGCTCTCGTGGTAGGGACTTTATGGAATTGTACCCTTGTTATTTTACAATCTTGTTAATCATTATTAAATAACTAATACAATATAAAAAAATACTGAGCAGTTTCAATTTTTCCATCTTGCACAGCCTTCTTACAAATATGGATCGAAAGTGTAGTCAGCTTTGTCTATAATGATCTCATTCCATATTAGTAATATTATCACAGCCAGATAGTACAGGGCACTTTCACTTTATTTTCCTTTTTAAAAAGTAACCTTTGTATTTTATTAACCATATCACTATTTCAATGTCACTAGTATATCTGCCCTTTGTTGTTACTATAAAACTTTTATATTTGTCCATTTTAACATGGGCTTTTTTCCCCTTGAGTAACTGGGAATAAGTGCACACATTATTTCACCAATTCTGAACCACTTTTACTTTCAGAGAGAGAGAGAGGCAGAGAGACAGAGAGACAGAGAAATTGCCACAACAGTGAAGCTTCCCTTGCTGTCATGATGTCTACCAATAGTGTTGGGTTTGAAACTGGGCTGCATGCATGGTAAAGTGACCCAACCAGTGAATTATCAATCTGGCCTTTCTTTTTAAAATTGGTACTGCAATCAAGAAGGGTAAAACATACCATTAAATTATCTCCCATGCATATTTAAATTACAATTAAATATTTATGGTAACCAAGTAGTAATTTTAGCATGCATCAAACCATAATACTGTATATGCAATTAAACAAAGTAAGCAATTTAGACTATACCAATAGAAGATTAAAATCATTTTAATATGTCTTGATAATTTTTTATTTTTATTTAATTAATTAATTAATATTTATTTATTTATTTTGCTTCCAGGGTTATTGCTGGGGCTTGTTGACTTCACTAAAAATCCACTGCTCCTGGAGGCCATTCCCCCATTTTGTTGCCCTTGTTGTACTGGTTATTGTTATTGTTGTTATAGCTGTCATTGTTGTTGGATAGGATATTGAGAAATCGAGAGAGGAGGGGAAGACGGAGAGAGAGAGAGAGAAAGACCTGCTTCACAGCTTTCAAAGTGACCACCTGCAGGTGGGGAGCTGGGGGCTGAACCTGGATCCTTATGCCCGTATTGCACTTTGTGCCATGTGTGCTCAACCTGCTGTGCTACTGCCCAGCTCCCTCTTGATAATTTTTATAATGAGTGGGAGCCATCAGAATGAGGCAAAACAAGTATTTAAAATATACATTATGCAATTAAATGATACATGTTCAAGCATCCTAGTGAATATAAAAATATGTTATTTTAGAATATTTGCAGTTTTCATGATTGTAAAATTAAACAGAATATATGAAAATTTTAATATATTAATGGCATCAAGTAACTTCATCATTATAGTGTCAGATTGAAGTCTGATATTTTGTTGTATACCAAAAAAAAGTTCTCATATTAATAACTATTTTCAGACAAGTCAATGGCAGTATTGTTAAATTTTTCCATATCTCTCATTTATTTGTTAGCTACTTACATTAGTTATTTTAATAAATATTGATTTTGAATATTGACTTTTTATTTAAAGAAAATAACATAAATTTATATTATATATAAAATACAGACCCTATATGAGAAAATAATGTGCTTGTTTCTTTTTCAATTTTTTTTTTTCAATTTACACTCTAGATACTGCTCCAATTCTTAGATGGAAAAACCAGAAACTTAAACAGAATGAGGTGTAGCTGCACAAAGTTGTCACTCAATGGAGTGGGGGGGGATAAAAAAAGATTCTTTGCTGGAGGGGCCAGGTGGTAGCAGACCTGGTTGAGCACACGTGTTACAGTGCACAAGGATCCATGTTCGAGCCCAAGGTCCCTATCTGCAGGAGGAAAGCTTCACAAGTGGTAAAGCAGTGCTGCAGATGTCTCTCTGTCTCTCTCTCTCTCTATCACTCCCTTCTCTCTCAATTTATGACTATCTCTATCCAACAAATAAATAAAGATAAAAAATTAAAATAAAAAAGTTGTCAGTGTGACATCAGATTAAAGAGATATTTTTAATGTTTTAACAGTGATATCTGATGGTGTTGTTTCATCAAAGCCAAGAAAATAGCTATCTTTTTCCATAACTAATCTCTCTAATACTAATTATTTTAAAAATATGTATTAATCACAATCACATGGACTTAACCTTGCATTATGATAAAGCATAATGAGAAGTGAATCAACAATGGTAGAGAATGTTCCATTTTCTGAAGGGAGGCTGGACAACATAGTCTATGCTACACCTCAGGAAGATGTTCGATATTGGGGCAGCTTGGAACATTCCTACTGATGACCACAGAATGTGAGCTCAGATCTACAGGGATGCAGAGGTCACATAGGCTCCTTTTTAGAGATGATATTAATATGAGAGTGAGGAATTTTGCTTGCTAGAATGAGAATTATAATTCAGTCACATTGTTTATTCAGCCTAGTAGGCCATGTCCAATTTTCTCAGCCTAGCTAACAAAGTCTCCATATAAATTTTAAATTTATTAAATAAAAAGGTTTGAATAACAATAAAATTAACACTATATTATTCAGAAATGGGGGAAGTTTTTAAAAAAATCAGATGAAAGTAAAAATTCCTACTTAATTAAAATTAATGATTCAGAATGCTTATATTTTAAATCGGAGGGGTTAGAATCATAGTTAATCATAAATGACAATAATTTCTAGTCCAAATAAAAATCTATACACTGTAATTATACAAAAGCATCTATACATTTAAAACTAGACTGAGGAAGTGTACATGAATTCAGAAAACTATGTTTTTTTAATTGGGGGAAATAATGATTTACAGTAAGTACAATTGTTGATACATGTGTAAAATTTCTCAATTTTATGCATTGTGCACCAGGACCTGAATGCTTCCTCTTTCCCACCCTCCCCCAGTCCTTTACTTTGGTAAAATACACCAAACCTAGTTCAATTTCTACTTTTATGTTCTTTATTTTTCAATTTCTGTCCATTAGTGAGATTATTCTTTATTCTCTTTCTGGCTTATATGTTGTCTAATCTTTTCTCTTTGTACTTCAGATAAAACAGATGGGTACTTTATAATGTCTTATTAAACCTTCCTCTGTGCTTACTGCATTTAGAAGAGTAGATACTTCCTCTCCTTTTCCTTCTCCTTTTCCTTCTCCTCCTCCTTCTCCTCCACCTCTTTTCCTTCTTCTCTTTGTCTTTCTTCTTCCACTTCATCATTATCAATATAATCAAAGATTTTCCCAGTGAGAAGATAGAAAAATGACTGATGTATGTTGGATGCTTTGCCATAACCTTAAGTATTGTGAATCAATTTGTTTGTGGAGAAGAGAAACTATAAGGACAAAAGGAAGAACTGAATATTTTATTCCAATGACATTCTGTTCTTATATCAGTATCTTAGTAGAAAGCAATACTAGTCATTTTGAATGTCCTTTTGAAGACAGCTTGTAATTTTCCTCTGAACTATGAAAATATGGCAAGGGAATATAAGCAGCCATAGGGTGCATGGATGGCAGTGATCCTTGAAATATTTTTTTCTTACATAAATTTCTATCTCCAGCTTTAAAATGATAATATGTATGACTGTATTCCTTCATCTATGGCAGTTTCATTTAAGAGGCTGTTACTGTATATATACATATTAGAATACTACTCAGTTGTTAAAAGTGGAAAATTCATGTTCTTCAACTCATTTTGGGTTGAGCTTGAAGGAATCCTGTGAAGTGAGATAAGCCAGAAAGAGGAGAATGAATATGGGATGATCTCACTCATAGACAGAAATTGAGAAATAAGAAGATAAAGCAAAACTTTGCACAAAGAAAAACTTGGAGTGGGTTTGGTGCATTGCACCAAAGTAAAGGTCTCTGGGTGTTGGGGGTGAGGTCCTGGTGCATCAATGGTGGAGGAGGGCCTAGGCTAGAGGCTAGAATGTTTTACAGAAAATTGAAAAATTTTATACATGTACCAACAACTGTACTGCCATTGACTATAAATCATTACACACCAATAAAAATATTTTTAAAAAGAAGTTGTTATTGTAGATTTGTGAGTTTAGTGATGATTCATGAGTTCTTAATATGTATGCCCTAGAATTTCAACTACTAGGAGTGCAGTAGGAAAGAAAAGCTAGCAAGTTTTGAGTTGAATTTCATTTGTTAAATTGTTAAATTGTTGAATTTCATTTGTTAAATTATTGTTTGACTTTTGCAGAATAGTCACATCCTCTAAAATTAATATGCTTGTTAGCATGAATTTGAACACAGAAACACCCCCCCCCACCTTCCCAATATTGAAGAAACTTGTAAGGCCATGAATAGCAATAATTTCTTCTCCTCCTTCTCCTTCTCCTTCTCCTTCTCCTTCTCCTTCTCCTTCTCCTTCTCCTTCTCCTTCTCCTTCTTCTTCTTCTTCTTCTCTTTTTTAATGCTTTAGCATGACTGTCTTCCAATTATATCATTTATACCCTTCCAAATTTATTACACTGATAACAGATGTATCTTCTATATGTCATCTACTAGTACTATGTCACTGGGATTATCTTATTTTCCTTCTGGCATTCCTGAGAGAAACTATTTAGTTGATATTTTTCCTGTTCATCAATTTTCTGGTTTTATTCAGTAAAGCTATTAAACTGATTTTTGTTGTTACTTGCTTATTTATGAGCAAGAAAGAAAAAAGGTAAGATGCCCCAGCCTGTGGGGTTATCAATGGAAACCTAGGGTAGGGGACGAGAGAATGGAGGGGACAAGAGATACAAAGAATGAGAGCAAGACAAGAGGTCTGATCAAGCTCTGAAAATTTTATTTTTCAACCGCTATATATGCACAAACAAGGAGGAAGTTCTGCTAAGGTAGTGGGGGAGGGAGGTGGGTGAGCAACTTTCCAAACAGCTAGATGGTAATCTCAGTTCCAATGATCGGAATGTCCTTTCACTGGCTATATGAGAGTCTTAGCTAAGGCCTTGGCTCCCAGCATGTCCTCCCTTTTTACAATTTAAGTGAGACAGGAAATTGAGGGTAAAAGCTAGGAATCTTATCAAGAGATAAGCGGGCATTAACCAGAGAGGAGAAGTATTGACCTGATTTCTCCAACGGGGTAAATATAGAACTGATCTTCCCGCATCTTATACGGCTCTTGGTGTCTTTTGGGGAGGGGAGGGAGAGCCACTATTTTTAAGGTGAGGAAAACTCACAGCAAAGAGTTCTGATGACTGACAACAACCTCCATGCAAATCAGGTTTGCTTAACGGGGGACTCAGAGGCAGACTATAGGGTCCTCCCCCTGCAGTGCTTATCCCTGCACACCTTACTGGTGCACACGCCATGCCAAGGCTGGCGTGCATAAATCTGAGTTTTATGCAGCTCCTAAAAGAGGTCTGTCACCCTCAGGTTCAGCCAAGCCTCTGTTGGCCAAATCAAGTCTGTGATAATATATTTGTAAGGGTTTTGATGCCAAGGAGTCAATTTGTTGTTTTATAAAGCCAGTAATCTTATTAAAAATAAAGGGTCCTAAGGTAATAATTAACAAAAGACTAATCAAGCATCCCATAAGGGACATCAAAGTGTCCTAGCGCACCACCAGCAAGTCTAAGGGAAGCAGTAAGTGGATGTGATGTCCAGGGGAAGAAGCACAGCACGTCTGTTCCTCTGGTGGTCGTCAGCGCCAACTGATGAAATTTTTCTTCTTAATAGAGGGTCAGCTGTGGAACAAGCAAAACTAGGAGGCAAGGACCAGGTAGAGAATTGACATGAAAATATAGGGTGGTGTTGTACCAAAACACAGAGGAGGTGCATACACATTAGGTGAGGTTCCTTGAACATGAGGAATATTTTGAGAAAAGTGAACAGTCAATAAACATGTAAGGATGAAGTCAGCAGTGGTAGGTCAGCAGAAAGGGAAGACTTGGATAGGCTGGTGCGGTTAGCTGGAGTATATACTGCCATGGTGTCCTTTGTGGTAAGGACTTGCCAACAGGGACTCTGTGGATTTTGCAAGAGCAGTAATGTCATCCACCATAATAAAAGGAAAACAAAACATGGACATCCAGTGTTGAAAAGAAAAAGAAGAAATATGTCTCTATGGCTGGGAGAGTGGGTGGCTTTGTCAATGAGATATAATAAATGGACAATTCAAATTTTTGTAAATATTAAGGTTTATTATAGTTACTTCATTGACACTTTAGCCAACTGAATATTGGGGGGTGCATTCCATTTCTTTTTTTATTTATTTATTGAGCTTTTAATGTTCTAAAGGAAACTAAAATACATGGATTGGATGTCTACTGAAGCAAAACAGAGCATATGACTCCTAAGGTTTTTGAGCTTTTTCTTGTTTGAGCTGTAGTCCACATAAATTTAGAAAAAGTACCAATTGAGAAAAAAAAAAAAGTTTTTGTTTCCTAAACATGGGCAGGTGAATTACATCAATCTGCCAGATATCATTGGCTTTTATCAATGGGGATTAATCTTAAAAGTCTGAATAGTAGGATCTTAATTAAACAATGCAGGAGCCAGTAAAGTGCTCTCACTATGGCAGGTCAAGCTTTAAAATTTTAAGAGGCTTGTAAAAAAATGAGAAAAATTTTAGGATATGAGTGACTTTAGGAGTCATCGCACACCCATAAATAAAAAAGAAAAATGTTTAGTTTTAAATCTTACCATATGAGCAGTCAGTTCTTCATGTGCAGATGTACCTATAATTATTTACTTAGGGAGAGAACTTGTACCAAGTTAATTGATGATCTAATGGTTAGAATTGGCTTAAGTTCTTTTATATGATTTTAGAAGGCTCTTTATTAAAATATACCAATATGTTATAGAAAGTCAATATCTAATGTGTTGACATGATAAAATGTTTACCATTTTTTAGCATTATTTTAAACTGATTAGACAGTTTAAGCACACTATTATAACTTTAGTTTACTGAGATCTTTACTGATAACAAAGCTATCATGAGTAAGCATAGATATAAAACTATTAATAGATTTTGCTCCTTAGAACTCTAATATAGCAACTTAAAAGGCTAAAATAAAACCTCATAGTTTAAATGTTCAAAATAATAATTTTGTTAAATCAGGTTTTGTCAAAACATATCTATCAGACCAGAAGCACCATGTATTACCTTAATTTATCAAGAATAAACCTCTGACAGTGTCTTAAAACAAACCAGATAATTTTTTGCTCTCTAAAAGAACTAATTAAAGTTTGACATGTAGAATCTGTACTCTCAAAAGCCAAATATTTGATAATGATTTTTGTAGTCTTTCTAAATGGAGTTATCGCAGTAACAACTTTATCAGAAGTAGTCACTGTAAAAGCAAAAGTAACTAACTCATGAGTGAGATAAAAAAATCTCTTACCAAGTTTTAAAATAAAAGTTTTAACCGGGAACATTTTTGTCTATATCAGACATAAAACTCTCTTAACTTTTTACCTAGTCTCTCTTATGTTTTAATATCTAGAGTTTTTTTTTCAGGGAAACCAGGGGCATACTTCTTGAATAATATGTAAAAAGGTTAGCTAAAACATCTATACAGCTCTTCATTAAGCCGCCCCATATTTATTTGATAAGTTTTATTTGGAAAAAAATTTTTTACATATCTTATTTAAATTAAACCTCAATTATCAGAGCAAAAGCCTCTGGCATGTAAATAATTAACATAACCATTGTGTTATCTTTTACTAACCCAAGCCAGTTTTGCCTGTTTAGTTGAGAAAGTATTTTAAAAACTTTTTTTTTTTTTAGTCACTTAAACAATTTTAAGTAAAATGTTAAACTTTGTTTGTTAGGATCTTTGCTTATCACAAAGCTATCACACCCTTAGGGCAGCTATGAATAAGGGTGGGTACACAACTTAATTGATCTTTCACTTTGATTTGGATAGGTAACTTAGAAAGCTAAGATAAACCTTATAGCTGAAATGTTCAAAATAAATTTTTACTGTTAACATTTCTTTTAGATGACCATCTTACACTAAATAATTTTGTTGAATCACATCTGCTGAATAAAAATTTTTTATCGGGCCAGGAATATCATGTTTAACCCGATTTTCCTGGCAAGGCCACTGCTCTACACTGACTGGGTTTTTAGAAAACCAGTTCAAGCATGGAATTAACAAATTAAAAAACAGTGGCAGTTGGTATTGGGGTGCTGGTAATATTTAGAATTTTTACAAGAGTGAGAGAGACTGCAGAGGTGTTTTACCATGCCTAGAGATCTCAGAAAATCTTTTAACTAATGAATTAATGCTGATATTAGCTATCAGAAGGACGAAACTGCCCTATATTTTACTCTGGTAAAGGTGTGACAACTCTGAGTTGGGATCTTTAAAACCACATTTAGCTTAACTGAATCTTATTTAAAACTTAAAACAAACTTTAGTTACTTAGGGGTTAACACACATAAATGGAAACAGGGTTAGCACACAGACTTAAAACAGACATTCTTGGTGAAAAGAAATATTTCCCTTTGAAAAACCGCTCTGGTTTTTGGATTCCTAACTCACCGACTCTCCACCCCCCCCAGGAGGGGCGTTTGTGGCTAGGGATGATTGACTGCAGTCTTTGCCAATCTGTGGAGCAGTAGCTCTGTGCCGTGATTGGCTGCACGGACGGAACAGGCGGGCTTAGTTTACCGCGTGGAGAAAAATCTTTGGAAGTTCTTTTTCTGGGCTAAGGTACATTTTACAGTTTTAAAGAAACAAATCATTAAATTTCTATCAAAAGTGTGTACTGGTTCTCTGATTAATAGTTTTTAATTTAGAGAGAATGTCTTGTTTGATTGATTTCATTCTTTCTCTAAAGAATAGCTTGCTAGCCAGATAAGATCTCACTCAGAATTGGTTTAACGCTTACTGAGAGCTATGGGGGAAGCCAGAGGGAAAAAGCTGGATCTTTTTTGGCTGGCTAGTTTTAAGATAATGCCAAATCAAGAGCCCACAGTTCTTTAACTAATTGTAAATGCTCTCATTTTTCTTCTATTAATTTTCTAAGGGAAGCTGTTTTTGTGCTAGTTGAGTTTTAGCCTTGGTGGTATAATCAGTGATGTCGGCCAAGTCGAGGACCGGAGCACAAAATGGAGGGGTGGTGGCATAGGGAGGTGGTCTGGACAAGGAAGAGCGTAGGGGTGGCCAGTCAGGATTATGATATTTGGCCATCTCTTCATCAAGGGATAAGGACTCTTCAGGAGAAAGACTATCATCAGGCCCATCTTTGGCAGGGGGTCTTAAGGTTGTCAAAGAGGGGTGAATCTTAACAGGAGGAGACTTAGTAGGTGCCGTTTTGATCGTGGCAGCCTCAGGGGTGGGGTCTCCTGAGTCAGGCATGGGAACAGAGACAGACTCACAAACAGAAGGTTATCTCTTAAACAGTTTCCTACTCTGGCCCATCTTTTTTAATCAATAGTCCCTTCTAAGGGGAACCACGGAAAAACATCACTCACAAAATAAAAGAAAAACTTCTTGAGATCCTTTCTCTTAACCCTTACTTCTCGTGTCTTGAGGGACTCTTTGAGGCCCCTAAGAAATAAATCATGCTTGTTCAATGCTTGTCCCATAATTGCATCACTCTTTCTTACCTTAAAACGGATCAATCTCACAGACGGGTGAATCTGCGGCAATCACCATCCAGATCTTCACTCACTCTGGGCTAGAGCAGCGATCCTATGTGAACCTTCACTCACTACTACTCTGAAGTGGCAGTCCTATGCTTCGTGGTAGACCACTGGGAAGCGACATTCTCTCAGACCCCAGACCCAAAAAGGTCCCACGTCGGGCGCCAGGTGCCCCGGCCTGCGGGGTTATCAATGGAAACCTAGGGTAGGGGGTGAGAGAATGGAGGGGACAAGAGACACGAAGAACGAGAGCAAGACAGGAGGTCTGATCAAGCTCTGAAAATTTTATTTTTCAGCTGCCATATATGCACAAACAAGGAGGAAGTTCTGCTAAGGTAGTGGGGGAGGGAGGTGGGTGAGCAACTTTCCAAATAGCTAGATGGTAATCTCAGTTCCAATGATTGGAATGTCCTTTCACCGGCTAAGGCCTTGGCTCCCAGCAGTAAGATATGATCCTCAAGTATTCGTAAGTGGACTGGGAGATAAGAGAAGTTAAATATACTAAAGAGTAATCATTTTTGCTTAATTATTCAGGTAGTTGTATGATTTGGTATAAACAGATTATATTAAAACACATAGGATAAAAATGTAATCCATATGTGCTTGATAGAGTAGGTGGTTCTGAATTAAGATGTGAAGAACAAGTAAAAGTTAGGTGAAGTAGAGTTGTAATTTCAGATAAAAACATAAGTTGAACCAGTCAGCATCACATTTCCTGACTTCTAATTTTATTAAAGGGATTATAGTAATCAATCCTGTATGGAATAGGGACAAAAATCAACACATGAAAAATAATAGAATACATCAATAAGCCATAGCACCTACAGACAACTAATTTATGTCAAGGACACCCAGAAGAGTAAATGGAAAAAGCAGTCTTTTCAAGAAATAGTGCTGGGAAAAATGGGTTGAAACATGCAGAAGAATGAAAAAGGTCCACACGTTACCATGCACAAACGTCAACTCCAGATAGATCAAAGACTTGGATGTTAGAACATAAACTATCAAATACATAGAAAAAAAATTGTCTGAACACTCTATGGTGTTTGGGTTGAAAATATTTTTGGAGACTCAAGCCTGGCATCAAAAAAAAAAAAAAAAAAGCAAATATAAACCAATGTACTACATCAAACTAAAAAAAAATATTGTTTGTCTCCAGGGTTATCGCTGGGCTCAGTGCAAGCATTGTGAAACAATCCACTGCTCCTGGAGGCCATTTTTCCCATTTTATTGCCCTTGTTGTAGTTGTTATTGCTATTGTTGTCATAGCTGTTGTTGTTGGATAGGACAGAGAGAAATCGAGAGAGGAGGGGAAGACAGAGAGGGGAGAGAAAGATAGACATCTGCATACCTGCTTCACTGTTTGCTAAGCAACTCCCTCAGGTGGGTAGCCGGGGTCTCCAACCTGGATCCTTACTCTGGTCCATGTGCTTTGAGCCATGTGTGCTTAATCTGCTGCACTACCTACCGCCCAGCTCCCTCAAACAAAAAAATTCTTTACATCAAAAGAAACCATTACCAAAACAGAAAGGCACCCTACTGAACGAGAGATCTTTACACACCAAAATGTGTAAACCAAAGTGCTAAAAACCAAAATATATAAGAATCCCACAAAACTCAGCAACAATAGCCAGACAACTCATTAAGAAATGGTTAGAGAACATGGAAAAAAAAATCTTACCAAAGAAGATATTCAGATGGTTAACAGACATATGGAAAAGTACTCAAACTGAGTATTTTAATAAGAATGCAAGTTAAGATAATAATGAAGAAACTAAAAATATCATATGTTGTAAAGGACAGAAGGAAGTGCTGGCAAGGATGTAGGGAAAAGGGAACTTATTTTTACAGTGTTGTTGGGAATGTTTATTGGTTCAATTCTTGTGTGTAGCAGTCTGGAGATTTCTTAGAACAACGGAAATGGGTCTACTGTATGAAACAGTAATTCCTCTCCTAGAAACTTAACCAAATAACACAAGAACGCATCTCTGAAGATATTTATGTACACTTATATTCATAATAGTACTATTTGTAATAACCCACACTTCAAAACAACCCAATGTCTGACAACAGATTAGTGGTTACAAAACAGTAGTGAGTCCTGGAACCCACCTTCCCAGAACTCTACCCCACTAGTGGAAGACAAAAACAGGCTGGCAGTACAGATCTACCTGCCATCCCCTATGTCCAGCAGAGAAACAGTTACAGAGGGCAGACTCCCACCTTCTGTACCCCATAAAGATATTTGGTCCATAATCCCAGGGAGTTAGATACTAAGGAGGCTTTTAATGGAGGGGATATGATATGGAACTCTGGTAGTGGGAACTGTACCTCTGGCATCCCACAATCTTGTCAAGCATTATTAAATCACTAATAAAAAATAAAAAAAATTTAAAAACCCTGAAATAAACTATGATTCTTTCAAGGAGACTAGAATAAAACAGTGACCAAATTAAAAATAAAAATAATACTCATCTGTAAGAAGTAGTGACTTTTTCTCCTGCCACATCCTGGATGAAACTTGAAGGCAGAATGTTCAGTGTGATAATTCAGAAGAAAAAACAATATTAGATGTCCTCACTCATATGTGAAACTAATGAAACAAAAAACAGAAAGAAAAACTGGGTGAAATGAAGAGTAGTTGCCCTAGTGGGAAGGAAGGAAGGAATTCCATTCCTGCTGGAGATTCAGTGCAAGATAGTGGAGGAAGATATGCTGGTTTAAAAAAAATATTTTATGGGAGTCGGGCAGTTGCAGCAGGTTAGGCGCATGTAGCGCAAAGCGCAAGGACGGGCATAAGGATCCTGGTTTGAGCCCCTGGCTCCCCAACTGCAGGAGAGTCGCTTCACAGCCGGTGAAGCAAGTCTGCAGGTGTCTTTCTCTCTCCCTCTCTGTCTTCCCCTCCTCTCTCCATTTCTCTCTGTCCTATCCAACAATGACAAGAATAATAACTACAGCAATAAAACAACTAGGGTAACAAAAGGGAATAAATAAATAAATATTTAAAAATATATAGCTTACTTACTTTAATAAGAGACACAGAGGGAAAAATACAGAGAGAGAGAAATACCAGAGCACTGCTCAGCTCTGGTTTATGGAGTTGTGGGGATTTGCACATGGAACTTCAGAGACTCAGGCACAAAAGTCTTTTGAATAAACTTATGCTATTATAATAAGCATAAGAAAGGGTTTTTTGTTTTTGTTTTCTTTTTTTGTTTTTGTATTTCCATTTATGTTGCCTGCTTATTTTGTTACTATTTCCATGAAAATATTACAACTGTTGTTTGCTAAAAGACCCTCTCACCCTTTTGAGAATTTTTTTTTTATGGTCACTGGATTTCTTTATGTGCTCTGAAATTTGTTGCTTCTATTTCCAGGTTTTTACATAGCATTTTTAAACAAATAAACAGATTATAGTTTAAGACTGATGGTAACTTTTGTAGCATTTTTAATTTTTTATTTCTAAGAATTCATGCAGTGACATTTCTCTGTGTGGAAAACAGTTTTGAATGCATTAAGATTTTTTTTAAGGAACTAAGGAAAAAACAAAACAAATTCATGAACAAACACTTTGATGCGGCAACATCTATTTCAGTGTCAACATACATCCCTCAAAAGAAAATATCAGTTTCCAGCTATAAGGCAAAACTTTATTTTTTAAATTATTTTTAAATATATATTTATTTACTTTCCCTTTTGTTGCCCTTTTTATTGTTATTGTTGTTGTTGATGTTGTCTTTGTTAGAGAGGACAGAGAGAAATGGAGAGAGGAGGGGAGACAGAGGGTGCGAGAAAGATAGACTCCTGCAGACCTGCTTCACTGCCTGTGAAGCGACTCCCTTGCAGGTGGGGAGCCAGGGCTCAAACTGGAATCCTTATGCCAGTCCTTGCATTTTGCAACACGTGCGCTTAGCCAGCTGAGCTACCGCCCAACTCCATTTCTATTCATTTTATATTTGTCAGGTTTTATAAAATAAAGTTATATTTAACTTCACCAGCATTTGAAAATCTCATTAGTACAGTATTGGTTTGTTGATTAGAAAACCTAAAGAAACTATTGCCTTTTACCTGTGCATACTATTTATAATCTTGATTCTTTTGTTGCTTGTTTGTTTGACAAGACAGGCTTTTGGTCCCCAGCATTACATATGCTGGAGCCACATTCTTGTTTCTAATTAGGTAAATGAGTAAATAAAGCCAATAAAAAAGGAAAAGTTTTGCTTTTTAATACTAGATGTTTCCTAGCACTTTACATAATTACACATGGCAGTAAGTTTTAATTCTTCATCATTTACTTATCAATTATATTATCAGACCCTAGAAATTTTACAGATCATAGGAATGTAATCCTCTTCTTCTACATCACAAACATCACTTTAGAAATTTCCACTTTGAGGGCTGGGGAAATAGCATAATGGTAATGCAAAAGACTTTCATGCCTAAAGCACTGAAATCCCATATGCAATCCCTAGCAGCACAATAAACCAGAGTTGAGCAGTGCTCTGGCCTCTTGCTGTGTATCTTTCTTATTAAAAAGTAAGTAGGGCCCAGGGTAGGGGGTAGATAGCATAATGGTTATGCAAAAAGACTTTCATGCCTGAGGTTCCCAGGTTCAATCTCCAGCACCACCATAAGGCTGAGTTAAAAATAATAATTTTTTTCTGCTGAAAAAATAAATATTTAAAAAATTTCACTATTGAATTTTGTATATATTAAATATTATAAACTATATAAACCAAAGTAAAAGACTCTGGGGAAGGAGGGCAGTGAGGGGGCTAGGGTGTGCTTTGGGGTCCTGGTACATGATAGTGGGAAGTTGTGGGTGAGAGTGTTTTACAAGCATCTGTTACAGAGAGATGAGAAATTGTACTCATGTGCCTATGTGTCAACAAGTGTACTGTAAACTATCAATCACTTAATAATATGATTACACACACACATACACGTATACACACACCAGTATCATAAAATGTGAGTTAAAAAAATGAAGAAAGACAATCTTTATATTTTCTAACCTAGCCACATCACACTTTACCATATCTGAAATACACAAACAAGAAATACTTCCTACAGGGGAGCTGCTGAGTTGTAATGCACAAATATTTCTTCTTTATAAAAGAAATTCCTTCTGTTTTTCTACTTCTCTCTTCTATTTCTAGTGAGCTTGCTTATTTCAGTGTGTCACTCAGTAGGTATAAGAAGTTGTTAGAGGAGTCAATTTAGAGGGGGAAGCTATACCATCAGTCTACCATTTTCTTTGTATAATTCAGCTCTTACCATTTTTTCTTAGATTCCCCTGCTCCTTGTCAATAATTGAAAATAGACTCAAATAGAAAAAAAAAAAAACATGATCTTGCTGTGCACCACCATATGTGGATGAAAGACCTCTAATAAAACTGCAAGTAAGGCTGCTCAGTCACTATATATCATCATGATTACTAGTGGCAGGAAGCACATGAACTTCCAATATATCTATGTTTTTACATTAGGATCACCTCTAACTCCTAGTGACATCTAGAATCCTGGCATTCAATAGAACTGTTACTAAAAAAATAATAATAAAAATAAAAAAGAACTGTTAATGGAAAATATTGTTTTTTTAAATGTGCAATGTAATTATTTGCATTTATGTTGTTTAAATTTGTAAAATTTAATGTGACTAGCTGAGTTAAACATCATTTCTTTCATTTTTTTTTTCTACCAGGATTATCACTGGTAGAAAAAAATCCACCACTCCTAGAGGCCACTTTTGCCTTTTATTTTCCTTTCATTGATTTATTTTTCTTTCTAATTTCTATTAGATAGGACAGGAAAAAATTGAGTGAGGAGGGGAAACAAGGGAGGGAGAGAGAAAGATAAACATTTGTAGACTTGTTTCACCAGTCCTGAAGTGGGCAGACACCCCTATAGGTAGGGAGCAGGGGCTCGAATCCATGTCCTTGAGCTTGGTAATATGTATGTTAAACCAGATACACCACTACCAGTCTCCCAAAACATCACTTCTAAAAGAAAGCTTTCTTTGGTCTGGCAGGTGACACAGTGGATTAAGCATTGGACTCTCAAGCATGAGGTCCTGAGTTGAATTCCCATAGCACATGTACCAGAGTGATGCTCTGGATTCTTTCTCTGTCTCTCTGTCTCTCTCTCTCTCTCACTCACACATACACACAAAAATAAATAAAGTCTTTTTAAAAAAGAAAGTTTATCATCAAGGTGTTATAGGGGCAATGCTTGTTTGCCCAACATTTTAAAAAGTTTGTCATTCATTACCTCAACAAAGAATTGAGGTGAGAGCATGCTTTTCAGGAATTTCAAATTTATTCTGGAAAATTGAGAACATTCATATATTAGAACATGAGAGAGAGAGAGAGAGAAAGCGAGAGAAAGACAGAGGGAGAAAGAGAAAAAAGTCAAGTTAGAACATGAGAGGGAGAGAGAGAGAGAGAGAGAGAGAGAGAGAGAAAGACAAAGGGAGAGAGAGACGCTGTTAGAAAACAAGGGGGGGGGAGAGAAAGGGAGAGAAAAGCCAAGTTACTACTTACATGATAATCTGAACAGAAAGAGCAGAAGCCATGTCCACAGGTCTACCTTTTAACATCCAAGCCCCACATCCACATTTTCAAGTCATACCTGTTACCACTCCCATTTTCTGGATGGTACCCTCCAGGTGCTTCCTGTCCCTCAAGGATGATACAGATATATTTGATAATTATTGGAATAATTGACTGCATCAGCCATAATTTTATTAAATTAAAGCTATCTATATAGCTGACTGGCTAAACTTAATACTTCTGTATCACCACTATTTTCTTAAAATTAATGCTGTGAGTCAAGCTAGATAGATTCAATGACTTTTAGTTCTTTGGCATAAAATGTGGTGATTTACTAAGTAATCAGAAGGTGGAACCCTATATCTAGGTGCCCAAAAAGCATTTTTAACCACTTTTCCTGACAGAATGCCAGCGAATTTAATATATTTTTTAAATGTTTATTGTTACTGTGGTTATTGCTGGGGCTTGATTACTTAGTGAATCATAAAGGAGCAAAGATGGAAATGCTACTTTTCATTATAATGTAAAAATATCAGAAATTGTGTGCCTTTGGATGAACCTAGTACATAATTTAAGCCCTGAAAAGCTTTATGAACAGCCCAGGAGGTGGTGAAGTGGGTAAGAGATTGGACTGTCAAGCATAAGGTCCTTGTTTGATCCCTGGCATCACTTGTGCCAGAATGATGCTCTGGTTCACCCCCACCCCCACAAATAAATAAATCTTAGTAAAAAAATGTTGCGATTTATCTGATATTTTTTTATTATTTGGGTCTTATCTTACAACTTTAATTTCTCAGAGTTAGTTTTTTCAGTTATTTTGTCCAGTTACCAAGAAAAATTGTAGCAGACATGTTAAACAAACAAAAAAAGTCTTTATTCAAGATTAATACAGTTGAAGACAGATTAAACTCAACAATATTGAGACATAAAACAGTATTTTAAGCCAAGGACTGAACTACAAGAAAGATACTAATGGGCACTAATGGGTAAGTTTGTCAATGTTATTAGGTCATTTACTAATTGGTGCTTGCTTTCCAACATTAGGTTCTAATGTCCTACAGATATGAGGAATAGGGATTCTCTTTTTCTTTTTTCTTTTATTCCAGCTTTGAAATATGATTGGAAAACAAAAGCTGTGTTGACTTAAAGTGATGACCCTATTTCAAAGTGATTGCTCCTACATTCTTACGAAGGAAATCCCTGGGTCCTAAAACTGTTAAGACTATTGGAAAAGAGATACATTTCCAAATGACAGAGAGGGTATTTAGAACTTTAAGCTCTCTAAAGTAAATGTCCTTTTAAAATACCGAAGGCAAGGAACTTAAGGTCTAAATTAAGGAGAAACCTGTGTGTAAAGTTAGGCAACCTCTGCTATGGTGCACCAGGTTGAGCACACATATTACCATGGGGAAGAATCTGGGTTCAAGTCCCCAGCCCTCTGTTGTGAGAGGGGTATGGTTCATAAGTGATGATGCAGTTCTATATGGATCTTTCTTTCTCTCTCCCTAGCTCCTCCTATCTTCTCAATGTTCTCTGTCCAACTATATATATATATATATATATGACTATAGTCAGGAGTCAGGCGGTATAGCATAGCGGGTTAAGCGCATGTGGCACAAAATGCAAGGACCCGTGTAAGGATCCCGGTTCAAGCCCCTGGCTCCCCACCTGCAGGGGATTCACTTCACAAGTTGTGAAGCAGGTCTACAGGTTTCTATCTTTCTCTCTCCCTCTCTGTCTTCCCCTCCTCTCCCCATTTCTCTCTGTCCTATGCAACAACAATGACAGCAATAACAACAACAGTAATAACTACAACAATAAAAGCAACAAGAGCAACAAAAGGGAATAAATAAATATTAAATTTTTTTTTTAAAAGACTATAGTCTCTAAGTTCTTAGTGCGTCAGCTTATCATGTAACAAACAAATCAATCTTAAATCACAGAAATTTAGAGCTGGATCTTAGTGTACAATAGGTTTTTTGTTTCTTTGTTTTGAGGGGGAGTATACAGTAATAGAAAAAAAGTTCTAGTACAATGAACTAGCACTGCTATTGACCGAGGTATAATAATACAACTTCTGAATTCCAATATAAAAAGATTTTCAACTGTGAACCTATCAGGAGACAGATTTAAGAGTCTTAAGGCTTCTGTCATTCTTAAGGCCTAATAAAAAACATTATTCTATAAAATTGTCATTAGACTTAAAGCAAGAAGAGGGTTTCTAAACTTTCATGCATGTACTGAGCTATGATCTCCAATTTCTAGCTCAGCAAATTGTGAGTTATTGCAAGGTTATGGCAAGTATTGTCTATTGTAGTTGACTGAATTTTTTTTTTTTTTTGATGCCAAGAGACAGAGAGTGTGAGAGTCATCTGCAGCTCTGTGCATGTGGTGACTGGGCATTTTGGGGTTTTGTTTGTTTATTTGGGCTTTTACTTTTATTTTTTTGAGAATGAATATGAGATGTGTAAGTGCAACTTAGTTTATATTTCATCAGAGTCAATCACTGAAACTTGGTGCCTGCAAGATAACTTCCTATCATGTCCTTTATTATTTTTTTTTTTTAGACAGAAGGTGAGCAATACAGACAAGTAGAGAGTAAGAGCAAGGGGGGAGGATACAGAAGGAAGGAGAGATACTTGCTGCACTGCTTCACCACGTGTGGAGCTTCCCCTAAAAGTGAGGACAGGGGCTTGAACCACGGCTTTTGTTATGTGCACACTCTATGAGTGCGCCACCAATTGGCTCCATAACTTAATTATGTTTTAAAGAAATATCTAAAAAGGATAGTCTTAATACCAAATGAATGGTTAAAATAAAATATTATGCATATTATTTTTCCATTTTATAAAGATTTACATATGGTTAGATGCTTAGATTTTAATTAAGATTTTGTCAGTATTCATTTCAGTGAAAACACTTCATGACAGATTTTTTTTGAATTGGAACTGAAATAGAAGAGTCATCTAATTTGCAAAATTACACTTTCATATATGTAATTCAGTATAATACTGCTCAGACCCTTATTGAGTATTTTCTAGTATAAGATACACTTCGACCTTATATATTTAGTCAGTATGATGATTCTGTATATTACAGAAGTAACTTTCCCCCATTGATGAAAAATAAGCACCAACAAGTTAAAAGATTTTTCCAAATCTGGAAGTCTTCTGTCACATAATTTTCCTCTTCTTTCCACTTTTCTGATTCCAGATTTGTATAATTTGTATAATTTTCAAGATTCTCATTGTGACTTTGCACCCTGTATGGCATCCACTGATAAATAATTGGCTTGAGTTATTTTGTCAAATACTAATTCAGGGAACCTGAGACAGAAATTAAGGACACAGAAATGCACATAATTTTAATTAAATTTATCTGTTCTAATAACAACGCTTCACTTGGTTTGGTCATACTTAAAACAAAAAGCTGGCTGATATTTCTGAGTGAAAATGGGAAAAAAGGTATAATAACATAATCACTGTCTCAAACTACATTTACTTCAGAGCCCAGAGTGCTAACCATTACACAATGGAACCACATGCAAACTACATTTACTCCTTATTATTGAAAGTCTATTATAAAACAGTGTCTTAGAACCTTTAGTCCAAAATCAAATGTTTGCATTAAACCTCTATTATAATCAAGGATGCACTTTGCTCAAGTCCAAATTAAAAAAAAAAAAAAGGAAATAATGAAATAATGGAGAGTGCACCTCAGCACTTTAAGTTTTCTCCTGCTAGACTTCAATTTGATGTTCATGCTATTTAAAAGTACTGTTGATCTGACCTCACATTCTGTGGTCATCAGTAGGAACATTCCAAGCTGCCCAAGACCAGGACCAATCTTCCTTAGGTGTAGCATAGAGTATATTGTCCAGCCTCCCTTCAGAGGATGGGACATTCTCTACCATTGTTGATTCAAGTTGAGAGCAAGGTCTTATGGGAGTCCACAAAGGAGTTTGTTTTGTTGTTCCTGATATAAGTGACCAGTAACAATGGAGAGAAGGATTTATTCGTGGTCTGGGCCGATCATGTCTGTTTGAGAACCTCAGGACTCCCCGAATAGGGCCCCAGCTGGTGGAATGGCCTGATAGTGACTAAAGAGTCATTGTTAAAGTATGCCAGTCTCTTGCCCTTATTCAGCTTTTCCAGTCCTTGCTTTGATAAGGATAGCTTGGGAATGAGTGAGGGAAGTATAATGGGAAATAAGTGAGGAGCATATCTAAGCTAAGTAGACACTATTTCATTATGAACTTCATACTGACTCATTGTAGACTATTGTGTACTTTTGCTTTCAGGTATTTATTTTGCCCTGATTTATGGATACATGTGAACATATGCTCTTTCTCATGGGACCTGGCCTATATCTAGGTTTTGAGACTTTGCTGGGAAGTGAACCACCTAGAATGGAATTAGAGAATCCTATGAAAGGAAAGGTCTCACCCAAGTAATGAAGCTGAAGGGTTGATATTTCATGCCTGAAGTCTCTGGACACAGTCTGAAGTGAAGCATACTGAGGTGATACTCATTGTGTTGATTAGGTTGGGATCAGCAGATGTGATATCATTTGGTATGAATTGAGAGAAGCATGCAGGAAAGTGAACCTTACTCTAGAGGTTCCAGGACTGGGGAAATATAGGCTCTATAGAGGAAGGAGGAGGTTCCTGCTGTCTTAGGGTTTAAGATGACATTCCTACTGATGACCACAGAATGTGAGCTCAGATCTAAAGGAATGCAGAGGTCACATAGGCTCCTAAGCTGAATATGGGCCCCAGGTCACATCAAATTGATGGGGTACAGAAAGTGGGAGTTCTGGGTTCTGTAATGGCTTCTCCACTGGACATGGGCAATGGCAGGTTGATCCATATCCCTAGCCTGTTTGTATATTTCCCTAGTGGGGCAGGGCTCTAGAGAGGTGAGATTCAAGGACACATTGGTGACATCATCTGCCCAGAGTCTCAGGATGGAATCATGATAGGATCTGAAATGGCTGAAAGGCACTAAGATATAAAGTAGGATAACCCTAAAGGGCAATAAGCATATTTGGGTCAAGCATATTAAGGTAAATCATACCACTGGGATTTATAGAAAAAAACAAATACCCAACTAACTTGGTAATGATAATAATAAACCATTGGTACTTTAAACTCTGTGTAAGACTACAAGGAACTCTTCCCATTGCCTTTAAGATTTTTATTTTTCCTAGTCCTAGAACCTCTAGTACAATGCCTATGTTTCTTTTTTTTTTTTAATTTTTTATTTAAGAAAGGATTAATGAACAAAAACATAAGGTAGGAGGGGTACAACTCCACAGAATTCCCACCACCCAATCTCCATAACCCACCCCCTCTCATGATAGCTTTCCCATTCTCTAGCCCTCTGGGAGCATGGACCCAGGGTCGTTGAGGGTTGCAGAAGGTAGAAGGTCTGGCTTCTGTAATTGCTTCCCCGCTGAACATGGGCGTTGACTGGTCGGTCCATACTCCCAGTCTGCCTCTCTCTTTCCCTAGTAAGGTGTGTCTCTTTGGAAGCTGAGCTCCAGGACACATTGGTGGGGTCTTCAATCGAGGGAAGCGTGGCCAGCATCCTGGTGGCATCTGGAACCTGGTGATTGAAAAGAGAGTTAACATACGAAGCCAAACAATTTGTTGAGCAATCATGGATCCCAAGCTTGGAATAGTGGAGAGGAAGTGTTAGGGAGGTACTCACTGCAAACTCTAGTGTACTTCTGCTTTCAGGTATATATTTTGCAGTAGTTTATGGATACGTGTGCACATAAGCTCTCTCTCACAGAAACTGGTGTATATCTAGGTTATGGGACTTTGTTAGAAAGTGAACTACCTGAGATGAAATTAGAGTGTACTATAAAAGGAAAGGTCTCACCCGAGTAATGAAGTTGAAGGGTTGTCATTCCACACGTGAAGTCTCTGGACACAGTCTGAGGTGAAGCATGTTGAGGTGGCAATCGTTGCGTTGGTTAGGTTGTGATCGGCGGATGTAATATTATTTGGTTTGGATAGGGAGATGCATATGGGAAAGTGGGCCCTATCCAAGGGTTCCAGGACTGGGGGAAGTAGGGGCTCCATAGTGGAGATGTGAGGTTCCTGCTGTCTTAGGGTTCAAAAAGACAATCGATACTTAATGTTATCATCACATTTGGTAATTGGGTTAACTTTAAAAAGTCCTTTTGTTATGGTTTGCTGTACAGTATCCAGTATCTTGTATATAGCTGTGCTATTGAATGCTTCTAATCTACTTGGTCTAGGCTTTTGAGAGAGTCCGCATATCAAATACACAGCCTATATATTAAAAAGATTCAGTTTGTGTTTTGAGAAACTTTGAGACATACAATTGATTTTCCCCCTCTCATATTAATTAACTACTGATTTATATGTCTACATTTTGCTAGGAGTGTACATAAAAACCATTCCCACCACCAAAGGACTGTGACCCATCCCTCCCGCCCACTCCCACCCCCCACTGGCCCAGGAAGCTGCATGTCTACCCCTCACCACTGGGTTTTTACTTTGGTGCCCTACTTACAATTTGATCAGGTCCTGCTTGTAGTTTCCCTTTAAGATCTTCTTAGTCAGCTTCTGTTGATGAGTGGGATCATCCCATACTCATCTTTATCTTTCTGACTTAGTTCACTTAACATAATTCCTTCTAGCTCTGTCCAAGATGGGTCAGAGAAGGTGGGATCATTGATTTTGATAGCTGCATAGTATTCCATTGTGTATATATACCACAGCTTTCTCAGTCACTCATCTGTTGTTGGGCACCTGGGTTGCTTCCAGGTTTTAGCTATTATGAATTGTGCTGCTATGAACATAGGAGTACACACCTCTTTTTGGTTGGGTGCTATGGAGTTCTTGGGGTATAATCCCGGGAGAGGAATTACTGGATCATATGGGAGGTCCATGTCTAGCCTTCTGAGAGTTTTCCAGACTGCTCTCCACAGAGGCTGGACCAATTTACATTCACACCAGCAATGTAAAAGGGTTCCTCTGTCCCCACATCCTCTCCAGCATTTGTTGCTGCTGTCCTTTTTGATGTATGCCATTCTTATAGGAGTGAGGTGGTATCTTAGTGTTGTCTTAATTTGCATTTCTCTGACAATCAGTGACCTAGAGCAGTTTTTCATATGTTTGTTAGCCTTTTGGATCTCCTCTGAGGTGAATGTTTTGTTCATATCCTCTGCCCATTTTTGGATGGGGTCATTTGCTTTTTTGGTGCTAAGTTTGCTGAGCTCTTTATATATTTTGGTGAATAGTTTCTTGTCTGATGTATGGCATGTGAAGATCTTCTCCCATTCTGTGAGGGGTCTCTCTGTTTGTTTAATAGTTTCTTTGGATGTGCAGAAGCTTTTCAATTTGATGTAGTCCCGTTGGTTTGTTTCTGCTTTAGTCTTCCTTGCAATTGGGTTTGATTCATCAAAGATGTCCATGAGGTGTATGTGGGAAAGTGTTTTACCAATGTTTTCCTCTAAGTATTTGATTGTTTCTGGTCTGACATCTAGGTCTTTGATCCATTTGGAGTTGATTTTTGTTTCTGGTGAGATAAAGTGGTTCAATTTCATTCTTCTGCATGTTTCAACCCAGTTTTCCCAGCACCATTTATTGAAGAGAGCCTCCTTTTTCCATTTAATCCTTTGGGCCCCCTTATCAAAGATTAGATGCCCATAGTTGTTGAGATTTACTTCTGGGCTTTCAATTCTGTTCCACTGGTCTGTGTGCCTATTTTTGTTCCAGTACCATGCTGTTTTGATGATGATGGCTTAATAATATAGTTTAAGGTCTGGGAGTGTGATGCCTCCATTTCTCTTTCTTTTCCTCAAGATGGTTTTGGCAATTCTAGGTATTTTCAGGTTCCAGATAAATGATTGTAGTGTTTGTTCTATTCTCTTAAAGAAGCTTGGTGAAACTTTGGTGGGTATTGCATTAAATTTGTATATGGCTCTGGGGAGAATATTCTTTTTAATGATATTTATTCTTCCAATCCATGAGCATGGGATATCTTTCCATTTCTTGGTATCAGTTTCTATTTCCTTGAGTAGAGACTCATAGTTTTCAGCATACAAGTCTTTCACTTCTTTGGTCAACTTTATTCTTAGGTATTTGATTGATTTTGCTGAAACAGTAAATGGGAGTGATTTCTGAATGTCTTCTTCTTCAGATTTAGTGTTTGCATAAAGAAATGCCACTGATTTTTGTACATTGATTTTGTACCCTGATACCTTGCTATATTGCCTAACAACTTCCAGTAATCTTCTACTGGATTATTTAGGTCTTTCTATGTATAGTATTACATCATCTGCAAATAGTGAGAGCTTGACTTCTTCCCTTCCAATCTGTATGCCTTTGATTTCTTTCTCTTTCCTGATTGCTATGGCAAGAACTTCCAATGCTATGTTGAAGAGTAACGGTGACAGTGGACAGCCCTGTCTAGTCCCCGATCTGAGGGGGAATGCTTTCAGCTTCTGTCCTTTGAGTATGATGTTGGCTGTAGGTTTGCTATATATAGACTCCACTATCTTGAGGAATTTCCCATCTATTCCCATTTTTTGTAGAGTTTTGAGCATGAACGGGTGTTGGATTTTGTCAAAGGCTTTCTCTGCATCTATTGAGATAATCATGTGGTTTTTGGCTTTGCTTTTATTGATGTGGTGAATGACATTGATTGACTTATGGATGTTGAACCAGCCTTGCATTCCTGGGATGAATCCCACTTGGTCATGATGAACAATCTTTTTGATGTGTTGCTGTATCCGGTTGGCCAAGATCTTGTTTAATATTTTGGCATCTATGTTCATCAAAGATATTGGTCTGTAGTTTTCCTTTTTTGTTCTGTCCCTATCAGCTTTAAGTATCAGGGTGATGTTGGCTTCATAGAAGGTGGAAGGGAGTATTCCTGTTTCTTCAATCTTATGGAATAGCTTAAGAAGTATGGGTATTAACTGTTTCCTGAAAGTTTTGTAGAATTCATTTGTGAAGCCATCTGGTCCAGGACTTTTGTTGTTGGGGAGATTCTTAATAACGGTTTCAATTTCTTTGTCTGTGATTGGTGCATTTAGATTTTGTAGTTCTTCTTGGTTCAGTTTTGGAAGTGCATAGGTTTCTAGGAATTGTTCCATTTCTTCCAGATTCTCTAGCTTGGTGGCATATAGTTCTTTATAGAAGTTTCGCAGGATTCTCTGGATTTCTGTGTTGTCAGTTGTGATATCTCCTGCATCGTTTACAATTCTATTAATTTGAGTCTTCTCTCTTTTTTGTTTGGTGAGTCTGGCTAGGGCTTTGTCAATTTTGTTTAATCTTTCAAAGAACCAACATTTGGCTTCATTTATTTTTTTGTATGGTTATTTTATTTTCGATGTTGTTTATTTCTGCTCGAGCTTTATTGATTTCTGTCCTTCTGGTTGCTTTAGGGTTCCTTTGTTCCTCTTCCTCTAAGTCCTTGAGGTGTGCAGTAAGGTCGTTCATTTGAGCTTCTTCTTGGTGTTTAATAGGTGATTGTATGGCTATAAGTTTCCCTCTCAGTACTGCTTTAGCTATGTCCCAAATATTTTGATAGGTTGTGTTTTCATTTTCATTAGTTTCCAGGAACATTTGAATTTCCTGTTTGAGTGAATCTCTGACCCAGTGGTTCTTAAGGAGCATGTTGTTTAGTTCCCAAATTCTGTGACTTTTAATAATTTTCCGTTTTTTATTAAATGTTAGTTTTACTCCACTGTGGTCTGAGAAGATACTTGGGATTTTTTCAATGCTCTTGAGCCTATGTTTCTTGATGTTTACTCTGTCTGATAACTTATCATCATACTACATTTTTTAGAAGGAAATCCCTGGATCCTAAACCTGTTTTTTAAAATTAGATAGAACAGAGAGAAATTGAGATAGGAGGCAGAGAGGGAGAGAGAAAGACAGTTACCTGCCAACCTGCTTTATCACTTATAAAACATTCTCCCTGCAGGTGGGGAGCCTGTGAACTCAAACCTGGATCCTTGCATGGGTCCTTATGATTAATACTTGTGTGCTTAACCAGTTGTTCCATCATTTGGCCCCCTGATTAACTAACATTTGTTAGAAATATTTGTTCAGTAATTCCCTTCCTTTTCTTGTTTTATGGTTCTTTTTTTTTTATTTTAATTGTGTTCTTGGTTATAGTCTACTACTGTTCACCTTGCTTAAACCCTGTATTCTTTTACTTCCTCTTTTCTTTGGAAAATATTTCAGTAATTCCTGTCAGGTGTACTTGGTTGGAAAATTACATTAGCTTTTGAATATTTGAAGAGACCTTTATTTGTCTATCATATTTGAAGGATAACTTTTCAGGATACAATACCCATGTCTAGAATTCCCTTGCTTTTAGTACTTTGAGTATATCATTCCACTCTCTCCTTGCCTTAAGTGTTTGTGAAGGGCAGTCTGGTAAAATCACTCTACCTTTGTATGTAACTTTTTTTTTGCAAACAATTTTTTTAATTTAATTTTTATTTATTTATTCCCTTTTGTTGCCCTTGTTGTTTTATTGTTGTAGTTATTATTGATGTCGTTGTTGTTGGATAGGACAGAGAGAAATGGAGAGAGGAGGGGAAGACAGAGAGGGGGAGAGAAAGACAGACACCTGCAGACCTGCTTCACCACCTGTGAAGGAATCTGCCTGCAGGTGGGGAGCCGGGGGCTCGAACTGGGATCCTGACGCTGTGTATGTAACTTTTTTCCTTTCCCTAGAACCTGTAATTTTTTTTTTCTTGTCATTGGGTTTGATAGTTTTATAATAATGTGCCCTGGTGTTGTTCTTTTGCATTCATGTACTTGGGCATATGCTCTGACTCTTGAATGAATATGTTCTGAGGATTGCCTAGGTGAGGAAAATTCTCAGCTAAAATTTCCCTGAATATGGTCTCTGTTTCTTTTACCCTTTTTTGTCTGTTTTCTTTTGTTTTTCTCTGTTTCTTTTGTCTTCTTCAGAAATTTCTATCATTCTTACATTCAACCTTTTGATAGGGTCTGCAATTTTACAGTTTCTTTATTCCTATCCTTCATCTTTAAATTGAAAGAGTGGGCTAACTTTATCTCCTAGCTTAGATATTCTTTCTTTTTTTCTTTTCTTTTCTTTTTTTAGATATTCTTTTTTTTTTCTGCATGAATGAGTCTACTTCCTAAGCCTTCTACTTGAGATTGAACTGCACTCAAAGCTTCTT
Source organism: Erinaceus europaeus (assembly GCF_950295315.1). NCBI lineage: Eukaryota > Metazoa > Chordata > Mammalia > Eulipotyphla > Erinaceidae > Erinaceus > Erinaceus europaeus. The sequence goes on along the minus strand of NC_080171.1, from coordinate 46,378,950 downwards.
TCACTCCCTGAAATTTTGTTTGATGTTTTTCTTTCATGCTTCCTAACTCTTTAGTGAACTCTGATTGAAGTTCTTTCATGTTTTCTACTTTCTTAGAGAACTCTTATATCGTGTTTTCTAGTTTCTTAGAGAACTCTGAAGCTCTTCTTTTGTGTTCCCTAACTCATTTGTGAAATATTCTTTAAACCCTTGTATATGCTCCTCAATACTATGATTAGATTCTTTTTTTTTGCCTCCAGGGTTATTTCTGGGGTTCAGTGCCTGCACCATGAATCCACTGCTCTCAGAGGCCATTTCCCCCCCTTTTATTGCCATTGTTGTTGTAGCCTTGTTGTGATTATTATTGTTATTGTTGATGTCGTTCATGGTTGGATAGGACAGAGAGAAATGGAGAAAGGAGGGGAAGAAAGAGGGGGGGAGAAAGATACCTGCAGACTTGCTTCACTGCCTATGAAGCAACTCCCCTGCAGGTGGAGAGCCAGGGGCTCAAACAGGGATCTGATTTTCACTGCATGCACTTAACCCACTGCACTACCGCCTCACCCCCTATGATCAAAACACTACAAAATTGGGAATAGATGGAAAATTCCTGAAGATAGTGGAGTCTATATATAACAAACTTACAGCCAACACCATACTCAATGGTGAAAAACTGGAAGCATTTGCACTCAGATCAGGTACTAGACAGGGCTGCCCACTATCACCATTACTATTCAACATAGTGTTGGAAGTTCTTGCCATAGCAATCAGGCAGGAGCAAGGAATTAAAGGCATACAGATTGGAAGAGAAGAAGTCAAACTCTCCTTATTTGCAGATGACATGATTGTATACATATAAAAACCTAAGGAATCCAGCAAGAAGCTTTTGGAAATCATCAGGCAATACAGTAAGGTGTCAGGCTACATTCAAAAGTCAATGGCATTCCTCTATGCAAACACTAAGTTAGAAGAACTTGAAATCCAGAAATCAATTCCTTTTACTATAGCAACAAAAACAATAAAATATCTAGGAATAAACCTAACCAAAGAAGTGAAAGACTTGTATACTGAAAATTATGAGTCACTATTCAAGGAAATTGAAAAAGACACAAAGAAGTAGAAAGATATTCCATGGTCATGGGTTGGTAGAATTAATATCATCAAAATGAATATACTACTCAGAGCCATCTACAGATTTAATGCTATCCCCATCAAGATCCCAAGCACATTTTTTAGGAAAATAGAACAAATATTACAAATGTTTATCTGGAATCAGAAAAGACCTAGACTTGCCCAAACAATCTTGATAATAAAAAAGAACAGAACTGGAGGCATCACACTCCCAGATCTCAAATTGTATTAGAGGGCCATTGTCATCAGAACTGCTTGGTACTGGAGCATGAATAGACACACTGACCAGTGGAATAGAACTAAGAACCCAGAAGTGAGCCCTCACACCTATAGAAATCTAATCTTTGATAAAGGGGCTCAGACTATTAAATGGGGAAAGCAGAGTCTCTTCAACAAAATGGTGTTGGAAACAATGGGTTGAAACATGCAGAAGAATGAAACTGAGCCACTGTATTTCACCAAATACAAAAAGTAAATTCCAAGTGGATCAAGGACTTGGATGTTAGACCACAAACTATCAGATACCTAGAAGAAAATATTGGCAGAACTTTTTTCCACATAAATTTTAAAGACATCTTCAATGAAACGAATTCAATTACAAAGAAGACTAAGGCAAGTATAAATCTATGGGACTACATCAAATTAAAAAGCTTCTTTACAGCAAATGAAACCACTACCCAAACTAAGAGACCCCTCACAGAATGGGAGAAGATCTTTACACTCCAAACATCAAACAAGAATTCCAACATATATAAAGAGCTTGCCAAACTCAACAACAAGACAACAAACAACCCCATCCAAAAATGGGGGGAGGACATGGACAGAATATTCACCACAGAATAGATCCAAAGGCTGAGAAACACATGAAAAAAATGCTCCAAGTCTCTGATTATCAGAGAAATGCAAATCAAGACAACAATGAGATACCACTTCTCTCCTGTGAGAATTTCATACATCAGAAAAGGTAAAAGCAGCAAATGCTGGAGAGCATGTGTGGTCAAAGGAACCCTTCTACACTGCTGGTGGGAATGTCAATTGGTCTAACCTCCTTGGAGAACTCTCAGAAGGCTAGAAATGGACCTACCCTATGATCCTGCAATTCCTCTCCTGGGGATATAGCCTAAGGAACCCAACATATCCATCCAAAAATATCTGTGTACACATATGTTCTTGGCAGCACAATTTGTAATAGCCAAAACCTGGAAGCAACCCAGGTGTCCAACTACAGATAAGTGGCTGAGCAAGTTGTGGTCTATATACACAATGGAATACTACTCATCTATAAAAAATGGTGACTTTACCATTTTCAGCTGATCTTGGATGGACCTTGAAAAAATCATGTTGAGTGAAATAAGTCAGAAACAGAAGGATGAATAGGGGATGATCTCACTCTCAGGCAGAAGTTGAAAAACAAGATCAGAAAAGAAAACAGAAGTAGAACCTGAAATGGAATTGGCATATCTCACCAAAGTAAAAGACTCTGGGGTGGGTGGGTGGGGATAATACAGGTCCAAGAAGGATTCAGAGGACCTAGTGGGGGTTGTATTTATATGGAAATTTGGGGAATGTTATCATGTACAAACTATTGTACTTACTGTTGAATGTAAAACATTAATTCCCCAATAAAGAAAAAAAAGAAAAGAAAGATTCTTATAATGAGCTTCCTGCAGTCTTTCTCTGATAGTCTTTCTCTGATAGTTTATGTCTGTATTTTCTTGGAGTCCTTTTGTTTCATTTCTGTCTGATTTGACATACTGGGTAGTTTGCTCCTGCTTATGCATTTTATGTGCTGGTTATTGATGACCAGCAGGTGGTGCTATTATTGTGGTTTTTGTTTATATGTTGTATGTTGGAGGGGTAGAGACTGTGGTTAATTTTCTTGTTGTTGTTTGCTTTATTGTTTTCTTGATCTGTTTTGTATTTCACGTGCTACATGTATTTGTTTTCTTTCTATGATTTCAATCTGAAACCAAGACTCAGATGTCTGCGCTGGGCAGCAGCTGTATTCATAGAAGCAGGGCTAACTTTACCATTTAGCTGCCATCAACTGCTGAAAATCACTTTTGGTTTTGGTGACAGACTGGGCTTCTTTTGGTCACAAATGCTCACTGCTTTTTTGTGTGTGTCCTTGCCTGTAGTTCAATAGGTTAACATCCTGAGGCGATGGATTAAAAGACCCTAAATTCCTTTATCTCACTACAAGCACTGTGTGTTGCCTTGAGTACTCGCAGTGTATAAAGGAATAATGACCCTGTGCTCTGTCAGAACTCTAATTTCTTTGTGTTTTGGCTTCAGTCCCACACTCCTCACCCCAATCATGTACCCACCCAATGCTATGGTACTTCTGTGGCTATCTGAGTTGTAGTTGGTGAGTTTTGTTATGTTTGATAGTTTTAGATATTTGTTGTTTTGGGAGGAAATCAGTTCTGTTCCCTGTTACTCCATGGTCATGTCTCCCATTAGTCTCATATTGTTCCTTTCATTTTAATTTGTCTTCCTCTTTTTCAGTCTTTCCATAAACATTTTAGAGATTTATTATATATGTTATATATAGAATTTCCAGGATTTGGGTTGTACTTGATATTAGACACAGGGAAAAGCATCTTTTTTTCATCTTCCTAGAAATGAAATCTTAGAGTAGCATTTTATTTTATTGTTATTATTATTATTATCTCAAATTGAAAACAGAACAAACTATTATTACAATTAACAGTGGGATAGAAAAGGATATATTAATATTATGAGAAAATAAAAGATGCTAAAATAAATTATGCAATAGTTTGGTGACACAGATTTATACATTATTAAGAAAGAAAAAATAAATAAATATATACTCATGATCCTATGTATATAAATGTCAACAACATTCAAAATAAATATGTTGTTATAAAACTCAGAAGAGTTGTTCTATTTAGGAAGGTGTAAAAATTGAATAATGGAATGAAGGAAGCCTTTTGGGGATATGGAAATATTCTCTCTATCTTTACTTATTGGGATGCTATACAAGTGTGCTCATTTTGTAAAAAATTCATTATGTTGTACAACTAGTATTTATATAGTCTGTCACTTGTATTTTATACTTTCATACAGATATAATAAAACATTGCCTCAAATTTACATACAAGCAATATTTTAATTTTGACTTACTGATTCTTTCTCCCTGAGACCAGAAGAAAGTGATAGGAACTTAATATTGTTACTACTGCTAATCGTTAGAGTGAAAAATTCAAGTAAATATAAAACAGCAAAAGGGACAAATGGAAGATAGGATAGAAAGAAAGACATTACACACTACTGTAGTTGTTAGTAAAAACGGTATAAAAAGAATGTTCAAACTCTATTAATACCAAAGATAAATAATTTCTTATTTTAATACTTTATTTATATGTTATAATGAGAAAAAAATAGACATTGGGAGAAAGACACAGAGAAGGAGACAGAAGAAAAGTTACAGAAAGAGAGAGAAAGAACAGAGCACTGCTCAGCTCTAGCTAATGGTAGTTCTGGGAATTGAATCTGGGCCCTCAAAACTTCATGAAAAGTCTTTTTCATAAACATTATACTTTCTCCCCAACCCAATAAATAATTCCTATATATACTATTAACAAATAATAAATTGCATAATGTAAATATTAAATGGCTATTTTAATACAAATTAATAAAATGTACATAAGTAATATACACATTCATGAACTGACAGAGTACTGAAATATAGATCCAATAAAATGCAAGTTAATTCAAACAAGAGTGTTTTGAATATTAACACACTGATTTCTAATTTTGTTTGTTTGTTTAATTTTTTGCCACCAGGGTTATTGCTGGGGATCGTTTTCTGAACTAGAACTCCATTCTCCTTGCAGCTTTCCATCACCCTTTTTAAATTTCTTTTCTGATAGAGACAGAGAGAAGCTGAGAGTAGTTGAAGAGAGGGAGAGAAAGAGAGAGAGGGAGAGCTAGAGATATCTGCAGCACTGCTCAACCACTCATAAAACTTTTCCCCTTCAGAGAGGGAGCAAGAGCTTGAACTTACGACTTGTGCATATCAATATGTGCACTCTACAGAGTGAACCACCACCTATGTCCCCTAAATTTATTTTGGAAAATACAAATTAAAGATTGTTGAAGTCAAGCTTTGGAAATCTGAGCAATTTTAAGAACCTATATTAAATACTGTATGCTCTCCAGTTAAAGAAGAAAAGCATGTCCAGATTATCTCACTGGTTCACAGAACTGGAAGAAGAGTTATGTGGGGTAGTGCAACTCTTTTTCTGACCCCACCAATTACACTCAGTCCTGTAAAAATACTGTAAAAAGTCCTGAAAACAGATCAAGCATAGAATAACCATTATGTAAACTAAGTAAAGCATAAGCTCATCTGCAAGAAAGATCACAGTTAATATTGAGGTGTTGTATATTGCTGAGATTTTGTGATTTTTATATATCTGTTAAGTTAGTCACATTTATAGGTAAAAGTATATATGTGTTCATGTCACTATGTTTTATGTTCTTTAGTACATAGAACATTAAATACTTCATCTCATAATCCTATTATATAGACACTTTTATGTAAGGCAGATAGATAATAGTTAGACTAACTAATATCAAAGAAAATAATGATTCATTTTCAACTATAAAATTATAGTTTGCAAAGGCATACTTGCATATTGAACAGATTATCTTATTTACTATTTTTAAGATTGCCAGTTACCTTCACCTTCCAATTATTTATGTGACTGAATAAGTTATGCCTTAACATTTTTTATATCCTGAGAAATCTAAAACATCTGCATAGGTGATGATCTCAAGTCTTGCATTAATGAGTCACACAGTCAAATATAAATATTACTTTGTCCCCAATAAAGAAATTAAAAAAAATATTACTTTGTATGTTTACCACTCTTGCCATCCTTTGCCATCTTATCCCTGAAATTTTCCACTGCCTTTGTCTCATAACAACTTATGAGTTTGGAGTGAGAAAGAATAATCCACTGTCATCTAAGATTAACTTTATTGCGGTGTCAAAATAAAACCAAATATTGCCTGAAAATACAGGTAATGCTAATAATTGAGATATTCAGATCCTGTTAATATTTTAAAGATCCCTTAAAATGTCTAATGTATATTACAATATTTTTGTACTTTAATTATTCTTATGATCAGTAATACACAATGAAGAAAACTTCCAAAATCGCTGTCAATGTGACAAGTCACAAAACATATGCAGGTACTGAGAGATTAGATCTGCTAATAGAACAAACACCTTCCATCCATGAAACTCTGAATTTAAGACCCAGTAACACATGGATACACCATGGATTGTTGTAGTTTCTCTCTATGGCATGGCATTCAGTAGTATAGTACATATTGGAGGCCCTGAATTCATCTCCACATAAATTCATCTCCACAAAAAAATAACCATAATGCTAATTAACTGATAAATAATGCTTAAATGTTGGCTGTGTTGGAGTAAAAATATTTAAATAGTAGACCATGTAAAGTTTAACTAAATGCTAGATACTGTGACAGTTCAGATTTATTTGCATTAAAGAAAAAAGACTTATTTCATTTAAATCTGAAACACATTAACTCCTAAAATATGACTTACCTGTGTTAGCAGTGACTTAAAAAGAACTTGCTTTTATCTTGGAGAAAAACCTTAAACATTAAATAAAAAATGTTATGTTTAAGTATAAGAGTGCTAAAATTTCTATCTTGCTCTTTAATATAGACTGAGCCCATTATGTTTCTCAAGCCTAGTCTTATAGTTTTTGATGAAAAAAATAGTCCAGGGGTAAAGGTATTGGAAGCAAAGTTAAAATAAGTTAAGAGATCAGAAAATGCAAGGCACTCCTTTTAAGCATTCTTTTGTAAAAGAAAGGCCAAAAAAAAAAAAAAAACACCTAGTATTAATCAAAGCTATCAACTTTTAAGTGATGCTGTGCAGTATACAGAATTTTTATCACATAGAAAATGTTAAGGCACACTGAAAAATATTCATATAATTTATATAACCTGTAAAAATTGATATTTTTCCAAACTATAATAAATCTGGTTGCATTCTTTTAATATGGGTGATATTAACATTAGTTCTGGTGACAATAGGTATTACCATAGTAACACTGACATCACAGGCCTGAACCAAACCCTTACTTGAGCAAAATGTGCAATGGTTTTTAATGAGCATTCTCAGTGAATCCAGATCCAAATTGTGCCCCATGTGTTCACTTCTTTGAGAAACATTTGAACTCAATATTGCTTTATTCTTGTTAACTGTGTATAGTACAGCACATGTGAGTCACCCACAACAGCATGGGGTAATTTAGGCTGATATTGCAATTACATTTAGACTTCACCATCTGGGTCAAGCAAATGAATTACAATTAAGCCTGGATCCTTATGAGGGTGACTTTCTCTAAAAACGAATAAAGACAATGAAAGTCACTTTTAAACTTGTGCTTTTGGTGACTATTATTCAGTAAGTACCCTACTAGCTTTATGCAATATTGAGAAATATTAGTGTTCTAATTTTGGATAGATTTTCCATGTGGACATTTTTGGACATTCTCATGGGAGTATATACTAGCCATTTCCCAACTGAAAGTTACATCAGTGTTGGATTTGAAAATCTGAGATAACCATACAAAAAAGGGAGCAATGTTAAACTGAGTAACAATATAGTTTATTTCCTCCTTTCTTTCTTTCTCTCTTCCTTCCTTCCTTTCTTTCTTTCCTTCTCTCTCTCTTTCTCTCTTTCTTCCTCCTTTCTTTCTCTCCATTCTTTCTGATAGAGAGGAAGAAGGAGAGAGGGAGAGAGGGAGAGCTAAAAAGAGGAAGGGAGAGAGGGAGGGAGAGAGAAGGAGGGAGGGAGGGAGGGAGAGAGAGAGAGAGAGAGAGAGAGAGAGAGAGAGAGAGAGAGAGCAACCAAAACTCCAAAGCTTCCTTCAATGTGTGGGAGTCATACTCAAACCTGTGTCACACACGGTCTAGCAACACATTATGAAAATTATCTGTTTTGTCTGACTTGTATCATACACCATGAATTTTCTGTTATTATACACCATCTAGTGCTTTCCTATAACAAAATATGAAGCAGATAGACAGATATTCTCTTTTAAAAATTGATGGGGCAATGCTTTACAGCGCAGCCATTGATATATGAGTACAATTTCATTATGTAACAGAGCAGATAGTCTTATGTCTAACATAAATCTTGGAAGCCTAAGGGGACAAGAAATAGCTTGTTCAGTGGACCATGCTCCTTATTACCATGAACCAAACCCTGGTTCAAAGCCTGATACTACACAGAACTGTAATACCAAGGGAACTCCATAGATAGAGTAGTGCAGTGATATGTTCCTCCTCTTTGTCTCTCTTTCTCTGGGCCTCTATATTTGAATTTAAAAGGGTGGAAAATTTGGGGCCTGGAGATAGCTCAATGGTTATGCAAAATATTTTTAGGCTCAGAGTCCCCAGGTTCAATCCCCATCAGCACCATAAGCCAGAGAGGAAAAGTGCTCTGTTTTTTCTCTCTGTATTTCTCTATCTATCTCTCTCATTAACATAAACTAAATAAAATATTTTTTAAAAAAGAATAAAGTTTTTGATCAAGAAGCAGAAAAATTACACAAGCATGGGGTCCTGGCACCATCAAATAAGAAAAGAACAAGAAAAAAAAGGGGGGTGAGAGGTGGGGGAGGGGGAATGCTTCATTGGAAATTAAACACACATACACCACACACACACACATACGGGCATGCACCATAATGCGCTCTGGTATTAAAACGAGCTCAGACCCTATGTCTGCTTTCTGTAATTTATATGCAAGTTATCTAACCTCTTTGGGTCTCACCTTATCTATATAAGTTAAATAAATTTTCTAATATTTCTATGCTTTTTAGTGGAAAATAGGTATTAATTTTACTTGTAGTTAAGCACATAGGTTAAAGTTTTAAACCTAACAATTGAGGAATATTTAATTTTTAAATCAGTAACAAAATAGAATTAAATAGGGCAGTATATGTTGTACTCACAAAAAAGTAAAATAAATCTTTAAAAAAAAGCAAATAAAACCATGACTAAAATAACATTAAAAAAGAATGACAGAACTAATACAAATAAACACATATGAAGTAAAGAAAAGTAAATCAAATTAGTTACTTTGGATAAAAGTATCAGTCGCATATATAGGAAACACTGTACTGGTTAATTTTGTGCATTAACTTGATTGATTAATAGGCTGCCTAGATATTTGACCAAACATTATCCTGGGTGTGAATATGTGAATGTAGACTGAGTAAAAAAAAAAAAAACTCTCTTCTAACAAGTGCAAACATTTCATTAATCTATTGAAAATCTGCAGAAACAAACAAACAGAAAAAACAATGAAAGCCCCAGGAATTTAGGATGCGATTGTTTTGTTGTTTGTCTCAGAAGAATGCCTCCATACGGATGAAGTAATCTCAGATGGGATTGTCCCTCCACCAGGGTTATTACTGGGGCCCAGTGCCTGCAAGAGGAACCCCTTTGTCCCTGGAGGACATTTTTGCTTTCCTCCCTCTCCCTCTCCCTCTCCCTCTCCCTCTCCCTCTCCCTCTCCCTCTCCCTCTCCCTCTCCCTCTCCCTCTCCCTCTCCCTCTCTCTCTCTCTCATAATGACAGAGACAGAAAGAACTAGGGTAACAGGGCAGGAGTAGAGGAAGAAAGAGACATTTGCAGCGTATTCCACCAATGGTGAAGCTTCCTCTTGCAGGGTGAAGACTATTTACTAGAACATGATAACTTGTGAGTTTTACCAGTTGGGCCACCACTCATAAGATAGAGGGTTTTTTTTTCTGATTTTTTTTTATTAGGGAATTAATGTTTTACATTCAACAGTAAGTACAATAGTACATGCATAACATTCCCAGTTTCCCATATAACAATACAACCCCCACTAGGTCCTCTGAATCCTTCTTGATAGAGGGTTTTAACTATTTCTTCTAGGTTGTTTTCCTTACCTCTAGGGCTTCACTAGGGCTTTGCATGAACATAATTCCACTACTCCTAGTGAACTTTTTTCTCCAGATAGACAATGAAAGGCAGATAGCAACCTACTCACTACTTCATCTCTCCTGAAGGATTTCCTTTATATGATGATCCCATGTGTTGGTCTGGAGATCAGTCCTAGGTTTTTTCATATTCGGTAAAATATCTGCTCTACCTAGTAAGCCATAAGCCCCTATCTCACTTCATTGAATCTATCCTTGCTCCAATCTCTGACACTCTTCTCCCTCTTGTAACCTCTGTTCTGTCGTCAAGTTTAGTTGCTTATTCATATATATCTAATGTAATACCTATCTGCTTTCTCACCTTGTATTTCACATATAGATTAAATCATCTGATAGTAATTATTTTTTAATTTTTTTGTATTTATTAATTTCCCCTTTTGTTTCCCTTGTTGTTTTGTATTTTATTGATGTTGTCATTGTTAGGTAGGACAGAGAGAAATGGAAAGAGGAGGGGAAGACAGAAAGGGGGAGAGAAAGATAGACACCTGCAGACTTGTTTCATCGCCTGTGAAGCAACTCCTCTGCAGATGGGGAGCCGGGGACTCAAACATGCATCCTTAGGCCAGTCCTTGCGCTTGGTCACTTGGTGCCATGTGCGCTTAACCGTCTGCACTACTGCCTGACTCACATAATTCTTCTCCTTATGCCTTCATATCCAAAGGCAATTAGACAAAAACAAGAAATAAAGGAATCCATATTGGAAAAGGATCACTATTCACAGAAAAAAAGAAATATCTAAAGCTATAGTATACAATGAAATGATACCATAAAGATTAAGGTTCTAAAATGAATCTAAATAATTTAAAACAATGTTAATTTGGTTAACACCATTAATACTAAATTAGAAATTATGAGAATGGGAAATTTTGTCTAGTTCCTGATTTTTATTGTTGAATATGAGTTCTGGGTTTGAAATATATGAACTTTATTGTTTTGATATATATGTTCCTCATATTGCTACTTGAGTTGTTTTTTTTTTAATAATAAGTGGTGAAGTAATTTTTGGTTATCTGTTGATGTTATCATATGAGTTATATATATATACATTTATTTAAAAAGCAAAATAGCACACTAGTTTGAATGATGTGTATGAAGTGACTGCCTTTTCCTTAACCCAGTAATGGTATATGGAGCTGAGTAGTGCTCTGATAACAAAAAACAAACAACCCTGAGAACTTGTTTTGGAGGTTCTAGCAAGGGAGTGCAGTAACCCTGATGTTGGGACTATGTGTAAGCTTGATAGAGCTTAGGGAGAATTACCCCCATCCTTGGATGGAGGTCTGAGAAGATACCCTCTTGGTTAGTCTCTCTCAACCGAGGTGAGCAAAGGGGAGAAGCTCAGACTTAGTTCTTTCCTTCTTGACTCTCAGGCCCACAGAAACCCCAATACTTCTCCCCATTAACTGCAAGCCACATGGATGCCTACTTTAAGATTCACTTACTCAAAGTCACCTTACCTTCTGATCACAGAAGAACACACCTTATCACACACTCCATCATACACCTCAGACCCCAGACAAGAGAAATTCCAAACTATATGGCCTTTTGATATACATCTTTTCTCTGTCTCACCCTTCTGGTTTAACCCCTATGCTTCTCTCAAATACCTTTGGATAATTAAGTTGCTTGCGTCACGGAGAATAACTGTCTTGTATCTCATCAATTCCTGTCATACCAGCCCCCTACCATAAGGGCAAGCTGATCTTTAAGAAACCTGTAATTTCTGACATATTTAAATCATTCCCTTTGTTTGGTTTTCTATTTAACTCATGTCCACCTGCTAATAAACGAGATCTGAGCACGCTGCAGGTCTCCCCGGTGTCTTTACTTGGTGTCGTCTCTTGTGAGAAAGAACCAGTCCGTTACCTTTCCCCTGGAGATCACCCCGCCAGAGACCCTGACACCCTGAATCATGCACAAACTTGTTCTAAGGCCTACACTTCTTTCTATTTAGCTAAGTTACTTCAAGATACAGACATAAAGCCAATCATTTAGCCACTTTCAATTTTTTGAACTTATTGTTTCATAAGTAACTTAGAAAGCTACTTTCATTCTCTTCAGGTTATTACAAATAATTATTGTAAATTATTATAAGTATTATACATATGGCATAGTTTTAATGAAAGTTGCAAAACTTTCTAATGAAAATTACAATATAAAATGTATATATACACATTTTATGTATTATTATTATTATTTACCAAAACAATGCTATTTTTTGGCTTATGGTAGAGATTGAACCTGGGAACTAGGAGCCTTAGGCAAGAAAAATATTTTTGCATAACCACTATGCTATCTCCCTGACCCCAATGGTTATAGTTTAAAATCTACTTATTTATTTCAGATAAACTAGAGAGATTTTCACCTAGAGAGGGAAAAAGGGAGGGAGGGAAGTGAGAGAGTACAGGGAGGGAGAAAGGGGAGGGAGGGAGAGAGGGAGAGATATCAGAGAACCACACTGATATATGCCCTGCCTGGCATTAACAAGGCACCTTGGGCATACAGGTCCTATACTCTCCCCATTGAATGACCTCCCTTACCAGGAAACATCATATGTTTTCATTGATGATGAGAGATACTGACTATATTGCAGAAATGTGAAAATGCATTCTTGCATAAGAATTCCATATATCAATATTTCCCCAATAAAATAATACTGAAGGGGAAAGAAGATTCTAATGTTAATAATAATACTATTGCTCAGTGAAGAAAATTTGCTAATAAGCACTACTTTAATGACATTTAATAAGCAAAAAGAAAAATAGAACTTCTGCATTGTTTTGTTTCTGCTGTAGCAATAGTGAACATATGTGAGAAGACATAGCAATTACAGAAGTCAGACCTTCCACCTTCTACACCTCATAATGACCCTGGGTCTATACTCCCAGAGGTTTAAATAATAGGAAAGTTATCAGGGGAGGGGATAGGATATGGAGTTCTGGTGGTAGGAATCGTGTAGAATTGTACCCCTCTTATCCTTTGGTTTTGTCAGTGTTTCCTTTTTATAAATTAAAAAAAAAGAAGACTCAGTAACATGAAAACTGTTTAGCAAAGACAATTGAAACATACTTAATTATGAAGGTTGATGAAAACTAACTAGTAACAAACTATAGACATGATCACTGAAGGGGCCGGGTGGTGGCACAGCTCATTGAGCGCACATGCTACAGTGCGCAAGGACCCAGGTTTGAGCTCCTGGTCCACCTGCAGGGGGAAAGCTTTGCGAGTGGTGAAGCAATGCTGCAGGTGTCTCTCTGTTTCTCCCTCTCTATCACCCCTTCCCTCTAGATTTCTGGCTGTCTTTATCCAATAAAATAAAGATAATAAAAAAATTGAAAAAATAGTTTAAAAAAATGACCCCTGAAATACCAAATAATGTGATTATAACAATAACTATCTATTGTCTTCTTGAATCCTAAGACAGCAGGAACCTCACATTTCCACTAATATAGGACCCAGGTTTGAGCTCCCGGTCCCCACCTGCAGGGGGAAAGCTATATATATATATCCTATATTTCCCCCAGTCCTGGAACCTTAGGGTAGGGTGCACTTTCCTGCATGCTTCTCGCAATTCATACCAAATAATATTGCATCTGCCGATCCCAGCCTAATCAACACAACAAGTATCACCTCAACATGCTTCACTTCAGACTGTGTCCAGAGACTTCAGGTGTGGAATGGCAACCCTTCAGCTTCATTACTCAGGTGAGATCTTTCCTTTCATAGTATCCTCCAATTCTATTCCAGGCGGTTCACTTCCTAACAAAGTCCCAAAACCTAGATATACCAGGTCCCGTGAGATAGAGCATACGTTCACATGTATTCATAAATTAGGGCAAAACATATACCTGAAAGCAAAAGTACACAATAGCCTTCAGTGAGTACCCTCCAACACTTCATCTGCACTATTCCAGCCTTTAGGTCTATGATTGTGCAACAATTTGTTTGGCTTTGTATGTTAACTCTCTTTTTAGCTACCAGGTTCCAAATGCTAACATGATGCCGACCAGACTTCCCTAGACAGATGACCCCACCAATGTGTTCTGCAGCTCAGCTTCCCTAGAGTCCCCAAAGAAATCTAGGGAAGAATAAAAAAAGAAAGGAAAGAATAAACAAAGAAATCTATTAAACAAAGTTTAATCTAATAATAAAAAAAGAAATTAGAGTAGATTACTTCATCATATAGCTTGGTTTAAATTTTAATCTATTATAATTTATAATTTATTTTTGTGTTTAGCCATATCTTAAGTAATGATGTATTTTGTGTCTGCCTAAATAAAAATTTAACAATTAATGACAAAAAGCAATATAAAATTTCATATCTTATAACCTAGTAGGTTAATGGTGGTTAGATTATGAACCAGATTTGCATGCATGAGTTTCTCAGTTTGGTTTCAGCATCATATATGCTGAAATTATATGTATATTTCTCTCATGTTAGTAAAAAATATTTAAATAATTTCTAATAAAGACATAATTGTTATTTAATTACATATAAAGAGAAGCCAAACTAAAAATACGTCTTTTTAAAAGATCAAATTCTTTCATTTCAAGTGCTGTCACAGCTAATAAAGATTTCCCTTAAAAAAATAAAAATGAGGATTGATAAGCTACCTCACTTGGAAAACAGGCCTGATTTCTGATGTAGGTCATAGGATCAAACTTTAGCCCAATGTATTAGAAGAAGCTTTGGTACTAGGATTTCTTTCCCTCTTTCCTCTGTCTTTATCATCTCAAAAAGTCAACCTAGAGCATGAGAGAAAGTAAGAGACAGAGAAAAGGAGAGAGAGAGGGAGAGAGATGGGGGGAAGGAGGAGGAGAAGAGAAGAAGAAAGAAAGAGAATGGGAACCAAGGAATTTTGAAATAGTTTTGCATAGTCAATTTATCATGAAAAGTCATTATAGAATAAAGTGTTTTTCCCTGGGAAAGCAAGAATTTTGATAATTAACTCAAATATCAAATCATTCCATATGAATTCTATATAGTAAGAATTTTTTTGTGTTGGTAGGATAAGGAAAACCAAATAAAGTACCCACCCTTGTAAATATGTACACACATAACAACAACAACAACAAGCAAGCAAGCAAACAAGAACAATAAATATATATAATGCTTGGTATTTAATTGTATAGAGAAGAATATTAACTACAGATATGTAAGTGATTGTCTAAATTGGTGTTATTTAATATAATGGGCTTAGAGTTCATCTCAAGATGTAGTTTCTAGATAAAACAAAGAGATTAATTGTTTTTAAAAATTTTTTGTTTTAAGATTTTATTTATTTAGTCATGAGAACAGGAGAGAGAGGGAGAGAGAGGGAGAGAGAGAGAGAGAGAGAGAGAGAGAGAGAGAACCAGACATCACTCTGGTACTGAACTTGGGACCTCATGCTTGAAAGTCCAAAGCCTTATCCACTGCGCCACCTCCCAGACCACAAAGAGATGAATTCTAAAAAAAAATAAACTCGAGTTTACTACTAATGCAAATGAGACTAAGCAAGATGTGGAGAGGAAAGTTGTCCAAGGATTTATACTGATAGAAGTTTCTGTTTTATCTTTTATGCGTCATGACTTTTTAAAGACTAAACCTTCACATCCAATCACTTTTGTACAACATTTCAACATACACAACAATTTTTCTCCCTGTATCTGTAGTGAGTATCTATATTACATCTTTGATTATTATGCTTTTATGAAGTTATTAAATCATCATTATTTGTGAATATCAAATTTTTTTTTATTTTTAAATTTTTTATTTAAGAAAGGATTAGTGAACAAAAGCATAAGGTAGGAGGGGTACAACTCCACACAATTCCCACCACCCAATCCCCATAACCCACCCTCTCCCATGATAGCCTTCCCATTCTCTAGCCCTCTGGGAGCATGGACCCAGGGTCGTTGAGGGTTGCAGAAGGTAGAGGGTCTGGCTTCTGTAATTGCTTCCCCGCTGAACATGGGCGTTGACTGGTCGGTCCATACTCCCAGTCTGCCTCTCTCTTTTCCCTAGTAAGGTGTGTCTCTGGGGAAGCTGAGCTCCAGGACACATTGGTGGGGTCTTCAATCCAGGGAAGCCTAGTCAGCATCCTGGTGGCATCTGGAACTTGATGATTGAAAAGAGAGTTAACATACAAAGCCAAACAATTTGTTGAGCAATCATGGATCCCAAGTTTGGAATAGTGGAGAGGAAGTGTTAGGGAGGTACTCACTGCAAACTCTAGTGTAATCCTGCTTTCAGGTATATATTTTGCAGTAGTTTATGGATACGTGTGCACATACGCTCTCTCTCACAGAAACTGGTGTATATCTAGGTTATGGGACTTTGTTAGAAAGTGAACTACCTGAGATGAAATTAGAGTGTACTATAAAAGGAAAGGTCTCACCCGAGTAATGAAGCTGAAGGGTTGTCATTCCACACGTGAAGTCTCTGGATACACTCTGAGGTGAAGCATGTTGAGATGGCAGTCGTTGCTTTGGTTAGGTTGTGATCGGCGGATGCAATATTATTTGGTATGGATTGGGAGATGCATACAGGAAAGTGAGCCCTATCCAAGGGTGCCAGGACTGGGGGAAGTAGGGGCTCTATAGTGAAGATGTGAGGTTCCTGCTGTCTTAGGGTTCAAAAAGACAATCAATAGTTAATATTATCATCACATTATTTGTTAATTGGGTTAACTTTGAAAAGTCCCTTTGTTATGGTTTGCTGTACAGTACACAGTATCTTGTATATAGCTGTGCTATTGGAAGCTTCTAATCTACTTGGTCTAGGCTTTTGAGAGAGTCCGCATATCAAATGCGTAGCCTATCTATTAAAAAGATTCAGTTTGTCTTTTGAGAACCTTTGAGACATACAATTGATTTCCCCCTCTCATATTAATTAACTACTGATTTATATGTCTACATTTTGCTAGGAGTGTACATAAACACCATTCCCATCACCAAAGGACCGTGACCCATCCCTCCCGCCCATTCCCACCCCCCACTGGCCCAGGAAGCTACATGTCTACCCCTCACCACTGGGTTTTTACTTTGGTGCCCTACTTACAATTTGATCAGGTCCTGCTTTTAGTTTCCCTTTCAGATCTTCTAAGTCAGCTTCTGTTGATGAGTGGGATCATCCCATACTCATCTTTAACTTTCTGACTTAGTTCACTTAACATAATTCCTTCTAGCTCTGTCCAAGATGGGTCAGAGAAGGTGGGTTCATTGTTCTTTATAGCTGCATAGTATTCCATTGTGTATATATGCCACAGCTTTCTCAGCCATTCATCTGTTTTTGGGCACCTGGGTTGCTTCCAGGTTTTAGCTATTATGAATTGTGCTGCTATGAACATAGGAGTACACACCTCTTTTTGGTTGGGTGTTATGGAGTCCTTGGGGTATAACCCCAGGAGAGGAATTATTGGGTCATATGGAAGGTCCATGTCTAGCCTTCTGAGAGTTTTCCAGACTGCTCTCCACAGAGGCTGTACCAATTTACATTCCCACCAGCAATGTAAAAGGGTTCCTCTGTCCCCACATCCTCTCCAGCATTTGTTGCTGCGGATATCAAATTTTTAACTTAACCAACTTGCTAAAATTTATCTGTTTTGTCTGATTTAATAGTCATGATCACTTTTACAATCATCCATGGATATGCAATGAGTAACAAAAATGTTGACTTCAACACTGCGTATATCCAAATGAAAGTTCATAAGAGATTTCTTGTTTGAACTTTTATAATCTAAGTAAATTACTTCTCTCTTTAGTGCTGTAGTTTTCAAGCCTTAGAGTCCCCATCCTACCCCAGTGATTTCACTATTTCAGTTCAAATAGAGTACTAAGATGCAGTGCAGTACTAAGTGCAAGTTGGAATGAATCAACAGTGTATATATAGGGTAGATTATCTTTAAAGAAAAACACATAAAATGAGGTGAAAAACACATAAATCAGAAAAAAAAAGTTGACAGTCTCTTCCCCAACCTAGGTCCTTTTCCACTATCTAGACACCAGCACCCCTTTATTTTATCCCTCTTTCTCTTTCCCAAAGTCATTTGCTTTCATGTAATAAGCATATCCAGTTCAAGTTTCACATCATGTTTACCCTTATTGTCCTTGATTCTTTGGTTCTCTTTCTGGATTATCTCACTCAGCATGATATATCCAAGTTCTGCCCAAGATATGACAATGGAGTTTTTTTTTGTTTTTTTTTAGTTTTAGCAGTTGCACAGAATACAGTTTCACAGACTCTGACATTACTGTTTACTCACTTGAAGACAAAAAAAAGGGGGGGGGAATTATATGAGAGAAATAAGAATGACTTTATGTGAGAGTTCATTAGTCTGAATCCAGAGAAGTCCCTGATTGGGGATGTTGTCCAACAGATTTGCTGATGAAAGAACATAGTTATAAACTTGTACCCTGGATGATAGCATGAAGAAGTTCTGTGTGTTTCTTAGTAAAGATATGACTTTTTCTTTTCTTTTCTTTTTTTCATTTCTTTTTCTTTCTTTTTTTAAATGTATGTCTCTTTCTCTCTCCCTCTCTATTTCCTCTTCCCCTCTCAACTTCTCTCTGTGCTAACAAGTAAAATAGAAGAATGGTCAAATGAAGGAACAAACCCTCAATGCTGACCATGTAGTTGCAGAGTATAGCTTTCCAGTCAGTTTGCTGAACACACACTTTATGACATTTGTAATGCATGGTAGTGAGCCATAAGTGGTAGTAGCCAATTTGTAAATGGCTGTTATTAGAATTAATTTTAGGGGGAATCATTCATCTTCTTTGCTCATTAATATTGACATCTTTCTATGATAATACATTTTATATACTTATGGAGAAAAACAATTTTTGATCCAGCTCCTAGATCCAGTTCCTTTTTTTTAATTGCTCCCCTCTAGTGTTGAGGTTCCTATGTTCCTTTCAGTTTCAAATTTCTTTGCTTATGAAATATATATATATATATATATATATATATATATTTATATATTGGGTAGAGGCAGAGAAACTGAGAGGGAAAGGGGAAATAGAGAGATACCAGAAGTGCCACTTTCCCCCTGTAAGTTGGGTGACTGGTGGACTTGAGCTTGGTCCTTGAGAATTGTAACATGTGCACTCCACTGGGTACATCTCCTTTTTCATTTCTTTCCTTCTCTCTCTCCCTTTCTTCCTCCCCCCACTTCCTTTTTTTCCTTTATTTCTTTTTCCTCTCATCCCCCAATTTTTTTTTATCTTATTATAAGTCACATTCTATAAAAATCTTTCAAAGGCAGCATCAGGGATTGGAGTCCTGATGGAAAATCTTCCCTCAAGTCCCAACCCCCAACCCCAGCCCCACCTCAGGGTGCTAGTCATTCAAATAATTGAGGACAGGGCTTTGGGAATGTCATAAAAATAGCAAGCCACTTTCAGAGAGTAAGATGACTTTTTAGACAGTGATGACTGGTGTTTACTTAGCTAAAAATAGGGAAATAAGTGATATTTTTTATATCTTCTAGATTCCCTGTGTCCTCAGTTTAAAAACACAAATTAAGTCAAAAGGGTAGTCTCTTTCAAAGACCAACACTTAAAAAACGTTTCAAGGTCTTTCTTAATAGTACATTCACTGGAATGTATTTTGTATTAGGAGATAACAAACCCTTAGTCCATATGACTTAAAGTGAGTATATGCATTTTCCTAACTGACCTAATTCTCCATCATATCCTCAAACAAAAAAAGTAAGTTCCTTAAAGATTCATAAATTGGACATGGTTTCATTTAGAAGACATGGAACATAATCTGGCTTTGAAAATATGTATGTAATAAAACTTCTGGAATAACTTTCCATTTTATATTCATAAAAGTACCATTGAAGATTTTATGTATTTAAGGAAAAAAAAAAAGCATAGCATTTGTTGTTTGTGTTTTTCCAATTTTAATTTTGAGATTCTGTTGAGAATATCTAATGAAATCTCTCTCTCTCTCTCTTTCTCTTTCTCTCTCTCTCTCTTTTTTGCCTCCAGGGTTATCACTGGGGCTTGGTGCCTGCACTATGAATCCACTACTCCTGGAGGCCATTTTTTTTCCCATTTTTGTTCCCCTTGTTGTTATTATTGTTATTGCATAGGACATAGAGATATATAGAGAGGAGGGGAAGACAGAGGAGGAAAGAAAGACACCCGCAGACTTGTTTCACCACCTGTGAAATGACTCCCCCCCACAAGCGGGGAGCCAGGGCTCGAACCTAGGTCCTTACACTGGTCCTTGTGCTTTGAGATATGTGCACTTAACCTGCTGCTCTACTGCCTGGCTCCCTCATCATGAAATCTCTTTATGTAATGATGCTTTCTTGCATTCTAAGGCTCTGACTCAACATCTAAATATTATAGAAGCAATAAGGATGCATAGGAGGTGAGGGTGGTTGGGGTAAATAGTGACTAAAGATACAAGACTGGTATATATGGGAGTTATGAGTTCTGTGAGGTCCACTTTTTAAACCCTAACACCACATTGTAGCACCATGGCAGCCGCAGAAAATCCCTGTATGGTGGAACACTTCTGTGGAGTATTTTTATCCTACGGAGAGACTTAATGTTATCTTAACTGAAAAACCTGATTCTAAAAAATGTCATATAAAGCTTCCAAACAGCTGGAGGTTTTTGTTTGTTTGTTTGTTTTTTAGAAATTTTCCCTCTTCCAGCCAACTGTCCCCAGGTAGGGCCAAATAATATCCAAGGAAAGGAGTGCCAGCTTTGTCGTCACAAGACAGGAAATACAAATTTAATTATTCTGGTTGTCAGCTAAGTCTGGACTTTCATTTTTAAATTTTACAACTGCATTCTTTTGAATACAATAAATGATTAATATCTAGAACTAATTTTTGCACCAATTTTATTAAGCTGTCTGACATACGGTTGTTATGTCTGAGATCAGGGGAGACAAAGACAGGAAAAACAGTGATTCTATTCTGGTAAAACAGCAATACTGATACTCTACAAAAAGGAAAATAAATAGTTCCATGCAATTTCAGTCTTTGCTGCTCAACCAAGCAGGCCGCCTGAAGTAACTATTAGTTGTGGAAAGTACCCTTTATCTCACTTTGAGACAACAGAAGGAATCATCTTTTTGGGAAAAAAACAAAATGCTTTAAGAGCTTGGAAAGAAGAAACGACAATACAAGTATAAGTTGCTATATGAGAATATAATTATTGTATAATAAAAATTACTTTTAAACACAACCTACCAAGTTATAATGCTTTGTGGAAATGACTATATTTACAAATGAAATATAGTATCAACTTTAAATCCAAAATTCTGAAAATGTCAAATAACATTTTTACATTCACATTTTTATAGAATGTAAATGAGATAAATAATAAAATAATAAAAGTTCTAATAAATGGAACTGCTTCTCTGTCTTTCTTGGCATGCAGTCTAGCAAATCTTTTGTTATGTATATCATATTTTATGTAACATGTAACATGCTATTCCCAATATTATTAATTACCTTTTTGATGTTGATTTTTCTCTTTTTTAAAGAATTTTTATTTTTTTATATTTATTTATTTTTCCTTTTTGTTGCCCTTGTTTTTTGTTCTTGTAGTAGTTATTGTTGTTGTTATTCATGTTGTTATTAGATAGGACAGAGAGAAATGGAAAGAGGAGAGGAAAACAGAAAAGGGGAGAGAAAGACACCTGCAGACCTGCTTCACTACCTGTGAAGCGACTCACCTGCAGGTGGGTGGATGGGGGGCTCAAACCGAAATCCTTCCTTGCGCTTTGCAACACGTGTGCTTAACCCACTGTGCTACCGCCCAACTCCCAAGAATTTTTAATGAAAAAAATGTATTTACTCTCTTTTATTGCCCTTTTTTTTGTAGTTATTATTGTTGCTATTGATGTCATCATTGTTGGATAGGACAGAGAGAAATGGAGAGAGGAGGGGAAGACATAGAGGGGGAGAGAAAGATAGACACCTGCAGACCTGCTTCACAGCCTGTGAAGCGACTCCCTTGCAGGTGGGGTGCTGGGGGCATGAAAAGGGATCCTTAATGCTGGTCCTTGCACTTTGTGCCACCTGCGCTTAATCCACTGCACTACCATGGGACTCCTGATGTTGATTTTTCTAACCCCCCAAAACAAATTTCCAATAGGCCCTGACACACTTTCATTAAAGGGGGACAAATGCTCCAACAAGCACAAATGATGGAAATTAATTTCATCTAAATGCTTTTAGACTATCTGGAAATGCAAATACTACTACTGTAAATTTTGTTGCCAAAGGTTTTTCATTACTACTGGCAGCTCTGACCAGATTGTGAGGAAAGCATCAAGATCCTAATAAAAAATTGAAAAACGTAATCTGCTTTCTTTATCAAATTATCCATGAGTATCAGATTCATCATTGCATTAACAGGGAAATCGATCCACTTTCCACAAAGGTTTCCTCTCTAGCTTTGCATTAATGTCAAATGATCACATTTGATGAGTAAGATGAAGCCCCAGAATAAGGTCTATGAATGATTATGAGCATTGTGCACCCAGCAGGGAATTTACAACTGCAAAGTTGAACTCAAGAAAACATTTGACTTCTACAGACAAAACAAAGCTACAGATATTTAGTATGGAAACTTTCATCACTAAATCCATATAACCTATACATTTAAAAATTTTCATTTATAGGATACTTAGTGTATATTTACTTTATTTTAAAATCTATTTTGCTAATATATGTTACATACAATTACATGCACTATTTTCCCTGTTAATTTTTACATTTGAAAGTACACACATTCATGTAACCACCACCTCAATTATTTTATAGACATCATTATCACACACAAACACACACACAAATTTACTGTGCTACAAATCAGTCTATCCAACCCCACCAGTCTAAAAAAAAATCCCACTAATATGTTTTCTGCCACTATTAATTTTTTACTTCTTTTATACTTTTTTTTAGCATTTTATAGATGTAGAGCCATATCATACAAACTCTTATATATTTGATTTCTTATATCCAGCCTAATATTTTATAGTTTCTTAAACTAATTATGTAGATTGTGCTAATTTTTACTGCTAACCTGGCCCATTATATTAATATAAAAAGATGTATTTATCTATTCATCTGTTGATGAACACTTGTTTCGGGGTGTCTCTCTCCTTCTCCGGCAGGGTGTCCTCCAGGGGAAAGGTAACGGGCTGGTTCTTTCTCGCTCACAACAGGGGTGACACGAAGTAAAAGACACCAGGGGACTCTTAGCGTGAATCTAGAATCTGAGTCCTTGCGTCCCAGAATCCTAGAGTCCGTTTATTAGCAAAATTGACATGAGTTAAATAGAAAAGCAATGGAGGTAATTATTGTTGCAATATGACAGGTTTCTTAACAGTCAGCATGCCCTTAAGGTAGGGGGTTGGTATGACAGGAATTGATGAGATACAAGACAGTTATTTTCCATAACACAAGCAATTTAATTATCCAAAGGTATTTGAGAGAAGCATAGGGGTTAAACCCATAGGGTGAGACAGAGAGAAGATGGATATCAAAAGGCCATATAGTTTGGCATTTCTCTTGTCTGGGGTCTGAGGTGTGTGATGAAGTGTGTGATAAGGTGTGTTCTTCTATGATCAGAAGGTGACTTTGAATGAGTGAATCTGTGGCCATGTGGCCTGCAGTTAATGGAGGGAAGTACTGGGGTATCTGTGGGCCTGAGAGTCAAGAAGGAAAGAACCAAGTCTGAGTTTCCCCCCTTATGCTCACCTCGGTTGAGACTTACCAAGAGGTTATCTTCTCAGACCTCTATCCAAAGATGGGGGTGGTTCTCCCTAAGCTCTATCAGGCTCACACATGTTCCCAACACACTTGTACTTTTCAGATTGGGGTTAGTCATTATGAAAATGTATGTGTGTTCTAGAGAAGGTAGAGGTTTTCAGTTCCTTCTCTTAATACATAGGAATGGAATCAGAGGGCTATACAGCAAATGTAGTTCTCTTTCCTAGAACCAATCTGGAGGAATTTGCTGACCAGCTTCAGTGATTATGTGGTGTATATGTCCTAAAACCAAAAACACTCTACATGCTATGATAAGACCATAAAAATGAATCCATTAGTAATTATATACTACAGCATACATTATCACATAATTATGTGTTTTATTTAGCTCTTTTTCAGCTATTCCAAAATGTTATTCTTATAAAATAATCCAGTAGGCAATTGTGTTCAACTGTCATATACTCCTGATTACTTATATCTGTAATTATTACTCTGTCAACCATTGACTTTCTAGATATTTTAAATGTTATATGATAGTGCTTTACACAATATCACTTTATAGTATTTATTGTTAAGCTAAATCTATTTGCAAATCTTCACATATATCAGAAAATGCTATGTTTTCATGTAAGGTGGTACATAATTTTGATTTATAGCATTCATGTTGATCAACTTGATTAAGGTAATCTGCCAGAGCTCACTGTATTGTTAGTTTTTTTTTTTTCTTGCCACCAGGGTGATAGCTCAAACTTAGTACTTGCACAGCAAATCTACCACTCTGTTCTTCTTCTGGCCACCTTTTTATTCTTTGTTTAAATTTATTTTTCAATATTACAGACAGTAATGGAGAGGGAAGAAAGGGAGATAAAGGAAAGAGAAAAGAGAGACACCTGCAGCACCGTTTCACTTTTTTTTTTTTTTACCGTTTCACTTTTTGTGAAACTTCCTTCTGCAGGTGGGGATCAGAGGTTTGAGCCAGATCTGTGTGCATATTAACAAGTTCACTCAACTGGTTGCACCACTGTCCAACCCCACACAGCAGGTTGTTAATCTCTGTTAAAATTATGAAGCTTCAGAAGGAAGTTTTTGAAAATATGCATATAGTCCATGTCTCATAGGAATTTTCTAAATTTACTGACTTACGTGCATATGGATTATTTTCAATTTTATGTACTAAGAAATAATACAGTATTAACATTATTGATTTTTATTGTTGTATTGTTATTGTTGTTGATGTCGCCATTGTTGGATAGGACAGAGAGAAATGGAGAGAGGAGGGGAAGACACAGAGAGGGAGAGAAAGCTACACCGCCTGTGAAGTGACTCCCCTGCAGGTGGGGAGCCAGGGCTCTAACTGGGACCCTTAAGTTGGTCCTTTTTTTTTTGTAGTTATTATTGCTATTGATGCCATCATTGTTGGACAGGACAGGGAGAAATGGAGAGAGGAGAGGAAAACAGAGAGAGGGAGAGAAAGATAGACATCTGCTTCACCACTTATAAAGTGACTCCCCTGCAGGTGTGGAGCCGGGGGCTCAAACCGGAATCCTTACACAGGTCCTTGTGCTTTGCACCACCTGCACTTAATCTGCTGCACTACCACCCAACTCCCAAGTGCTAATTTTTAAGTTGATAATTTTGTATGGCCCAGAAATAGTATTATATACATCCAAATGACCCTTGGAAGAAAGCAAAAGGTTTTCCAACCCTGAGCTAAGGCCTGACTCCTTCTATTGATATTTCGATACTGACATTGTCCCAAAGAATCCTCTTTTTCAAGATTGCTTCTGTACTATTTTAACACATTCCAGAACATCATTCTGGCATATGCAGTGCCAGAGGTCTAACTTGGGGGTTTTTACTCATAAGTCTTGCATTTTCCCATGTCCCTGGACTCTAGGCTATATAATAATTTGTTTGACTTAGTATATAGTTGATACAGATATAGTAACATTTACAAATAAAGAACTGGAGAAATGGATAAGGGGATAGAAAGGCAGTGCCTGAATGTTCACTGATAATGGCATTTAATGTATCAAGTAATCCCAGGATGGGATGTAGAATATGTAAAAACATTAACTGCCTTATAGATATAATGTAAAAATTGTTGTAGTACTTTAAGGTGATTTATTCTCAACTTGGTAAATGGCACTGTCTTAAATGCATTTTTGTAGTCAAACATTGAAGTCCACTGTGTGCTGTCAAATTATATAGGTTTTGACAAATGTTTACTGTCTTACATCAAGCATTATAAGGTTATGCAGACTAATTTCTCTACCTCTCAAAAAGATCAAAGGTCTTCCACAAACATCTAGAAAACACTGGTTTGCTTACTATCTCTACATTTTCATCCTGTCCAGAATTCAAGTAAATGCAATCATTAATATGTAGCTTTTCCTTCTTTCTTTCTTTTTTTAAAAATAATTTATTTATGTATTCATGAGAAAGATAGGCAGAGAGAGAAAGAATCAGACATCATTCTGGTACATGTGCTGCCAGGGATTGCACTCAGGACCTCATGTTGAGAATCCAGCGCTTTATCCACTGCACCACTTCCCAGACCATAGTATGTAGATTTTCATAGTGATTTCTTTCATACATATAAACTGTATAATGTATTTATGCTTTTGCCTTAGCTCAGGGTTGGAAAACCTTTTGTTTTCTTCCAAGGGTCATTTGGATGTGTATAATACTATTTCTGGGCCATACAAAATTATCAACTTAAAAATTAACACTTGGGAGTGGTAGTGCAGCAGATCAAGTGCAGGTGGTGCAAAGCACAAGGACCTATGTAAGGATTCCAGTTTGAGCCCCTGGCGGTGAAGCAGATGTCTATCTTTCTCTCCCTCTCTCTGTTTTCCTCTCCTCTCTCCATTTCTCCCTGTCCTATCCAACAATGATGGCATCAATAACAATAATAACTACAACAATAAAAAAATAGCACTTAACACATTATCAAGGATATAGGTTTAAGCCCTCTTCTCTACCTCCAGGGGAGATGCTTCATGAATGGTAAAGCAGGTCTTCAGATGTCTCTATTTCTCTCTATCTTCCCCTCCCTTCTCAATTTCTTTCTGTCCTATAAAATAAAACAGAAAGGAAAATAAATAAGTAGATAAATATAGGTTTCCAGGAGCAATGGATTTGTAGTTCCAGCACTGAGCACCAGAGATAACCCTAGTGGAAAAAAATAGAATTTAATATTGCTATGAAAAAAAGCTCCTGGATTTACTGAATCTTGAACCTGGCCTGGAGTTACCTTGGCAGGGCCAGACCAAATGATTTTTCGGATATTATCTGTCTTCCAGGCCAGAATTTCCCCACCCTTGGCCTAACTTGAAAGCACTTTTTTTTTTCTATAAATAGTATAGCATGGAGTAGGTGTAGCATAATGTGTTCATAATACCATTATAAGTAAGTTAGTCATGTAAATAATAATATAGAGTCTAGCTTAAATAAAGATCTTACAAGAAATTTCTAAGCTATGTTACAATATTTCTATAACATCTTGTATTTGTAACAAATAATGAGAAGTCCTGTTGTTTTACATCCTTATCAGCAATTGGTATTGTAAGGTTTTAGTTTTTGATCAATTAAACATATACTTGGGGAGTATGACTAATTTACCATTTCAAATGACAAATGCTGCTAACATCTCTTCGCAAATTTATATATGAAATATTATTTGTGAGGTTTTTGTTTAGAATTTTTCCCCATTATTTCACTGGGTTGAAATCACAGAGCTTTATCATTTCTTTACATATTTTTATTTGAACTTCAGTAGGTGTTTTGCAGAGATTTTAGTTCAAACTATCACTTGCCTATTCATCTTCTTATGACTTTTGAAGATCTTGAGTTTTTAATTATAATATGCACTAACATCAGTTTTTTTCCCCTTTTGGGTCACGTTTTCAATGCTTTACTAACATCTTGTCTTTAAAGAGAAGTTGTCTCTGATGTGTTTTTATAGAAGTTTTGTATTTTTTTATATTTATACACAGATCTGTAGTCAGTTATGAGCTAATATTCTGAATATGTCTAGGTTTCTTTTCTTAAAAATTTTTTACTAATTTATTATTAATGAGAAAGTAAAAAAAATACTATCACTGTAACACATATGGTGCCAAGTTATCAAACTCGGCTTCATGCTTGCAAGCCATGTATTGACTACAGTAACACTGCCAGGATTATTAAGCTTCTTTTTAAAATTTTTTAAAATATTTATTTATTCCCCTTTGTTGCCTTTGTTTTATTGTTGTAGTTATTGTTGTTGTTACTGATGTTGTCATTGCTGGATATAACAGAGAGAAATGGAGAGAGGAGGGGAAGACAGAAAGGGGGAGGGAAAGATGGACACCTGCAGACCTGCTTCACCACTTGTGAAGCAACTCCCCTGCAGGAGAGCCGGGGGCTGGAACCAGGATCCTTATGCCAGTCCTTGAGCTTTGCGCCATGTGTGCTTAACCCGCTATGCTACTGCCAGACACCCGGTTATTAAGCTTCTTTACCCTTTTAATGGACACATTTTTTGCAGACCCTTTGTTAAATAAATCAAATTTAACTTTTGAACAAATTTCTTCTCCCTTAACAAATTTTGTCTCATTTCTACAGTACTTATCATTTCAGAAGAAAAGAAAAACAAAACAAAACAAAAATTGCACATTCCACAACATACCAACATATTGTGATCTGGCCACTCACCAATTATTGCAACACATTTCTTTAAATCATTGGTATTAAAGCAGCATAAAATTTGGGAAATTCTAGCAAAGTGGGTTAAGTGCACATGGTGTAAAGCACAAGAACCTACGTAAGGAGCCTGGTTCAAGCCCCTGACTCCCCACCTGCAAGGGAATTGCTTCACAGGAGGTGAAGCAGGTATATTTCTCTCCCCCTCTCTGTCTTTCCCTCCTCTCTCCATTTCTCTCTGTTCTATCTAACAATGATGACATCAATAACAACAATAATAACTATAACAATAAAAAAAGAAATAAGTTTGGGAAATTCTATAACTTACATTGTCATAAAGGTGACCAGTTGTAGTTAAATTTATTATAATTACAATTAAGTCCATACTAACACTAAAAATATGTTCATAGTAAAAAATTTCTCCTGAATAGTTACAGGTATATAATATCCTTTTAAAAAAATGAGCTTCTTTCAGGTCTTCGCTGCTTCATATCAATGTTTCAGGAAGGATGAAAGGCACATAGAAACAGAGGAAAAGATAAGAAAGACACTACAAAACTGAAGACCTCCTAAATTCCCATTTAGTAGAGATCAGACTTCACCGTGGATAATACACATGCCATGTAGGCATACTCCCAAAGTGCCAGGTGAACTATCTCTTTTTAATTGGGTTAATGCTTTACAGTGGATTAATTGACATATGCATACAATTTCATTATGTACCAAACCTCTGAAATTTTCTTCCTCTTCTCCCTCCCTGGGGTCTTTTGCTTTGGTGCAATGAACCATGTCCAGTCCATGTTTCATTTTGTGCTCTCCCTCCCAGTCCCTACTTTATTAAATCCTGTTAATAAGTGAGATCACTTGGTATTCATTCATCTCTTTTTGGCTTGCCTCACTCAGCATGGTGTGCAGGTTTCATCCAAGAGGATGAAGGGGAGACAATTTCATGGTTTTTTGATGGCTGAGTAGTGTTTTATCGTGTTTGTGTGCCACAATTTTTTTTAGCTGCTCATCTCATGTTGGGCATTTGTGTTGCTTCCAGGTTCTGGCAATTGCAAATTGTGCTGCTGTGAACATAACTATACATATATCTCTTCTGGTGGGTGTTTCTGTTTCAAAATCCCCAGGAGAGGAAATGCTGATTCCATTTCTAGTGTACCCAGATTGTTTTCCACAGTGGTTAGACCATTTTTCACTTCCATCTATAGTGCAGAAGTGTCCCTTTTGCTCCACATCCTTTCTAACATATATTCTACTTCAGAATTTTGCTAGTACATCTTAGCTTTATTCACTCAACAGTTTAAAAGTACTTATTTAAGTAAGTGTGTGTATGTGTGTGTGTGAGAGAGAGAGAGAGAGAGAGAATTCTGGCATATGTGGTGCTGAGAACCTGGGCTCAAACAAAAAATAAAAATGAGCTTCTTAATATTAATGCTTTTTTATTTAGAGTAAGTTAATTTTTTGTACCTTTCCTTTGTCTAATTCTCCACTTTATAGTTTAACCTGTGTTCTATAAATTTGTACTGTGCCATTTATGAAAGGATGCTTCAGCAGGGCAGTTATTTCTACTTGAGTTCTCTAGAATTAGTAGTACAGAACTTTGAAAACAACTTGATTTGTGAAAAATGTATTTAATAAGTACTACAGTTATGTGATATGTTAGTTCCTTTATTATTTCTATTTTTTAATTTTTTTTAAATATTTATTTTATTTATTCCCTTTTGTTGCCCTTGTTGTTTTTTATTGTTGTAGCTATTATTGTTGTTGTCGTTGTTGGATAGGACAGAGAGAAATGGAGAGAGGAGGGGAAGACAGAGAGGGGGAGAGAAAGATAGACACCTGCAGACCTGCTTCACCGCCTGTGAAGCGACTCCTCTGCAGGTGGGGAGCCGGGGTTCGAACCGGGATCCTTACGCCGGTCCTTGTGCTTTGCGCCACCTGCGCTTAACCCACTGCGCTACAGCCCGACTCCCACTCTTTATTATTTCTATACTTATTTTCAGGTAAACGCTGATTAGTTCAAGATAAAATGCTATATTGAAATGCATTGATTTGTAGTATCTGTTGATAGCTCAGCAAAATGGCTTTTGGATAAAGCAGCTAGGGAAATAACAAGTCTGACAAAAATGTTAATTTGCATGCCATTGTCACTGCTGCTAGTATACTACTACTGAATGTGTACTATTACTTTTAGAAGTAGTAAATTTCTTTTTTTTTGGAAATAGTTTGTGTGCATTCTTGCATTATGCATTTATGTGTAATATTTTGAAAAAAGTGGTAGAATATTATAAATGTTTGTTATTTTTATACTGGTATAAATATGTTCTTTAATTTATTTTATATGATTGCATACCATTTACTACCTTTTTAAAAAGATTTTTAAAAATATTTATTTATTTATTCCCTTTTGTTTTCCTTGTTGTTTTATTGTTGTAGTTATTGTTGTTGTTACTGATGTCATTGTTGTTGGATAGGACAGAGAGAAATGGAGAGAGGAGGGAAGACAGAAGGGGGGAGAGAAAGACAGATACCTGCAGACCTGCTTCACCACTTGTGAAGCAACTCCCCTGCAGGTGGGGAGTGGGGGACTTTAACCAGGATCCTTATGCTGGTCCTTGTGCTTTGCGTGACCACCTGCACTTAACCCGCTATGCTACCACTCGACTCCCTCCCCATTTACTACCTTTTATTTGTTGTTATCACCATTCCAGATATATAAAATCATTTTCAGAGACCATTTTAAAAATCTGGGTGTTTTACTAGTAAAATTGTTAGGCAATTACAATTGTTAATTTTAAAATTATCTTCAACATGACTTTAATATTTATATTTTATTTAATATTTTACTTAACTTTTAGTTGTTTTTGTTGTTTTGGTAAATGGCACTTAACTGGTCTGGGTTGACTATCAGAGAGAGACAGAGACATCAAGATTAAGAGAGAGAAAGATACCACATACTTCAGCTTCCTCTAGTGCAATGAAAATTGTGCTCAAACCTGATTCATGTGCATGACAAAGTAGGCTCACTATCCTGGTGACCTATGTTTCTGGTCATACCTTTAGTTTTTAATGTACCCTTAAATAATTGTAGATGACCATATTTGAATTGCTAGATCTGATTCCTCTTCAGTAAATTGTCTTTTATCTGTTATTTACCTAATTTTATATGGTTGTGGGATGGGGAGATACAGAGAGAAATTGAGAAGGTAGGGTTATATTGAGAGGGAGAGAGAGAGATACCTCTAGCACTGCTTCACCTTTCATGAGGCTTCTGCCCTGCAGGTGGGAATGGGGAGCTTGAAACAACATCCTTGAGGATGGTTTTCTGTACAACCTAAGTAGAGAATTTTAAAGACAACCTGAGAAAATCAAAGAGTCACCTACAGAGGAGTTCCCCAAAAGGACCAGCTGACTTCTCAACAGAAACTCTAAGAGTGATAGGGCTAGCAGGATATATTCAAACTTTTTCATGAACAAGACCCTCATCCAGGAATACTCTAGGTTTTCAACCAGGTTATCACTCTGATTTAAAGGAATAAAGAAAATATTTATGAAAAATTTCAGTTAAAGGAATTCATCATTACTAAGCCCACCTTCAGTAAGTATTAAAGTGAGTTATGCATAAGGAAAATACAGAGTGGTTTTGCCCATATGGTTATATGTCAACATGCAAGGGGGGTGGTTATATGTCAACATGCAAGGGGGGATTGATATTGCACAACTGACGTTACCAAAGGGACTGGGTGGCAAGAATGGAGGTGGTCTTTTGGATTATGGTGAAAGGATACTGGTACTTTGATGGCAGGTGTGATAAAATATATTTTGAAGAGGTATGAAATTATACTTGTAAAATTTTTTATATTCATGTAAACTAACATTAAATGCTAAAAAACACCTGAAATTAATTATTGAAATAAATTACTATATTCTTTATGATATTTAAAACAAATAAAATTGAATGATTACCAACCAATACATTTTTCTTTACAAGATTATTTAGCACATACAATTCTTGTTTATTAGTTGTCTTTTTAAAAAATGTCCTGCCTAAGTAAATACGTTTGAATAGCTCTGTTTTTAAGATGTCACTCGGTTAACGAATAGTTAATATCACTCTCTTCATGGATTGTGGATTTTCTCTTAGAGATTGATGGAATTGTTCTATACTTATGCGTAAAAATTCCATTACTGGTAGTGAATAATTGCCATATAAGTGCTTAGATAATTCAAGTAACATTTTATTTTAGTACTACTTAGTCTATGATTATATTTATAATTGATACTCATATATATATTTAATACTATATATTTTTATATTGCAAAGAATGGAAACTTCAATAAAGTTTAGGAATTTACAAATGCAACTTTATATTTAATTTCACTTTTTTTAGATGCTTTGAGTATAAAATGGAATGTGTGATTACATATTGAAGAAGTGGTTATATGGGACCAGGTGGTGGCACACCTGGTAGACTTCCTGTTAAAGTGCACAAAAATCAAGGTTTGAGCACCCATCCTGGCTTGCAGGGGGAAAACTTTGTGAGTACTGGAGCAGTGTTGCAGGTGTCTCTCTCTCTCTATCATACTATTCCTTTTTGGTTTCTGGCTGTTTCTATCCAATAAATAAATAAAGTTAATAAAAAAGATGTGGTTACATGTACCAACCTGTTGAATATACTAAAACATTGAACTTAAATACATGGTAGATATAGTAAAAAGAAAACATAATATACATGGATTTCATTATTTTAAGTCTATGTAATGTCATCTGAATTATAAACAAATGTTTTCAGTACTAGATAACTCCCTGAAATACATATATAAATATAAGTAAAACTTAAGTAATTGTTGCTCTGATTATAGATTATCTGTTCCTTCTAATTTTGTGGGTAGTGACAGGAGTTGCACATATGCTAGATAATTCTGACTATCAAAAAAGTAAAAATGTGCATCATTTTTCCACTTGCCCAAATATCAGTGCAAATAAGTTCATTCAATTTGTTATTTAGGCTCATGGAAAAGCTACAGTGTTTGTAATGGATTTTTGAATATATATCCTAGCAATAGAAGATTGGCTTGAATAAACTTAAAGAAGGAATGAATATAAATTAAATGAGCAGTTTAGTGCTAATTACTGTTGCACTATCAGAACCTGAATTCGTCTCAAGGGTAATGTTTTCATCTCAGTACAATATTTTACTCCTTAATTATCAACCCTTTTAATCTTTACATACATAATTCTATTATGCTATCTAAGGAAGCACACTTTATGTCACTTTTCTGGCCTAAGGGGAACAGATGTTATTATTAAAAACACAACTGTTTTCACCCATTAACTCCTCACTGCTTCATAAAAGTTTACATTCACACACACTGTTGACCAGCCTCGTTTTAAAGTAGTTTGAAGTAGGAGATCAATGTGGATGTAATAATAAGTGAAGGGGAGAAATTCCTTGTTAACTGGCACAGAGAATTTTTCCACCCTCAGCATTAGCTATGTAATATAGTGGTTTTGAGGACAATGGCTGTAGAGAGAAGTGAGAGCAATCAGCTGGCTTTTCATTCAGTGAGATGGAAGAGCCTGTCAAAGACACCAACAACTAATCAGTTACAGACACTGATTGATGTTTCTGCCTGCATTCAAATCTATCATAGTGGCCAAGTAATGTCTATGGTTTACCCTGTGGATGGATAAACTGGAACTAATATATGGCTTCTAAGCAAATAGATCATTAATTCTGCTTAATATATAGGGGCTAAAGCTTAAAATGTCTTCCAAATAGCAACCTTTCCCTTAAGAGAAAGAGAAGGAAAGAGCAAGTTCTGGTTGACTAGGCAGTAATGATATTTTTTACAAGTAACAAATTTTCTGTGTTAGATTTTATTTCAGCTTGCACTTTGCAACTGTCACTTGCTATTAAATATATCAGGGAATTTATTAACATGTTAATTAAAGTTACTGAAGAAGATAGAATTGATAGACTGGAGGAATCAGAGGATTGCTTTTTCTTTTTACACACATTCCTGCAGTGAAAACCATTTCTCCATCTAGCTTTCTGTATTTCTTTTTCATAAAATGTCTGTTTTCAAAAATAATTTTATTAGGCTAATGGTTTACAATACAGTTATTGGCACATGGGTAAAATTTCTCATCTCACTGAGATAGATGTCTGCAAAACACCCTCACCACCAAATTAAGTTCATCATCTCATACTAGGCCCTGAAAGTCCCTCTTCCTCCAGCCCCTTTCTGTTCTCCTTCCCCAGAGTTCTTTGCTTTGGTTTAATATGCAAACCAGTCTAAGTTTTACATTATGTTTCCTATTTCTGTTCTGGTTTCTTAAGTTCTACCCAGGAGTAGGATCATCTTATATTCACCCTTTTTCTTTCTGGCATATCTCACTTAATATCATTTCTTCAAACTCCATACAAGATTAAGGTGAAGAAGCTCATCCGAAGAGATCTGTGCATATCTATGTTCATAGGAGCACAGTTTTTAATAGCCCAATCATGGAAACAATCTAGGTGTCCAACAACGGAGGAGTGGCTAAGAAAGTTGTCCTATTATTTACATAATGGAATGCTACTTAGCAATTAAGAATGATAAAATAACTTTTAAAATACTTGTAGTTATTGAGCTAGTTACATTTTATTATTACTTGGATCCTAATTACTTGCAGGGCTGCCATAGAATGGCTTCTTCATAGCTCGTGAATTCAACAATTTTTACCAATCAGTTTCAAAGAAAGATGGTTGGAAATATGTACTGCCAAAATACAATTTGAGGCATAGTTAAAAGTCATACCAAGATCTTTATTGGAAAAATATGGGGAAAGATAATATAAAATAGATAAGATGAAAAGAAGGAGCTATACTTTCAAATTATCATGGCACAGCTTCAAATGTTTTGTTACTCATCAAACTTTTGAGGCATAAGGTTATTAAAATAAGTTATTCCTCATACCTTTAAATATATTAAACTAATGTTTATAAAGTAATATTACCTCAATAAAAATAAATAGCTTACACTATAACACATTTGGAAATATCTATAGATAGAATTATTTAAGTGAGGAAAGTAAAACCCAAATGAATTTATATAATGCAAATAAGTAATAGATAAAATTTTGAAGTTACTTTGACCATTCAACTGCAATTAATGATATTACATAATTTTAACACTCAAATTTCATATACTATATTACATAAGTAGTCTATATAAAGCAATTCTAATATATATGTCCATAAACTTAGAACAAATAGTGAAACCATATGAGATATTAAATAAGAAATTCTCTTCCATGTAGGCTTCTGCAACATTTTCACCAATTCAGATTTAATTGTAAGGAAAACTAAAGCAAAAATGGAGAAATGGAATTATACAAAACTGAAGACCCTCTGCAAGGCAAAGAGAATATCACCATAATAAAGAAACTTTGCAAAGAATGGAAGAAAATCTTTATGTGCCATTTATCAGACATAGGACTAATAACCAAAATACACAAGGAACTTACCAAACATACTAGCAAAAAGATAAACAGCCTAATTTAAAAAAGTGGGGGAACTAAATGAGCAGAATATTCTCCAAAGAGATACAAAGGACCAACAGACATATGAAAAAAAATCCTCAAAATCATTGATGATCCAGTAAATACAAATAAAAATGAGATGCCACTTTACACATCTGAGAATTTTACACGTTAGAAAAGACAAAAACACCAACTATTAGGCCGTGGGGGCAAAGAGATTGATACCAAATGATATTGCATCCACTAATTTCAACCTAATAAACACAACAAGTCACCTCAGCATGCTCCATTTCAGACTGTATCCAGAGATGTCAGGCATGTAATGTCAACCCTTCAGCCTTGTTACTCAGGTGAGACCTTTCCTTTAATAGTATTCTCTAATTCCATTCCAGAAGGTTCACTTCCTAACAAAATCCCAAAAGCTAGATATAGACCAGATCCCGTAAGAGTGTATATTAAAATGTATCCATAAATTAGGGCAAAATAATATACCTGAAAGCAAAAATACACAATAGTCTG
Organism: Erinaceus europaeus; assembly: GCF_950295315.1. Lineage (NCBI taxonomy): Eukaryota > Metazoa > Chordata > Mammalia > Eulipotyphla > Erinaceidae > Erinaceus > Erinaceus europaeus. Next base: position 46,342,328 of record NC_080171.1, on the reverse strand, counting down.
TAGTGAGTCAGTATCAAATTTATAATGAAATACTGTCTACTTATACTTAGATACCCTCCTCACCTACTTCCTATTACAGTTCTCTCACTCACTCCAAAGCTAACCTTAGCAAAGCAAGGACTGCAAAAGCTGAATAAGGGCAAGAGACTGGCATACTTTAACGATGACTCTTTAGTCACTAACAGGCCACCGGCCACCCCATAAGGTGGGGCCCTATTCGGGGAGTCCTGAGATTCCAAAACAGACATGATGGGCCTAGACCTCAAATAAATCCCTCTCTCCATTGTTACTGGTCATCTCTATCAAAAACAGCAAAATAGACCCCTTTGTGGGCCCACATAGGACCTTTCCTTCAACTTGGATCAACAATGGTAGAGAATGTCCCATCCTCCGAAGGGAGGCTGGACAACATACTCTATGCTATACCTGAGGAAGATGATTCGGTATTGGAGCAGCTTGGAATGTTTCTACTCATTACCACAGAATGTGAGCTCTGATCTAGAAGGATGCAGAGGTCACATAAGCTCCTAAGGTAAATATGGGCCCCAGATGACATCAAATTGATGGGGTTTATAGTCAACAATATTTATACCCCTTTTCCATATTAGGGAGCTACTTTCTTCCCTAATCCAGCTTTCTGGTTTTTTTTCCAGCCATGACATCATCTCCCCAGTCAATAACTAGGATCCACATGCATATCAGATTTCAGGCTCAGGGGAAAAAAGCAAAAGCAAAAAAAAAAAAAACAACCCCAATATAGTCACAGGCCCTTTGGAATATAACTAAAATATGCCTACTAGCTATCTACAAAATGGAGGACCCCCTAACTCTTCATCTCTTCATCTGTACTATTCCACCCTTTATGTACATGATTGATCAACAATTTGCTTGGCTTTGAATGTTAACTCTCTTTTCAACCACCAGGTGCCAGATGCTAGCATGATGCTGATCAGACTGCCCTGGACAGACAACCCTACCAATGTGTCCTGGAGCTCCACTTCCCCCAGAGCCCTAACCCTACTAGGGAAAGAGAGCGACAGGCTGGGAATATGGATCAATCTGTCAATGCCCATGTTCAGCAGGGAAGCAATTACAGAAGCAAGACCTTCCACCTTCTACATCCCACAGTGACCTTGGGTCCATACTCCCAGAGTGTTAAAGAATAAGAATAGCAGGGGAGGGGATGGGATGTGATACGGAGTTCTAGTGGTGGGAATTGTGTGGATTAGTACACTCATTAACAGAATTTGAGAAAGAACAGAAAGGGAAACACAAAGCAAAAGTTGACTGAGTTAGGAGAATTGTACCAAAATAAAACACTCTGGGTGGGGGGAGGGTAGATTTTCAGTTCCTCTGTAGGGGGGTAGGAGTAGGGACACAGACCCTGGGTGGAGAGAATGATCTCAATTTATAATCCTATTAACTTATAGTTTCATAAATGACTATTTAATTAATATGAATGGGAAAAATAGATCGAATGCCTCAAGCATTTTAATGCATAGACTTCAGTTTTGAGTATATATTCCTCCAATCTAAGCATTTATGGTTTCACATTAGTAAAGTGACTGAATTTCAAGACTGGGTTCAAATTGTTAATACATTTTTAATAATAAAATTAATTTTTGAACATTTAAATCAGCTATATTCTTGGACTAGAGATTCCAGAAGAAACCAGTCTTGTCATTATATAAGTTATAGTTATTTGTAAATAGCATTAAGGGAAATAAATCATGATAAGAGCTTGTATGGAACCTCTGGAGCTTTGCTCATTTCCTTCATGCTTCTTTTGATCCATACCATTTAATACTACATTTGCTCATCTCAACCAAATCAAAGCGACCAGAGCCACCTTGACATGTTTCAGTTTGAACTGTGTCCAGAGATGCCAGGCCTGGGTCAACCCTCTAGCTCCAATACTTGGATGAGATCTTTCCTAGTTCATAGGACTCTTAAGTTCCATTTCAGGTGACATACCTCCTAACAAAGCCACAGAATCTAGACATAAGATAGGGCACAGGTGCATTTGTATGCATAAGTTAGGGAAAAATATATATCTTAAAGTTAAAATATGCAATAGTCTACAGTGATGCAGTAAGAGCACTAAGAAAGTAGAAAGACCTAAAAAAGACACCATAATGTACTTAATCAAATAGTTTCTGCATAGACTTAGATACCCTCCTCACCTACTTCCTATTTCAGTTCCCTCAATCACTCTATGCCTAATGCTGTCAGATAAAGTAAGAGGCTGGCACTTTGTAAGAATTGTTTATTGGTCAGTGCAAGGTCACTCCATCATCAGGAGTCCTAGTCAGGGAATCCAGAGACTACCACAGATATTATGGGCCTCATCTTCTAATCCTTCTCTTAACCATCACTAGTCATCTCCACCAGAAACAACATCATAAATTCTCTTCTGTGCCTCTACAGGACCTTGCAATCAATGTAGAACAACAATGGTAGATACTGCACCACTGTCCAAAGGGAGGCCGAGGCAACATACTATGCTACTTGAAGATTGGTCCGGAAATGAGTGCAGCCTAAAATGTGGCTACATATGGCCAAGAAATGTGAGTTCAGACGGGCAGGAATCCAGAGGTTACATAGGCTTCTATATTAAGTATGGGTAGATGTGGGCCCTAGGTCTGACTTATGGGGTCGACAGTTAATCATATTTATATACTTTCCCATACTTGAGAGCTACCAGGCCACTAACCCTAACCCTAACCCTAACCCTAACCATAACCATAACCATAACCATAACCATAACCATAACCATAACTCTGCCCAGACCCAGTTTTCTGGTCCTATTTATAATGCTTACAAATACCATCTTCTCAGACAATACTTTCAGCCCACCTGCAACATTAGCTATTGGGCTCAGGAATTATTAGTAAAGACCCTTTGTAATATAGCTAAAATAGACTTCCTAGCTTCTTCCAACATGAAGACCCCAAATATCATCTGCTGTATTTTTACTTTTAGGTTCCTGCTTACTAAGCAATTTGTTCTGCTTTATATTTTAATGCTTTTCAGCCACCACATTGCAGATGTGACCATGAAGCCAACCTGAATTCTCTGGGCAGACAACCTCACCAATGACCCCACTAGGGAAAGACAGAAGCAGGATGGGATATGGATCGACTTGTCAATGTCCATGTGCAGTGGGGAAGCAGTTACAGAAGCCAGACCTTCCACCTTATGTACTTCATAAAGATTTTTAATGGTCCATACTCCCGGAGTCATAAAGAATGGAAAGGCCCATAATGGAAGGAATGGAATGTGGAACTCTTGTAGTGGGAATTGTGTGGAACTGAACCCCTCTTATTCCACAATCTTGTTGATCATTATGAAGTCACTAATTAAAAAAGAAAAGGAAAGAAGAAAAAAGAAAAAATTGCCACTGTGAGTGGTGGATTCATAGTTCTGGCACCATGCCAACAATAACCCTGATGCCAATAATAATAATAAAATAAAAGATAGTAAGAAAGGTCATAAGGTAAGATTTGGACTGGGTGTCCTGTATTGCACCAAAGCAGAGAATTCTGGGAAGGAAAGGAAAGGGAAAGGATGAAGGAACTATGGTGTACTGTTGTATCTTCTAGACAGCAATGTAGAGGAGATGAGAGGCTGTGGTTATGTGTCAAAAATTTCTATAAACCATTAATCCCCCAATAAAATTTAAAAAATTAAAACACAGTAAGAAGAAAAGAAAGTCTAAGAACTTTACATGAAACAGTGAGGAGTTCTATGTATCTAAATAAATATGTAGCAATAAAATAGGGTTCTTTTGGCAAAAAAGTTTTATGAAATGGACTAAAAACCTCTATCATCTATACTGTTTACATTTTATTTAATCTATTAAAATGCATATGCTTAAGTTATTTAAGAGTCCATGGCACTACATTACTAGCTATTTAGACTAGCAACTGTAAAATATATAGAACATTGGCAGAACACTTCACAACCTATACTTCAAAAGATTCTTCAGAGATTTAAATATAACAGCAAAGAAAACAAAAACAAAATAAATCAAATCAATGGGGTACATCAAACTGAAAAGCTTCTGCACAGATAAATGTATTACCAAACTAAAAGCAACTACAGCATGGGAGATCTTTATACAACATACTTTTGATAAAGGATGAATAACCAAAACTCATATAAAGCCCTCCTGAAACATGATGGCATAGGAAGACCTAATAGGGGTTGAATTGTTATGTGGAAAACTGGTAAATGTTATGCATGTACAAACTATTATATTTACCTATCAACTGTAAACCATTAATCTATCAATAAAGAAATTAAAAAAAACAAACTCTGTAAATTGAACACCAAAAAACAAACAATCCCATAAAAAAATGGGGTGAGGACATGAATAGAAACTTTACAGAGAAAGAGATCCAGAAGGTCAATAGAAACATGAGAAAGTGCTCAAAGTCATTGATTATCAGAGAAATGCAAATAAAGACAGTAATGAGAGAGTCATGTAGTGGTGAGCATTATAAGAGATCATAGTACTATGTCAAGAATCCTCAAAAGACCTGGGTTCAAGGCCCCACTCTCAACCTGCAACAGGGACACTTCAGGAGTGGTGGAACAGGTCTATAGGTGTCTATCTTTCTCTCTCCCTATCTCCACTACTCTCTTAATTTTTCTCTATCATGCAAAAAGAAAAAGAAAGAAAGAAAGAAAGACTTCCAGAAGTGTTGGATTCTTAGTGACCCAGCAATAACCCTGGAGGCCAAAAAAAAAGAAAAAAAGAAATGTCACTTTATACCTGTGAGAATGTCATATCATATATTAGAAAAGACAGTAACAACAAATGTTGGAAAGGATGTGGAGAAAACAGTGACACTCCTGCACTGCTGGTAGGGTATGCAAATTGGTCAAATGCTGGGCTAGCTTCACCAGAGAGAGAGACAAGGAACTCATGGCTGCGTGGTAATACAATTCTTTATTGATGCGGGAAGGCCCCAGAATCGGGTGTGAGCATAGTGGGTTTAGGCCACATGGAGCTAGCAAAATGACCGCCTCCTGCTATGCATGCCAGCCCTTCTCCAGGTCTTCTCCAGGTCCAGATGCAGAAGAGAAAGAGAGAAACCAGGAATAGCAATGGGCTTTATAGGGTAATAATGGAAGTGGCAAGTCAGGAACAGGACTGGCTAGGAAAGGGGGTAGAGAAAACAAGGCACTCTGGGAAGGTAGAAAGCTTCTATAGCAGCTGTTGCGAAGATTCTAAGCAGTGGGATTAACCAATACCCTGCAGGCAGGGTTGTTCTCAGGCAAAACAATGATTATGTAAATAGACCACAGCATCAAGCAATGCAGGGGAACTGGCATAATGCCCAACAGTCCAATCCCTGTGGAAGAGACTATGGAGATTTCTCAGGACACTAGAAATGGGCCTACCCTATGGCCCAGCAATTTCCATCCTGGGAATATATCCAAATGGAACAAAAACACCTATCATAAGTGATCCTTGTTTGCCTATGTTCATAGCAGTACAATTTGTGAAACTTGGAAACAACCCAGATGTCCAATAACAGATGAGTGGAAAATATCTCATAGGGTACAGTCTCTTCCTGTTCTTGTGTGAGCTGCTTCCTCAGGGGAAACTGTGGTGGCCATGAAGATGGCATCTACCAGCCATTTGGATGCTCTTCCAAGAGTTACGTGTCCAAACTATAAGAATGCTATTTTAGTGGAAGACTACAGAGCTGGCGATATGATCTGTCTTGAATGTAGCCTGGTTCTAGATGACTGGGTTATTGATGTGGGATCAGAATGGAGAACTTTCAGCAATGCTTTAAGCTCATCTTGAAGGCTTTAGAAACCAGTGTGGATTTGATTACAACTGGAAACTTCATGTCTAGATTTTGCTCCAACCTTTGTCTTCCTAAACAAGTTCAGATGGCAGCTACACACATTGCTCACAAAGTTGTGGAACTGGACTTGGTTCCTGGACGGAGCCCAATTTCTGTGGCTGCTGCAGCCATTTACATGGCCTCGCAGGTGTCAACTGAGAAGAGGACTCAGAAAGAAATCGGACATGTTGCTGGTGTTGCTGATGTTACAATCAGACAGTCCTACAGACTGATCTACCTCCAAGCCCCAGATCTGTTTCCTACAGACTTCAAATTTGACACCCCTGTCAATAAGCTTCCACAGCTATAAACTGAATCACCTATTGTCAAATTTTATGAACACTGAACTCTGCCTGTTGTACATAGCCTATACCAAGTGCTGGATTGAACCTCAAACGAGGAATTTTGTTAGGGTATATTAAGAAAATATAAAATGACTGAAATGATGTCTGAGATATTTTAAGTGTCCAAAGTAAAATAATCTGTTTTTTTAAATTTATTTTTTATAAAATGGAAACACTGACAAGTCCATAGGATAAGAGGGGTACAATTCCCACCACCAGAAAACTCTGTTTTCCATCCCCTCCCCGATAGCTTTCCTAGTCTTTATCCCTCTGGGTGTATGGATCCAGTGTCATTATGGGGTGCAGAAAGTAGAAGGTCTGGCTTCTGTAACTGCTTCACCATTGAACATGGGCACCGACAGGTTGATCCAGACTCCCAGCCTGTCTCTCTCTTTCCCTAATGGGGCAGGGCTCTGAGGAAGTGGAGCTCCAGGACACATTGGCAGGGTCGTCTGTCCAAGGAAGTCTGGCTGGCATAACATGGTGGCTAAAAAAGAGTTAACATATCAAGCCATACAAATTGTTAATTAATCATGAACCTAAAGGCTGGAATGTTGCAGATAAAGGTTTGGGGTTTCTGTTTTGGAAATAGCTAGTAGGTCTATTTCAGTTATATTCCAAAGGGCCCATGACTTCATTAGTTTTTTCCTGAGCCTGACATCTGATATGCAGGTGGACCCAAGTTATTGTCTGGGGAGATGATGTTATGGCTGGAAAATGGGCTAGAAAGCTGGATCAGGGAAGAGAGTTGCTGCCAAATATAAGAAAAGTGTATAAATATGTTGACTCATAGTTACAATGAAAAGAAAGAAAAGATCCTAAAGGCTGCAAGAGAAAAACAAAAAGTCACATACAGGGGAAAACCCATAAGACTATTATAATCTGTTATTTTTTACAACATCTCAACAAAAATTTCTGGGCAGAGTCAGTCCTTGGTTCTTCCCTAATTAAAAAAAAAAAGAGTCCACATATGTGTGTACCACTCAAAGTACTAATTGTCATTAGTAATGAATGAGGGTCAGTGCACTTGCTCCCTATAGTGGCACAGCTTTTTTGAAACACAGGAGGCTTTTTTTAAAAAAAATATGTTGCTGATTATCACCTAAAAAAAATCTCAAGAGTTGGTTTTCCTATTTTCCCAACAAACAATAGTTCAAGCAATCAAGTATATTCTAGTTACTATGAATCACTATGCTCATCACAGCGGCTATCTCTCCTCCTGCCACCTGCACTTCCTAATGTTCACTTTAGTATCTCTTTTCCTCTGCAGAGTCTCTAGGAATTAATATAAATATGTTCCTGGTGAAAGAATTCTACCTCAGGCAGGGGATTTATTTATGGCACTGGCTGAGAGTTGTTCACTAACAGTTATATCTCTAGGTAAGTCTGGTGACATTATGGAGTATTTACCATTTATTTCCTCATTCTCACATAAAAAGCAAGATATGCAAATGAGTACAACTCCATTATGTCTGGCTACACAATCCAGACTTGGCTTTACTTTTCATTTTTCTCTGTGCATATATAACTTTCAGTGTAAGATCTACTTCTGTCACATCTAACTCTCATTTTTCTGGCACAGTATACAGATGATGCCATGCATTTACTATATCCTGCATTAACCATGCCTATAAGAACCAGCATCATGAACAGTGTAAGCAAGACCTACCGATCTCAATTTCTGTTTAGTACAGAATACAACAAGGCCTAAGGTGGAAATAACAATGAGATGAATGTGGTACTTGAATCATTCAGGCTCTTAAGAGTCTTAACAAAGGTTGTTAACCTTTATCCCTGCCTATTAAAATTATCTGTTCCAAATTATTATTTTAGAAGCCTTGTGACAGGTGCATTGCTTCTAGCTCACTGATCCTGTAGGGAAATCCAGTATACCACAGCTGGCTTTGTGATTTGTACCACAAATTAAATTGCTTGGTTAGAGGGAAATCAATTGCTATTTTTACAAAAACTTCACAAAATGCTTGCAATCTACAATCTAATCAAAATCTAAAAGCCCCTTGTAGATTAGTTTTATTGGCTCACTTTATACTGCAGAACTGATGACTTTTCTCACAGAACCTGTACTGTTTCATTTCTTCCAACTATAGCACTGATTTTTTTCTGATAGCTCCAGGAAGAAATTAGTCCTTGAGCAGTTGCTCATCTTCAGGGAAGTATTTTTATCCCATTTGTTTACTTTTATCAATGCAAAATTATCATGCATCATTCTTTTCCACTGACCAAATATACTGGTCACCTATTCTAATATATCTATGTCAGTGGATAAGAATATTAAGTCATATATCAGTAAGGATAATTGCCTTGAAATTCTCAAAGCACATCAAACATTCATTCATTCCTTCATTCATAAAAATTCATTGAATACTTATTTTTTGTTAGACAAATGGATTATGAAAATTAAAGGAAATGAATAAAAACTTACCTTTATATTGTCAGAGAAACAATTCATTAACTATTTTCCTTATATACACACTATATATGTATATTATGTGTTATTCTATATACGCAATATACAACATTGACTTGTTCGTGAATTATTTATTGCTTCCAAGTCATAAAATATGAACTTTCTCATATCCCATATACTTCACATGACTACACTTGTACTTCTTTTCTTCATATCTCTGAATGATGCTTTAAATAATAAAAATATTGAAATAAAATGTTCACTCCTCCTACATGAAATTTTACAAGTTAGAGTGTTTCCTTTTGTGTCCATATAGCATGTTTTGTTGTTAGCTTCAAGCCATTAAAAAAAATCTTTTCTTAAGTCTGGGTAATATTCAGTGTCGGCACTTCCATTATTGATCTGGCACAGATTTAATTTAGACACTTTCAAAGTTGAGAGAATAGGAACTTTCTGCTTCTGCATTTCAATATCATCACTTCATAGCCAGCTGATTGAATTACAAACGAACAGAGGAAGAAAGTACAAGTATTGAGAACATGTATTTGAAATGTAAATATCTTTCTTTGAAATGGCTTCTTTCCATGACAGAAATAAACTTGAAATAAATCTCTATCATGTACTAAAATAGAATGATATTTTAAATACTGATAGTTATTTTTTGTAATTGATTTGATGATTATTCACAAACTTTAATATTACAAAATGACTGAAGAAAAAGTAATTGACATGGGGTTTCCATGATGCTATGCAATAAATCTGGCACTTAAAAAAAAAAAGGGAGGGAAATATTACACTAGAGATGAAGAACTGTTCAAGTATTCATTTCCTCTTGGTAAAGGTAAATGAACCACATGTAGTATAGGAAATGGGACATTTACAGTACCAACTTCTATATTTGAAGATCTGAGAGATGAGCTGCATATTTGGCAGAATAACAAAGGAACATCTGGCTTTTCACCATATCATGTGACTTTACAGTTCAGCCTACAACCTGTTCTAACTAATACAATTATTTATTTAGTTTATAAGATAGAATAATGCTCAGATATATGTGATGCCAAGGATTGATCTGGAGGCCTGACACATGTAAGTCCTATACTCTACAAATAAATTTAGAATAGTTAAAAATTTTATTTGAAAATTTATACCTTTTTTTCTCTCTCCAGATTATATTAGTTTCTTCACCACTTCTTCTAGCTTTGCTCTTCTTTTGTAGCCAGTCAACAGCGTCAGGTTGAGCCTGATGTAAAGTTTCGAGACCTCCTTTGAATCTGGAGAGGTGGCAGTCATTGACTATGTGGGTCATAGTCTGTCTGTAGCCGCAGGGGCAGTTCGGGTCGTCTCTGGCTCCCCAGCGATGGAACATAGTGGTGCACTGGCCATGGCCTTTTCGATAGCGATTGAGGAGGGCCCAATCATAACGTGCTAGGTCAAAGCCGGGTTGACGCTTGCAGGGGTCTGTGATGAGGTGTTTGTTCTTTACCTCAGCTGACTGCCAACTCTGTTTCTAAGAGACTGGAACAGAGAAGTTTAGTGTAGGCATAGGGGACCAGATTGGGTGACGAGACGTCAAGCGTTGGACAGGGTGGGCGAAGATATCCGCGTATATTGGCAGGTCCGGTCAAGCGTAGACGTGGGAAATGAACTTAAATGATGCCGCATCCCGACGAATATCTGGTGGGGCGATGTTGCTAAGAACTGGCAGCCATGGAACCAGGGTGGAACGGATGGTTCCAGAAATTATCCTCATAGAGGAATATAATTTGGAATCGACCAAGTGGACATGGGGGCTACGGAACCATACTGGGACACAGTATTCTGCAGTGGAATAGCATAATGCCAGAGATGATGATCGTAGTGTGGAAGCGCTCGCGCCCCATGAGGAGCTGGCCAGTCTTGCAATGATGTTATTCCTCGCGACCACCTTTGCTGCAGTTTTTATGAGATGTTCTTGAAATGACAGGGTGCGATCGAGATTAACGCCAAGATAGACTGGCTGTGCTTCATGCCAGATTCTTGTATCGCCAAGCTGCACATTAAGCTCACACGAGGCCGATATGGTGTAGATGGAAAACAGATGATACCGTTTTTGCAGTGCTAGGGATTAGTTGCCGTTTTTTACAGTAATCAGATATCAGAGTCTTTTGTGATATCATGTCTTTTGTGAGTGTTTCCTTGAGGATGTCGAACTTTGATGCCTGAGTTGCACAGCAGATGTCATCGGCGTAGATGAACTTCCTTGAAGAAGTTTCTGGGAGGTCATTGATGTAAATATTAAATAGCGTAGGAGCCAGAACAGAGCCCTGGGGGAGGCCACTTGAGACAAGTCTCCATCTGCTAGACTTGTCACCCAGATGCACCCAGAATCTTCTGTTTTGGAGAAGAAAATTTATACCTTTTTTTCTCTCTCCAGATTATATTAGTTTCTTCACCACTGAAACTGGAAATTAAATACAGTGAATTGAATGTTTAAATCTTTAAAAAATACTATTTCTTGCTCTTTTTTATAGCTGGTCAATAATGAAATAAAAACATCTTCAGTTTGACTACCTCAACTTTGCTCAGAAGAGTTAATAGTAACAGTCATTTGATAATTCTTATAATAATTCAGTTCATTCAATAATTTTGACATGATCATTTATCACTCTTAATTCTTTAATTACTGTGGACAGTGAGGAAGAATGAAGATAAAATATGTAGGTCACTAGATAAACTACATGAAAAATAGATTATTTTAAAACTTAGGAGTTCATTATTAAATTATATCTAGAAATAGCACATCCTTTATACTATGCTTACAGAGGCATTACACGGACATGTTGTTAATTAGTATGATTAGATTCTCTGTTCAGGTCTTATGTAAGTAAGTGATCTAGAGTCAGGATCAGAAATTAGTTAAGAAAAATGAGACATCTGCCTAATGTATGACATTAAAGACATATTAAAATAAACAATATTAAGAGAAAATGTTTCAAATGCAATATTTAAGACAACTGAATGTGAATGGAAATAATATTCTTGCCAAAGCTAGATAGTATCTTTAAAGAAAAAAAAAGAGTTTAAAAAAAAAGAGTTCTAAGAGTTCTAAGAGCAGTTATGCACCTGACTGTTACATGTTACTATGCTGACCCCGAATGAGTCTCAACACTCCCCATCCATGAGAGTCCCTAGGGGCAGGGGCACCCACATTACCCATGGGATAGCAACTCCATCCTGCATTGCCCTGGTTATAACATTCTCATGGGAGTGACGTGATGGTTGATGTGATTCTGGATGAAGTCATCTGTCTGTGATTGCTATGAAACATAAGACCCCAGGTGCATTGATGGGCACCTTTGCTGGAGAAGTAGCCACCTGGTCCATTCCACTCTGAATTACCAAGTTCTCCCCCTACCAGGAAACCGAGATTTGGTGCAATAGTGCTACCAGGTGGATGTCTTTTCCAGCCTGTGTAGCAGGGAAGATATCAGCCATGGCTCTCCCCACATGCATGTGGACCCCAAGTTTGTTAGAGCATTGTCCCTGCTAGTCCTCCATGCCTCAGAGAGGAAAGAGTCCCTGCTAGTCTGTGGGGCAGGGCCACCTGCAGTATGTACCTGTTCAGTTTTAACATGCACAGACCCATTTTACACAAGAAGGTGCAAATGATGGAAGTCACAGAGTATTTGCACAACATCCTTAAAACAAAGTCATCCCCATGCCTTCCTGAATATCCCCCAAGTAGTTCTTCAACCCTTAAATAGTATATTATTTATATTATATTACATTATATTGTATTAGCAAAATAAATATTCTTTATCTCTAAAAAATAAAAAAAGTATAGAAAGGGGAACTTGGACTGGGTTTGGTGTACTGCACCAAAGTAAAGGACTCTGGGGCAAGGGTTGGGGGGCAGTGCTTAGGTCCTGGAGCATGATGGTGGAGGAAGACCTAGGTGGGGGGTTAGAATGTTATGCAGAAAACTGAGAAATGTTACATGTGTACCACGTACCAAATACTATACTTACTTTCAACTGTAAACCTCTAATCCCTCCAATTGAAAAAATAATGAAAACTTCATTTCTCATGGAAAAAAGAAACTACATTTTGAGACCCACTATTTCAAAACAAAGACTCCTTGATCTTTAGATTTCAGTTTACAAAATTTCTCTTTTAAATGAAAATTGACAAATCACCTAAGTTTTTCATGCTACATTGCTACATATGTACACATAAAATCATATTCTAATACATCTATAATTTGTTCTTTGTTGATTAATTAAATTAAGTCATGATTTAAACATGGAAGATATTTTTCTAGTCTTATCAAACATATACAGCCATATAACAAAATATACCTTTTATTATCCTAATAAAATACCACTTCTATAACCCCAAATTGTGGGAAACGTTGAAGTGTCTTCTGTGTCATAGTGTCACCTTTTCTACAAAGTTATAAAACTGGAATCATAAAAGTATGGAACTATTTAGGTCTGCCTTCTTTCCTTTAGAGTAGTGAATTTCAGAGACTATATGGTGTATGTGTAGTTTGTTTCTTTTTTCTTGCTGTAGAGCATTCCATTGTATGGGAGAGTCGCCACTTAACTAGTTTCCATTGGAAGAGCACTGGATTGTTCCCAGTTTGGTGTAATTACAAAGAAAACTATTAAAAATATTTGCATGCATTATCTGGTGGAATTAGGATGAGGATGGAGAGGAAAATTTGCAGTGCCTAAATAGCAAACTTTTCTGTAGACATCATATCTTAATCCTTTTAATCCTTTTTTTAAGGATTTTACATATAAAAAGTTTACTTATTTAATGTTTCCCAACCTAAGTATCATTTTATTGAGAGAATTCTAAGCTTTATTCGGTTCTCTTTTTTTCCCTTTTCTATGATAGTACTGAAATTTCAGTGACAAGAAATGTGGCATGTATTTTACAACATGCCTAATAAGCAATAGCCTAGTAGAACTGATGAGATATCTATGTCAAATATGTATAAAAATAAAATTTCATAATGTTGTTAGAAAATAAGCAAGGTTTAACTAACATTAATATCATAGCAAATTTAAAGAGCCTGACTATTTTATAAATAATCTGAAATAAAGTTATGTGTCATTTATGTTCATTGTTAGTCTTTGCTTATATGTAACTAGTATATATCTTAACTAATATAATGAACTGTTATCTGATTTCATGTTATAAACCAGATCTAAAAACAAAAGTTATTTAAAAATATGTCTTGTAAAAGTTTTCTGCATGAACCACCTGGGAACAAAAATTTTAATTGCTACTTTAAAAATAGTAAATGATTTTAGATAAGCACAAGAATTTTAAATTTACATAGGCACAAGTACAAATTCTGTCACTGGTTAAAAACTTCATGTAAAATTTTGAGCAATTTATTTACTTAATCTCAGTCTCCTGTCTTATTTTGAGAAGTGAGACTTGACTTATTCTGAATTAGTCTAGGAACTTAATAAATATTAGCTATTACCATCACTGTCACTTCAATGGTACATCCCCTCCTAAGTGTTATGATCATATTTCATCATCATTTATGACAGTTTTGGTTTAACATGTAAATTATAATTTACCAGAAATAGTTGTTACCAAATATGAAAGTTTCTATAAATATATACTCTATATAAAATATAGCACCTTATTTAGCTGTCCTATATGAAGAAAATGCAGTTCAAATACATCTACTCTAAACTGAGCACATCATAAAAGAATGACTATTAAGTTATTTATCTACTTATCAGTAGACATTGCATTATATAAGATTTCTACTGGTTTAATTAAGTTTCCATTTTACTAAATCTGCAAATATACTCCTCTCCCAAGTCCCCAAACAAATATCACAGTATCACAGATCATGAATTTTTCATTTCTTTACATTCTTCCAGTCATTTAAATATTGTAAATAGGATCTAGTAGATTTTTATTGCCATGAATTTTTAAAACTCATATAGATGATCTTTTTGTCCATATGCTAGCACAGATAGTATTCTGACTTTAGAAATCAGAGATTCCAAATGTACTAGTGGCTTTCATATAATTAACATAAAGAAGAACTTGAGGGCAGAAAGTAGCTTATATAGTAGTGCACACATATTACCATAAAGAGATGGTGGTTCATGAGAAATGCTACAGTTATCTATCCTCTCTGTCTTTTTCTCTCTCTCTATTTGCTTTTTATCTACCAAAAAAAAATAGTAAAAAGGGGAGAAAAGAGGGCAGTCATAGTGCAGGCACTGGAGACCTGCAATAACTGTAGTTAAAATAAATAATAAAGAAATTATCTTGGGGCCAGGCTGTGGTACATCTGGTTGAGCGCACATGCTACAGTGCTCAAGGACCCAGGTTCGATCCCCCAGTCCCCACCTGCAGGGGGAAGCTTCATAAGCATTGAAGCAGGTCTGCAGGTGTCTCTCTCTCTCTCTCTCTATCTCCCCTACCCTCTCAATTTCTGGCTGTCTCTATCCAATAAATAAAGATAATAATTAAAAAATAAACTAACTCATGATTATAGATCTTAATATTATCTCATTGCATGAAACATAAATTCAAGTAGCTTTAATTGGATGCTTACTATATGCTAAATCAAAGTGTTAGTTTATACTTTCATGTTTTATATTTTATCATTGGCCATTCATTGATCTGGAAATTAAGATTGATTTTTTTTCAATAAATATAAAAATGTGAGTACATTTTACAGTGTTTAAATGTAAAAAAAATGGAAGATACAGATGAAGGTAGATGATGATAGAAAGATAGATTGATAGACAGACAGACACAGATAGAAGATAGATCGATGATAGAGCAGCACACTGCTCAGCTCTGGTTTATGGTGGTGCTGGGGATTGTACCTGGGATCTCAGAGCCTCAAGCATGAGAGTCTCCATTATGCTGTCTTCTGAGCGCTTAATATAAAATTTTTATAAAATATTTCACTGGAATACCTGATTAGAAAAGGAGGTACTGGTGAAGAGGCAACTTATAAATTGGCAAACTACTCCACAGCATAGACTTTAAAGCAAACTTCAAAAAGAGAAAAGTATTGTCTTGTTTTATGTAATGTTAGGCCTATACATATTTAGGATTTTTTCAGGAAAAATCATGCAGATTTGTGTAGAGGTAGGAATGTTCAGTTTAAAAACATTCAATGATAATTATATAGCACAAGTTTAGAAAATGGTGAGAAATCATACCAGAGATATAATGAGAAGGAATAGAAAATGTAGGGCTCCAATGTACAGTCTCCAATAACCTCATTTGCTTGGCCTAGAGACAAAACCTTTAATCAGTACAAAGGAATTTGTAAGGCCTTATCTTTGTCCACTTAAAGCCATAAGGGTTTGGTTGGTATCCACAAGGACTGAGAAACCTCTGGTGGAGCTTGCACAGTAGTTGGGGATACCTCCTGTGGGTCACAGTGTGGGCCTGCCCTGCATTTGGCTCTGTAGATGTCCACCAGGACAGACTAGGGTGATTGAGGACCTTCCTTGTGTTCAGGGCATGGGCTGGAAGGGGCCTAATTAGGACCTACTAGGACTAGCAGGCCTCAGGCATGCTACAGGTCTTTGGCTGAAGTGACAGCTAGGACAGAATCTGGCTTGGCTAGGTTGCACAGCAGCCACTATTGAGTCCCTTGGCAGGGGCTGTGTGGAGGTTTGGAGACCTTCCCCTCAGATATGGTGCAAGTCTACCCTGGGCATGACTCTGCTGGTGCTCTCTGGGACTAGCAGCCTTCAGATAAGGCAAGTGGCAATAGGGGGGCCTAGTCTGGTTTGACAGTACACTCTGCCCCAGAATGTGGCTGGACTGTGATATGCCAATGACTAGCAAACCTCTGGCAGATATGGGACCCTCCAAGAGCAGGGTTTGGGTTAGGTGGGGGGTTGTTATCATCAAGAGACAGAAATTCTCACCATTAGATGAGTGGGTGCTAGGAGGCTTTAAAAATGGTGGTACAGGAGACTGGAGGCTGGGGAATCCATGCAGGGTGTTCCACCATATGTGAACACCAGGGTAGGTCTGCCAGAGGCACCGGAGTTCCAGGCATGGTGGGAGGCTGGTCCAGTAAAGTGTCTTGGATACAGTTAAGATTACTGTTGTAACTTTGGCTGTTTTGCTTTTGATTGGGGTCTTCAGAGTTGCTTATTATTTGGCCTTGCATTGAGCCCTGGGTGGAAAGGATCCAAACCTTTAGGCTGGCCTTTTTTCCTCTCCTGCATTCCTTATGTTTCTCCTCCTCTGCCTTTACATTTTCTGTGTTTCAAGGAATCATTTCTATAATTGTGAGTTCCTATAGGCCTTCAATTTGCTGTTATCTTTGCCTCTGTTTCCCAGTAAACTAACCCAGAAGGGTTAGAGGATCACTATCTTCAGGTTTTTCTCCTGTTGATATAATGGCACTGAAACATGTCAATTCTGGAGTCTGATTAAATGTTAGGGTCTGAACTCACCTATCAAAAGGCACAGAGTAGGAATGTGGATCAAGAAACATGATCTACATGCTGTCTATAAGAGACACACTTTACCCAAAAGGACAAGAACAGGTTCAGAATGAAAGGATAGAAAACCATCAGACAAGTTAATAAACTGCAAAAAAAAAAAAAAAATCCAAGATAGCTATATTCATATTTGATAGAATGGACTTCAAAATAATAATTAACACAATGAAAGACAAGAATGGTCACTACATAATGCTCAGGATATCAGTTAACCAAAAAGAGCTCAAGATAATCAACATTTATGCTGCAAATGAAAGGGCAGCAAAACATGTAAAGCAGCTATCAAGACACATAAGAAAGTATATTGACATGGTTAGACTTAGAGTGATTGGGAGAGTGAAGTAATGAGGAGGAGAGAAGGGTATCTAGGCCTCAGTAGAAAATATTTGATTTATGTTGTCTTTTTTAGGTCTTTCCAATTGCTTGCTGCCTTTATTGAGTGAGTAAACTCACTGCAGACTATTACACACTTTTACTTTAAGGGCAAGAGACAAGCAAAATTTAATGATGGCCCTTTAGGTCACTACCAGGCCACTCCATTATCTGAGGCTCTCATCAGGGAATCCTTGGATTCTCACATAGATATGGGGATGCAGAGGTTACACAGGCTCCTGAGCTAAATATGAATAGATATGGGCCCTATCAAATGGGTGAGGTTAACAGTTAATGGTATTTATATAATTTCCTCATATTTGGGAACTACTCTCTGCCCCAATCCAGCTTTCTAGTCTCATTCTCAACTCTGACAGCATCATCCCAAAGAATACTTTTAGCCCACCTCCATGTTAGCTAGGAGGCAAAAATTACTAAAGTCATAGTCCCTTGGAATATACCTAAAATAGACTTCCTAGTTTCTTCTTATGCAAAAACTCTTAGTTCCATCTGCTCCACTCTTATCTTTATGTTTCTGATTATTAAATAATTTGTCCTGCTTTATATCTTACCATGTTTCAGTCACCAACTTGCAGATGCTACCATGATGTCATCCTGACTTCTCTGGACAGATGACTTCATCAATGTGTCCTGGAATGTCGCCTCCCCAGCACCCTGCCCCACTAGGGAAAGATAGAAACAGGCTGGGGGTATGGATTGACTTGCCAATGTCCATGCTCAGCAGAGAAGGGATTATAGAAGCCAGACCTCCCACTTTCTGCATCTCATAAAGAATTTTGGTCCATACTCCCAGAGGGATAAAGAATAGGGAAACTTCCAGTGGAGGGGATAAGATACGAAACTCTGGTGATGGGATTTATGTCAAATTGTATTGTAACCCTCTTGTCCTATAATCTTGTTTATCATTATTAAAGCACTAATAAAAAAAGGGGGGGAGAAAGTACATTGATAACAACAAACAACACAGTAATAGTAGGAGACTTCACACTCTCTCAAGAAAACAGATCAACCAGGGAGAAAACCAACAATGAAATAAGAAAAATACAGAGATGAAAAGGCTAGACCTAGGATTTATTTGGGTCCTGTCGTTTTTTCTTTTAGTGAGTCTGTCCAAGGGTTTGTCAATTGTGTTTACTCTTTAGAAGAATCAGCTCCTAGTTTCATTAATATTTTGAATATTTTTTAAATGTTTATTTCTGCTCTAGTCTTTATTATTATTATTATTATTCCTTTTGCTTGTTTTAGGTTTCCCTTGTTCTTTTTTTCCCTAGATCCTCTAGGTGAAAAGTCAGCCTATTTATTTGGACCTTTTGTTGTTTCCTCTTAGTACTACTTTGCCTATAGCACAAATATTCTGATAGCTCCTGTCTTCATTTCATTAGTTTCCAGGAACTTTTTAATTTACTTTTTAATTTCCTTTCTTGCCCAATAGTTGTTGAGTAGTGTATTGTTCAGTTTCTATATCTTGGTGCTTTCTTTAATGTCCTTTTTGCTGCTGAGTGTTAGTTTAATTCCACTATTGTCTGAGAAGATGCTTGGGGTGATTTTAATGTTCTTTGATTTATTCAGTAAATGTTAATTTAAGGGCTGATAATTTTTAGCAAGGTACACACAGCTCTGATAATTTTTTAAACCTTGTAACTATTTTCATTGTGTTTAAATTTTATGCTTTTTGGGGCTGGGCGATGGGGTGCCCAGTTGAGTGTACACATTACTATGCACAGGAAGTCTCGTAGACAGCATATAGGTAAATCATATGCTAGGTCACAAGACCGCATCAAAAAATTAATTATAAGGAAGAAAAAAAGAAATTCTGAATATTATGATAATTAGAACTTACAAAAATTATATCTGGATGCCGCTTTGACATGTATATGGCCCAGGTTTGAGCCCAGCCTCCATTGCACTGATTTCCAAAGCAATATTTTTAAAAAAGTTATATTGTCATATTATATATATATACATATATGTTTACATATTATTATACATAATTTGTGTATTTGTTGGATAGAAACAGAGGAAAGGGGAAGATGAAGAAGAAGAGGCACCTGCAGTACTGTATCACACCTCAAGAGGCTTTACCCCTGCAGGTGGGGACTAGAGGCTTGAACTCAATTCTTTATGCATGGTAACATGTGCACTCTATTGGGTGTGTCACTGTCCAGTTTCTTAATTAATTAATTTTGTATAGAGACAAATAAATTGAGAGGAGAAAAAGAGTGAAGGAGGGAGTCCTACAGCACTGCTTCACTACTGGGCTGGTGAACTTTCTCCCCTACAGGAGGGGACCACAGGTTTGAGTCCGGATCCTTGAGCATGGTGACATTTACAGACCACATTGTCATGGCAAGCACCCAGATTCAAGACACCCTGCCTCATCCCTTGCAAGGGGAAAGTTTGCAAGCTGTGGAGTAGGTTTGTAGGTGTCTCACTTTCTCTTTCTCTAGCTCTACCTCCCTTCTCAAATTTTTTCTGTTGTATCAAACAAAATAAAGGGGGGAAAATGGCTGCAAGAAGCAGTGGATTATTCATGCAGAGACCAAGCCCCAGAAATAACCCTTGTGGGGAAAAAAGAAAAAAAAAAACAGGGGATCTGAGGGGGCTGGGTGATGGCTCACCTAGTTGAGCACACACATTACAGTATGCAAGGAAGGACCCAGGTTCAAGTCTCTATGTGCAGTAGGAAAGCTTCACAAGTGGTGAAGCAGTGCTGCAGGAGTCTCTCTGTTTCTCTCCCTCTCTATCTCCCCCTTCCCTCTAGATTTCTGACTGTCTCTATGCAATAAATAAAGATAATAAATTTTTTTAAAATGTATACAATAAAAAAAGTGAATGTGACATGTGTGCACTCACTACTGAATGTGCTACTTCTAGGAATCTCCACCATCATATTGAGGGAAGCTTCAGTTTTTTTATCTCTTTTACTCTGTCCTCTCTCTCTCTCTCTACCTAAAAATAAGTAAATGTATAAATAAACAAACAAAAAAAATATATAGCTGGGCAGGTTAAGTGCAATAGTGTGAAGCTCAAGTAATGATCAGTTTGGAGCCCCTTGATCCCCACCTGCGATGGGGTGAGGGTAACTTCACATCTTTCTCTCACACTCGCTGTCTTCCCCTCCTCTCTCAATATCTCTCTGTCCTATCTAACAACAACAGCAGCAGCAACAAAGGGAAAAAAAGATGACCACCAGGAGCAATGGATTCTTAGTGTAAGTACTGAGCCCTAGTGATGGCCCTAGAGGCATAAATAGATAAACAAACAACAACAACAACAACAAATAATCATAGCTGGTATCTACTTGCTCAGTTAAGTGATTATTACAGCTGATCTGTGCCTATTTAATCTTAAAGACTGAAAATATCACTCTTCATTTTATATGTAATGACTCAAAATTACTATAGATCAAACATCAAAAGACTTATCTCTTGAGTTATGGAATAAAGTCAAGGAAAAATTACTCTAAATGTATACAGATTACTCCAGAAAATAGGATAAGATTATTACTTTGGGTGCCCTCATTGGACTTTGCCCTCAATGTGGATCAACAATGGTGGAGAATGCTCCTTCCTCTGAAGGAGGGTTTGATAATATACTCTGTCTACCACCTGAGGGAAATGGGTCCTGAAATTAGTGCAGCCTAGAATGTTCCTAGCTATGACCACATGTCGTTAAAATCGTTGTTCGTGAATAAAGAAATACAGCTTCCTGGCCCAGCTGTGTGTCCTTGAGTCTCTGTTCACTGCCACGAAGCTAGCCCAGCCTGCTGGAGCACCGAATTTTAACGACAAATGGCGCCCACGTGGACCTGACCTGCACATTTCTCAGATAAGTGAAGACAATTTGGCTACCTATGCACTATGGGCTTCTCTTCTGCTTGTGAAGAGATCTCCAAAGGCCTCTGCCCTTTCTTCACGAGACTGTTTCACTGTTTCTGGAACATTTAACTCTGGACCACTCTGTGGTTTCCGCCCAATGCCAGTCCGCAAGAGGCCAACGCCAGCCCTCATGAGCTGGCTTTCCGCCCCGTGTCGAGAGACATTGGCCGCTGGGAGCAGGGCAGCAGACATGGCAGGCCATCATGGCTGCCACCCCGGGGCACCTAGGCGTGCGCCTTCTGCACTGCTGGCCCGCCCGCCCTCCTGCTATGAAGTCTGGACAGATCCTGGACCACCTGGAGACCATGGGCTCCCTGCCGAAACTGGGCCCCCTGGCAGAGATTTTCAACTCGGCTCTGAAGTGAGAAAGCTAGAATACGCAGAGATTCATCCAGAGATCACAACCTACAATTCCTAAAGCTGAAGTTGCCCAAGAGGCCACCGCTGGACAACGCACTCCCCGAACGGCTAAGACAATACAGATCTAAATTCATGTTTGAAATGACATGTCTTCATAACAAAAGTTTCTCTCCTTGTGTATTGAAGACTATGTGTATGTGTGTGTTTAAAGTTTGGTAACATTAACTTTAAGGTTAAGAACAGACTGTGTCCAAAGGCTTCACATGTGGAATGACAATCCTTCAGCTTCGTTACTCGGGTGAAACCTTTCCTTTCATAGTATTCTCTAATTCCATCTCAGGTGGTTCACTTTCTAACAAAGTTCCAAAACCTAGATATACACCAGTTTCTGTGAGAGAGCATTATGTTCACACATATCTGTAAACTACTGCAAAATATATACCTGAAAGCAGAAGTACACTAGAGTTTGCAGTGAGTACCCCCCTAACACTTCCTCTCCACTATTCCAAGCTTTGGGTCCATGATTGCTCAACAATTTGTTTGGCTTTGTATGTTAACTCTCTTTTCAGTCACCAGGTTCCAGATGTCATCAGGATGCCGGCCAGGTTTCCCTGGACTCAAGACCCCACCAATGTGTCCTGGAGCTCTGCTTCCCCAGAGACCCACCCTACTAGGGAATGAGAGAGGCAGACTGGGAGTATGGACCGACCAGTCAGCATCCATGTTCAGCGGGGAAGCAATTACAGAAGCCAGACTTTCTACCTTCTGCAACCCACAATGACCCTGGGTCCATGCTCCCAGAGGGCTAGAGAATGGGAAAGCTATCAGGGGAGGGGGTGGGAAATGGAGATTGGGTGATGGGAATTGTGTGGAGTTGTACCCCTCCTACCCTATGGTTTTGTTAATTAATCCTTTCTTAAATAAAAAAGAAAAAAAAAAAGAATGTAACTTTAAGGCTATATTCTTACCAGACAAAGTTAAATGAAAAAGGTTTTTAATGTAATTCTCATAAAGATAAAATTAACTTACATTTATAGTCTGAGGTAAAAATTAGTTAACAATCAATATATTTTAACTAAGTTGGTCTAAAAAAACCTGCGCACACCTAGGGTGTGTCTCCATCTTGAATGGGTGTAACAAAAGTTTAAAAAGACGTTGTTGATATGTAAAAGTCTCAAATTCCTTCTCAATTAGAAATGTTAGACTGCGCTATGGTTATGCTAATAATTCTCATGCCTGAGGCTTTTTTCTTTCTATGGTTCATGTTTGCCTTTCCACATTTTTTTGTTTGAACTTTAAATAGCCTTGGAATCGTGCTGGAAGGGACTTCCAATTGTAATAGAGTTATCAATTGTGGTAAACTTCTAACCTGCCACAAGTTTTGTTTCATAGTAAGTAAATTGCAGCTGTCAAGCTCTCTACAGAAAAGCGGAATTCCAGCAGCTGACCTTCCTCATATAACGTTCCACCCCCTGGCATTCTTCCGTGGACATCTGCTTTGGACTGGCACTTCTATCGGACTCACTGGTACACCCTTGGACACTTTGCACAAAACTAGCAGCTTCCCTTTATGCTGCTGGGTTTCTCAAAGACTGACTGCAGCCAGCTGCCTTGTGACTCTAGGACATATCCCCACCCCCATGCTAGGTAATGCCCACAGAAAAAAAAAAATGCCCGTTGAGGCAAAAGCCCCCAGAGGCAGCAAAGGTTCTTTAGCTGATAAAGCTTTGCCCACAGAGGCACAAAAAGGTCCTCCTCAGGCTTTCCCTTGGCAGCACACTGGTTCTTGTTGCCCACTTACATGTTTTTCCATGTTTGTGCCAGTTTCTTTTTTAAAAAATGCCTGTACAATATAGGTTTCTGTTCACCCCACACCCCTGGTACTGCGGTCATTTAGTTAAAAAGAAAAGGGGGAATATGTTGGTATTCTTCATATTGGTTTGATCCCCTTCCCCCCACCTCTAGGAGATTGTGCTTTAGCCCTGCTAGTTTCGTGGGGCCCGCTTGTCCCGCCCCAGAATCCTGATGGAGGGGCAGACTGGTTGCGGCAGCTGCGAGAGGAGAAGGATGCAGGAGAGAGCTGTGTGGTGATTAGTTTGGGTTAGTTTATGAATCGTTGTTCGTGAATAAAGAAATACAGCTTCCCGGCCCAGCCGTGTGTCCTCGAGTTCACCACCGAGAAGCTAGCCCGGCCTGCTGGAGCCCCGAATTTTAAGGACAACCAGAATGCAAGCTTGGACCTACAGTTATGTAGAGGTTACATAGGCTCCTATGCTGAATATGGGCCCCAGTTCAAATTGATGGGCTTTACAGTCAACAATATCTATACACCTTTCCCATATTTGGGAGCGGTTCTCTTCCCTGATCCAGCTTTCTAGCCCATTTTCCAGTCATGACATCATCTCCTCAGAAAATAACTTGGGTCCAACTGCATATCAGATGTCAAGCTAAGGAAAAAACAAATACAGTCATGGGCCCTTTGGAATATACCTGAAATAGACCTACTAGCTATTTCCAAAACAGAGACCCCAAACCTTCATCTGAAACATTCCAGCCTTTAGGCTAGTGATTAATCAACAATTTGTATGGCCTTATATGTTAACTCTTTTTCAGCCACCAGGTTCTAGATGCTACCATGATGCCAACCAGATCTCCTTGGGAAGATGAACCCACCAATGTGTCCTGGAGCCCTGCCTCCCCAGAGTTTTGCCCCACTAGGGAAAGAGAGAGGCTGGAAGTATGGATTCAGAAGCCAAACCTTTCACCTTATGCACCCCATAATGACCCTGGGTCTATACTCCCAGAGGGAGAAAAAATAGGAAAGCTTCCAATGGTGGGGAAGAGATACAGAACTCTGGTGTTGGAGATTGTATGGAAGTTTACCCCCCTTATCCTACACTCTTGCCAATAATTTTTAAATAAATTAAAAATATCTGAGTAGTATTCCATTGTGTATATATACCACAACTTTCTTAGCCACCTATCTGTTGTTATACATCTAGGTTGGTACCAGGTTTTGACTATTACAAACTGTGCTGCTATGTACATATAATATACACAGATAATTTTGGATCAATGTGTTTTATTCCTTAGGGTATATTATCAGGAGAGGATCATAGGGTCCATTCATTTCTAGCCTTCTGAGAGTTCTCAAGACTTCTCTCCACAAAGGCTGGACCAATTTACATTCCCACCAGTAGTTCAGGAGGGTACCTTTACCCCTGAAACCTCTATAGAAATTTTTTGTTACTAGCCTTTCTGATGTATGACACCCTCACAGGAGTTAAGGGTAGCTCATTGTTTTTTTTTTTTAATTTTTAATTATCTTTATTTATTGGATAGAGACAGCCAGAAATTGAAAGGATATGGAGAGCAAACGAGGGAGGGAGGGAGGAGTGAGGGAGATAGCGAGAGGAGAAAGGAGAGAGGGGAGAGAGAGAGAGAGAGAGAGAGAGAGAGAGAACTGCAGCTCTGCTTCACCACTTGCAAAGCTTTCCCCCTGCAGGTGGAGACCAGGGGCTTGAATCTAGATCCTTGTGCACTGTTATGTGTGCACTTAACCAACTGCACTACCGCCTGGCCCCCAACACATAATATTTCTAATATACTATGCATCATTCCAACCATGTGCCCCTGTTCAATCCAACATTATATGGTGATACACTTAAATAGTACTCACTACTTCATGAGAGTATGCATATATATTAAGACAAAAAAAACAAACCTATGAAGTGTGAACTTAGATATCCCACTCTCTCAGTTCATAATTCACCTCCCTTAGTCATTCTAAGTCTAATCTTGTCAGATAAAGTAATCACTATAAAAGATGAATAAGGGCAAGAGACTGGCACACTTTAATGATGGTCCTTTTGGTCACTACCAGGCCATCATCTGGGTCTCTAGTTAGGGAGTCCTTGAATTCCCACATAGATACGATGGGCCTAGACCCCCAGTGGATCCCTCTCCACTATCACTGGTCACTTCCATCAGGAACATCATCATAAGCCCTCTTATTGGCCTCTACAGGACCTTGCACTAAATGTAGAGCAGCAATAGTGAGGACTCTCCCACTCTGAAGGAAGGATGGCCAACCGACTCTGATATTGGAGGAAGACTGATCCTGAAATGAGTGCAGTCCAGAACCTAGCTGCAACCATGGACTGATAGTTCACATGGATGCAGAGGTTACACAGGTTCCTGAGCTAAATATGAATAGATATGGGCCTTAGGTCACATGAGTGGGGTTAACAGTCAGTCAATGGTATTTATATACTTTTCTCATATTTGGTAGCCACTCTCTGCCCAATCCATCTTTCTAGTCCTAATCTAAACTCTGACACCATCATCCCAGACAATATTTTTAGTCCACCTCCATGTTAACTGTCAGGCTAAGCAAAATATTAGTAATATCATGGATGCTTGGAATATACTTAAAATAGAATTCCTAGCTTTTTCCCATAAAAAAGACCCTTAGTTACATCTGCTCTATTCTTGTCCTTAGGGTTAGAGTTAGGGTTAGGGTGAGGGTGAGGGTTAATATTATTAAACAATTTGTCCTGCTTTATATCTTACTTCCTTTTAGACACCAAGTTGCAGATGCTACCATGATGCCAACCTAACTTCCTTGGACAGACTGCTGGGAAATTGTGCCGATGCAGTCACATCTGCCATGTTGTCCCCTCAGGCTACTGCTAGTTCCCGCAAGAGTTGGGACATTCTTGGAGTGCCTGTTTAGCCATGTTGTGCCCTCAGGGCATTGTCTATATCCCCGCGATATTTAGAGTGCTTTGGTTACTCATCCCCCCTCCCATTCTCACGAGAGTTATTATCCTATCCTGGAGTGCTATGGTTACTCCTCCCCCTTCCCATTCTCGGAAAGCTGCTCCTATAAAAGCCTTTCTTCTTCCGCACCTCGTTGTCTTGCCAGTGCTTCACTCCGGTGTTCAGATGCAGGAAAGGTTACTGCGTGAGGCGGCCATTTTCGCTACCTCAACGTGGCCCAACCTGCTTCTCTAGCACCCAACTCTGAGGTGCCAGAGCAAAGATTTGTGTTTCCTCTTCGCTCCAGACCCCTCCTCTCTCTCTTCTCCGTGGCCTGCGCACAACAACACAGACGACCTCACCAATATTTCCTGGATCCCCACCTCCTTAAAGCCCTACCCCACTAGGGAAATACAGAAACAGACTGGGAGTATGTATTGACCTGGCAATGCCCATGTCCAACAGAGAAGCAGTTACAGAACGCAGACCTCCCACCACCTGCATCTCATAAAGTATTTTGGTCCATACTCCCTGAGGAATAAAGAAAAGGGAAACTTCCAGTGCAGGGAATGGGATACAGAACTCTGGTGGTAGAAATTACATGTAATTATACCTCTCTTATCCTACTATCTTGTTAATTATTAAATCACTAATAAAAATAAGAAAGTGGGTACTCATGAAAAATCATGGTTAAAGTACATGATGAGATCAATTATCTCTATAGACAATTTAAGCTCAAAATACATCAATAAGATAATGTTAGGAATGAGATAGTATGGTTATTCTTCATTAAAGATGATTGTATAAACTAAACAGAACTGAGAAATATATGTCCAAAAAAGGAACAAAAAGAAAAAGACATAATGACACAGATGTCAAAGGGTCCATAATGCTGAAAATTTGGAATTTATGACATGTTCATAATGCTAGCATTTCTGAAATGCTAGCATTATGATATGTCTATTGGCTCCTTTGACAAATCAGGTGAATTCCATTCCAAGAGAAATCACATTTAGTAATGTAGCTCTGAACTGATGTTTAATATCTACTTTAGGTTTTGTGTTTTTTACCTCATAGAAATACAACTTAATATGCAGTTCACCACAGCTTGAGATGGTTGTATGCCTTGAAATTGTCTGTAGCTTAAAATTTTTCTGTGCCTTGGAATTGTCTGTAGCTCTTTCAGACTTTACAATACATTTGTTTTTCTTTCTTTATTTTTCCCATTACAGTTATATGCATTGTCAGACTGAATAGTAAATTCATCCTTCCCAGAAAACATGTTTGATTACATCACAAAGAAGATTATAACAATGAGGACAGATTTATTGAACAAAGCAAAAAAAAAGATAATTCAAGAAATAAAATTGGAAAAACCATTATCTATGAACTTTTCCACACATTGACATATTTGTCCCTTGTTATTCTATAAAAACAATAGCATGCTATTTTGAAATCTTACGTTCATGTAAAATTAACCAAATAAGGTATTGTCTAATTATTCAAAGTAAGCATTACATATGATAGATCCAATAACTAAACTTCAACTACTAATTTTTGATAGTAATAAATTAACATAAAAAATCATACAACAAACATGATCACTATGATGATGTAGCACTAACTTAAAAATTGTGCTAAGCAGATAAGGGTCATTTCCAAAGTTCTATATATTACTAGGTTTATCAAGGTTGAAGATTGGCTTTATCATAGTTAAAGATGCTATACTGGTATAGCTAGATTTAGAGATTTAAGGTAGAGTTGCTGAGTTTATGAGAAATGATGAGAAGTTAAGTCAAAGAGAGTATTTAAGATCAGTGGTTGGCAATATGACAGGCATACAGAATTGCAGGCTCAGCTATTTGATTGTTGTAAAGGTCTAAGACTAGATACATAACCCCACTGTTCTTGAATGAACTGAAGGAAGAACACTGTGTCAAATTACAGGTTGCCTGACATAGTTTGTAATATATAGCTTTCCTCACTTGTAAATATATATTATTAAAATAATAATAATCATTATTTTATACTCTATTATAAGACTCTCCAAATTTTCTCCTTTTTCATTTGTGTTTCTATATGGTAAACTCTATAGTTGGGGCTCAGTGCCAGCACTAAGAATTCACTACTTCCAGTGGTCTTTTTTTTTTTTTTTTTTTAACAGGAAAGAGAGAAATTGAGAGTGGAGAGGAGACAGAGAATGAGAAAGACACCTGCAAACCTGCATTACTACTCATGAAGTCAAGTGTCTTCCCCTAGAAGTAGGGAAAGGGGGCTCAAACCTATTGCTTGGGAATATGTGTGCTTAACTGGGTGTGCCACTGCCTAGCCCCTATGTGCTTTTTTTTTTTTTTTTTTTAAATGCTATCTTGACCCAGGACAAAGATTTTGCTAGAGCCTGGTTGGTCTTCCTTTCTGATTCACTGATTAAATTCACCTTCTTACCACTCCCATTAGAACAGGGGCTATTAAACTCAGGCCAACATGTAGGTGCCTTAGTTGCCCCAAGGTCAGATTCCAGACACATAGAAGAAATATCTACCATTCTCCTCCAAAATTAATCACAATAGTCAAAACACAGAAAATCCACAAAACCTAGCTAATTCTCACATATTATGTATAAATTTCCCCCTTACAATTGCAACTTACTTTAATTCTTTCTAGCCATTTACTTTCCCAACTCTGCAACCTTTTGTGAAAACCATAAAAAACTTTACTTTTGGAACAAAATATTTCCTTTTATTTTCTCAAGTGTCATTATTATGTCCTGCCATAAAAATAAGCTTTAAATCTTATGAAATAGGCATGCAAATGCATACTATACAATTAATTTATGAAATCTTAAAAAGCGTTCATGTTTAATCTATGAAAAAAGTAGAATTACAATGTTTTTAATGGTGGTAATTTTTAAGTGTCAACTGTACATACAGTATAAATAGTGTTTGAGAAAAAAAGTGTGGAAATACAATACTAGAGCTTACTTTCCTAAAGATACTGAGTTGAAAAAGTTTGATTATTCTGACAATATACCCTTTGCAATTACCACTATCATAAAAGAGAAAAGATAAATTTTCTTCTTTTTAGTCTGTCTTGCCTAACATTTTCTTGTAGTAATAGACCGATGAATTGAAGTAAAACAGAAATGTAATCACAACTATGACTCTTGTGTACATGAGAGATGTCCTGAAAGTTGAGTAATTGTTTAAACCACTACGTTAAATAACCAGCAGTAGTAAGAAGATATTGGAGAAGAAGTGAAGCCACTTAGGGGAACTTATTAGATGAAATAAAGTAAGCAAGCTTCATTGTGCTGACTTACACCTACGCTTTCTCTTTGATAAGATTTTTTAATTATTTTCTTAGCCTTCCCTTCCTGTTAACAGAAGGAAATACCCTAAAAAATGAAGACTTCCCTTTACAAAAAAGTAACTTGTATATTGTTTTCAAAGTTTCTTATGTCTGCAGTTGAAAGAGAAAAAAATCTCAAGACAAGGAAACATATATTAGGATGACATATTCTTCATCTACTTCACTATCCTAGATCAAAAGCTACAAAGATTGTCCAGTACATTAAGATACTCACAATTTAAAGACAGATGTCTTTTTCTTTTTTTTTTTTTCACAAGACCACTGCTCAACTCTGGTTTGTAATGGTGCAGGGAATAGAAATCCCCTCCTTTTCTCTCTCTCTCTCTCTCCTCCCCTTCCTCCCCTCCCCTCCCCCTCCCATCCTCTTCTCTTCATTTTATCAGATCATTGCTCAGCTCAGAGACATGTCTCTGATATCTGATTACTGTAAAAAATGGCGACTAATCCCTAGCACTGCAAAAACAGTATCATCTGTTTTCCATCTACACCATGCCTCGGCCTCGCATGAGCTTAATGTGCAGCTTGGCGATACGAGAATCCGGCATGAAGCCCAGCCAGTCTATCTTGGTGTTACTCTCGATCGCACTCTGTCATTTCACAAACATCTCATAAAAACTGCAGCAAAGGTGGGCGCGAGGAATAACATCATTGCAAGACTGGCCAGCTTCTCATGGGGCGCGAGCGCTTCCACACTACAATCATCATCTCTGGCATTATGCTATTCCAACTGCAGAATACTGTGCCCCAGTATGGTTCCGTAGCCCCCATGTCCACTTGGTCGATTCCAAATTATATTCCTCCATGAGGATAATTTCTGGCACCATCCGTTCCACCCTGGTTCCATGGCTGCCAGTTCTTAGCAACATCGCCCCACCAGATATTGGTTGGGATGTGGCATCATCTTAAGTTCATTTCACATGTCTATGCTCGACCAGACCTGCCAATATACGCGGATATCTTCGCCCACCCTGTCCAACGCTTGACGTCTCGTCACCCAATCTGGTTCCCTATGCCTACACCAAACTTCTCTGTTCCAGTCTCTTGGAAACAGAGTTGGCAGTCAGCTGAGGTAAAGAACAAACACCTCATCACAGATCCCTGCAAGTGTCAACCCGGCTTTGACCTAGCACGTTATGATTGGGCCCTCCTCAATCGCTATCGAAAAGGCCATGGCCGGTGCGCCACTATGTTCCATCACTGGGGAGCCAGAGACGACCCGAACTGCCCCTGCGGCTACAGACAAACTATGACCCACATAGTCAACGACTGCCACCTCTCCAGATTCAGAGGAGGTCTTGAAACTTTACATCAGGCTCAACCTGACGCTGTTTACTGGCTACGAAAGAAGGGCAAACGCTAGAAGAAGAATTGCTTAGCTCTGGTTTGAAGTGGTGCAGAGGATTGAACCTGGGACTTTGGAGTCTTAGGCAAGAGAATCTCTTTGCATAACCATTACGTTATCTACCCCCACCCAAGGGCAGATTTCTTTATCCAAGTCTGCTTCTGATTAACTATGGCCCCTATGGACTTCACCTCCTTTCATGTAAATCTGCATATGTTATTTATTTATTTATTTAATAGAGACAGATAAATCAAGAGGAATAGGGCGGGTAGAGAGACACCTTTATCACTCTTGACACTTACATTTTTAAATTTTGGATAAAGATAGAGAGAAATGGGGGGGGGTTGTCTGCAAGTACTGTTTTACTGCTTCTGAAGCTTTTTCCCCTGCAAGTAGGGACCAGTAGCTTGAACTTTGGTCCTTGTGTACTGTAATGTGAGCACTCAACCAGGTGTGCTACCACCAGGCCCTGAAGCTTTCACAGTGGGGCCTTCAAAGAAATTAGGGTAGACAGCTTGAAGCCATATAGTTGAACAGATCCTGCTTGGATGAAATAAGTAAGAAAGGGAAACTGAGCAAAATAAGTGAAATTTCTCTCTTTTTCATCTTATTTGCTCCACTGAAATCTGTATGTGTTTTTAAAATGTTTTTCTAAGTATTATATTCCATGTTTAAGGAGGAAGATACTCTTCTATACTGATTTCATTTCTTTGTAGTTTTTTTTTTATTTCTTTGTACATTTTTTTGAACTTTAATGTTTGAATGTTTCTGAAAAATAGCAACCTTATTGAGATTAGCCTTTTAAAATAATTTGTATAATCATACAGGTCAAGTAGAAGATCTACTAGTATACAAAATACAGAATAAGCACTTCACAAGGAACATTATGAGAATTATATGGTGTCCCAATTAAAATACAAGTGTGGACCTTTTCAAAAAAATTAACTACTGTTAGGAGTGGAGAGAAATAAACTCAAAGAGAACATTTTACAATGGGTTCACAAGTTATTGAAAAGAGGTACTTTTCCTGCTTTTGTGTTCACATATCATTTTTTTTTTTTGCCTCCAGGGTTATTTCTGAGGCTCAGTGTCTGCACCATGAATACACTGCTCCTGGAGGCTATTTTTCCCCATATCTGCCCTTGTTGTTTATCATAGTTGTTGTTATTATTGTTGTTATTGTTGCATAGGATAGAGAGAAATCGAGAGAGGAGGGGAAGATAGAGAGGGGGAGAGAAAAATAGACACCTGCAGACCTACTTGTGAAGCGACCCCCTGCAGGTGGAGAGCCAGGACCTCTAACCGGGATTCTTACTCCTGGTCCTTGTGCATCACGCCATGTGTACTTAACCCGTTGTGCTACCACCCGGCCCCCTCACATATTATTTCTAAATGGCAACATGTTTGAGCAATTAAAAGAGCCTTGTTTTCCAATACACATCTTTATAATATGTAATAACACATAAATCCATTAAAATTTACAATGTATAACTTTTATTAGAAATCAGCTTCCACCTTTAGGAGACATTGTCTTATACAATTCTTTTTTCTGTCAGTCAATGTTGATTTGGGGTTTTTGTTTTCAATATAAGCAAATCTATATGGTTTTAGTTATATCAATCATGGATATTTTGCAACAACACCCAGCACTTAATGCTTTTACTGGGGAGCCAGGTAGTGGTAGTGCAACTGGTTAAGTGGACACATTATAGTACACAAGAGCCCAGGTCTAAGCCCCTGGTCCCCACCTGCAGGGGGAATGTTTCAGGAATGGAGA
Source organism: Erinaceus europaeus (assembly GCF_950295315.1). Classification (NCBI taxonomy): domain Eukaryota; kingdom Metazoa; phylum Chordata; class Mammalia; order Eulipotyphla; family Erinaceidae; genus Erinaceus; species Erinaceus europaeus. Next base: position 46,309,308 of record NC_080171.1, on the reverse strand, counting down.
AGCAGGCCTGCAGGTGTCTCTACGTCTCCTTTATATCTCTTCCTCCCCCTCTCAATCTCTCTGAGTCTCTATTCAATAATAAATAAATAAAAATATACAGAATGTTCTTACTGTATACAACAAAGAAATGCAAAAAGAATATGACTACATAAATAGTTTTGAATTGTTTTCATCACATTATTAGCAATAAAAGATCATATATAATAGGGTACTTGTAGAGCACATATACACTGCCTTGGTTACAAAATCAATAAAGCATTTTATTCTCTGCCAGCTGGTATATGTTCCTAAGAAAACCCATTTCAACATGCTGTAGTCTACTCAAAACCATTTTTAATGTACCCTAAAGTCCAATTTTATAACAAGATTCATTCCTGAGTTTCCTTCATTGGAGCTATACACTAGAAGTAATAAAAGAGAATTAGTAATGTAGATGCAGAATAAAAACAAAATTCATTTTGTTTGTAAATGATGTTATTTTGAGGTAGATGATTACAGATGCCTTATTGGATTTTGGTGTGATGTCTAGGAAGAGATTTGTGAGGGAGCATGCATTAGAGGTAAAACAGATCTTCATTTCTTTTATTGAATCATACTGAATTTAATCTTTTAAACAATTTTCTGATTTGTAGTATGACAAGTTTTATGTTGATTTAAAAAATATATATAGGAGCTAGGTAAGGGTGCATAGGTTAAGAGCACATGTTACCATGCTTCAAGCCCCAGGTCCCCACATGCAGGGGTTGGGGGGAAGGAGCTTCATAAGCTTTGAGGCTGGCTTGCTGGTTTCTCCCTTTCTTTTCTTTTTTTAAAATTTTTAAAAAATTATCTTTATTTATTTATTGAATAGAGACAGTAAAAATAAGAGGGAAGGGAGTGATAGAGAGGAAGAAAGACAGAGAGACACCTGCAGCCCTGCTTCACCACTCACAAAGTTTCTGCCTGCAGGTAGGGACCAGGGGCTTGAACCTAGGTCCTTGCACATTGTAACATGTGCAGTCAGCCAGGTGTGCCACCAGTCAGCCGGTTTCTCCCTTTCTATCTCCCTCAATACCCCTCCCCCAATTTCTCTTTGTCCTATCACATAAAATTAATATATATATATATATGGCCAGGCAGTGGCACACTTGGTTAAGCACACTTATCACCATACTCAAAGATCCGGGTTCTAGCCCCTGATCCCCACCAGAAGGGGTGATGTTTTATGAGGTGTAAATCAAGTCTGTAGGTGTCTCTCTTTCTCTCTCCCTTTCTGTACCCCCTCAATTTATCTCTGTCCTGTCAAATAAAATAGGAAGAAAAATAAAAGTGGCCACCAGCAGTGATGGATTTGTAGTGCTAGCACCAAGCCCCAGCTATAGAAGATAGAAGTGATTTTTTACTATAACCATTGGTAACTATTTCAAATGTTTTTCCTCTAAAACATTTGCTTCTTTGTTACATGGTCTATAAACTGGAACTTGATATAGATTTGCCAGTCAAATAACATAATTTTAAAAGTAATTTGCACATCTAATAAACCCTAAGAGGTTATTATTCAAACTCTAACTAGTACACAGTGTTACAGGGTAACTAGTCCTATTACAATTCAAGATAGGGGGTAAAGATAATAGGTGTTATGTTCCTAAAGTTCACCAGGAAGATATTTCAAAGCAGATGACTGAAGTTAGCTGCTTCTTCAGTCAACCATATGGAGTGTATAAAAAGGCCAAGGGAGTGCACATTTTAGAGAAAAAGTTACAGATAATTATCACAGGAGTAGCCTTGGGGGTGGATATTAAATAGAAATATTAGAGTTATGGGAGAAAGTGATTTTTTTTCTGTTCAAGCTGAAAAATCTAAAATTTTGTGAAGTAGGTACCTACCTATTGTCAAATCAGCCAAGGGCTATACATGATAGAAGAGAATATATTGGCAGTTCTTATGAGGTACACATGGACAAGAATGAAAATTCACAGAAGTAAATGCTTTTTGTCCTATAAAAAGGGAATACTTGGAAGAAGAATTGGAAAAAAAAAAACTTGTAAAGGAAAATTAATGCTATGTCTAGATTCCTGCCTTCATTATATTGGGGAGAAAAATGAAAATTTCCCATACCTTTTTGAATAATAAACATATAGAAATCCACATAGATGCGAATTCTGAAGCCAATGTGGCAAAACAAGGTGATTAACCTGAGCTAAGAAATGAGACAAGAGTCTGGGGTGTCAAATAGATAGGAACAGTACTCATGATAAGGAGAATGTGACATAATGACAGCCAAACATTCTGCAGATGATGTTTTTTCTATAATATGTAGAAATAAATGCTTCTCTGCTATGAAGGTTACATATTGTTAAAAAAAAAAAGGGGGAGCTGGGCGGTAGCGCAGAGGGTTAAGCACCCATGGCGCGAAGTGCAAGGGCCAGCATAAGGATACCAATTGGGGCCCCCAGCTCCCCACCTGCAGTGGGGTTGCTTTGCAAGTGGTGAAACAAGTATACAGGTGTCTATCTTTCTCTCCTCCTCTCTGTCTTCCCCTCCTCTCTTGATTTCCCTCTGTCCTATCCAACAACAACAACAGCTATGACAACAACAACTACAACAAATGCAACAAGGGTAACAAAATGGAAATTGGCCTCCAGGAGCACCGAGCCCCAGCAATAACCCTGCAGGCAAAAAAGGAAAATAAAAGGAGAGAAAAGAAAATAAAATAGGAAAGAAAAGAGAAAAGAAAAGATCCTAGTTTTGAAAAATACCCCAAAATCTATTCTTCTAGGTATCTAATGGGGTAGTAAACATTTCTTGTGAGCTTTCTGCAACTTGACTGATCTACATTCAAATAATCCACATACTAATGTCACACATCTTGGGAAGGAGTGCTCTGAACATCTTATCCAGGATGTTTGCAGTAAAAAAAATTCCTTGGTTTTGGTGTTTTTTTTTTTTTAATTGGAAACCTTTAAAAAAATAAAAGTAGGGCAGAATAATATAAAAAACACTTTTTGAAAGTGTTCTTTTGTGGATATATACCAGTTCATAGATCATATCAGAGTGAAAATGATTTTTGATCATATTAAACTCTTATCCTTGTTAATAATGGAGGAGGAGATGTGGTACTAAAAAAGTCCAGGAGGTTCCCGCAAGATGGCGGACTGAGAAGCTGATAGTGGCTTGAGCTCTGACCACAACTTCTGGAAACTGTAGGATTTTCTGCCTTTAGTAGGCCAGTCAATAAGGGGTCCTAGCGGTGACACCAAGGAGGTGACTATAACTTAATTTGGGTTAAGAAAGAGAGTAGAAAAAAAAGGAAAATAATTTTTTTTCCTTTTAATTATTAAGAAAACCCCACCTCCCCCCGCACCCCCATAACCAGTCCCTGGGGACCAGCTCCTAGCAGGCCCCCCTGTTGAGCTTCTGTCTTTACCAAATTCCTGTCCCACTAGGGAGTATCATTCATTCTAAGTCTATATCCTTCTGAAACCTCTGGCCTTTTTTCTTTCTAAGCAGCCAACCCCTCCTACCTCACCCCGTATAGCTAATTAAATAATTAAAAATAAATAAATAAAAAACTCTTTCCTTTCACTGCTCTTTTATAACTGTTCTTTTTCTTATCTTTTTCATTTTTCTCTCTCTCTTTTTTTCTTTTTTTTTTTCTTTTTCTCATTCTTGTCATCCTTTCTTCCTTAATCCTACAGCTTCCAAAGCCACAGGCCTCATCCCCCAAACCACCAAAGTGTGCTTTTTTGATTTCACTGATACAAATTTGGGAATTATTTTGGGGAAGAATTCTGACTCAGTGTGGACTCTCACTGCAAGTGTCTCTACTCAACTTCCCTTCCTCCTTTAGCCACCCCTAGAATATACAGTGGATAGTAGATTTGCATAACTGTCTATTTCAGCTACCCTTGTCTAGTCCTGAGGTTTTTTTTTTTTTTTTTCTCATCAACAATCAGCTGCCTCTGATCACAAGGTTTGAGGTAATCTGGGACAGTTTTTTTTTTTACCATGCTCTATTTTATTATTAATATTATATAAAGGCATATATCTTCCCCCCCTTTAGGTTGATCATAATTAACTCTTAGTGTATCTTTCATTGCTAGGGTAGTGGGTACATTATCTATTGTGGGAAGAACTTGTCTCCTTACTCCTACCTCCTCTACAGACTCTCCCCTCCCTCCTCCTCCTAGCTAATTAAAAAAATTAAATTAAAAATAAAGAAATAAAAAAGCCTTTCCTTTCACTGCTCTTTAATTACAGGTCTTTTTCTTATCTTTTCACTTTTTTCTCACTTGTCTCCTTTTTCGTTTTTTTTTTATCTTGTCATACACTTCTTCCTTCCTTCTTCTTTACCTTTCTGAATTCGTGAATTATTTTGGGGAAGAAATCTGACTCAGAGTGGACTCTCTATGTTTGTATCTCTGCTCTAGTTCCCTTTCCCCTCTTGTTACCCCTAGAATATACAGTGGATAGTAGATTGGCATAACTGTCTATTCTTGCTATCTCTTCTTTTTTTTATCTTTCTTCTTCACTGGGATTTGGTTACTATTTTTTCACAGACTGGAGAAATTGTTTGACTAACTGGTAGTGATTAAAATGCTTTAATACTTGCTTCAGTTGCTACTGTAATTCCTGAGGTTGGTGAGTGCAATTGTCATAAAGGCATTTAGTACAATGTTGCTTTTACTCAAGACACAACAGCTGAGGAACAATAGAGCACAAAAAAAGAAACACATAAATCAAAAAAATGGGTAGATCAAAAACAAATAAAACTGCTACTCAAATGAATGAAGATAAGAGCCCAGAAGAAACCACAAATCAGCCAGAAGTAACCATAGACAAGAAAAGTATGCAAGTAATAATAAACTTATTAATCATAGAAATGAAAACAACATTGGAGGAAAGGAATGGCAGTATTAGGGAAACAACAGTTGAGACCCCCAAGGAAAATACTGATTATCTTGAGGCAATTAGAGAACTGAAAGCTAAAATAGCTATAATGAAGAAAGAAGCTGAGGCAAGGGAAAGTGGACTAACAGAAGCAGAAAACAGAATTAGTCAGACAGAGGATGAGCTAGAGAAAACAAAGAAAGAGGTTAAAGAGCTTAAAAAGAGATTGAGAGACACTGAAAACAACAACAGAGACATATGCGATGATCTCAAAAGATGTAACATTCGTATAATTGGCCTGCCAGAGGAAGAAAGAGAAGAAGGGGAAGCAAACATTGTAGAGGAAATAATAGAAGAAAACTTCCCAGACCTGAATAACATAAAGGACATCAAGATTCAAGAGGCCCAGAGAGTACCAAACAGAATCAACCCAGACCTGAAGACACCAAGACAAATCATAGTCACAATGAGAAGAAGTAAGGATAAAGAAAGGATCCTAAAGGCTGCAAGAGAGAAACAAAAAGTCACATACAAGGGAAAACCCATAATTATCTGCAGACTTCTCCACTCAAACTCTAAAAGCCAGAAGGGAATGGCAAGATATCTATCAACCCCTGAATGAAAAAGGGTTTCAACCAAGGATAATATATCCTGCTATACTTTCATTCAAACTAGATGGAGGGATCAAAACCTTCTTAGATAAACAACAGTTAAAGGAGGCAACCATCACCAAGCTGGCCCTGAAAGAGGTTCTAAAAGACCTCTTATAAACAAGAACATCACTATAATACTTGCAATATATCAGAGCAAACAATTTTTTTAGAACAATGGCACTACAATACATTAAATCCATAATATCAATAAATGTCAGTGGCTTAAACTCACCCATCAAAAGGCACAGAGTGGGGGGATGGATCAGAAAACATAACCCAACCATATACTGCTTGCAAGAATCCCATCTGTCACAACAAGATAAACACAGACTTAAAGTGAAAGGATCGAAAACTGTCGTACAGGCTAACGGACCAAAAAAAAAGGGCAGGACCAGCCATTCTCATCTCAGACATGATAGATTTTAAATTAAATAAAGTAATAAAATATAGGCAAGGACATTACATAATGATTAGAGGATCAATCAGCCAAGAAGACTTAACAATTATTGACATCTATGCACCCAATGAGGGACCATCTAAATATATTAAGCACCTACTGAAAGAATTTCAAAAATAAATCAATAGTAATACAATAATAGTGGGAGACTTCAATACCCCACTCTCACACTTAGATCAACAAAGCAGAGAACCAACAAAGATACATGAGAATTGAATGAAGAGATCGAGAGACTAGACCTCTTGGACATTTTCAGACTCCTCCACCCCAAAAAACTGGAAAACACCTTCTTTTCAAATCCACATAACCCATACTCAAGGATAGACAACATGTTAGGCCACAAAGACAGCATCCATAAATTCAAGAGCATTAAAATCATCCCAAGTATCTTCTCAGATCACAGTGGAGTAAAACTAATAAAAAAACAAACAGACAATTACTAAAAGTCACAGAATTTGGAAACTAAACAACATGCTCCTTAAGAATCACTGGGTCAGAGATTCACTCAAGCAGGAAATTCAGATGTTCCTGGAAACAAATGAAAATGAACACACAATCTATCAAAATATTTGGGACACAGCTAAAGCAGTACTGAGAGGGAAACTTATAGCCATACAATCACATATTAAACACCAAGAAGAAGCTCAAATGAATGACCTTATTGCACAGCTCAAGGACTTAGAGGAAGAGGAACAAAGGAACCCTAAAGCAACCAGAAGGACAGAAATCACTAAAGTTAGAGCAGAAATAAACAACATCGAAAATAAAAGAACCATACAAAAGATCAATGAAGCCAAATGTTGGTTCTTTGAAAGATTAAACAAAATTGACAAACCCCTAGCCAGACTCACCAAACAAAAAAGAGAGAAGACTCAAATTAATAGAATTGTAAAAGATGGAGGAGATATCACAACTGACACCACAGAAATCCAGAGATTCCTGCGAAACTTCTATAAAGAACTATACGCCACCAAGTTAGAGAATCTGGAAGAAATGGAACAATTCCTAGAAACCTATGCACTTCCAAAACTGAACCAAGAAGAACTACAAAATCTAAATGCACCAATCACAGACAAAGAAATTGAAACCGTTATTAAGAATCTCCCCAACAACAAAAGTCCTGGACCAGATGGCTTCACAAACGAATTCTACAAAACTTTCAGGATACAGTTAGTACCCATATTTCTTACGCTTTTCCATAAGATTGAAGAAACAGGAATACTCCCTTCCATCTTCTATGAAGCCAGCATCACCCTGATGCCAAAAGCTGATAGGGACAGAACAAAAAAGGAAAACTACAGACCAATATCTCCGATGAACTTAGATGCCAAAGTATTAAACAAGATCTTGGCCAACCGGATACTGCAGCATATCAAAAATATTGTTCATCATGACCAAGTGGGATTCATCACAGGAATGCAAGGCTGGTTCAACATCCATAAGTCAATCAATGTCATTCACCATATCAATAAAAGCAAAGCCCAAAATCAAATGATTATCTCAATAGATGCAGAGAAAGCCTTTGACAAAATCCAACACCCATTCATGCTCAAAACACTACAAAAAATTAGAATAGATGGATATTCCTCAAGATAGTGGAGTCTATATATAGCAAACCTACAGCCAACATCATACTCAATGGACAGAAGCTGAAAGGATTCCCCCTCAGATCGGGGACTAGATAGGGCTGTCCACTGTCACCATTACTCTTCATCATAGTATTGGAAGTTCTTGCAATAGCAATCAGGCAAGAGAAAGGAATAAAAGGAATACAGATTGGAAGGGAAGAAGTCAAGCTCTCACTATTTGCAGATGATATGATAGTGTACATAGAAAAACCTAAATAATCCAGCAGAAAACTACTGGAAGTTATTAGGAAATATAGCAAGGTATCAGGCTACAAAATCAATGTACAAAAATCAGTGGCATTTCTTTATGCAAACACTAAATCTGAAGAAGACATCCAGAAATCACTCCCATTTACTGTTTCAGAAAAATCAATCAAATACCTAGGAATAAAGTTGACCAAAGCAATGAAAGACTTGTATGCTGAAAACTATGAGTCGCTACTCAAGGAAATAGAAACTGATACCAAGAAATGGAAAGATATCCCAGGCTCATGGATTGGAAGAATAAATATCATCAAAATGAATATTCTCCCCAGAGCCATATACAAATTTAATGCAATACCCATCAAAGTTCCACCAAGCTTCTTTAAGAGAATAGAACAAACACTACAATCATTTATCTGGAACCAGAAAACACCTAGAATTGCCAAAACCATCTTGAGGAAAAGAAACAGAAATGGAGGCATCACACTCCCAGACTTTAAACTATATTATTAAGCCATCATCATCAAAACAGCATGGTACTGGAACAAAAATAGGCACACAGACCAGTGGAACATAATTGAAAGCCCAGAAATAAATCCCCACACCTATGGACATCTAATCTTTGATAAGGGGTCCCAAAGGATTAAATGGAAAAAGGAGGCTCTCTTCAATAAATGGTGCTGGAAATACTGGGTTGTAACATACAGAAGAATGATATTGAACCACTTTATCTCATCAGAAACAAAAATCAACTCCAAATGGATCAAAGACCTAGATGTCAGACCAGAAAAAATCAAATACTTAGAGGAAAACATTGGTAAAACAGTCTCTCACCTACACCTCAAGGTCATCTTTGATGAATCAAACCCAATTGCAAGGAAGACTAAAACAGAAACAAACCAATGGGACTACATCAAATCGAAAAGCTTCTGCACATCCAAAGAAACTATTAAACAAACAAAGAGACTCCTCACAGAATGGGAGAAGATCTTCACATGCCAGACATCAGACAAGAAACTAATCACCAAAATATATAAAGAGCTCAGCAAACTTAGCCGCAAAAAAGCAAATGACCCCATCCAAAAATGGGCAGAGGATATGAACAAAACATTCACCTCAGAGGAGATCCAAAAGGCTAACAAACATATGAAAAACTGCTCTAGGTCACTGATTGTCAGAGAAATGCAAATTAAGACAACACTAAGATACCACCTCACTCCTGTAAGAATGGCATACATCAAAAAGCATAGCAGCAACAAATGCTGGAGAGGTTGTGGGGACAGAGGAACCCTTTACATTGCTGGTGGGAATGTAAATTGGTCCAGCCTCTGTGGAGAGCAGTCTGGAAAACTCTCAGAAGGCTAGACATGGACCTTCCATATGATCCAGTAATTCCTCTCTTGGGCTTATACCCCAAGGACTCCATAACACCCAACCCAAAAGAGGTTTGTACTCCTATGTTCATAGCAGCACAATTCATAATAGCTAAAACCTGGAAGCAACCCAGGTGCCCAACAACAGATGAGTGGCTGAGAAAGCTGTGGTATATATACACAATGGAATACTATGCAGCTATCAAAAACAATGAACCCACCTTCTCTGACCCATCTTGGACAGAGCTAGAAGGAATTATGTTAAGTAAGCTAAGTCAGAAAGATAAAGATGAGTATGGGATGATCCCACTCATCAACAGAAGTTGAGTAAGAAGATCTGAAAGGAAAACTAAGAATAGGACCTGACCAAATTGTAAGCACCAAAGTAAAAACCCTGTGGTGAGGGGTAGACATGCAGCTTCCTGGGCCAGTGGGGTGTGGGAGTGGGTGGGAGGGATGGGTCACAGTCTTTTGGTAGTGGGAATGGTGTTTATGTACACTCCTAGTAAAATGTAGTTATATAAATCACTAGTTAATTAATACAAGAGGGGGAAAATTAATTGTATGTCTCGAAGTTTTTCAAACCACAAACTGAATCTTTTCAATATATAGGCTGTGTAATTGATATGCAGACTCTCTCAAAAGCCTAGACCAAGTAGATCAGATGCATCCAATAGCACAGGTATATACAAGATACTGGGTACTGTACAGCAAACCATATCAAAAGGACTTTTCAAAGTTGATCCAATTACCAAATAATGTGATGATAACAGTAACTATCAATTGTCTTTTTGAACCCTAAGACAGCAGGAACCTCACATCTCCACTAGAGAGCCTCTACTTCCCCCAGTCCTGGCACCCTTGGATAGGGCCCACTTTCCTGTATGACTCTCCCAATCCATATCAAATAATATTGCATCTGCTGATCACAACCTAACCAACACAACAATTGCCACCTAAACATGCTTCAATTCAGACTGTCCAGAGACTTCACGTGTGGAATGACAACCCTTCAGCTTCATTACTCGGGTGAGTCCTTTCCTTTCATAGTATACTCTAATTCCATCTCAGGTGGTTCACTTTCTAACAAAGTCCCAAAACCTAGACATACACCAGTTTCTGTGAGAGAGCATATGTTCACACATATCTGTAAACTACTGCAAAATATATACCTGAAAGCAGAAGTACACTAGAGTTTGCAGTGAGTAACCCCCCTAACATGTCCTCTCCACTATTCCAAGCTTTGGGTCCATGACTGCTCAACAATTTGTTTGCCCTGTATGTTAACTCTCTTTTCAGTCACCAGGTTCCAGATGTCATCAGGATGCCGGCCAGGCTTCCCTAGACTGAAGACCCCAGCAATGTGTCCTGGAGCTCTGTTTCCCCAGAGACTCACCCTACTAGGGAAAGAGAGAGGCAGACTGGGATTATAGACTGACCAGTCAACGCCCATGTTCAGCGGGGAAGCAATTACAGAAGCCATACCTTCTACCTTCTGCAACCCATAATGACCCTGGGTCAATGCTCCCAGAGGGATAGAGAATGGGAAAGCTATAGGGGAGGGGGTTGGATACAGAGATTGGGTGGTGGGAATTGTGTGGAATTGTACCCCTCCTACCCTATGGTTTTGTTAATTAATCCTTTCTTAAATAAAAAATAAAAAATAAATAAAAAAGACAAAGTCCATAAAGTTGTCTCTCATGCTGCAGTGAATCATTCTTCCTGATTATAGATGATCATTGAAAGTGAATAGAATTTTTTTATTGTTTAATAAAAATGAAGAGTTCATTATTAGATGAATGTCGACATTTCACTTTTTAATGTTACACTAGATTCTCTGGTTTAAAGAGTTATTGAATATTTTGATTATCTTGCGGTGAGCATAAAATTTATAAATACTGTAAAAAATTTAATATATGATCAAAGGAGAAGATTACCAGAGGGAGGAGGAAGGATATAGGTTCACCTGTTATTAAAAAATGGAGTTTTATTCATGTTATGTCTGTCTTCACATGCACAAGTTGAGAACATTTAAAAATTTTATTCATGATTTAATAATGATTAACAAGACTGTAAGATAACAGGGGGTACAATTCCATACAGTTATCACCACCAGAGTTCCTTTTCCCCTTCTCTCATTGGAAACTTCCCTATTCTTTATCCATCTGGGGTTATGTACCAACATTCTTTATAGGGTGCAGAAAGTAGAAGGTCTGGCTTCTGTAACTGTTTCTCTGCTAGATGGGACATTTTTAATGATATACCATATGTTAGGTCACAAAGATACTATCAACAAATCAAGAGCACTGAAATCATCCTGAGCATCTTCTTAGACCACAGTGTATTTAAATCAATATTTATCAACAAAAAATTAGTAAAAGTCCCAAAATATGGAAACTCAGCACTACACTATTTAACAACTACTGGGTCAAAGAGGAAATTAAGGCAGAAATCAAAATGTTTCGATAATTCAATAGTACTTGTGCACTGTCAAAATATTTGGGACACAGCTAAGACAGTGCTGAGAAGGTAGTTCATAGACATACAAGTACAAATTAGAAAAAAAGAAATAGCTCAAATAAACAACTTGATTGCATGCCTTAAAGGCCTAGAAGAAGAAGAACAAAGGAACCCTAAAGCAACCAGAAAAACTGAAATAACTAAAGTTAGGGCAGGAATTGCTGGGAAATTGTGCAGATGCAGTCACATCTGCCATGTTGTCCCCTTAGGCTATTGCTAGTTCCCGCAAGAGTTGGCACATTCTCAGAGCGCCTGTTCCACCATGTTGTGCCCTCAGGGCATTGTGAATTCCCTGGGATAGTTGGAGTGCTTTGGTTACTCCTCCCCCTTCCCATTCCCGCTAGAGTTATTATCCTACCCTGGAGTGCTATGGTTACTCCTCCCCCTTCTCATTCTCACGAGAGCTATTCCCATAAAAGCCCTTCTTTTTCCGCCCCTCGTTCTCTTTTGCCTGCCTTTAACTTCGGTGATTAGACGCAGGGAAGGTTGCTGCCCGAGGAGGCCATTTTTGCTACCTCCACTTGGCCCAAACTGCTGCTCTCTCACCCAACTCTGAGGTGCCAGCGCAAATAAAGGATTGTGTTCCCTTTCTGCTCCAAACCTCCTTTTTCTGCATCCCACTGCTGCCGCAAGTGACAAGGAATAAATAACACTGAAAATAAGAGAACCATAAAAAAGATCAACAAAGCTAAATATTGGTTCTTTGAAAGAATAAACAACATTGAGAAACCCTTAGCTAAACTCACAAAACAAAAAAAGAGAGAAGACTCAAATAAATAGGATTGTAAATGAAAGAGAAGATATCACAACAGATACCACAGAAATCCAATATACCATGCAAGGCTTCTATTAACAACTATATGCCACCAAGTAAAGAACCTAGAAGAAATGGACAAGTTCCTAGGTATCTACAAACTTCCAAAATTAAATAAAGAGGAACTAGAAAATATGAACAGGCCAATCACAGCCAACAAAAAAGAAACAGTTATCAAAAACCTTCCTAAGAATAAAATTCCTGGACCAGATGGTTTTACAAATGAATTCTACAAAATCTTCAAGGAAGAGTTAATCCCTCTACTTTTAAAAATCTTCCAGAAGGCTGAAGACAACAGGAATACTCCCTTCCAGCTTCTATAAAGCCGACATCACTCTGATACCAAAAGTAGTACAATAACAACAAAAAAGGGTACAATAACAACAAAAAAAAACTACAGACTGATATCTCAGTGAACATACATGCTAAAATATTGAACAAAATTCTAGCTAACCAGATAAAGCAGTATCACTATTTGCAGATGACATGATAGTATACATAGAAAAGCCTAAAGAATCCAGCAGGAAACTCTTGGAAATTATCAGGCAATATAGTAAACTGTCAGGCTACAAAAATAACATACAAAAGTTCACTGACTTCCTCTATACAAACATTAAGTTGGAAGAAGAAGAAATCCAGAAAACAGTGCCTTTTACTACAGCAACAAAAACAATAAATTACCTAGGAGTAAACCTAAAAAAGAAGTGAAAGACTTATATGCTGAAAATTTTGAGTCACTATTCAAGGAAATAAAAAAAAGACACAAAGAAGTGGAAAAATATTCCATTTCATGGACTGGAAGAATTCACATCATCAAAATGAATCTACTACCCAGCGACATATACAAACTTAATGCAATTCCCATCAAGTTTCTATCAATTTTTTTTAGAAGGATAGAAAAAATACTACAGAAGTTTATCTGGAACCATAAGAGACCTAGAATTGCCAAAACAATCTTGAGAAAACAGAACAGAACTGGAGGCATCACACTCCCTGGTCTCAAATTGTATTATAGGGCTATTATTATCAAAACTGCTTGATACTGGAACATAAATAGACAAACTAACCAGTGGAATAGAATTAAGAGTTCAGAAATAAGCCCTCACATCTACATGCATCTAATATTTGACAAAGGTCCCTCAACTATTTAGTAGGGAAAAGAGAGTTTCTTTAACAAATGGTGTTGGAAAAAAAAATGGGCTGAAACATGCAGAAGAAAAACTGAACTACTATATTACACCAAACACAAAAGTAAACTCCAAATGGATCAAAGACTTGGATGTTAGACCAGAAACTATCAAATACTTAGAGGAAAATATGGCAAAACTCTTTTCCATATAAATTTAAAAGACATCTTTAATGACAGAAATCCAACTACAAAGAAGACTAAAACAAAAATAAACTAATGGGACTACCAAATTAAAAAGCATCTGCACAGAAAGGAAACCACCACCCAAACAAACAGACCCCTTACAGAATGGGAAAATATTTTTACATGTCATACATTAAACAAGAGGCCAGTAACCAAAATATATTAAGCGCTCACCAAACTCAGCAACAAGAAAACAAACGACCCCATCCAAAAATGGGGAGAGGATATGAACAGAATACGCACCAAAGAAGAGATCCAAAAGGCCAACAAATATATGGAAAAAAATGCTACAAGTTAGAGAGATGCAAATAAAGGCAACAATGAGACATGATTTCACTCTTGTGAGAATGTCATACATTAAAAAAGGTAGCAGCAACAAATGCTGGAGAAGTTGAGGGGACAAAGGAACCCTCCTGCACTGCTTGTGGGAGTGTAGACTGGACCAACCCCTGTGGAGAGCAGTCTGGAGAACTCTCAGGAGACTAGAAGTGGACCTACCCTATGATCCTACAATTCCCCTCCTGGGGATATATCCTAAGGAAACAAACACATCATCCCAAAAGATTTGTGTATATCTATGTTCATAGCAGCACAATTTGTAATAGCGCAAAACTGAAAGCAACCCAGGTGTCCAACAACAGATGAATAACTGAGAAAGTTGTTTGACAATGGAATACTACTCAGCTATTAATAATGGTGAATTTGCCTCCTTCCCCTTGGATGGAGCTTGAACGAATCATGTTAAGTGAGATAAGCCAGAAAGAGAAGGAAAAATATGGGATGATCTCACTCATAGACAGAAACTGAAAAATAAGAACAGAAGGGAAAACACAAAGCAGAACTTGGACTGGAGTTGGTATATTGCACCAAAGTAAAAGATTCTGGGGTGGGTTGGTGGGAGGGTTCAGGTCCTGGAACATGGGCAGAGGAGTACTTAGAGGGGGTTGAATTGTTATGTGGAAAACTGGAAAATGTTACGCAGGTACAAACTATTGCATTTTACTGTCAACTGTAAACCATTAACACCCCCCCCCAATAAAGAAATTTTAAAAAATAAATAAAAACCCTGAAGATTGGCTCAAGGTTCTTGCTGGCTTAGATCCCTCCTTTTTTTTTTCCCCTTGATCATGAAAAGAATAAGTGGTCTTGGCTAGAAATTATGGATATATATGTTCTCATCACAATCACAATGAAACAAAATTAAATAAGAATTTTTAGTCAAAGACCTTTTATATTTTCTTTTTTCCCAAAAGGCCACCCATTGCTTTATCACTTTATCAGATATCTTTGTTGCTATCTGCTTCCCAGTATCTAGGTATGTTATCTTTGGGAGCCTGCCTAATAATTTCATCTTACTAAACTCCCAAAAGACAGAGACAAAGGCTACATCTATGTGTATGTACCTGAAAGCCCCTCCAAATCTCCCCTGCCTTTTCTTTTTAGTGTTCTGTACTATGTATATTCCATGTTGTTCAGAATATGTCACAAACACAAAAGAACTATTTATTGAAATACATGGTAATGAATAAAAAAAAAGCCTAAAATATAAGTGGCAAGTGAGTTTCTCAGAAACCATTTTCATAGGTTACATGCTATTTCTATCTCATTTTGTACTTTTAAAAATAATTTGAAATCATGTAAGTGTTTTTGATAGCTTGCTAAGGAAAAGGACAAACATTTACTTATTCAGATTAGCAAACTTCTCTAGTGAAAGAGATGACTTTTCCTTCTCTCTCCTTGTACAAGATGAAAGCCTGAAGAAACATGAACATTATTATGACACCTAGTATAATACCACCTGGTATTGTTGACCATTCCACTTTTCCATCTCCTGCTGCATTAGCTCTATGTTCTGATGCAATGTTTTTAAATATCTGCCTACAGAGCTTTCCTTCTGCTCTCTTCAACAAATCTCTCTTTTACCCAGGAGGCTTTTCTTTGCTTAATACCACCATATCAGTAGTTAATGTGGCATTATGATTTGTTGCAAAGGTAGTCTGAACAATCTTTGCCTACACATAGTTCAGAAAATTGCTACTGATTTAAAGTGACGGACTAAATTCTCCACATTAGATTCCATTGCGTTTTTAATACACCAATAAAACAGAATTACTCCAAAGGAAACAATTTTGTCAGTGACTATAAAGTAGTACAGAGGATATAAATACCAGGCACTTTTCTAAATTATGAAGCAAATACATCTAAGACACACACTGTGTATCACAGAAATTCACTAACTTATATGACATTTTGTAGGGAAAAATAAAAGTATCAGCTCTCATAGAAGAAGACTATTTACTGATGTAAAATGTAACTAACATTACTAGAAAGAAAATATCTTTCTCTGTTTTGTGAACAATGTTTTTTAATATTTATATATTCCCTTTTGTTGTTTTATTGTTGCAGTTATTGTTGTTGTTATTGATGTCATCATTGTTGAATAGGACAGAGAGAAATGGAGAAAGGAGGGGAAGACAGAGATGGGAGAAAAAGATAGACACCTGCAGACTTGCTTCACTGCTTGTGAAGCAACTCCCCTGCAGGTGGGGAGCCAGGGATTGGAACCAGGTTCCTTGCGCTGGTCATTACACTTTGTGCCATGTGTGCTTAACTGTGATCAGTGTTTTTAATGTTCTTTTAACTAAGAGTGTAGGCCATTTACAGTATATTGCATGCAGTCCATTGAAATCTTTAAAAACAAAACAAAATAATAAAATAAAAATCTCCTAGTCTAAGGCTGGGAGTATGGATCGATCTGCCAACACCCATGTTCAGTGGAGAAGTAATTACAGAAGCCAGACATTCCATGTTCTGCACCTCATAATGATCCTGGGTCCATACTCCCAGAGGGATAAAGAATAGGAAAGCATTCAAGGGAGGAGATGGGATACAGAGTTCTGGGGGCAGGAGTTTTGTGGAATTGTACCCCTCCTATCCTATGGTCTTGTCAATATTTCCATTTTAAAAATAAAAAATAAAGGGGGGCTGGGTGGTAGCACAGTGGGTTAAGCGCACATGGTGCAAAGTACAAGGACTGGCATAAGTATCCGGGTTTGACCCCTGGCTCCCCACCTGCAGGGGGGTCACTTCACAAGTGGTGAAGTAGGTTTTCAGGTGTCTTTCTCTTCATCTTTCTGTTTTCCCCTTCTCTCTCTATTTCTCTTTGTCTTATCCAACGACAATGACAGCAATGGCAACAGTAATAATAACAACAATGATAAACAACATGGTCAACAAAAGGGAAAAAAATAGCCTCCAGGAGCAATGGATTGTAGTACAGGCCCCAGTGGTAACCCTGGAGACAAAAAATAGAAAAAAAAAATTTAAAAACTAGTCTACATTGTTTTGAACAAAAAATGAACCAATAGAGGCATCCTTAAATACTCCAGAATTTCCCCCCACTGTATGAATGTGTATGTTTGTATGTGTATATATATATATATATATATATATATGTATATATATATATATATACATATATATATATATATATGTGTGTGTGTGTGTATATATATATATATATATATACATATATATATATATATATGCTAAGGCCTCTTTAATATACAATCTCACATGTCTGGTGTTGCTTTTTCATTCAAATTGGGAGACTGAGAAAAGGAGAAAGACATCAAATTTCTCCTGTTGCCATGGGAATTCCTTTGTGGTTCTGGGACTCAAACCTGGGTCACACACATGGCACGCTATGCACCCTACTTATTGAGCTATATTTCCAGTATTTCTAGTCTTCATGGTTCACATTTAATGTTCATTCTCAGTGAAAATGCTGAAGATTGCAATAGGGTTTCCATTTTTTAAATTTCTAATACTGTTATTTTATATGCTTAATGTAACTAATGTGCTAAGTTTAGGTAACCATCACATTTTAAAGAAATTATGGGTTCCAACTACATACATTATAGCACAATTTAGTTTCCAATATTTTTATATTTATAAGTCTACATTTATAAGTCTTAATTTTGTTTTTCTTATTTTTGTTTCAGGGTTTCAGTACTCCAGGTAAATTTTTCAAAGTAGAGACAGGGTGAGAGGGAAAGGCATTCTTTTGTTATGATTTTTTCAGGATTCTCTGAATATATTATACTTACTACTATACCCACTGATTTCTGATTCATTACTTTAGTTATGGTTGTTTTCCCCTCCAGGTTTAATATATGCTTATCACATAAGATAGTGTTTAATTAAATTTAAATTTTATTTATGTTTTCCATTCCAGGCCTATATTTACGTTTACAAATATCATTGTGCAATAAATTTATTTTACATTGTCCTAAGGTGCAAGAATCATTGTCATTAGAAGTGAAGATCCTCCCTGATAAAATTGTTGCCTTGAAAACAACCTGTGCATAAAACAAATTTGTGTTTCTGGATGCACCCTCAGGTCACCCTAGAAATTCTGATGTCATAGAGGTTGTTATGTAATAGTCTACTATTTTATCTAAAACAATCGATCATTTCCATCCATATTATATCCATTAATTTCATAAATATGAGCCTAGTTCCTATGGCCAACTATTTTCCTTATTTAGATGAATAAGTATGGCACAATTTATTTAATTTTTTTGCTTCCATATATATATTTTTTTCCATTGCTATTAGCTCAGTGAGTCTAAGTCTTGGTTTTCTTTGTATTTAAACAAAAGGTCATTTTGGAAGAATGCTTTAAAGTATAACTTATAGAGCATAAAAGTGATATTTAGCATGATACTAGATATATTCAAAATTCTGTGTACTGGAGTGCCACTTCCTCAGAGTCCCACCCTACTAGGGAAAGAGAGACAGACTGGGAGTATGGATGGACCAGTCAACACCCATGTTCAGCGGGGAAGCAATTACAGAAGCCAGACCTTCCACCCTCTGCAACCCACAACAACCCTGGATCCAGACTCCCAGAGAGATACAGAATGGGAAAGCTATCAGGGGAGGGGGAGGGATGTAGAGATCGGGTTATGGGAATTGTGCGGAATTGTACCCCTCTCATTCTATGGTTTTGTTAATGTCTCCTTTCTTAAACTAAAAAAAAAATTCTATTCAAATAAATGAAGTTTATAGAAATGCAAAGGGAGAATTCGACATACATTATATTAGTTTACATAAAATGCACAATAATTATGAGATAACTAAAAAATCATACATTTTAACAATGCAATTCTTTTAAAGACCTATAATCAGAATACACTTCATTTTTATCTTCCTACATCATAATTTAGTCTATTCATAACTCTGAAGAAGTTTTTCTTTCTCTTCAACATTTTTATCAAGACTTCATATTGGTAATTTATATGACATAATTCAGTTAATTAAATTGAACAACCTTAGTGTGGTGAGTATAAAGATGCCTATAAAATTATACCACTGTTACTTGTACAGCTCTAAATATGACTTTGCCATTCTTACCATCAGAAGTAATGCCTGCAGTCAGGGAGATAGTGTAATGGAATTTGCATATGGTGGTTCTAAATTTGAACCCCAGAACAACCAATAGATAGAACTGAGTGGTGCTTTGGTTTAATAATAAGTAAACTTCAATTATCCTCCACTCTTTGGGTTTCACTATTTGTCTTGCTTTATCCAGATTGGGGCATAAGCAAATAAAACCCAAGTAAATGTTTGAGCAGTACTTGCACATTGGCTTTTTAAAAATATTTATTTATTTATTCTTTTTTTGTTGCATTGTTGTTGCTATTGATGTCGTCGTTGTTGGATAGGACAGAAAGAAATGGAAAGAGGAGGGGAAGACAGAGGAAGAGAGATAGACACCTGCAGACCTGCTTCACCACTTGTGAGGCGACTCACCTGCAGCTGGGGAGCTGGGGGGGGGCTGGAACCCTGATCCTTATGCTGTTTGTTGCACTTAACCCGCTGTGCTACCACCTGACTCCCCCCCCCTTTTTTTTTTTTTTTTTGACCAGAGCACTGCTCAGCTCTAGCTTATGGTGGTGCAGGGGATTGAACCTGGGACCTTGGAGCCTCAGACATGAGAATCTCTTTGCAAAACCATTATGCTATCAACCCCTGCCCGGCCTTTTTTTTTTTTTCAATGCTTTTCAAAATCTCAATATTTCTTGAGTAAATAAAATTCCACAATATAGCCAGTGAGGAGGCCCAGTAATAGAGGTGTGTAAAGAAATGTCTGAAATAGGCCTGGGACCCGAGTCAGTGGTAAAGCACATAATGTGACTTTATGAGTCCCTGGGTTTGATCCTCTCAGTGCCCTGTATGCTATAGTTCAACTCTCAATGAATGAATGAATGAATGAGTGATCAGTCTTTGAAAAATAAAAACAAAATTAAAATAGACAACTGAAGCATAATAGACCATGTGTACCAAACACAAAATCTCCAATCAGGTTCTTTCTTTACCTTGCAGCTTGCCATATATATATGAATGAAGTAATCCTGAATCATCAAGTATAAAGACTAAGAATAATTTATACATTTAAAAGAATGTAAGAAATGAAATTTATATGTTTTATGAATACAAGCTCCTTTGATTTATGCCACTTTTCTCAACAGAGTAATAAATTCACTTATTAGGTAGATCAAGAATTAAACAAAAGAGTAACCATGTATATACATCAATGTTATTATATTATCAGTACCCTTACTAGATGATACAGTAATTATTTCCTCATGATATTCAGTTCTGGGCTGCTTAAAATTATTATAGGGTCCACAATATATCTCACTTGAGAAAGTGCCTTCTTTGCCAAGTATGTGACCTAGGTTCAAGCCCAGTCCCTACCACACTGGGGGAAGCTTCTGTGCAGTTATGTAAGTCTTTCCTTATCTCTCTGCAAAACCCAAACCAGAGCAATGAAATCTGGTGATGACAAAATTTTTTTCATGAAATTTATTTCAAAATGAAAAAAGACATTTTATACAGTAATGTTGATAACTTAAGATCTTTGAAAAATAATACTTATCATTTTAAAATGCATTTTGAAAAATTAAATCTATACAAAAGTTGGTGGATTTTTCTTTTTTAAAATAACACATTAAACTTTTTATTGATAGTGCATTTAAGTATAATTTTATGCAATAATTCAAAACAAAATTTAAATAATCAAAACAGTCTTAGTCACCAATTACTGATTTTTTTACTATAAAGAAGCAGTGTTTTAAAAGTTATATTATAGCTAACTTAACCACTAAAGAAATTATCTATACTTTGCAGATAAAAAGAAAAACACGAATCAAGTAATTCACTGAATGATGTCACTGGAAAACATCTCAAGAGTGCTGTCACCCGTTTCTTGCCAGCAGCATGAGGCCCATGCTGATCAAGGGGACAACACAGCCACCGCAGGGAAATAGGTGGTGAGGGTGAGCCTGCGGAGAAAGACACAAACCTCATGGAGTGTGCTTCAGGGAGACAGTATTGTTTAGCGGGTGGGCGGGGTTAATATACTGCAGTTTATGCAGAAGGGGAACCTCATACCACACCACGTCATGCCCATAGCTTAAGACCATATATGTCCCTAATAGGCACCAGTGCGGCCACGCTCTACATCTTGAGTTAAGTCCGGGAGGTGGTGCAATACATAAAGCATTGGACTCTCATGCTTGAGGTCCTGAGTTCAATCCCTGGCAGCACATGTACCAGAGTGATATATGGTTCTTTCTCTCTCTCCTCCTGTCTTTCTCATGAATAAAGAAATAAACTCTTTAAAAAAAAAGTAAATGAGTAAATATTTAAAAAAAAAAAAAAGAAACTTGTGATAAGGGAATCCCCGCCCCCAGCTTGGAGTCTTAGGCATGCCATCTTGGTTCCACATGGTTGAGAAGGGACATGCCTACCACCTCCCAATCACTATTGGGTCTACCCTCTCAAGACTCCATGTAGAGATGATAGGCCTTGACCCAGCCTGGGGGGTCGATCTCTCCCATACTTATTTCTTCCAAAACTTGTGATTTTGGTTGTGCTGTTAATGGACTTACACTCCCATAAATAGTAAATAGTAAAAACAAAATATCTTCTAAGATTCATATAAAAGCACGCCTTTCTCCTTTTCCTGTAAATACAGGATTTCTTTCTTCTGTTTGTAAAATAAGTTTGAACCACTGAGCACAGCATCTGAGCACACAAAGTATGCTGATATTTGAGTGATTTATGATGTCAACAGAGTACATACATTTTGTAGCTTTTTCCTACTATTATCAATTGTAAGACATCAGTTGTTACATATAATACTAAACTGAATATCTTAATTAATAAAAGAATACTAGACATTTACTTGAAAAGCTTAAAGATTATGTATAAATGATCTTGAAGTCACATAGACTCATTAGTGGTAATCCTGTTGAAATATGCCATGTTTCTAAAAATATATGTACTCTATCTTATCATCTGCATGATAAATGAAAAACTAAGACTCTAAGGATATAAAAATCAGATTATACTTGGAAATAAGTCTAACCCTAGTATCTTGAGAACATAAGTATATTTTATTTGTTCTGGAAGTTTCCATGGGTTGTTGCTGAGAGGAAACTATGCAGCACTGCCTATCTTACTTGGATCAAGGAAATGGACATTCTCTCAGTGTTTCTAAACTACAATCAATATTGCAGTCAGTAAAATTATAGTTATGATGATCAAAATTAATTCAGTAATTAGATATGTAATTTGTATATTAAATAGACTAAATCATAAAAGTAACAGAATTATCTTTCCAGCTTTGACCACTCTTTCCTAGGCATTTTATTCTTAGTCCTTACTAATAAGTGTGCTGTTACTTCTGACATTGTTGCTGCCATAACTGGGTACCTCCTCATTCTCCTGTCCTGTATGAGCATTAATGCTGTACAATAATTTCCATTCCTTTTTGGGAAAAAAAAAAGGTCAATAACTTCTGTGTGTTCCGATGCAAGGAACAAAAGAATGACTACCCCTTCATGACATATTTTTGGAGTATTTTCAAAGCAGCACTGCTTATGTCTCCATATCTAACAAGGATTTATAGTTTTTAGTGTGATGATTTCTTCATATTCTGTCTAGAATACAATAAATCTTCTGAGAAAAAACTCAGCTAAAATAATATTCTTAAAGAAGCTTAGGTCAGTCATATTAGACTCGAAAGCAGAGGAACAAAGGAGAAAGCATGTCACTTGCTACTATATAAACCACCTATTCAATCCTTCCTGGAACTAAGTCAGAGTTCAAGCAATTCAATGACAGGTCAATTATGAACATTTAAAAAATCCTCTTTAGCACATAAATCCTGATTTTTATTTTTTCCTTTTAATATAATTTATAGTAACAAATGCTATGTCTTTAACTATGTAAGAATGCCATATATGCACAATGTATAAGGAATTAATTTTAGTCATGAATTTTAAGAAGAACTTCCTCAGAGACTTGAGAACAGATTTATAACCAGCTGGTGTCAGGATATATTTGGCATATGGAACCTAGATTTAGTTATCATCTTCAAACTCCATGAATACCATTCTAACAACACTACTGTGCATGTAAGACAAATAGTAGGGGAATTCCTTTAAGCAGTCTCCAGGTGATAAGAACAAGGTCAAATGCCATCACAGGGAACTTCATTTACTAAGATTTGAGTCCCTAACTAGGTTCTCTGGGATAGTAAGAGCTTCCAGTGGTGCAGGGAAAGTCAATGGTATTTTGAAAGATGTGAAAGCAGCAAGTTGTTTTTCACTATTTCTATGTGCTAGTATAGACACACAATTTTGTTAAATGAAAATATATGTGAAAGATGTTTTAAGTTTTGAGAATCAGACTATTGGGTATATTGAAATGACTGTCATCTTCTCAAAAATAGGTACCAACATATTCTTTGTATCTTTTTTCTTAACTCCTACATTCAAGATTGAATATATGTTATTTCTTTTCTGTGTTGAGTCTTTATCAAATCATATCAGTTCTCCATTTCCTAATTCTGTAGCATTAATCACCCAGAAGGCAGACCCACAATACCATGGTAGGGAATTCTCAGAGGGTTTGCTCCTACTTAATTTAAAATTACATGGAAAAAGAAAATTATCCTTTTGACCACAGACATACTTCTGATCCATCCTGAACCTGTCAGATTCTCTTTCAGAAATCTGAGTTTAAAAACCTCAATTCTACTCACATCTAATTAAAATTTGAGGATTAACTTTACATCTGAAGAAGACCATAAAGGACCAATGTTCAAGTGTAACAAAGAATGAGCTTCAATTGAGACAAATTCCCAAGAATGTTATGTACTTACAAAATTTCTGTATGATAGTTCTTTTGCAGTTTTCCAACACATTCTATATATTTTACTTACTTAGCTTGGGTAAGTTCCTTTTTCTTGCAAACATGCTTCCTGATCAATACCTGCAGAAACAATAGATTTTTAAAGTCAAAGTATAAAGTTTTAGAATCATATTGAATGATTATCAGAAATATATTCTTCCTTTTACAACAATCAACTTATTTCAAAACAATTTTCTTTTTCCATGTAATTTTAAATACAGTTTGTATCTCATCCCAGTATATCCTCAGGCATTATTGTATGAAGAGGTGGCTGTCTTTAAATTTTGATCCATTTTGACTTGTAGTTATTAAATCAATTCCATTCTTTTCTTTTTTCCAGAGAATAGTTCAGCTTTAGCTTATAGTGGTGCTGAAGATTGAACCTAGGACCTGTGGTACCTCAATCAAAAAAGCCTGTTTGTGTAACCATTGTGTTATCTCCTCAGCCCTCCATTCATATTTTCTACTTTTTGCTGTAAATACATTTGTTCAATTTGAATGTAAAAATACATTTGAATCCAAATAATATTTTCTCACTGTTGTTAAATTTTAAAATCATTATGAATCCTTCTCATGTAAAGCCAATGTTGACTGAGGTGTATTGTATATAAATATAATACTTTTCATATGAGCTTGACTTTTTAGATATACTCACCTCTATAATAAGCCATGGGACTGTTATTTCATTTATACTGGGGAAGTTAATGATTTATAGTGCAATCATTGACACATGGGTGCCCTTTTCATCTCTCTGTGAAAATTATGAGAACAGTCTCACTAGCAACTAGGTCTTTTGACTCCTTTTATCTCTGTTAGTCCTGTTGCCAGAACTATATATATCTTTTTCTTTTTTCCCCCACTTAGTATTATAGGTCATTCCAACAACAGATTCATATTTTAAAATGTTTATAATAATGATATATTTAAAAATATACATTAAAACCTATTAAAAACTATTAAAAACTATTAAGTTAAGCAAAGCTGAAATATCTCTGGAAAGTCTTATGTGAATGACTAGTTTCTCAAAAGGAAAAGTTTGATAAGTAACTACTTGTCATTAAAATTATAAATATGACTGAAAAAAATCTTTTAACAACATGCTTAAAAGAAAATAAAAATAGTTTTTGTATGGAATTCAAGACATTAGCTCTTTCAGATACTAAAGTGTCTATTATCTGAAAAGAAAATAACTCCATAGCAGCCACCTTAGATGATTATAAAAACATAAGTCCTCTACCTTCTTATCTTTTTGCCATAAGGTTAGCTATTTCCACCAGAGTCATTTCAATTACTCTTAATACTCTGTAATCGATCCTTTGGTATATTTTATATATCCACAGAGGAAAAAAAGTACTATAGTGTTTGTCTTTTTAAGATTTTGTTGAGGGTGTCATGGTTTGATGGCTTATGATGTACTCTTTAGCACGGAGGTAAAACCTCTCATCTACCCTTGGTTGATGCCTAGGAAACACAGCATGTCCTAATGCTGCCCCTCTCCACCTTTACCCAAAGTTCTTTGATTTGGTGCAATATGGCACACCCAATCTAAGTTTCAACTTAAATTTTTTCTTTACTGTTCTTTGTTTTTAAGTTCCACTTATAAGTGAGATCATTCAGTATTGGTCTTTCTCTTTTTGGCTTGTCTCACTGAACATGATGCCTTTGAATTCTGAATTCTGACTATGGTATTGCAAAGGAGATGATCTCATTATTTTTAGCAGCTGCATAGTAGTCCATTATGTATATGCACCACAACTTTCTTAGACATTCATCTGTCAATGGACTCAGGGTTGCTTCCAAATTTGGGCTAAAAATTGTGCTGCTATGAACACTGATGTACATAGTTATCTTTACGTATGTGTTTTTGTTTTCTTTCTAAGTAATAAAATGCCCCTAAGACAAAATATGTTTATGCAGATGGCTGTGTGTGGAGCAGAGTGAGAGCTCTTAATATTGGGATCATAATGAATGTGATGCTCCCATTATTCTAATATCTCAGGCTCTCTTAATATGCCTATAGTATATAAACTACTGAAACATTAAGAATATTTCTTTAAACTAATTGCATAAATAGAATAAGAGATGAAACTTTCTCAGTTAAATAACTTGATACCTGGGGAAACCAAGGAACATTAAGAGCCTGAATTGTGGGTGATGCAAAATCATCACAAAATTTATATTCATTTCTCTCATTATTACTGAATTCCACTAGGCAGTGGTAGTGAAAGATGAATTTTAAAGAATTGTGAAAAATATATGAGAGAAAATGTATGCTTACACATAAACCTTAGCTAAAAGATAACATCACTTAAGTGAACATTCTTCCTTCCTCTCATAAGCATAGCAGCCCTTAACCCAAGATTTGTCTTGGGTTAAGGGCTGCTGTATTTATGATAAATAATGAGTTTCTTATTTGGGTAATGTGTTCCCATTAAAAGCTCACCCCACTGCTCCTACCCCCGCCCCCACACACACCCCTGTAGAGAACAGTCTGGAAAACTCTCAGAAGGCCAGAAATGGACCAACCCTATGCAATTCCTCTCCTGGGGATACATCCTAAGGAACCAGAAACACACCTATGTTCACAGCAGCACAATTTATAATGAACAAAATCTGGAAGAAAGCCAGTTTCCAACAACAGATGAGTGACTGAGAAAGTTGTGTTATATATACACAATGGAATACTACTCAGCTATTAAAAATGGTGAATTCACCTTCTTCTCCTCATCTTGGATGGAGCTTGAACCGATCATGTTAAGTGAAACAAGTCAGAAAAAGAAAGATGAATGTGGGATGATCACATTCACAGACAGAAGTTGAAAAACAGGAACATAAGGGAAAACACAAAACAGAACTTGGGCTGGAGTTGCTGTATTGCACCAAAGTAAAAGACACTGGGGTGGGGGTGGGGGAGTTCAAATCCTGGAACATGATGACAGAGGAGGACCTAGTGGGGGTTGAATTGTAATGTGCAAAACTGAGAAATGCCACACATGTACAAACTATTATATTTTACTGTTGACTGTAAGCCATTAATACCCCAATAAATAAATTAAAATTAAAAAGTTACCTCTGTGTGTGTATGTGTGTGTTTGGAATTAGAGGACAATTTTGGAGTTCTAAAACTATTACATGAACTAGAGGTTTCATATAATCTGAATGTCCCTTAAGGATCAGGAACTTCCTATTATTTTTTCCACTTCATAGTTCAGCATGGATTAAAAATCCAAATTCACATTGTAACTATAGATGAGTAAGGCTCCTGTTTTGGGTAATCTGAGCTTCATTCATATAATGAGTGAAACATCCATGGTCATGTCTAGAAGGCTCATGGGATAACAACAGCAAGTTAATATTTATTAGGATTTTGGAAACGCCTGGAAGGATTTATCACAAAATTAGGTTTAGGACAAATATTGGCCTAGAACAGGATGAAAAAGGAAAGAAAAGAAGGAGAAAGAAAGATTTTTTGCTTGCTAAATCCCAAGGAATTGTTTCTTTCTATAAAGTAGTAGCCCTATCCATCATCTTGTTCCTTTAAACAGCGTTAATTTACTTTTTTTTTACCATGAAATTGTTCCTTGACTTCTTCCTATGTACTGCCTTTATTCCAAAAATTAGAAAGCCTCTGGGTTCAATTAATTTTCAAGGTGTTGTGTATCATGTTGAGAGATAGTAAGATGCTAAATGAATTAAATCTTTTCATTGCTTTATTCTTCAAAGCTGTTTAAGAAACTACATGGAATACTGAAGTTTTTTTTAAAAAGGTAAAATAATGACTGTCACTAAAATAGAAAATGGACACAGACAAAATTTTAACTCATTAATTAACAACAGATTAGCAAGATGTTAAAAAAACTGTACAAATGGAGCTTTTTCTAGCAGAAACATATATAAAGATTCAAAAATATTGAAATAAATTTTATAGAAAATGAATTCAAATGGTAAAATGGACTTCTCAATCTGACAAAATTCATTTACGTCACTCAAGAGAATCACTTCTATAACCAATAGTTTTCTACTCTGGAAAGTTGTAAAGATGGCTGTAAAGATGGCTGCTCAACAACAATGGAAAGTTCATAGTTTTCTAGAATCAGATGATAAGGAATTATGTACTTGTTGTCACTCACCTGGCCAGTTTATTTCCAGTCTTTCACAATATATTTTAAAAGTATTTAAAAGGAGGATAATGTGAGAAGGCCAAAAGACAAGACAATAATTATATGGAATTTCACCCTCATTCACAGGATATATAGAGGCAAAAGAAATGCAACTAACATTTAGTGACCACAAATTATAGACCATTGATAATGTGCTTGAAGATAGTATTTTGTTTAATAGTCTTAAAACCTTTTAAATTACATATGTCTTTTTGGATGGATTCTGCTACCCTCCCACCTTAACCTTTCAAAAATCCCCCCTCACCATTGTGTTAAAATTTATGGGGCCATGACTATGACTTTATATGGAAATAAGTTTTTCCCAGAAGTGATTAAGATAGAAGGGAACATGTGGCCATAATGGTATAGGCTAACTCATAATTCTATTCAATTAGTGTCTTTATAAGGGAAGGAGAAAATAGAGCTATATAGACCATGTAATGCCAGAATAAATGACAAAAATAAAAAGAATCAATAAAGAAATCATTAAAACCAAAAGGTAATTCTTCGGAAAAAAAATCACTAAGATTCTATCCAGTTAAATAATAGAAAAAGAGGAATGACATAAATTGATAGTATCAAACATGATTTTTTTATCAAGAAGTTAGTTGGTTAATTGCTTGAATGACATAATTCACAAGGAAAAGCAGTTTTTAAGTGGGTTTGTACCTATTAGTGAAATTGAATCAATAGTTGATCTTACAAACAGAAAACCTTAGTTTCAACTGTGTGTTAAATTATAGCAGATATTTAAGGAATATAGATATCAATACTCAATAAAATCTCCCACAAGATAGAAGAAAAGAAGGTGTATCTAATTTTAGGGAATGAGTACTACCCTCATGCCAGACAAATATATGGTTTAAAAAGACAAAACAAAAACTAAGGAAAACTGTCATGAGCATATATATTTGAAAAATACTTGCAAATTCATTCTAATTGTGTACAAATATAATGAAAATTCACTAATAAGTTGTATTTAGTAAATAAGTGTTTTCTTTTAATTTGTGATTAATAGTAGGATACAAAATTGTAAGATTAGAATGTATACTTCCACACAATACCCACAACCAGAGTTTTGCATCTCCACCTTCCTACCTCCCCAAAATAAACACCATAGTTCTCAAAAGTCTTGGAAACAGTTTTCTTGCTTCTATTTTTGTTTGTTTTTGAAGTTCATGGGTATCAGAGCTCTATTTTCCATCTATGAGTGAAACCATCCGGTAGTTGTCTATCATCTACAGTAAATAACAACTGAATTGAAGACCTGGTTGAATGAACTTCCCCTTGTTTTTCTAATTTTTTTTCTGCCTCTCTCCTCATTCTTCTGTTCAGCTATCTGTCCCTCATTTGGTTGGTCAGTGATATTTCATTCTCAACCAAATCAAATAAATTGCAGAATCAGATAGGACATGTAAGTACACATTTGTATAACTAATGAGTTTTCCACTTGAGCTTACAGTAAATGATCACTATAATTTCTATCCCGTGTCTTCTCTCCTACTGTCAATTTTAAGAAGGAAATTAAAGATAAGGCTAATAGACATTGTTTGAAAACAATTTCATCCTATTGTTTTATTTGGTACTCACAGTGTCTTCGACTGAGCCCAAGTGGTATTTAGTCCAGGTTTTTTCAATATTCAACAGCAAATTAAGTGATTTAGCATGATTATAAATGAACAGTATGTACACATTGTTGGAAATTTTAATGAAGATTGTCCTCAATTTATGGAAAAAAAATTACTACATACCACGCTACATAGATGGTCATCTATTTTTTGACAAGGAAGCCCAAACTACTAAGTGGAGAAGGGAGAGTCTTGCAGGCTGCTCTGTGTCTGCCTGTCACCCCAGCCATTGGGAGACGGAGGTCAAAAGTGGCCCCCAGGGGTCCTGAGGTAGCTCATCGTGTCAAGAGTGAAGTGCACAGAGAGACAGGACAGTCAGCTCTGGAAAAGCCTCAGTGGGGCAACTTGTTTATTGAAAGAGAAAGCAAATACATATACCCACTGCTTGGGTAGAAGGTCAAGGTAATCATTAAGTCAAGCACAGAGCAACACAATGCATAGCTACATTTTGAGCTACAAACTATTTGATCACAAATGAAGAATTAACATACAAGGTTTGATCACATGCTTCACAATACATATTTCCCTAGGGGTAAATAAGAGGCACTTCAGGGTAAATTATAGGCACCTCAGAGGAAGAGGGAGGAGGAGGGGGCAGTTGAACAAGAATGTATGTGGTAGCTTTCAAATTAGGCCAAACACAATGCACAGTAATTCATGGCCTTTATTTTAAGGGGAGAGAAGAGGCATGTGCAGAAAGGTAGCCCCCATTCCAGAGAAGTCATCCATCATTAGTTCAGGAGATCAGGGGAACCTGCCTTCGTCTCGACCCGAAAGGAGAGTTGAGGGTCAACCCACTTGGACCTCATGGAAACAATGGCGTGGACTTCCCGGGAAAGTGGGCCCCATTTTCCAATACAGTCTCTTCAATAAATTGTGTTGAGAAAACTTGGGTTGAAACATGTAGAAGAATGAAACTTGACCACTAAATATCACCAGAAACAAAAGTAAACTGCAAATGGATCAAGGACCTGGATGCTAGACCAGAAACCATCAAATACTTAGGGGAAAATACTGGCAAACTTTTACCACGTAATTTTTATGGGTATCTTCAATGATATAGAGCAGATTGCAAAGAAAACTAAAACAAAAATAAATCAATGAAACTACAACAAATTGAAATGTTTCTGCACAGCAAAAGAAACCATCTAAATAAAGATATTTCTCACAGAATGGGAGACTTTACATGACATGCTAATAGCGAATATATATAAAGAGCTCACCACATTTAGCAACAAAGAAACAAATGACCCCATTAAAAAAAGGGAAGACAGGACCTTGCCTCTCAGTGTAGAACAACAATGGTAGAAACTGCTCCACTTTCTGAAGGGAGTATGGGTCAACATATTCTGGTACTTGAGGAAGACTGGTCCCAAAATGAGTGCAGCCTACAATGTTCCTATCTATGATCATGAAAAGGAAGCTCAGACTGACAGGGATGTAAAGGTTACATGGGATTCTATGCTAAATTTAAGTAGGCAAATGCTAAAATGATGCCAACCTTAACTTCCCTGGGCAGATGACCTCACCAGTGTGTCTTGGAACCCCAACTCCCCAGAGCCCTACCCCACTAGGGAAAGATAGAAACAGGTTGGGAGTATAGATTGACATGTCAATTCCCATGTCTATCTAAGAAGTAATTACAGAAGCCAGGTCTTCCATATTCTGCACCCCACAAAGATCTCTAATCCATAGAAAGAAGAGGAAACCTTCCAATGGAGGGGATGAGGTATTGGAACTCCGGTGGTAGGAACTATATGGAAATGTACCCCTCTTATCCCACAATCTTGTTGATCATTATTTAAATAATTAATAATAATATAATATAATCATAAAAAATCTAAAATAAGGATATGAACAGAACACTTACCACAGAAGAAATACAAAAGGCCAACATACATATGAAAAAATGCTCCGAGTCATTCATTGATTGTCAGAGAAATGCAAATAAAGACAACAATGTGATCATTTCACTCCTGTGAGAATGTCACACATCAGAAATGACAGCAACAACAAATGCTGGAGAGATTGTGGGGACAAATGGATACTTGTGCACCGCTGGTGGGAATATAAATTGGTACAACCCTTATGGGGATAGCACAAGGCTAGAAATATATCTTCCTTATGACCCAGGAATTCCTCTTCTAGAGACATATCCTAAGGAGTCAAGCACACTTATCTAAAAAGATACAAGTATACATATGTTCATAACAGCACAATTTGTAATAGCCCAAACCTGGAAGCAACCTAGATGTCCAACAAGAGACAAGTGGCTGAGAAATTTGTGGTATATGTACACAATGGAATAATACTCAGCTATAAAGAACAATGAATCTACCTTTTTTGACTCATATTAGATGGAACTTGAAGAAATTATATTGAGAGAAAGAGAAAGATGAGTATGGATTATTCCATTCATAAACAGAAGGAAAGAAGAACAAATAGAGAAACACAAAGCAGAATTGTACTGGATTTGGAGTATTGCACCAAAGTCAAAGATTCTGGTGGTGGAGGGTAGATTTTAAGCTCCTGTGTAGAGGTGTGGGGGGGGGGACACAGATCTATGGTGGTGGGAACAGTGTTAATCTATACTTCTATTATCTATAGTCTTATAAATCACTATTTAATATGCCAGACAGAAATAGACTGAATGACTCAAGTTTTTTAAATGCATAGATTTCAGTTCTGAGTATATATTCCTTTAGCCTAAACATTTAAGGTTTCAAATTTGTTGACTGAAAGAATTTGGACATGGATTCTGTAGTTCATCTATGCTGCTCTTAAGATAGAGTCATCATTAAATAAGGAAACCTATTAATCTTCATAGAGAACCTCTTACAAAATTCACCTTGCAAGCCAGTGCCCACCATTTGGATTATCTACAGTATTAACTTTCACCTTGAGGCCTGATTTGACTGCTGCATAAGTTTCTGATTTATGTGATTTAATTTTTAAGGCTTTTATCTCCAGGGGAAAAAAAAAAGAACAGTCACATAGATTTGTGTTTCCTTTTACTGTTTGGAAAGTAACTCCAAACTCTTCAAAGGATTATTCTTCAAATTAACCCTTAAAGCTGAAGCATGAGGTCCAGAGTTTGATGCCTGATATTGCATATTCTGGAGAAATACTCTGGTTCTCTCACAAATATTCTTTTAAAATTAAAAATATGGGTGGTGCGGGAGCATCATAATAGCTATGCAATTGACAAATATAGTTTTAATATAACTATATTACATTTGATGGCTGTTGTTCTACCCATTATTTTACTAGTAACTTCTAAGCAATATAACAATTTTATACAATAAATCTTTCTAGTTTATTTTTATATGTGCTTGGTGGGGGATGAGGCAGTGGCACATCTGCTAAAGCACACTTAGTAAAGTGCAAGGACCTGCTGCCACTTCCAGCCTGCAAGGGGAAGCTTCACAAGTTGCAAAACAGATCTGCAGGTGTCTTTATTTCTCCTCTCTATTTCCCCTTCCTCTCAATTTCTCTCTGTTCTATCCAATAAAGTGGAAAAATATAGCTGCCAGGAGCAGCAGTGGATTTGTAGTGCTGGCACTGAGACCCAGAAATAACCCTGATGATACACACATACACACGACACACACACACACACACACACACACACACACACTCAAAGAAAATTTGTCTTGTCATTTTTTTTAGAAAATACATTTATTTCAAATTGAAGTGCTCCAGATTATGAATTTAATATGTATAGATTATATTAAGTATATTTTAATATATCATAGTTGATGTATTTTATATTATTATATCAATATCTTAGTGATCTTATTCAAAAATGTTTTTTCTTGGGGGCAGTGGTTGAGCACACACATTACAATGTGTAAAGGATCCTGGTTCAAGCTCGGTCCCCACGTGCAGGACAGAGGCTTCACAAGTGGTGAAATAGTGCTGCAGGTTTCTCTGTCTTTCTTCCTCTTAATCTCCCCTCCCCTCTCAACTTCTCTCTCTGTATATCAAAGAGGTGAAGGTTAATACTGAATATAATTCAAATGGTGGGCACTGGCTTGCAAGGTAAATTTTGTGAGAGGTTCTCTATGAAGATTAATTGGTTTTCTTATTTAATGATGACTGTCTCTTAAAATAAACATAGCTGAACTATAGAATTCATGCATGATATTACTTCGGCATAGTATTATTTTGAGTTAATCTTTTGTTTATCCTATTTTTATTGGATAAAATACAGAGAAAGTGAGAGAGGAGGGAGAGAAAAAGACACCTGCAGACCTGATTTACTGTTTGTAAAGAGTCCCCCCTGCAGTTGGGGAGAATGGGCTCAAGCCTGGATTTAAGCTACTCTTTATATCTTGGTCTATGTTTTGAATTTCACAAAATAACATATATCATTTCTGAACCAAAAGTTTAAGTGTTCTTATTTTTAAGGACTTTAAAAAATGTTTTTAATTTGAGAGGACTTAAAGAAATTGAGAGACAATGGGGATATAAATAAAGAGGAGAGACACTTGTGGCACTATTTCACAACTTGTGAAGCTCCTCCCCACACTACCACCCTAAGCTTTTAACCCATGGCCCAGGGGGTGTTAACCTACAGAACTGCAGGCAAGGACACATCACAATATCAAGGGACATTTCTGACCAGAAGCTGTATGGTCTTTCACCAAACTAAGGCATACCTACATAAAAGTAATGTGTGGCAATTGGCAGATAAAGGATAAATTGAGCCTTTTCCCACTGAATACAGCTGCTGTCTAGGAGCAAATCCCTGAAGGTTGGTTTCAGATTGAAATCATACAGACCTACATACCACATGAAGTACAAAACAGCTCAAGGAAATAGCAAGAAACACAACTCCACCTCTGAATCCACAGCACCCAACATATAAACAAAGTGAAGCCCAGTGATCACAATAGTAACATCTGCTGGCCAGCAGTAATCAGCACAATAAATTTGTAAAACTGTAAAAAAAAAAAAAAACAACTTCCAAATATGACAAACCAGATAGATATAAATGAAACAGGACTCCAAAAAATTATAGACACAGAGGGATTACTGAAGACTATATAGAATGTTCATTATAAAATCTAAGAATCTGATCACTATATGGAGGAGAATATTTGAGAGTTGAAAAAATACTTCACTAGGGAGTTAGAAAACAAAAAAGATGAGCCCTGAACAAAGTTCTCTAAGAGAAAATGGACAGTGAAAGAACATAAATCAGATTTCACCAAGGAATTAGGAAACACGAAAGAAAATCTCTAAACATAACTGCAGGGTGTGAAAGACACTGAATACAGTATAAGCTCAGGAAGAAGGCTTCAGAAGTAGACTCACTCAGCAGAAGAAAGAATATCTAACCTTGTTGGGAAATTGTGCAGATGTGGTCGAACTTGGCAGGGCCCACAAACCACCCTATTTCCATGCTAGTATGGCCCGCCCATTTATCTACATACCAGTCTTCTGCTTTGTCTTAAAAATGATTAAAGGTCTCCCTCCTAAGTTCTCACAAGGTGTTGCTAATTTCTGACAACTGAATCCCTGGCAATGGTTGCTGAGGAAACCCCTACCATTTCCAGCCCCTCCCACTTATGGTATTATAAAAGCCACTTCCATTTCTGGTTTCTCTCTTCTGCATTGTGACCTAGGGGAGGTCAGACATGCAGGGGGAGGCAGACGCTGGCCATTGCAGTTGGCACCACATGCCTTAACCGGCTACACTCATACCCAACTCTAGCACGCCTGCATGAATAAAGATTTTGTCTTGCTACTACCACTAGCTTGCTTCCTGCATCATCTCTCCCACCTGCAATGCTAGCCTGACATAACTTAGAAGATACAATTATCCCAGTTTTTCAAATAAAAGATGAAAGAGGAAAAATTTTAGTAAGAATGAAGCAACTGTAGGGCCTGCAGTACTGTACCTAGTTAGCCACTTATAGTACTATGCACAAGGATCCAGGTTTGAACCTGCAGTGAGGACACTTTAGGAGCAGTGAAGCAAGTCTTCAGGTGTCTTTCTCTCTCCTTCACTATCTCCTTTCCCTCTCAATTTCTCTGTGACTTATGAAATAATATAAAAAATGGTCACTGGGAAGTTGTGTATTCATAGTTCTGGCACTGAACCCTAATAATAACACTGGGAGAAAAAAGAATAAAACAACTCTTTGTGAAATTGCAAACTTCATCAGAAGGTTGAATGTAAGAATGACAAGAATCCCTGAAGATGAAGGGATTAGGATAGGTTGAAGGGAACAGAGACCATATTAAATGAAATTATAGCTGAGAATTTCCCTCATTTGGGCAATACTCAGAACACATGAATTCAGGAAGCAGAACATACACTCAGGTACATAAATGCAAAATGGCCAACAGAGGGATACATCATTGTAAAACTATTAAAACTCAATGACAAAGAAAAAATTTTAACAGTCTTCTAAGGAAGGAAAGAAGTGACATTCAAAGGTAGATTTCTCTTTATAAACCCCATAAAGAGAAAGTGGAATAATGTATTCAAAGTACTAAAAGATAGGAAATTCTAGCCATGGTCTTGTATTCTCCAAAATTACCTTTCATATATGAAGGAGAAATAGAGTATTCTCAAACATCCAAAAGCTAAAGAAATTCTCCATGGTCAAACCCACCTGGGAAGAACTACTAAAAGGAGTCACATAAGAAAATAAGAAGCAAATATATATATATATATTCTAAGTGAGATGAACAAGAGTAGACTAGAACTAAGAACACAATAAAAGCAAAAAGGAACAACAGAATAGGAAAGGGGAAGGAATTAATGGCCAAAGCAGTTCTATCAAAAGTTACTTAATAAAGACCAACTTAAAAGTCTTTTTTAGATACACCATGATAGTTTTTACACATATGGTAACCACAATACAAAACAAGGAACAGAGATCTACAGAAAATACAGGAGAAATAGTGAAGGAATTCATAATAGAAACACATCCACACATAATGATAAATAGTGACAAATGAATAGGAAAACCATACAAAAGATCAATGATGTAAATGTTGTAAATCAACAAGTAAATCAACATTTACTTGATTGATATGTAAATCAATCAAGTAAATGTTGGTTCTTCGAAAGAGTAAACAAAATCGACAAACCTTTAGCCAGACTCACAAAACAAAAAAGGGAGAAGACCCAAATAAATTGGATAGTAAATGAAAGGGGAGATATCACAACAGACACTGCAGAAATTCAACATATCATGCGAGGCTTCTATGAACAACTATATGCCACCAAGTTAGAGAACCTGGAAGAAATGAATGATTTCCTAGATACCTACCAACTTCCAAAACTAAGTAAAGAGGAAGTGGATAACATGAACAGGCCCATCACAGCTAATGAAATTGAAACAGTTATCAAAAATCTCCCCCAAAATAAAAGTCCTGGACCAGATGGTTTTAAAAATGAATTCTACAAAACTTTCAAAGAAGAACTAATACCTCTACTTTTAAAAGTCTTCCAGAAGATTGAAGACACTGGAATACTCCCTGCCAGCTTCTATGAAGCCAACATCACCCTGATACCAAAAGCAGACAGGGACACAACCAAAAAAGAAAACTACAGACCAATATCTCTGATGAACATAGATGCGAAAATATTGAACAAAATTCTAGCCAACCGGATACAACAGTATATCAAAAAGATTGTTCATCATGACCAAGTGGGGTTTATCCCAGGCATGCAAGGTTGGTTTAATATACGTAAATCAATCAATGTGATCCACCACATCAACAAAAGCAAGACCAAAAACCACATGGTCATATCAATAGATGCAGAGAAAGCCTTTGACAAAATACAACATCCCTTTATGATCAAAACACTACAAAAAATAGGAATAGATGGAAAATTCCTGAAGATAGTGGAGTCTATATATAGCAAACCTACAGCCAACATCATACTCAATGGTGAAAAACTGGAAGCATTTCCCCTCAGATCAGGTACTAGACAGGGCTGCCCACTATCACCATTACTATTCAACATAGTGTTGGAAGTTCTTGCCATAGCAATCAGGCAGGAGCAAGGAATTAAAGGCATACAGATTGGAAGAGAAGAAGTCAAACTCTCCTTATTTGCAGATGACATGATAGTATACATGGAAAAACCTAAGGAATCCAGCAAGAAGCTTTTGGAAATCATCAGGCAATACAGTAATGTGTCAGGCTATAAAATTAACATTCAAAAGTCAGTGGCATTCCTCTATGCAAACACTAAGTTAGAAGAAATTGAAATCCAGAAATCAGTTCCTTTTTCTATAGCAACAAAAACAATAAAATATCTAGGAATAAACCTAACCAAAGAAGTGAAAGACTTGTATACTGAAAATTATGAGTCACTACTCAAAGAAATTGAAAAAGACACAAAGAAGTGGAAAGATATTCCATGTTCATGGGTTGGAAGAATTAACATCATCAAAATGAATATATTACCCAGAGCCATCTACAAATTTAATGCTATCCCCATCAAGATCCCAAGCACATTTTTTAGGAGAATAGAACAAATGCTACAAATGTTTATCTGGAACCAGAAAAGACCTAGAACTGCCAAAACAATCTTGAGAAAAAAGAACAGAACCGGAGGCATCACACTGCCAGATCTCAAACTATATTATAGGGCCATTGTCATCAAAACTGCTTGGTACTGGAACATGAACAGACACACTGACCAGTGGAATAGAATTGAGAGCCCAGAAATGAGGCCCCACACCTATGGACATCTAATCTTTGACAAAGGGGCCCAGACTATTACATGGGGAAAGCAGAGTCTCTTCAACAAATGGTGTTGGAAACAATGGGTTGAAACATGCAGAAGAATGAAGCTGAATCACTGTATTTCACCAAATACAAAAGTAAATTCCAAGTGGATCAAGGACTTGGATGTTAGACCAGAAACTATCAGATACTTAGAGGAAAATATTGGCAGAACTTTTTTCTGCATAAATTTTAAAGACATTTTCAATGAAACGAATCCAATTACAAAGAAGACTAAGGCAAGTATAAACCTATGGGACTACATCAAATTAAAAAGCTTCTTCACAGCAAAAGAAACCACTACCCAAATCAAGAGACCCCTCACAGAATGGGAGAAGATCTTTACATGCCATACATCAGATAAGAGTTTAATAACCAACATATATAAAGAGCTTACCAGACTCAACAACAAGACAACAAATAACCCCATCCAAAAATGGGGGGAGGAATTGGACAGAATATTCACCACAGAAGAGATCCAAAAGGCTGAGAAACACATGAAAAAATGCTCCAAGTCTCTGATTGTCAGAGAAATGCAAATCAAGACAACAATGAGATATCACTTCACTCCTGTGAGAATGTCACACATCAGAAAAGGTAACAGCAGCAAATGCTGGAGAGGGTGTGGGGTCAAAGGAACCCTCCTGCACTGCTGGTGGGAATGTCAATTGGTCCAACCTCTGTGGAGAACAGTCTGGAGAACTCTCAGAAGGCTAGAAATGGACCTACCCTATGACCCTGCAATTCCCCTCCTGGGGATATATCCTAAGGAACCCGACACATCCATCCAAAAAGATCTGTGTACACATATGTTCTTGGCAGCACAATTTGTAATAGCCAAAACCTGGAAGCAACCCAGGTGTCCAACAACAGATGAGTGGCTGAGCAAGTTGTGGTCTATATACACAATGGAATACTACTCAGCTGTAAAAAATGGTGACTTCACCATTTTCAGCCGATCTTGGATGGACCTTGAAAAAATCATGTTGAGTGAAATAAGTCAGAAACAGAAGGATGAATATGGGATGATCTCACTCTCAGGCCGAAGTTGAAAAACAAGATTAGAAAAGAAAACACAAGTCGAACCTGAAATGGAATTGGAATATTACACCAAAGTAAAAGACTCTGGGGTGGGTGGGTGGGTGGGGAGAATACAGGTCCATGAAAAATGATGAATGAAATAGTGGGGGTTGTATTGCTAAATGGGAATCTGGGGAATGTTATGCATGTAAAAAAAAAAAAAAGTAGAAACACAAAGCAGAAATTGACTGAGTTTGGAGTATGGCACCAAAGTAAGAAAGCAGAAGTATACTAGAGTTTGCAGTGAGTACCTCCCTAATACTTCCTCTCCACTTTTCCAAGCTTTGGGTCCATGATTGCTCAACAATTTCTTTGGCTTTGTATGTTAACTCTCTTTTCAGTCACCAGGTTCCAGGTGTCATCAGGATGCCGGCCAGACTTCCCTGGATTGAAGACACCACCAATGTGTCCTGGAGCTCAGCTTCCCCAGAGACCCATCCTACTAGGGAAAGAGAGAGGCAGACTGGGAGTATGGACCGACCCATGTTCAGCGAGGAAGCAATTACAGAAGCCAGACCTTCTACCTTCTGCAACCCTCAATGACCCTGGGTCCATGCTCCCAGAAGGATAGAGAATGGGAAAGCTATCAGGGGAGGGGGTGGGATATGGAAAAAAAAATAGTGACAAATGGACAAAGAATCAATAATTTAACCTCAAAACAAAAGCCAGAATGGGTTTAAGTAAACTACATATATAAATAATCATCCTAAGTGTGAATTGCCTAAATTCACCTGTCAAATGACTCAAAATAGTTAAGTAATTTAATAAACAGGATCCATTTATGATTATATGTCTTCAGGCAATACACATGCAAAGAAAAGACAAATAAAAGCTTAATGTAAGAGGCTAGAGCAAGATGTTCCAAGCTAATAATTCCAACAAAGGTTAGGGACAGCTATTTTGTTCTAAGATAAATAAAGTACACAGAGATGGAGCAAAACACTAAATAATGGTCAAAGTGTTAATCCAACAATAAAATATAGACATTATAAATGTATATGGCCCAAACTCAGGAGCACCCATATAGTTACTTAATTTAAAGGAGACATTTACAGCAACACAATAATAGTTTGGGATCTTAACATACCACTCACAGAAAAAGATGATCTAGACAAAAAAAAAAAATCAATAAAAATATAGTGGTCTTAAATGAAACCCTAGACAAAATGGAACTAACAGATATACACAGAACTTGCAATCCCAAAATAAATTAATATACATTCAAGTATACAGGGGATATTCACAAAGAGTTGACCATAATCTAGGTTACAAAGACAGCCTAAATATATGTGACTATTAAAATTATAAAATGAATCTTCTCAGAACATGATGGTATGAAAATAAAACTCAAAGCAATACCAATTGGAAAAGAAGAAATCAAGCTCTCATTATTTTTGATGACAAAGTATAATACCTGCATAACCCCAAAGACTCAACCAAAAAGCTACTAGAAATAATTAATAAATTTAGTAGAGTAGCAAGATACAAAATCAATACACATAAATCTGCGGCATTTGTGTATATAAACAAAGTGTCAGAGGAAAGGGAAATAAAAGACTTATTCCCATTTACAGTTAGCTACCCAAAGTAAAATACCTTGAGGTGAATTTCATAAAGGAGGCACAGAAAATATAGGACATTGCTAAAAGAAATAGAGATGGACACAAAGAAGTAGAAGAACATTCCTTGTTCCTGGATTGGAAGAATAAACATTATTAAAATGGAAATTCTACCAAAAGCAATCAACAGTTTCAATGCAACTCTATCAAAATTCCAATGGCATTGTTTTTTTAACAAATTGAACAACTTGTCTAAATATGTGTGTGGAACCACAAAAGACCATGAATTGTCAGGGCACTTCTGAGAAAAATGGAAATATACAGAGGTATCACACTCCCCAACTTTAGTTATATTGCTATAAAGCAATATTAATCAAAGCAACATGGTACTGGAATGAAAATGGACACTTGCATCAATGAAGCAGTACCGAAAGCCCAGAAATAAGCACATATATATACAAAAAACAAATATATAGGAAAGGGGCCAAAACTATTCAATGAGGTAAAGAAGTTTTCTTCAACAGATTATGCTGGTAAAACTGGACAACCACATGTAGAAAAATAAAACTAGATCACCACCTAACACCATACATCATGGTCAAATCAAAATGGGATTAAAAATCTAGATATTCACAAAGAGTTGACCATAATCTAGGTTACAAAGACAGCCTAAATATATGTGAATATTAAAATTTGATGACAAAGTATAATACCTTATGGTTTTGTTAACTAATCCTTTCTTAAATAAAATAAAAAATAAAATAAATAAATAAATTTTAAAAAATCTAGATATTATACCAGAAACTCTAAAATTTATAGAAGAAAACATTGGTGAAACCTTGAAGGACCATCACATCAAAGTTGTATTTGGAGCCTCAACTCCCTGTGCATGGGAAATGAAAACAAGAGTAAATAAATGGGATAACATGAAACTAAAAAACTTCTACACATTGAAAGAAAGCTACACAAGGATATCCAAATAACTGTATAAATGGGAGAAGCTAGTTGCACATCAAACAAGTGACTGATATCAAACAGCTATACAGAATTGGTATAGTTC
Source organism: Erinaceus europaeus (assembly GCF_950295315.1). NCBI lineage: Eukaryota > Metazoa > Chordata > Mammalia > Eulipotyphla > Erinaceidae > Erinaceus > Erinaceus europaeus. The sequence continues at coordinate 46,266,905 of NC_080171.1, read as the reverse complement.
TACAAAAGAAATAAAAATAACCCATTAAAAAGTGTACCAAAAATTAAACACATTTTTCTAAGAAAGAGATATCACAACCCACAGATATACACACACAAAATAAATATTCAATGTATCATTAGAGAAATGTAAATAAAAACTACACTGATATACCATCTCACATTTAGAATGGCTTACATCAACAAACCAGAAAATGACAGGTGCTGGAGAAGTTGGAGAGAAAGGGAATTCTTCTTCACTTCTAGTGGGAATACAAACTGGTACTGCCAATTTGGAAGACTGCATGAAAAATACTTAAACAAATAAAAATGGAATGACTGTCACCTGGCAATACAACTCTTAGATATTTATCCGTGAACACCCAAATAATAATTCATAGGGACATATGCACCCCTATGCTTATAGGTGCATTATTAATCATAGCCAGAGTGGAATCATCTTAAACGCCCTTCAATAGATGACTGGATAAAGAAGTTATGTAATATATATTCCGTGGAATACTACTCTGCAATCAAAAAGATGATATTATGACCATTGGGACAAAATTAAATTGTAGGTGCTTATGCTTAGAAGAATAACTAAAAAGATTAAAGAGGTAGTTTCACTTATATATAGAATGCAGAGATACGATTCATATAAACTTCCCAACAACAACAAACAGAAACAAGAAAATTTTTCCTAAGACTTGTTAGAACTATGATGGTTATCTTTGGAAAGTGGTAGGGTGAGGATACAGAAACAGTGGTGGGTTTGATTCAGAACTATATGCTGTAATTTTACAATCTTGTAATATACTATTAATAGTAAATAAGCAATAATATATATAAATATATTTCATAAAAACACACCAACACAAAACGTTTTTTGCATCATTAAAAATATTTTATTTTAATGCAAGTAATAAAGGGCAAGACACACATCAGAGAGAAAGAAAAAATCACTGCTCATTTCTAGCTCTTGGTGGTTCTGGTGATTCAGAGTCTCCATCATGAAAACCTTTTGAATAACACTATTCATTTGAAAAGCCCTCTGTTCCTGGACTTTTGTTGTTGGTTCTTAATAACTATTCAGATTTTTTTGTATTTGATTGGTACATTTACATTCTGTAGTTCTTCCTGGTTCAGTTTTGGAAGTCTGTATGTTTCTAGGAATTCTTCCATTTCTTCCATGATCTGTAGCTTGGTGCCATATAGTTGTTTGTAGAAGCTTAACATGGTTTTTTTTATTAATGTGGTGTTTGTGGGGGTTGTGACGCTCAGAGGTTCAGGTCCTGATCACACACAAGAAAGTCCAGAGTCACATGCAAGGACAAGAGCCTTTATTAGCAAGCTTAAGCTTGGGTACCAAGAGCCTCCATGCAAGGGAAATCTTGTGACCCCAAACATTTTTCATCTCAGTTTTTTATAGTTAGCACAGGGTGGTTACAGGTAGGGATGTTTATGCGGAACAAGGAATAGTTGGTTTCGGGTCAACTGCTGTTCTCCTTTCTCACTATTCAGGGACTTTCCTGCTCACCTCTGATTGATTGACTTCAGGGTGGAACTTTTTGTGGTTTTTCCAGTAACTCAGCGAGGTGCTGAGGTTATACCTAACATGGCAGAGTCACTTTTGGTTTCCTAGATCTTTTCTCTGACCTCCTCAGTGATACTTTCCATATAATTTACAATTCTATTTATTTGAGTCTTCCCCCCACACCTTTTTTTTCAGCAAGTCTGGCTAAGGTTTTGTCATTTTTGTTTATTTTTTCAAAGGACCAACATTTGGCCTAATTAATCTTTGGTATGGTTCTCTTAATTTTGATGTTGATTATTTCTGCCCTAACTTTAATTATTTCTGTCTGTCTGATTGCTTTAGTGTTCCTTTTTCCTCTTCTTACAAGTCTTTAAAGTGTGTAATTAGGTTGTTAACTTGAGCTTTTTCTTGTTCTCTAATGTGTGCTTATATGGCTCTTAGTTTCCCTCTAAGTTTTGCTTTAGCTGTGTCCTAAATATAATGACAGCTTGTGTCTTCATTTCCATTTGATTCTAGGAACTTTTGAATACCTTTTTGAGTTTCTCTTTGACCCATTGGTTGTTAAACAGTATGTTGTTGGGTTTCCATATTTTGTGATTTTCACTAATTTTATGTTTGTTGTTAAGTGTTAACTTTACTCCATTGTGGTTGGAGAAGATGCTTGGGATGATTTCAATGCTCTTGAATTTGTTGATACTGTCTTTGTGGCCTAACATGTGGTCTATCCTTGAGGATGTGCTGTGCAGATTTGAAAAGAATGTGTATTCCAATTTCTTGGGGTAGAGAACTCTGAATATGTCCTGGAGGTCTAGTCTATCCATCTCTTAAATTAATGCTCCTGCTTCTTTGTGGATTCTCTGCTTACATGATCTAAGTGTGAGAGTTGGGTGTTGAATCTTCTACTATTACCCTGTTGCTATCGATGTAATTTTGTAGTTCTTTCAGTAAGTGTTTGAAGTATTTTGATTTACCCTCATTATGTGCATATATGTTAATAATGGTCAAATCTTCTTGATTGGTGTTCTGATCACTATGCAATGTCCATGCTTATCTTTTATTACTTTATTTATTTTAATGTCTATTTTATAAGAGATGAGAATAGCTGGTTCTGTCCTTTTTTTGTGGTCAAATAGCTTGTATGATATTTTCCATCCTTTCACTTTGAATCTAGTTTGTCTTGTTGAGTCAGGTGGAATTCCTGCAGACAGCATATGGTTGGGTTGTGTTTTCTGATCCAACTTCCTACTCTGTGCCTTTTAATGGGTGAATTTAAGCCATTGCCATTTACTGATATTAAAGATTTACTTTATTTCTGTACCATTATTCAATAATTTTTTTGTTTGTTCTGATATGTGACAACCTTTCTGGTGATTCTGTTCATGTTTATAGGAGGCTTTTTAGAACTTCTTTCAGGGGAGGCTTGGTGAGTTGCCTCCTTTAACTGTTGCTTATCTGAGAAGGTTTTTAATCCTCCATCTAGTCTGAATCAAAGTCTAGCAGGATGGACAATCCTTGATTAAAACCCTTTTTCATTGAGAGCTCAATAAATATCTTGTCATTTTCTTCTGGCTTTTAGGGTTTGTGAGAAGTATGCTGATAGTCTTATGGGTTGCTTTTCTCTTGCACCCTTCAGGATCCTTTCTTTATCCTTATTTTTTTTCCATTATAACTATTATGTGTCTTGGCATTTTCTGGTCTGGTTGATCCTGTTTGGGACTCACTTTGATTCTTCAATATTAATGTCCTTTTTGTTTTTTAGGGTAGTGAAGTTTTATTATTCTATCTAGGATGCTTTCTTTCCCTTACTCTCTTTCTTGCTCTGGTACATCAATTCTGTGCATGTTATTTCTTCTGAAGTCATCCCATATGTCTCTGTTGTTGTTTTCAGTGTCTAAATCTCTTTCTCTCTCAGTTTTGTTTTCTTAGCTCTTTTACCTCTTTCCTAGTTTTCTCTAACTCATCAACCATCTGGCTAATTCTGTTTACTGCTTGTTAATCTGATCTCCCTTCCCTCAGCTTCCTTCTTCAGTTCAGCTTTTTTTTTAAAAAAAAAAAAAAACTGGTTCAGTTACAGTACTAGCTTGTTCTGTTAGCTGGGCTTTTGGCTCACCTATTTATCTTTCAGTTCTTTAATTACCTCAGTCTACCTTGTCTTTTTCTTTCAGGGTTTCATTAGTTATTTCCTATTTCTGATAGCATTTTCTTCAAAATATTTCCTCAATTCTGTGATTAAGGTGTCAATTAACATTTGGATATTTTCTTCAGTTTTATTTGCTTCTGGCTTACTTGGAATTTATTCTGGGATCCTGTCCTGATTCATTGCAGTAGTTCACTTAACTGTTTTATATTTGAACATTTTTTTTTATTGGTGTGGTTTGTATTTTTATGTTCTGCCTGTTGTCATTCAGTTGTTGTGTTGTGTGAGTACAGCCACACCAAACCAAAGTCCTTTCACAAATGAAATTTCAATCCTAAGAAAATACAACTATAGCAAAGAAGTAAAGGTTAATGCAGTGAAATGAAAACTAGATAGCCAAGCAACACCTCCTCTCCCAAAACAAAATGAAACAAAAATAAAAACAAATACAGAAAAAAATAACAAAAAAGACAAAGCAAAAACAGATAATTACAATAATCAAACATAAATTCTAGAAATAACAGGAATGAAAAAAAAGAAAGAGAGAGAGAAACCACTCCAAATCAGACTTCTTCCACAAGATAAATCACAAACAAGCAAAAGTGAATACAGAAAAAAAATACAGTAGCAAAAGGAAAAAGATTTTTCAAATTAGTGAGGAGGAAAGAGGAAGAATAGAGGAGAAAAGAGAGAAAGAAAAGCAAGCTCCTTTCAAAATAGAGGCACACCCAATCACCAATCAATGGAAAATCAACAGCAAATTCTGTTAATAACAGTGAGAAGGAAAACAGACAACAACAACAAAACAAAACAAACAAACAAAAATTAAAAAAAAAAAACAACCTAACAATCAGACTGCAGATTAAACTATTCCAGATTGGCTGCACACAACCTCCTCCTGCCCACTTCCTAAACAAAACAAACCAATTACAAGAAGCAACTATCAAACTCAAGAGAAAGGGAAAGAAAGAGTGAAATTAACTCAAGGAAACCTAAGGAGATTATTTTTACAGCACAGCAGAAGCAGCCATTGGTCCAGGAAGTCAAATAAACAATCACCACTCAGAAAGAGTTCCAGCCCCCTTCAAACAAACAAACAAACAAACAAACAAAACTTAACTCAGGAAAAGTTCTCTCCCCCTCCTTTGGTGGATACCAGGACTCCATGTTGAGCTTGGAATCTTGCTAATGAGATTAACTTCACAGGAGGGCCTCTTTGGTTGTAGCTGATTCCTTTACTACTCTGTCTTGGGGGCTGGTCTTGGAGAGTGGGAGGGCAGTGCAGAGGGAAAGAGTAAAACTCACAATTCTTTGTTTCCTTTATCCTTTTCAGACTCCATTTGCCAGCCTAACTGTGTGTTTTATGGGTCTGTCTTGTTTCCACTTTGACCTCTCCTGCATACTTCCTCCATCACTGGCCAGGAAACTCTGCCCTTACCCTAAATGCCCAAGTTTAATGCAGCCTCCTTGCAGGGCATGTGCCAGGTGTTGTCTTCAGGCCACCATCTTGGCTTCAACTCCCCCACTCCACCCCTCAGGTTCTATATTACTATCTCCCTTTCCAGCCCCCTCTCCCTATCCTACCAAACATACCCATCCAAAAAGACCTATGTATACCTATGTTCATAGCAGCACAATTTTAATAGCCAAAACCTGAAAGCAATCCAGGTGTACAACAACAGATGAGTGGCTGAGCAAGGTGTGGTATATATACACAATGGAATACTACTCAGCTATTAAAAATGGTGATTTCACCATTTTCAGCCTATCCCTGGATGGAGCTTGAAGGAACCGTGTTAAGTGAGATAAGTTAGAAACAGAAGGATGAATATGGGATTATCTCACTTATACGCAGAAATTGAAAAATAAGATCAGAAGGGAAAACACCAAGCAGAACTTGGACTGCTGTTGGTGTATTGCACCAAAGTAAAAGACTGGGATGGGGGGAGGAGGGTGCAGATCCTGGAACACTATAGCAAAAGACCTAGTGGGGGTTGTATTGTTATGTGGAAAACTGGGAAATGTTATGCATGTATAAACTATTGTATTTACTATTGACTGTATAACATTAATCCCCCAATAAAGAAATTAAAAAGAAAAAAAGAGGAAAAACATGACTGTTGGGCTTGGTAGATTGAGATGTCATCAAGCCCCAGTGATAACCCTGATAGCAAAAGAATGAAAGAAAGGAAGGAAGGAAGGAAGAAAAAAATAAATAAATAAATAAATAAATAAATAAATAAATAAATAAAGGAAGGGAGAATAAAACCTATTAAGAAATATGGTGTTGTGGTTAGGGCAGTAGCACAGCGGGTAAATGTCTAAGGATCCCAGTTCCAGCCACCACTCTTCACCTGCAGGGGGATTGCTTCACAATCAGTGAAGGGTGAAGCAGGTCTGCAGGTGTCTATCTTTCTCTCCCTCTCTCTGTCTCCCCTCCTTTCTCAGTTTCTCTCTGTTCTATCCAACAGCAACAACATCAATAGCAAGAATAACAAGGGCAACAAAAGGAAAAAAATATCCTCTAGAAGCAGTGGATTCATAGTTCAGGCACTGGACCCTAGCAATAGTCCTGGAGGCAAAATAAGTCTAAATATAAAACAAATATATATAAAACAAATAAAAAAATTAAATAAAAAAAAAGAAGTGTGATGCAAAGCCCAGGCTCAAGTCAGAATACCATATGGTTGGATGCAAAGCCCAGGGCAAGCTCAGGTGCAATGGTATCTATCTCTGTTTCTTTACCTGAATAAAACAGCAGTTCGGGAGTGGTAAAATTGAGGATGTGGGGAGTCGGGCTGTAGCGCAGTGAGTAAGCATATGTGGCGCAAAGTGCAAAGACTGGCTTAAGGATCCTATTTTGAGCCCCAGGCTCTCCACCTGCAGGGGGTTGCTTCACAGGCAGTGAAGCAGTTCTGCAGGTGTCTGTCTTTCTCTCCCCCTCTCTGACTTCCCCTCCTCTCTCCATTTCTCTCTGTCCTATCCAACAATGACGACATCAACAATAACTACAATAAAACAAGGGTGACAAAAGGGAATAAATATATATTTAAAAAAATAGGGAATGTGAAAGTCCCTACTCTGCACAGTAAAACCAGGCTATTAAAAACAAAAAGAAGGATAAAGGCTATTACCAGTGGATAGGAGTAGGAGATAAGGTCAGATCTTATTTGGGTGGGGGAGATAATGCAATGTCTATGCAAACAGAATTTCATATCTGAGACTCTGAGGTCCCAGGTTCAATCCTCCACATTACCATAAACCAGAGAAGTGCTGGGGGTGGGTGGGAGGCAGGGAAATTTAAGGTAAAATTCTTGTAATATGTTAAATAAAAAAAACCTTAAAGATCTAGTACATAGAATAGTGACTATACACCAAAACGTTTTATAAGCACTAGATTTGTTAAGGTTTAATTTAATTTAGTCATCTGTTAACTTAATGATTCCAAACATTAAAGATAAAGGACATTAGATTATGTGATATGTACTAATAATCACAACAATGATAATCAATATAATATATAAATGTTTTAAATTAACATGCTGTGTTCCTTAAATTTATTCATGTTATATGTCAAATTTAATTAAAGAAAAAGTAAAATATAAATGAGATCTTAAAATAGTCTTTAAACTGTAGATTCTCTGACTTTAAATTACTAGTGGATGACTGAGCTTGAAGGCATATGGTTTAAAGAAAAAATTTGTCAAAAGATAAAATGTGTGAAATATTTTTTGGGGGGCAAACAGGTTGATTAAACTTATATAATTTATGCAGTGCAAATCACAGCATGAGGAAGATATATGTGCTTAATTAGGTTAGAGATGATTCTATTCTGCATGTTTGAACCATTCCAATAATATTTTCTCATATAAATAGGTATATATTAAAATCTATTTTGTAGTCCAGGAGGCAAAACAGCAGAATGTCACTAGACATGAGGTTCTGAGTTTAATCCCTCGCACCTCATATGTCAGAATGATCCTCTGGCTTCTATTCCTTCATGAAAGAAATAAATCTTAAAATGGGACTATAATGTTTATATGTTTTTAAAAATATATTTACATACAATTCAGATATTTTTAATGATACAGTACTTTTTCTAGCTTTAGGTAGATATAATCAGCATGCAACATATATGCATGATTTGATGTTACTGCAACCTGTGAATCCAACTTCAATAGTAAGACTAAGTAACACATCCTTCATCTCACAGTTAAGTTCTGTGTGTATGGAGAAAACTCTTACTATATATTCCCTTGGAAACTTTAAAATGTACACTAAACTGTCATTTCCTGTTTTGTTGATATAGGCCATTCTCACAGGTATGAGGTGGAATCTCAGTGTATTTTTAATTTGCATTTTTCTAATAATTCTAATAATTAGTAAAATATGTCTTATATATTATATATAATATATATTTCTTATATATTTATCTTCTTAAGAAAAATCTGTATTCAGATTTTTTGTCCATTTTTTATCAGATTATTATTTTTTTATGTAGAACTATAATATAGCACTGTTTTGTTAAATAAAGTTACCATGTTGTATATTAGATTTTCAGAATTTATTCACTTTTGATCAACATATTCATTTCCCTCACTCCCTACTCTAAGAAGCATTACCCTAATTTTTCCGTACACTTATTTTCCTTTTTTGTAAGGTTTCTTGTTTTCATTGTTGTTTTATTTGTTTACCAGAGCAATGCTCAACTCTGGCTTTTGGTGGTTCCTGAGATTGAACTCAGGAGTAATCCCAAACTTCTCTGATCTCATCATAGATCAGTTTTAGTGGCATACCTAAGGATTAATACTGATATAAATTGTTGTAATTATAATAAAAAAATTATTAGAATTATAATCATCTGTGCAAATTACATCAGTTAGCTTGACTATCCAAATTACTATATGATAAGTTATTGTTTGATTATATTCCACACATGACAATGAAAGTATAATCTGTGGACAATCTGATAGTCTTATAAAACAGATTTTTCAGATTGTAAATTCATATATATAGATATAAAATTTCAAATAGGGAGTCAAGCGGTAGCGCAGTGGGTTAACCGCATGTGGCGCAAAGCACAAGGACTGGTCTAAGGATCCCAGTTTGAGCCCCCGGCTCCCCACCTGCAGGAGAGTCGCTTCACAGATGGTGAAGCAGGTCTGCAGGTGTCTGTCTTTCTCTCCCTCTCTCTGTCTTCCCCTCCTCTCTCCATTTCTCTCTGTCCTATCGTAGAATGATGACATCAGTAACAACAACAATGAAAAACAAGGGCAACAAAAGGGAAAATAAATAAATAAATATATAAAAAATTTAAAAAAAAACTTCAAATAATCTAAAGTCAGTAGTACAGAATTATTTTCAATAAAAGCATTTACTAAATCATTAAAATTTTTGAAGTAGTGTTCTTTTGAAATAAATTTTCAGTTCAAACTTAGTGTAGACAGCATTTTAGGCATGTAACTGAGCTGTATTTGTACATGTATGTTATTTGTCAAATTAGGATTAGTAACAATTCAGTTAACATAAACTTGTAATCAGAATGAATTTCAGTATACTTTATTTCTATTTTGAGTATATAATACAAACAATATATGTAATACAAGGACATTACATCTATGTTTGAATATTTCACTGTACAATAGGAACTAGCTGGATATTATTTTTTCCCCTGCACCAAGAAAAAGCCACTAATTTTGTGATTTAATTCAACCTCTAAGATTGTAAACAAGCATCATAAATAAGTTATTTATTTTCATATATCAAATATCATCATATATTAAGAAAATAATACATGATTTTGAGTTCTAAATTTTCAGTGTAGTTGAAAGTGAGGCAATTTAATAAATTATACTGAATATATATGCTACAAGCAAGGCTATATTGGTATTACTTGAGGAAAATCTTAAAACAATAAATACAACATTCCAAATAAACTGAAAAATTATTTTTTAAAAAAAGGATAGGGAATTTTAGATCTTGAGAAACCATTAAAGCAGAAGAATGTACCCAATTGATGGCAACTTGCCTCATATACCAAAAAAAAAAAAAAAGAAAAGAAAAAATCAGGAAAAGAAGAAGGTTGGAAGTTCACAAAACTAGACATATACATAGATGTTAGATCAAGTATCACCTCACATAGAAAATATATATTTATGGGAGTCGGGCTGTAGCGCAGCAGGTTAAGCGCAGGTGGCGCAAAGCGCAAGGACCGGAGTAAGGATCCCGGTTCGAGCCCTGGCTCCCCACCTGCAGGGGAGTCGCTTCACAGGTGGTGAAGCAGGTCTGCAGGTGTCTCTCTTTCTCTCCCCCTGTCTGTCTTCCCCTCCTTTCTCCATTTCTCTCTGTCCTATCCAACAATGACAATAATAATAATGACTAAACAATAAAACAACAAGGACAACAAAAGGGAATGAATAAATAAATATTTAAAAAATATATATATATATATTTATAGGCTGGGTGGTGGCACTCTGGCTTGAGTGCCCTTGTTACAATGTGTAAGGACTCAGGTTCAAGCCTCTAGTCCCTATCTATGGGGGAAGGTGTGAAGTAGTGCTGCAGGTATCAAATAGTCATACAAATAACCAAAAGGCACGTGAAAAAATTCAACCATCATTGCTTTTCAAAACAATGAGATAACATCACAAAGGTTGTAATCCATCTATTATTTTAACTTTTTAAAAAGTTTTATATGTTTTTTAAAATATTTTATTTATTTTTTAAGGAATGAGAGATACAGAGAAAAAGATATAAAGGAGAAACACAAATCAGCTCTGGATTATGGTGGTGCTAGGGAATGAACGTGGGACCTCAGAGCCTAAAGCATGAAAGTCTTTTTCATAACCATTGTGCTGTCCTCCCCAACTCCAGGACATCTATTTAAAAAAAGGGGGGGCAGGAAGGTGGTGCACCTGGTTGAGCACAAATATTATAGTGCTCAAGGACCCAGGTTCGGGAAAGCTTTGCAAGTGGTGAAGCAGTGCTGCAGGTTTCTCTCTGTCTCCTTCCCTATTTCTCCTCACCCTCTCAATTTCTGGCTGTCTCTATCCAATAAATAAAGATAATTAAAAAAAAATTTTGAGAAAGGAAAACAGTGCTGCTAATGATGTGGCCAAATTCAAAATGTAAACTATTTGTATGAATATAAAATGGTGTAGCCACTGTGGAAAAAAAAAAGCATTGAGATTACTGCCAAAGTTGAAAGTGATATACAACAATCTAATTCGTAAAAATAAACCAAAGTAACTGAAAATAATCTCAAGAAGCATATTTGCCCGCAAATGTTGGCTACATTATTCATAGTTGCAAAAAATTAACTGCCAGTCAATGAACTAACAGAATAAAATATAACTTAAAAGAAAATATGCTCTGGATACAAAATCAATATTATTTAAATTTAAAAAATAGAAAATTGAGTTCATTTGTGCCAAAACAGATTTATCTGGAGGACATTAGAAGAAGGTTTAATTAACATTGTATGATAAGATACATAAAATAATTTAACTCTAAGTCATAGAGTGTAATAATAGTTGCCAGGGACAGACTGTTGGGGGTTAAGAATTGGAGAATTGCTTTTAGTGGTTTAAAGTTTCTCACAGATGATCACTAAGTTGTAGAGATTTGTGGCAGAACATTGCTTCTGTCGTTAACAATACTGTGTTACAGACTTAATTTTTTTTTTCTTGGAGGGGATATCTAATGTAAGGAGTTCTTACTGTAAAAAAACAGCCTCTGCTTGATCTGAATGCTAATACAATCAATAAAGAAATTAATAATGTGTACATGCATGATAATAGGGATAATAGAAGCCATATCAACAAAGTCTTAAGGATGGCAAAGTGATGAATAAAAATAAAAAAGAAGGTATCAAAGGAGAAAGTGATAGCTAAAATTTTTTTAATAAAGAGTGAGGTGAGCCATCAATTTGTCAGTGGAATTAAAGACTCAGTAAATCTAGATTCTACATATATTTGAAGATAGTGGTATAATATGAACCTAAAGATAGAATAGTTCTTTGAAACTACATTATACTTGGGATCCCATCTAGAGCCCATTTAACCAAGTAATTGACACTTCTAGAGTTATAATCAATAGAAAACTAATGTCAGATAGTCAGGACTGATAAGTACAAAGCAGAGTAGACATGAAAAAACTAAAACCACCTGCTTCAATAAAATCTACACATATTGAATAATGCGATTTCTATCAATCATTCTAAATCATATCCAAAATTCTTACTAACATGCTTCTAATTCTGAAAAGGGTATTAAACTAAAGCATAAAACAATAATTAATAAATCCCATAAAAATTCAGGGAAAAAGTCTTGTATTTAAATATAAATATATACACTAGTCAATGTATATTATACACACAAGCACTGACACAAATTTGCCTGAAATGCCAAAAATATTAGAGATGAACTTAAATAAAGCTTAAGTAACTATAGTCATGGACTTTATAAAGACTAAAGATATAGGAATCATAGTTTTAAAAACTAAAGAAATAGGAATCATAGTTGATTTCAACTTAAAATAACACTAAATGAAGTTGGAAATGTTATGAATGGATAAAGTGTCATGATACTAACTTTTTTGTTTTTTAATTAATATAGAAGTTCATCCATGCATCAAAGACTGTATGATTGAATTTTAAAAAATGACATAAGGCAATATTTCTAGACATAGGTTTACAAACCTCAGAGAAATACTAATCATATTGTTAACAACTCAATTTTACATATGTATATAGGATAACTCGCTACGGAAATAGTACTAATGTGTTTTTCTCTGTATGATAGTGTTTACTTGTTTCATCCTCTTATGATTTTCTCTCTTGATAATCATAAGCTTCAAATGGAAAAATATGTAGGTAAGGGAACATAATTTATAAAATCTATCCAAGAAGCATAGTATAAACATGATACTGCATGTAGAAATATTTTATTCAGTCATCCTCACTAATTTGAATAATAATTTTAATATTGAAGAACAAATTTAATTTTACTCCTAGATCAAAGGAATTATTCACTTGACAAAATATACATTAAAAGTCATAGGATAAGTTAATTTCATCATTGGCATTCAGTGTTAATATCTTTTCAAATTATATCGCAGAAATCCATGTGATTTTTACCTTAGTTTCATTAAAGTAACCTTCCAAATAGTCATTAAATAAAAATATACTCAGTTACAGGCAACACTCACAATTTTTATAATAATGTATGTGATTTTTACATACAGATATCTGTCACATACATCGTAGAAGATTTTACTCATTTTTAAAACTGAAGGCAAAAGCAAATTCAAATACATAGTCTATTAAAGTATTATATGAAAGAAAAACATGAAACTAAATAGCATATATGAATACCCTAAAATTCTTTCTTTTAATGCATTATTTCAGGATGGGGAAGTGACTTAGCAGTAGAATGTATACTTAGCATTTGTGAAGCTTCCAGTTCCAGGCTCTAGTCCCTACCTGCTATTTTTCTATCTACATACTGAAGAAGAATTTGTGATCCTTATAGGCCCCAGTGACAATATGCTTACCAGAGTAGAATTTTGGTATCCCCATGGAATTCCAATTCTTGCTATTCTGCTTCTCCATAAACTATGCAGTATATGGAAACCATTTAAGTAGTCCTCACAGTCACTGCAGACACAGCCATAGCTTCAGACACATTCTGCTACCTTTCACCCACAAGGTCTTCTCACATTAGTACCAACTGAAATATATAAAGGCTTATTTCTTCTGCATACTAACAGAGAATTAGCTGGCTCTTCTTGCGTCCATCATTGGAGCCTAGTTCTCAATTACTCCTAGTCAGATCAATTGCAGTACCACTAGAGCAAATTAGCATGATCCCACCTTACACCAGTGGGAAATCTTCAGACTCCCCTCACTTCCATAACAGACCTACTGTGAATGTTTCCAACTACTTCCTACAGGAAAACTCCAGTTCTACTGACTCAAACTACACTCCACAGTGTACTCAAGTTCATCTGTCCTTCCTGAGACCCAGCCAAATAAGCATACCCATACAAAACACCAACCAAACTAAAAATACAAAAGAAAGTATATAAGAAATAAATTTTAAAAAAGGGCAGAACAAAAATATATCATGTAAGTTTCCTAAAGAAGCCTTCAAAACAGTCCTCATGATGCTATTTGAAATGACAGATCAATGACTGAAAACTTCAGAAAGAACAGAAAAAGTATTAGGCAAGTTAAAGAATACATAAGGAGCTGAAACACAGTTGAACTAAATACAACTGAGGAGGGTGGTGAGGGTGGCCTTCAGATTATTGTACATGGTAATATGTGCACTTAATCAAGTGTGCCATCACCTGGCCCCCAAATATACATAAATAGAGAAAGTTATCGAAATAATAGTCAGGGTTAAGAAATAGTGCACCTCATTAAGAACACACACTACAGTGCACAAGGACCTGGGTTCACAGCCCTCATCCCCACCTGGAGGGAGAAAACTTCACAAGTGTGAAGTAGAGCTGCAGGTGCCTCTTTGTCTCTTTCCCTCTCTATCTCCTTTTCCCATTTCAATTTCTCTCTGTATCTATCCATAAATAAGTAAATAATTAAAAAGTAAATGTTTAAAAATAATAATAGTCAACCTGTCTCTGTGACCTTGGGAGCACTACTAAGTTTCCAGAGGAGGGAATTGGGACACAGAACTTTGGTAGTGGCAAAGGTGGTATAACAGGTAATTACACCTGTTATATCATAATTTTGTAATCAATATAAAATCACTAATAATAAAAAAGTTAAAACAAAAAATTGAATAAAATAATTGCATTTAATGTGGAAAAAGTTTGTCAGGGAATTATAAATCAGAATTAAAATGTTTAAATCTAAATATGCTATAATTTATATTAAAGACTGAGTTCCTATGTTTAATACAATAAACATTGATTTAAACATTAGTGAAATCATACTAGTCAATAGTAAATACTCAAAGACAGAGTGGTGAAGAGTAAAAATGAAAGGAAGAACAAAAGACATAAACACAGCAGTCATTGGACAGTATCAAATTACTCTGTGCAAAAATTGTGGAACAGCCTGGGGAGACAGCTTAATGGTTATGGAAAAAACTTTCATGCCTGAGGCTACAAGCTCCTAGATTAGCCATGTCTCTAAATTGGAGTAAAACATTTGACTAAACATTATGGTGGTATCTGACTTTAAAAATCATTTCTTTGATATTGTATTTTGACTTTCTTAGGCATGATTTTCTATTCACAAGCTAGGATGACTTGACTTGGTCTTTATAATAAATTTAACAATGTTTCCCTAGAGATATTTATACCTTAATTCTAGAAACTTGTGATTATGTCATTTTTCACTGAAAAAGAATTTTGTATTCACCGCCTCCCGTTCCTACCCCTCATCCATTATCTACCCTGAGATTTGTTCTGGCTAAAAAAAAACAGGATCAAAAGGCACCTCATCAAAGAAGACACAGATATTTCCTACAGGCAAATAAAGAATATTAATTATGCCTTATTATTAGCTAAATATAAATAAAAACAATGAGATAGCACTTTAAAAATAAAATACAGTGTAAAAGAAAAGAAAATCAAAACAGTTTTGTAGACATGAGTAAATTAACAATATTTGTAACATTAGTGTTTATGGGGAATACTGATTTCATAGTGTATAGCAGTTTGTTTCAGTCATCCTGCCCACAGTGAATGGACCGTTAACTTGAGTTCTACTTTTGTTACAGATAGACTTATATAAAGTTATGGTTCTTGAGAACCTAACTGAATTTTTTTTTAAGTGAGGACTCACTGTAATCAGAAGGACCCTTATACAGGGAGAGAAATAAAAAAAAAAAAAGAGGTATATGCTAAACTACTGGCTTCTAAGATAGAGGTAGGGAGATATCAAGAATATAGGCAATGTTTGAGAACCTAACTGAATTTTTTTTTAAGTGAGGACTCACTGTAATCAGAAGGACCCTTATACAGGGAGAGAAATAAAAAAAAAAAAAAGAGGTATATGCTAAACTACTGGCTTCTAAGATAGAGGTAGGGAGATATCAAGAATATAGGCAATGTTTAAAAGTTGTAAATGCACACAAACACACAAAAGAGAGATTCTTCCTAAAGTTTACAGAAAAGAAAAAAAAACTTTCAATAAACTCAATTTGAATTCTATCTTTCAGAAAACTGAAGGTTAGGAAAAAATGTCTTTTTTTCTAGCATAATATTCTTTTTGATTGAGCCTAGAACTTCTTACTTTAGAGTCCTCTATTCAACCCCTGTGTCACCTACCTGGTCTCCCAAAATATTTTTAAAGGCAGAACATATGCTAGACTTCCTTGAAACAGATAAACTATTTAGAAATTTTAGATCTAAGTCAATTCCAAGGATATTGAACTATGATAATAATTAGATCTATCTCAAGAGCTGAGTACAGAAATTGTTTAAAAACATGCTGTGCACTCTCTTTCAATCCAGCAAAAAAAAAAAAATCAGAAAAAAGATAAGCTAAAGGAGACAATACGATAATAAAAGAGAATGAGAAATCCATCGTGAATAAAAATAGGGCAAAATGAAAAATATCTAGAGAAGTTATAAAGATCAAAGATGTAGATCTGCTTGTGCAAGAAAAAGTTCAATCTCTGTACATTATTTATTTCCAGAAGTACCTGAGAGTCATATATTTCTACAACAAAATAGGTTTAGATGTTAGTTATGTGATGTCTTTGGAAAAATTTGTAGTGAAAAACCACCATTCTTTAAACAAGTGTAGATGCTATATGCCTGTAGCATGTCTCGTGCTAGAATTTAAGTTTCATGAGAACAATGGTTATGCCACTATTTTCTCTCAAATTTGTAAATCCTGAATCTAGCCCATATTAGCCTTTCCACAAATGTTTACTGGATAAATTAATAAACAGAACCTTACTTGAACAAATTAGGGTACAAAATAATGTGAAGCATAGATGGAAATACTCAATTAACACATGAAAAGTAAAGTAAATAAATGAATAATACAACATAATTTACACTACAGAAATGTCAAGGAAGGGATGATTACCGTGTGGTACATTTTATTAATAAGGTAGAAGATTGGATTTGACAGAAGTATTAGGAAAATTCATTCGTTGTTGCTAAAATAATTAATTTACAGACACAACATAGGTGCTCATGTGATATTTTCAGTAGATAATAGACTGGTTTGATTATAGGAGAGATTGAGATTTTAAAGAACAAAGTGAAGACAGAAAAGTCCCAATGACACAGGTCCCTATGGGATGTAGACATGATGTGGTATTTGATACACCAGCAGTGAGAAGAAAGATGCAGAACAATTTAACATGAG
Organism: Erinaceus europaeus; assembly: GCF_950295315.1. Taxonomy (NCBI): domain Eukaryota; kingdom Metazoa; phylum Chordata; class Mammalia; order Eulipotyphla; family Erinaceidae; genus Erinaceus; species Erinaceus europaeus. The sequence continues at coordinate 46,249,905 of NC_080171.1, read as the reverse complement.
AAATGGCATGTGAAAAATTCATAATGTTCATAGGGAAGAACAGTGTAATTAAAGTAAAAAAACTTCTGTTCTCTCTTGACTGGTGTGTATGTGTGTGTGTGTGTGTGTATGTATTTACATATAAAACCCTCAAAAAATTAGTAAGAGAATGTTAAGAGATTTTTATAACAGATATAACTTTTTCATCACAATTATGGAAGTATTCTTGTCACTATCCAGTAAGATTCTGATAGGATGATGATGTTAATATGAAACACAGAGGACATATTTTTAAAAATTCCTTGAACAGAAAAAGTAATAATCACACAAGCAAAACTTAATGTATCTTATTTTGAAAAACTATTAAACCTAGCCTGGGCCACTTCTTTTTAATACCTATAAGTTATAAAGAATACTCAAATTATTCTCCAGAACTGATATGAAGTACCATTTAAAATGTTTATTTATTCAGAGAGAGAGAGACACATAGAGAGAGATTCAGAAAGGGAGACTAGGGTACTGTTCTGCCATATGTGATGTGGAAGACTGAATTAAAAGCCTCACGCATTACAGACATGCATACTACTGACTGAGCCATCTCTTTGATCACAAAATAATCACTTTTAACTAATTCCCTAAAACTATGAAAATTCTCCACTATAGTAAATCACTGTGGTGCATAGTCACTGCTGCTTCACAATATAACTTTCTTTAAAATAATATAATTCTGAACCTCAATCCATATTTAGCTTGAATGTTCCATATTTGTGAGTGCATGAAAACATCAATTGCAACTACAGTGAGTTAGTTGTTTTCTGCTATTTATAATCTTTTACTATAGTGAATACAGTTTGTCTATCATTTCTCAGGATCTAACAAGTGACTTTCATAGACTTATAGAGGATGATATTAATTCTTATTTATTTATTTATTGGGGGATTAATGGCTTACAATTGATAGCAAAATACATTTCCCAGTTTTCCAAATAATAATTCAACCCTCACCAGGTCCTCCTCTGCCATCATGTTCCAGGACCTGAACCCCCCCACCCAAGCCCCCAGAATTTTTTACTTTGTTGTAATACACCAACTTCAGTTCAAGTTCTGCTTAGAGTTTTCCTTTCTGATCTTGTTCTTTAACTTCTGTCTATGAGTGAGATCATCCCATATAGGATATTAATTCTATACTGAAAATTTCAGTAGTTAGATGTAATGAGTGTCCATATAATAGGATAAAATACATATAGATATAATTCCTGACATAAAGGAATTAAAGTAACTGAAAATCAAAGGTACATTTGAGACAGTTGTCAGAAACTTAAGATTTGAACTCCAAGAAAAATACAAAAGACATGGGAGATAGGAGAATCAAATAGGTAGCTGTCCTTGCAAATAGTCAACTATTGTAGAAGTGAGAAGTTTTACTGCAAACTACTATATTTAATACAGTGATATCTTTAAGTATGTCTTAATTGATGCAACCCAAGGAATAGGATGATTATCATTAGCAGTCATGGAATGCATTCATGCTGTAACTAGAGTAAAATTCCATTTATAGCAGTTGTTTAACAAAAAGGGCTACAACTATATAGTGGTCAAGTTATACTCCAGACATGCAATGTAATCCTAACAGATTAGAAAAATAATATGACCTACCATACTATACATGAACAAGGCTCTGGTACAAGAAAACTCAATTTGTACTTAATGTCAGCAACGCAAAATGGCATAAACATCTTGAAAAACAATTAAAAATATATACAAGTGGTATGATGCACATATCTCAGTAGATACATACGCTACACAATATCTTTCATATCTCTAAGGAACCCAAAAGTAACAGAGATAAATGATACTTACTTTATAGTATCTTTTTTTCTAGTTAGGGGTTAGCATAAGATGAATTCTGAAACAAGAAAAATAATAACTTTAGACAGTGGTTTCACGAATACTTTATTATATTTCTGTATATTAATAACCAATACCTGTACATTGTTTTAATGGATATGCTAAATGCTTGGGGTAATATCTAACTAAAATCAGTAAGAAGTATTCATGCTAAAATTTATTCCAAGGTATTTATAAAATTTAACAGTATACCTACTGAATTGTCTGCATTCTTATTATATACAAATCCCAATTTAAGAGAAATACTGTCTCAGTTGTTTCAAATTTATGACTGAGCCTAACTTAATATTCAGTTCAAGAGACAATAATTGAGTGAATAAAAACATGCAAGTAGTGATTGATTTTATTTTCTTAGCCACATAGCAATTAACAGACTCAGGATTATAAACAAGGTATCTGGATTCCAGAGTTAATTTGCGATTTCTCTTTTTGTTGTGTATGTGAGTAAATAGATTTTTAAATAATTTTCACTAAATTGCAAAAAGGTTAAATTACAGTTTAATTATTCCACTTGCACCTTATGGAAGTGTTAATTTTTAGTAGTCAATATAACAGAGATCATATCAGACATTTAAATAAGGTAAATTAATGAGAGCAGAGCCAAGATGGCGACTTAGAAACAGTTGCTGACATGAAATCCAACAAGCAGCAACTTGTGACTGGGGATTCTCTGGATAGGGTAGGATACTGGGCCATCAACAGGAGGGTGAATAAGGGGTCCTAAGGGTGACACCACTCTTGGGTTATAAAACAGAGGCCAGGGGGAAAAAGAAAGGAAATCTTTTGATTATTTCTGAAGCTCACCTCTACCCCCCCAACAGAACCAGCCCCTAGGGGCTGGACATCCACTCCTAGCTGAGCTATTTTCTATACCATGATTCCTGGCTCACCAGAGGTGTCATTCCAAGCCTTTTCCTTTTTGTTTTCCTTTTTTTTTTTTTTTTTTGTGGCTGGAGCTCTATTTGAGTGACAAAATACCTGACCAATCAGAGCCTCTCACCTGCCTGGGAAATACTACCTGAAGGTTTTTTTTTTTGATACCTCTTACAATTGGCTTTTTTAAATCAGGCTGTCTGCAGCCAATCTGGAGCAGTCCAAACTACAGACTGACTGCTGGGGTTTTTTACTCTATTCTATTTTATTATTACTATTATTATATATGTATGTCTCTTTTCCTCCCTCCTTCTTCACGTTGAACAAAATTAACTTGTTGTTTTTTCCATTGCAAGGTGACTGGGTGTCCTATCCAGTGTGAGAGGAACTTGTTTATCTCTTACCTCTTCCCTCCACTCTCCTTTTTCCCTCCTCCTAGCTAATTAAAAAAAAAAACAAAAAACTTTCCTTTCACTGATCTTTTTGTTTTTTTCTTGTTCTTGTTTACCATGGAAATTAGATTTGCATAATTGTCTATTCTTGCCTTCCTTTTTTTCCGTTCTCTTTCTTTTTCTTTTGGATTTGGTTGTTATTTTTTCTTGGACTGAAGGTGTTGTTTGGCTAACTGGTATTGGTTGAACTGCACCAATCCTTGCTTCAGTTACTATTGTTGTAGTTTCTGAGGTTGGATGACTACATTTGTCATAAATGTATTTAATATAGTGTGGATTGTACTCAATAAACAACTGAAGAACAACAGAACAGAAAAATAAAAAACACATCAATAAAAAAATGGTTAAATCAAGAGCAAATAAAACTGCTACTACAATGAATCAAAATAGGAGCCCAGAACAAACTCCAAATTAGTCAGAAGTAACCATAGATAAGAAAAGTATGCAAACAATAATAAACCTAGTAATCACAGAAATGAAGACAACTATGGCGGAAAGGGCTATCAGAATTAGGGAAACAACAGGTGAGACCCTCAAGGAATACACCAAGCTACCTCATGGAAATTAGAGAACTGAAATAGCAGAACTAAAAGGCCAATTAGCAAAACAAGCTAATACTATGACTGAGGAAAGGGAAAGCAGGCTAAGAGAAGCAGAAAACAGAATTAGCCAGACAGAGGATGAGCTAGGGAAAATTAAGAAAGAGGTAAAAAAGCTCAAAAAGAGATTGAGAGACACTAAAAACAACAGCAGAAACATATGGGATGATCTCAAAAGAAGTAACATTCACATAATAGACCTGCCAGTGGAAGAAATAGAGGAAGGGGAAGGAAACATTCTAGAGGAAATAATAGAAGAAAACGTCCCAGACCTCAACAACATAAAGGACATTAAGATTCAAGAGGCCCAGAGAGTCCCAAACAGAATTAACCCAAACCTGAAGACACCAAGACACATCATAGTTACAATAAAAAGAAGTAAGGATAAAGAAAGGATCCTAAAGGCTGCAAGAGAGAAACAAAAAGTCACATACAAGGGAAAACCCATAAGACTATCAGTAGACATCTCCACTCAAACTCTAAATTCCAGAAGAGACTTGCAAGATATCTATGGAGCCCTGAATGAAAAAGGGTTTCAACCAAGGATAATATATCCTGCTAGACTTTCATTCAAACTAGATGGAGTTATCAAAACCTTCTCAGACAGACAATAGTTAAATGAGGTAACTATCATCAAGCCTGCCCTGAAAGAGGTTCTAAAAGATTTCTTATAAACAAGAACATTACCATAATACTTGTCATATATCAGAGAAAATAAAAAATTCACTAATAATGGCACTACAATACATTAATTCTGTAATATCAATAAATGTCAATGGCTTAAATTCACCCATTAAAAGGCACAGAGTGGGAGAAAGGATCAGAAAACACAACCCAACCACGTGTTGCTTGCAAGAATCTCACTTCTTCTTCTTCTAGTGTTTGCCCTTCTTCCGTAGCCAGTCAACAGCGTCAGGTTGAGCCTGATGTAAAGTTTCGAGACCTCCTTTGAATCTGGAGAGGTGGCAGTCGTTGACTATGTGGGTCATAGTCTGTCTGTAGCCGCAGGAGCAGTTTGGGTCATCTCTGGCTCCCCAGCGATGGAACATAGCGGCGCACCGGCCATGGCCTGTTCGATAGCGATTGAGGAGGGCCCAATCATAACGTGCTAGGTCAAAGCCGGGTTGACGCTTGCAGGGGTCTGTGATGAGGTGTTTGTTCTTTACCTCAGCTGACTGTTAGCTCTGTTTCCAAGAGACTGGAACAGAGAAGTTCAGTGTAGGCATAGGGGACCAGATTGGGTGATGAGACGTCAAGCGTTGGACAGGGTGGGTGAAGATATCTGCGTATATTGGCAGGTCCAGTCGAGCGTAGACGTGGGAAATGAACTTAGATGATGTCTTATCCCGACGAATATCTGACGGGGCGATGTTGCTAAGAACTGGCAGCCATGGAACCGGGGTGGAACGGATGGTTCCAGAAATTATCCTCATGGAGGAATATAATTTGAAATTGACCAAGTGGACATGGGGGCTACGGAACCATACTGGGGCACAGTATTCTGCAGTGGAATAGCATAATTCCAGAGACGATGATCCTAGTGTGGAAGCGCTCGTGCCCCATGAGGAGCTGGCCAGTCTTGCAATGATGTTATTCCTCGCGCCCACCTTTGCTGCAGTTTTTATGAGATGTTCATGAAATGACAGAGTGCGATCGAGAGTAACGCCAAGATAGACTGGCTGGGCTTCATGCCGGATTCTCGTATCGCCAAGCTGCACATTAAGCTCATGCGAGGCAGAGGCATGGTGTAGATGGAAAACAGATGATACCATTTTAGCAGTGCTAGGAATTAGTCGCCATTTTTTACAGTAATCAGATATCAGAGACATGTCTTTCGTGAGTGTTTCCTCGAGGATGTCGAACTTTGATGCCTGAGTTGCACAGCAGATGTCATCGGCGTAGATGAACTTCCTTGAAGAAGTTTCTGGGAGGTCATTGATGTAAATATTAAATAGCGTAGGAGCCAGAACAGAGCCCTGGGGGAGGCCACTTGAGACAAGTCTCCATCTGCTAGACTTGTCACCCAGATGCACCCGGAATCTTCTGTTTTGGAGAAGAAACGATATAGTGTTGGCCACCCATGGAGGCAGGCATCTTGAGATCTTGACCAGGAGACCACAGTGCCAGACCGTGTCATAGGCTGCTGTGAGATCAACAAAGACAGCACCCATCTTTAAATTCTTCTGGAATCCATTTTCAATGTAAGTTGAGATGGCCAGGGCTTGTCCACAGGTAGATCTTCCTGGGCGGAAAACAGCTTGGGCGGGTGATAGGAATTTCTCTGTAAGATGAGAAATACGTGACAGAAGCAGCCTCTCAAGGAGTTTGTAACACACGGAGAGGAGAGAAATTGGTCTATAGCTGGCGGCCAGTGTTGGGTCTTTCTTTGGTTTCAAAACCGCTATAATCTTCGCACGACGCCAAACTTTGGGCATAGACTCAGATTCCAAGATGTGGGACAGGAATGAGGCGAGCCACTTCTTTGCCACGGGGCCCAGGTTAAGAATGAGTTCTGGGGTGATGTTATCATAGCCAGCAGCTATTCCCGGTTTAACCCTCTTCAAAGCGTCTTCCAGTTCAGACAGTGTAAAGGGAGAGAGTTTTGGAGATGGACAAGATAACCGGAAGTGGGATGACCACTCATGGGAAATTTCTCTTTTCCAGTCTTGGTCGATCTTAGCACGTCCAACTTGAGTTAGGTGACTGGCCACTGAGTTTGGAGATACGGGAGGATGGGAGACGGGAGGGGGTTGGCTACCGGCACCCAGTCTGTGAAGAAGCTTCCAGGCCTTCCTACTTGAGTGGGTGAAGTTCAGACTTTCCGTGAGTTGTTGCCAGCGTGCTTGGCGTGCTGCATCCAGGGAGGTAATGAGATGGTCAGCCACATCTGGGTCGCCCGACTCATCATACTGCTTTAGTAGTTGCTCGCATTCAGCATCAAGACAAGGCGTATAGTTAGCACGTCTCCCACGAGGAATGGCTTGGGAAGCTGCTTTGAAGATGGCTTGGTGTAAGCACCTGTAGGACTCTTCAGAGGGGATAGAGTTAATTGGAATTGCAGGAATAGATTTGTTGGTAAGATCACTGAACAGATGACAGTTTGCTTTCCGAAAGTTCCATCTTAGTTTCTCCCACTGATACAACAAGACAAGCCCAGGCTTAAAGTCAAAGGATGGAAGACTATCCAACAGGCTAATGGACCACAAAAAAGGCAAGAACAGTCATTCTCATCTCTGACACAATAGACTTTAAATTAAATACAGTAATAAAAGATAGGCAAGGCCATTACATAATGATTAGAGGATATGTCAACCAAGAAGATTTAACAATTATTAATATCTATCCACACAATGAGGGAGCATCTAAATACATCAAACACCTACTGAAAGAACTACAAAAATACATCAATAGTAATACAATAAGAGTGGGAGACTTTAACACCCCACTCTCACACTTAGATCAAGAAAGCATAGAATCAACAAAGAAACAAGAGAATTAAATGAAGAGAAGGACAGACTAGACCTCCTGGAGATTTTCAGAGTTCCTCACCCCAGAAAACTGGAACACACATTATTTTCAAATCCACACAGCACATCCTCAAGGACAGACCACATATTAGGCCACAAAGACAGAATCAAGAAATTTAAGAGCACTGAAATCATCTCAAGTATCTTCTCAGACCACAGTGTAGTCAAGCTAACATTTAACAACAAACATAAAATTACTAAATGTCACATAATTTGGAAACTCAACAACATATTGCTTAGGAACTACTAGGTCAGAGAGGCACTCAAGCAAGGAATTCAAATGTTTCTGGAAACAAATGAAAATGAAGACAGGAGCTATCAAAATATTTGGGACACAGCTAAAGCAGTACCGAGAGGGAAACTCATAGTCATATAATCACATATTAGAGAACAAGAAAAAGCGCAAATGAACGACCTTACTGCACACCTCAAGGACTTAGAGGAAGAGGAACAAAGGAACCCTAAAGCAACTAAAAGGACAGAAATCACTAAAATTAGAGCAGAAATAAACAGCATTAAAAATAAGAGAACCATACAAAAGATCAATGAAGTCAAATGTTGGTTCTTTGAAAAATTAAACAAGACTGACAAACTCCTAGACAGACTCACTAAAAAAAAAAAAAAATGGAGAAGACTCAAATAAATAGAATTGTAAATGATAGAGGAGTGATCACAACTGAAACCACAGAAATCCAGAAAATCATGTGAAACTTCTATGAAGAAATATACACCACCAAGCTAGAGAATCTGGAAGAAATGGAAGAATTCCTAGGAACATATGCTCTTCTAAAACTGAGCCAAGAACTACAAAATTAAATGCACCAGTCACAGACAAAGAAATCTAAACAGTTATTCAAAATCTTCCCAACAACAAAAGTCCTGGACCAGATGGCTTCACAAATTAATTCTACAAAACCTTCAGGAAACAGATAGAACCTATACTTCTAAAGCTCTTCCACAAAAGCAGAGAAACCAGAAGACTACCTTCTACCTTTTATGAAGCCAACATCACTCTGATACCAAAAGCAGATAGGGACACAACAAAAAAGGAAAACTATAGACCAATATCTCTGATGAACATAGATGTCAAAATATTAAACAAGATCTTGGCCAACCGGATACAGCAGCATATCAAAAAGATTATTCATCACCACGGCCAAGTGGTATTTATCCCAGGAATGCAAGGCTGGTTCAACATCCGTAAGTCAATCAATGTCATTCACCACATCAATAAAAGAAAAACCAATAACCACATGATTGTCTCAATAGATGCAGAGAAAGCCTTTGACAAAATCCAACACCCATTCATGCTCAAACCTCTACAAAAAATGGGAATAGATGGTAAATTCCTCAAGATAGTGGAGTTCATACATAGCAAACCTACAGCCAACATCATACTCAATGGACAGAAGCTGAAAACATTACCTCTCAGATCGGGGACTAGACAGGGCTATTTTTACTTTACTCTTCAAAATAGTATGGAAGATCTTGCCATAGCAATCAGGCAAGAGAAAGAAATCAAAGGAATACAGATTGGAAGGGAAGAAGGGATGCTCTCACTATTTGCAAATTATATGATAGTATACATAGAAAAACCTAAAGAATCCAGTAGAAAACTATTGGAAGTTATTAGGCAATACAACAAGGTGGCAGGCTACAAAATCAATGTACAAAAATCAGTGGCATTTCTCTATGCAAGCACTAAATCTGAAGAGGAAGACATCCAGAAATAACTCCCATTCACAGTTGCAGCAAAATCAATAAAATACCTAGGAGTAAAGCTGACCAAAGAAGTGAAAACACTTGTATACTGAAAACTATGGGTCACTATTCAAGGAAATATAAAAATGATACCAAGAAATGGAAAGGCATCCCATGCTCATGGATTGGAAGAATAAATATCATTAAAATGTATATTCTCCCCAGAGCCGTATACAAATTTAATGCAATACCCATCAAAGTTCCACAAAGCTTCTTTAAGAGAATAGAACAAAAACTACAATCATTTATCTGGAACCAGAAAAGAACCCAGAATTGCCAGAAAAATCTTGAGGAAAAGAAATAGAAATGGAGGTATCACAGTCCCAGATCTCAAACTATATTATAAGGCCACCATCATCAAAACATCCTGGTACTGGAACAAAAATAGGCACACAGACCAGTGGAACAGAATTGAAAGCCCAGATATAAACCCCAACACCAAGGGACAACTAATATTTGATAAGGGGCCCTAAGTACTAAATAGAAGAAGGAGTCTCTCTTCAATAAATGGTGCTAGGAAAACTGGGTTGAAACATGCAGAAGAATGATACTGAACCACCTTATCTCACCAGAAACAAAAATCAACTCCACATGGTTCAAGGACATGGATATTAGACCAGAAACTATCAAATACTTAGATGAAAACATTGGTGGAACACTTTCCTACATAAACCTCAAGGACATCTTTGTTGACACAAATTCAGTTGCAAGAAAGACTAAAGTAGAAACAAACTAATGGAATTACATCAAATTGAAAAGCTTCCACACAGCCAAAGAAACTATCACACAATCAAAGAGACCCCTCACAAAATGGGAGAAGATCTTCACATGCCATGCATCAGACAAGAGTCTAATAACCAAAATATACAGACAGCTCAGAAGGGATGGGATGGGCCACATTCTTTTCGTGGTTGGAATGGTGTTTATGTGTACTCCTATCAATTTGTAGTCATAAATCACTACTTAATTAATATGAGAGGGGAAAATTGATAGAATGTCTCAAACTTTTTAAATCACAGACTGAATCTTTTTAATACATAGGCTGAGTTTTTTATATGTTGACTCTCCCAAACACTTAGACCAGGGAGAACAGAAGCAACCAGTGGCACAGCTATATGCAAATAATGTCAAAGGACATAAATTATGGTGATGTTGGGTATGATGCAGGAAATACTAACAAAGAGATTTTTCAAAGTTAACCCAATTGACAAATAATGTGATTATAGCAACAACTATCTATTTTCTTCTTAAATCCTAAACAGCAGGAAACTCCCACTTCCTCTATAGAGCCTATATTTCCCCCAGTCCTGGAACCTCTAGGGTGGGGCCCACTTTCCTGCATGCTTCTCTCAATCCATACCAGATGATATTGCATCCGCTGATCCCAACCTAATCAATGCAATGAGTACCACCTCAGCATGCTTAACTTCAGACTATGTCCAGAGACATCAGGCATGGAATGTCAACCCTTCACCCTCATTATTCGGTTGAGACCTTTCCTTTCATATTATTCTCTAATTCCATTCCTGGAGGCTCACTTCCTATCAAAGCCCCAAAACCTAGATATAGACCAGGTCCCATGAGATAGAGCATATGTTCACATGTATCCATAAATTAGGGCAAAATATATACCTGCAAGGAAAAATACACAATAATCTGTAGAGAGTTCATAATGAAATAATGTCTACTTGGACTTAGATACCCTCCTCACCTACTTCCTATTATAGTTCTCTCACTCACTCCAAAGCTAACCTCATCAAAGCAAGGACTGCAAAACCTGAATAATGGCTGAGACTAGCATACTTTAACAATGACTCTTTAGTCACTATCAGGCCACCCCATCAGCTATTACCCTATTCAGGGAGTCCTAAGATTCCCAAACAAACATGATGGGCCTAGACCTCAAATAAATCCCTCTTTCCATTGTTATCGGTCATCTCTATCAGGAACAACACAATAGACCCCTTTGTGGGCCCCCATAGGACCTTGCCCTCAACTTGGATCAACAATGGTAGAGACTATTCCATTCTCTGAAGGGAGGTTGGACAATATACTCTATGCTACACCTAAGGAAGATGTATCCTAATATTGGAGAAGCTTGGAACATTCCTACTTATGACCACAGAATATGAGCTCAGATCTACAAGGATGCAGAGGTCACATAGGCTCCTAAGCTAAATATGGGCCCCAGATCACATCAAATCGATGTGGTTTATAATCATGTTAAATCTAGTAGCTAACAACAGGAAAAGACCAGGGGACCATTTTAATAAAAAATGATCTGCTTATTGTACAGAAGGCAGGGTTTAAATAGCAGAAGGGAACAAAGGATATTTTTTACATGTGGTGGTAAGGGTGGAAGGTCAGAACCCCCCATGGTGAAAGTTCTAAGGAATTGATAAGGGTATAGAGGAGAGTTATGGACTGAAGGACATATTAATTATCTCAACAAGGGAGAAATAGACAAGGGGGAGCCTTGAAGGAAGATAGGGGAGTTAGATAAAAATGGGGAGGGGGTAAGGAAATAGGAAGTTTGTTCAAGGCAGATTGGTGCTATGTGGAGTATGTGTGATCATAGTAGGTGAACTATAGTGAACTTTAAGCTGGCAAACCTCTTGGTCTATAACAAGGAAATGAGTTAAGTGTTAGTGCGTGTAGGTTCCTGTGATGCTTGGGAGACTGACAAGGGGAAACTGAGTCAAGAAAGCTTTTCCTCCATGCTCGACCTCTGGAAGGGAGAGGCTGACAGATGGGGTATCTTTTCAGACCTCCATCTTTATGATGGGAGTTCCCCTATGCTCTTACCATGCTTTCACAATTAACCCACAGGAGTAAAGATAGACCTGATAATGCTCATGTTCAGTGAGGAAGCAATTACAGAAGCTAGACATTCTCCACCTTCTGCATCCCACAATGGCCTTGGGTCCACACTCCCAGAGAGTTAAAGAATAGGAAAGCTATCAGGGGAGGGGATGGGATACAGAGTTGTGGTAGTGGGAATTGTGTAAAGTTGTACCCCTTTTATCCTATGGTTTAGTCAATGTTTCCTTTTTATAAATAAAAAAAAAAATTTAAGTAAATCAGTAAGGGAAATTGACTAAATTTATATTAGAGAAAATAAAATGCCAGTTTTGTGATAGGGAATTTATTAAACAGGTCTTATAGTTTGAAGAATAATAGTTTGGAAAGTACATTTTATTTCAGTTATGATGAGTTTAGGTGCATAGTAGGAAACTGATTTCTATATATTTCTATATATTTTGTTATACTTCAATCCAAGCTCAAAGATTAAGGTCATGAGGTGAAGGAAACTATCACCACTGTTACTACTTAGCTTTTTAAATGGAATTTTAAGCAGATAGCTTTCATAATAATGTGATGAAGTAATTTCTGGGATTTACTATCTAATGGTTGAGTCTTACATAGTTTTATTCTCAACTCAATAAATACTATGCTAAATAAATATAAATAATTTATAAATAACAAAAGGATATGCAGTCAATACTATTCCATAGTTTTACCCCTCAGTATTGCATTCACAATTATAGCATGAAACTTGTCAATGGTAATTTAGAAACTACTTTATGTAGATAATAAACTTACATAAATTAATATTTTGCCCTGGCTCAGTTATTCTGAGATCGACTATCCCTTTCCAATTTATCTATACTTTCTTTCTTTCCCCTTTCTTTTCTCCCTTTTCTTCCTCTTCCTCCTCCTCCTCATGCTCCTCTTTCTCCTCCATGTGCACCTTTTCTTCTTCCACCTCACCTTTTATTTTTTTACAAACATGACTGTTAATTTTCCGTTAATGTTCAAAACAAGAGCAAGAAGAACTTTCTCAAGATGAAAAATGACTTGAAATTCAACATATGGTGCCATCTTTCTTTTTCATGTGTTTGCTGTAAACCCACTTATTTGTGCTATAAACTAAATTGGGATTATGTTCCCAAGATGAAAAGTGCACAAAAAATCTATATGAATTTATAATTAAGTTCACCATATAAATCATTTTTAAAAAATCATAAGGATATCCAGTCCACTTGCTAATTTCTACAGGAAAACTATAGTCCTTCTTGACATGAAGTATAATTACAGAGTAAGATAATAAAGAGACTAACAGTTGATGCCACATTTAGTTGTTGGTTGGTCATTACCACTTTTCAGTCTTATCTAGAATTTTTTACTTTTGGTCAGCCCAACTGAAATAGTTCCTGGTTAATTAATCTGTCAATGATAATCCTACAACTACATATATAGTCTATTTACAAAGGTAGACTGAAGGCTGGGGAGATAGCCTCATGATTATGCAAAAGTGTGCCTGAGGTTCTGAGGTTCTGAGATTTTAGGTTCAATCCCCAGAACTACTAGCTGAGTAGTGTTCAAGTTTCTCCTCTCTCTCTCTCTCTCTCTGTGTCCCTCTCTCCCTCAGACCTGTGTGTGTGTGTATTCCACTCTGTAGATGAGGTTCTTTGTTCTGTATGTTACAGAGATTGCAGTGTCACAGGAGCATCACATTCTTGGGTTTTATTATTTGATTGGAGAACTTGAACACAGAAATAAAAATTCTCACAATTAAAGTTTATAGCAAAAAGAGAGAGAGAGACATAAAAAGATTAACGTTAAAATCAGCAATTGAAAGGTGTTAAAGAGTGAAATTCAGAAAATATAAACGAAGCATATGCCTCTTCTCAGTCACTGCTGAGAGAACAAATTAGCATTTTCAAGGTATTTCCAATCTGAGAAGACCACTCAACATATTTGTTCAGGATTTTGTTGGAGGCTAGTTATGTAATAATGGAGTTCACATAAAGACTTTTAACTAGTTTCCAAGCCCTTAACCCAATGATGTAAAGCTGGTATAGTATCCACGAGCTTTCAAACCAAACAGAAAATGAATGTCCACTCAACTATTTTATATAACACAAACTTATCATGGTCTCAAAGATGCACAGACACTCATATAATCACATTTCATTATTATATTTTAAATATTTTAATCTTTATTTACTTATTATTGAACAGAGAGAGAAATAAGGAGAGTGAGATGACAGATAGAGAGAGAGAGAGAGACAGAGAGAGAGAGAGAGAAAGAGAGACCTGCAACCCTGCTTCATCACTTGTGAGGCTTTGTCCCTGTAGGTGGAGACCAGGGTCCTTGTGCACTGTAATGTGTGCACTTAACCAGGTGTGCCAGCACCTGGCCTCTGCTAGTCAGACATTTTTGAGTTCAGAATCAGTTTCATAGGAGATGGTCAAAGATTAGTCTTTACTTTGAAATAAGCAGGGTTTGAATATTCTAAGACTGATGAGTTAAAATTTTACCACACCAGCAAACTTATCCGTAAAATTAAGCCCAACATGATTCATTTATTTTCTGTTTCATTTTCACATACACTGAAAGCTTCCTTGTGTGCTTATTTTTGCCACTGCATTGTGGAATCAACACAGTATACCTATGAAGCTGAGCTTATCAGGTATAACTCTAAACTATATCCTACACTAAGCCAGCCTGTGCATATTAACCTTTCAGAGAGGACCTTATCCTCTGATGTTTTTTTTTCTGATTTTTTTCCCCATATTTTGAGTCCCACATACAGTGTTGGTCAGAACGTTCCACATAAATTATATGCACTGTTCAAATGTTTTATATACTCAGATAATCCTGTCCCATTGAGATTGTTTTTTATTAACTTATTCTTTGAAAATTAATTTATTGACATTTTTGTTCTTGAAGACATCTCATCTAGAATACAAGCAAATATGGGGATGGAAATATCTGACTACTCTGTGTTTCATGTACCACTTTAAATTCCAAAGAGAAATCTATAGTTGGTGAATTTTTGGAGTTGCATTTGGAGATTTAGGTCAATTAAATCTTGAGATGATGGGTGAGGTTTACTAGATTCTCAACTAAGACAGAAATAATTTCCATATTGAAAAATTTAAGATTTTGAATTTGAAGTTATATTATATGTCCAAATAGGAAATTAAAAAGTGAACTTAATATTAAAAGAAAAAAACTAAATAAAATAACTGATTATCACAATACAAATATATATTGTTCCATAGAAGGACTTTAAAGTAGATTCTTCTACACTGAATATTTTGACCTGTAACCTATCATTTTAACTGTACTTATTTTAAAGATTATTATATGCATGTTTGGGTGGTAAGGGGTGGGCTTCCAGGTCCTGATGCATGATGGTGGAGGGGGACCTAAGTTGGGGACTGAGAGGGTTTTGCAGACACCTATGATGGTGAGATGAGAAATTTTACCATGTATCAAGAACTGTACTTACTGTAAAATACTAGTACCCTCCATAAAAAGTAAAACAATTATAAAATCATTTTGTTAACATTTTTTCCCATAAAACCAAGTACTAGAAAATTATATGGGGGCATGGCAGTGGTACACATGGTTAAGCACCATGTGCAAGGAAGGAAGGAAGGAAGGAAGGAAAGAAAGAAGGAAGGAAGGGAAAAAGAAAGAAAAGGAGAAAGAAAGGTGACTAGAAGATTATAGGAAGTCAATAATTATTTTCTTATCTTTCCTTTCCCAAACAAGAAGTAACTAAACACCTTTATTTCAAGAGGAAAGTTATCAGTTAAGGTTCTTCAGAGAAAAGGAACAAATCCCAGATGATATACTAATACCTACTGAAATGCTGGTTCATGGTGGTGGTGGGAGGGCAGTATGTTATTCTATAGTTTTCCTTTTAGTTTGTGAATACTTCTGCACACAAATTCTAAAACTATATGCAATATTTTCTAAACTTGATATTAAAAACTCACAGAGGTAAACGAAATAATTACTATCCCAGAATGGGAAAAGAAGCATTAGCTAAGGACCAATGTGAGTGCCACAGGCTTATAGAAATTGCAGCAAGAAATCTAAAGGGGTTGACTTGAGGAAAATCCTAAGAACAACAAATATTTTTGATCTGTTCAGAGGGTAATGAAAAATAGAGATGCTAATTGCCAGTTTTAGAGTTCAAGTCAAATAAATAACTGAAAATTTCTAATTCCTATTTTGACAGTGTATTATTTGTCAAAGAGAATAAAGCTATTTAAAGTAGTAGAATTAACACTATTTAAAGAAAATGAAAGTGGAGAATTTTTAAAAGATTCTAAATAATTCAACCTTTGCAAATAATATTTTTCCTCTGTATTCAAGTGGCTAGCAACAGATAGAGGAATATAACAAAGTATCACTAATAAATTAAGGAGTAATTTAGAACATAAGATACTAGAATATGATTAAAAATTATACCACAACAGTAGTTTTTTAAAAGAAAGAGAATGCATTTTACATAACAATGCTATTCAGTAAGAATATGCAACATTTTCTAATATTAAATTACACAGTTAATGTAATAAAAGCACAACAGAAAAATATTTAAGTATTTAGTTCAAGATATAAAAATGTAGAATTTATAGTAGTATAAAACTACAAGTTATATATTATAATATTTAATATATATTATATATTAAATGTGATTATGTTTATAATACATTTAATTACATTTTAAATGTCAGGCAGGCTTTATATTTTATATTTCATGTATTTGCAGCATACAATTTCATTGATTGCTCAAAACCAAAAACTAACTTATTTTATTTATCTTTAATTGCCATGTTAACGTGTATGTTCTGCTGTATGCTGCAACCACCTGGCCTCTATAATACCTCTGTCATTTTTACTATTGTTTTTCATAATGGAAAGTGCTTTTAAAGTCCCATTTTGGTTACTTATTCTGGTATATTCGGTCTAGCTTTTTAAAAAAATTTTAGAAATAGGATATTAATCGTAAGCATATAATGTGTAATGAATTTACAGTGCTCTGGCATTATGGCATAATGTGTTAATTACAACTCTGGTACACAGATTAAAGAAATAAAATATTAAAATTAACTCTAGCTCTAGTAATTTGCTCATTGGTACCCAACATAAGTAGTAATTTAGGTCTGTGGAACAGCTCACTTGGATTATGAGCTTCTTTGCCTTACACATGACCCAGATAGAAGCCCAACCTCCACTGCACTGAAGGAAGCTTGTGTTGATCTCTCTCCCCAATCTCTGTCTCTATCAAAATAAAAACAGTAAACTGAAGCAAAAATATAAAGTTGTGATGAGGAATCACAGGGGATAGTTTTAGTTAGTGATCAAAGTTTAGTTGTCATCAGTCTAAATAACTTAAATCTGTAATACAAACCCATGGTAAAATCATAAGTAGAGGGTGGGGGAGATAGCATAATAGCTATGCAAAGAACTTTTATGCCTGAGGTTCTAAAATGCTAGGTTAAATCCTCTACTCAACTATAAGCCGGAACTTAACAGTTACACACACACACACACACACACACACACACACACACACACACACACACATTTTTTAAAGCCTATTAGTAGACATACCAAAGATAGAAATAAAGAAATCAAAGCAAACTGGGACCAGGCGGTGGCACACATGGTTGAGCGCATGTTACAGTGTGCAAGAACTCAGGTTCGAGCCCCCAGTCCCCACCTGCAGGGGGGAAAGCTTTGTAAGTGGTAAAGCAGGGATGCAGGTATCACTTTATCTCGCTCCCACTCTATTTTCCTCTTCCTTCTCGATTTCTGGCTATCTCCACCCAATAAAAAAAATAATAATTAAAAGAAATAAGAACAATGGTTAATACTTAAAAAAAAGTACACTCCTATGGAAATGATAAATTCACAAAATAATGAGGAAAACAACAAAGAATCAATTATATAGCCTTATCCTTCAATAATTACTTTAAATGTAGAACCTCTATATAGGTTCTACATTTAAAACACAGGACCCAATAATATTGCCTATAAAGAATTGCTATAGTTTACAGGATACATGTATTCAAAGTGAAGCTTGGAAAACATATTGCATACAAATAGAAGTCCGTAGAGAGCAGAGTTATCTATCTTTATTGAAAAAAATCACTTTAAGAAGATATAGTTGAAAAATACAGAACTCAATACTGAACTACTTAAAAATAGTAATAAATACTATCAGATCTGAAGGGAAAAATGGACAATAAAACAAAAATAGTAGGATGATTTAATACTCTACTTTAAACATCTATAAAGAAAATCAGTAAGGAAACATTTTAAAGTGGAAAATAATTATACATACATATATATATATATATATATATATATATATATATATATATATATATATATATATTTGCCTCCAGGGTTATTGTTGGGGCTCAGTGCAGGCACAATGAATCCACTGCTCCTGGTGGCTATCTTTTCCATTTTATTGAATAGAACAGAGAGAACTTGAGAGAGGAAGGGAAGATAGGGAGAAAGAAAGACACCTACAGAGGGTGGGGGTATAGCATAATGTTTATGCAAAGAAACTTTCATGCCTGAGGCTCTTAAGTCCCAGGTTCAATCCCCCACATCGCCATAAGCCAGAGCTGAGTAGTGCTCTGGTTAAAAAAAAAAAGACACCTGCAGACTTACTTCACCTCTTGTGAAGCGTCCTGCCTGCAGGTGAGGAGAAGGGCCGCGAAACTGAATCCTTGTGCTAATCTTTGCCCTGACTACTATGTGCGGCCCAATAATTCTATTAATTATTACACTAATTATTACATGCAGGCATCATTGTAATTTTGGTTGTCCACAAAAGCATTTGGATGAATACACTGGGGAGGCTACATCAACACATTTTAAAAAAAATCAGTGTTAATGAATTGGCCCAATGACACAAATTAGATGTTATGTGTTTATGCATTATATAAAAATGACATATATGACCCACTAGTACACTATCACATTGACATTAACCTTTTCTAGTTACAGTGTATATGGCTAATCTCAAACTTTTGATAGCTGAGTTATTCATTTTGAAAGCTTCAATCCTGAATAAACACCATCAGTCATATGATACAGTTAGTAAAATCACAGTGATATGAGGAATTAGGGGGAACCCATGATATTCCATCTGTCAGAAAACTCTGAACAGTCTTGGTTACTGGGTGACCCTCTTTCTCTTTTCCATGTTCTAAATCTCGTCTTTGAAGTTTAAATTGGCCAATAGAGAGTGAACCAGAGAAACCCTACAATCCTTTTCCTCAAATCCTAATAAAGGTAGAATCCTGAATTTTTTTTTTTTCCTTAGCATCACTGTGTGACCTTCTGATAATCTGTTCATGCTTTAGGATTTAAGAGTAATAAACCTTTCACCTCAGAGTTTCTTTACGGTTTTGATGGATGCAGTATATCCTGCAATTAGAAATACCAAAAGCAAATAAAGCCACAATTTGGTACAGAGGGGGAAATGTTTTCAGGGGCTCATTACCTGTAAGATGATCTCAGGCAAGCATCTCAGACATTTTTTTTCAGTCATTAATATTACTATCAATAGTATCATTACCAACAAACACAAAACTCCAACACATTAAATGTTAAAATGACTAGAGATGACTATATTTTAACACAATAATAATGTTGAGTATAATGAAAAATATTATTTACATTAGTTATTAAGTGAATTCAGATTAAATAAAATTTAAATCTTCTCCTTAGGTGCTCAACTGCTATATGTGTTTGCCAGCCACTAAAATAGAAGTGTACACATAGTCCTATAACCAAGGATAAAGAAAGAGAAATATGAGTGATAGTCCATACTGTTCTCTCCACTCAAGTTGCAAAATATATGAATGATATATATAAATCATGTAATAAAATTCCCATCCAAATATTTACTATTTCAAATATGTATATGAGTCCACATCTTATAATATATTCACTTATGCATTCAGATAGTCTTCATGTATCAAAGCAAACCTACTAATAAATTTTATTTTAAATGGACAACAATGTGTTTTCTGATATCCAGACAATAAAAGTTAACACTTAGTGTAGATATTTAACCATTTTATTTCTTAATGTTTATTTTTCTTTTATAAAATGCGCATAGGTCTTTCTCAAGAAACAACAATGTACAACTTGCTTGGTATCTAGTGTAATAGTCTCTTGACTTTTAATTTCCTAAAACCTCTTCTATAAGTTTCAGATGTTTTTTTCTAGAACTTGGTCTTGCTGAACCTAATATTCCATTATTCAGCCTCTTACCTAAGTGTTCAGCAATATTTTGTTTAAATTTCAGATTGGCATAAGTAATTTTAATTTGCTGTTTTGGAGGAGGTTCAGGATTGTTGTTAACTTTTTACTGATATGATTTACTTAGACTATAACTTTTTAAAAATTTAATTTATTTATTAATTTTTAGAGACAGATAAATTGAAAAAGGAGGGGGAGATAGAGAGGAAGAGAGACAGAGAGACACCTTCATCCCTATTCACCACTTGTGAAGATTTTTCCCTGCAGGTGGGGACTAGGGACTTGAACTATGGTACTGAACCCTGGTCTTTGCCCACCAAGTGTGCCACTACCTGGCTTGGACTATAAATTTATTTTATGAAATGGTCTTGTGATTGCTTACTTTCTCTCTTAGCTTTAGTTTTTTTCACTTTTTACTAGTTATTTAATATTGATTTACAAGATTATATGATAATAAGAATATAATTCCACACCATTTCCACCACCAGAGTTCTGTGTCCCATCCCCTCCACTGGAAACTGTAATAGTTCTCCCAAGGTCACAGATATGGGTTGGCTTTATATCAATCACTGTTCTATTTATATCTATATATTTTCCCATTTTTCCTATGGTCCTGCCTTCACTTCCTTTCTAAGTCACACCTACACCTATTATTACTTTCAAGCACCCTTCCTTTTTTCCCCCCTTCTCTCTCAAATCAGAGAAATAGTTCTCAGCCTTATTCTTTATTGAATAGTTTAACTAAAAATTTAACTATTTTTAGTCAATATTCTCTGTTATGGCACTTCACACTGCTTTTTGGTATACATGTTTATTTCAGAATTCTAATTGTGTTATTTATAAAAACAACAAACAAAGGCAAACATAGATCTGAGGATAGTTCACTGGGTGAAACATGAAGCACTAGGTTTGATTCCCAGAACCAAATGGGAACAATATGAACAACACCAAATGGAATTCTACGCATGGTAGAGCAGTGCTGTGGTGTCTCCCTTGGTCCTCTTTTCCCACTATCAGTCCCTCTAAGTACATAGGACAAAGAATTAGGCTACAAAAGTCCTTTGGCACAAAGGGGGAAAAAAAAAGTATGTACATGGCCTTTGGCACATTTCTCACCAGTGTACTGAAAAAAGTACAGAAATTTTGTCACACTAAAGTAACTAATAAAACTATCTTTAATCACAGTAAATTGTCAGTTTCGCTCATGAATTGGATTGCTTCTGATTAAATAGGAAAACCTCATTTTATTAAAGACATGGATTTAACATAATCATAAAAAATGAAAAATAAGAATTTTTAGAAAATTCAAAGTAAATTATTTGTGCTTTATATTATATTGAAATCCTGACTCTAGAATGTACTTTCTCGAATGTGACTGCTAGCATCTACTTTTTTTTTTAGCGCACATATAACTAGATGTAGAGAACATATTTATCAAAATGTTGTAGAATATATTACTTCATTTTCTCTTCTTTCTATAGAAACACTAAGACAGATCCTATTCCATTCACTGAGTGTGTGTGGTAAATTAGTGTGTATATAAATTTGTCAGTCCTCACACAATATGCAGCTCAGTTTTAATCACTTCCAAAGTAAGGTTTTGTTTACTGGTCTTTAGAAATTAATCACTGTCACTGCAGTGTTAAAAGAAAAAAATAATAAGACAATGATTAAGTGACTACAATTTGTGCAGAGTGTATAAAATTAGAGTATGCAGAAGCATATCAACACTTAAATATATTACTGCAATAAGCTTTTGCTTATTCTGGCTGCCAATTGAAAAGTGGTTTTTGAAATGGAAGTAGATATGTCTTGCAAATACAAAACAGAAAAATTAACTTCCACATTTATGTTCCTAAGGATACTCTTCCTATATATAATAAATATACTACTGTTTATTTCAAGAAAAAATGGTAATGTCCTAGTGTGGTCATTCAAATTTTGATAGTATGACTAGCTATTTGTAGCAAAAGATTTTAATTAATTTGCAGAAGTATGTTAAGAATTCAGACAGATGAAACATTTCTTTGTGTTCAAGGAAAACAAATGAGTACAAGTAAATTAGTTTTTATGAGATGACATTTAACAATGGAAACACCCAGCAGATTTACTGGTATACTACTCCACCTAATAGCTTGTGATTTTTTTCCTTTGCTAGCTTTGTACCAACACTGCACTTACCTAATTTTCATAACAATTCAATCAGGTGTGTCCTATAATTTTAAAGATAAGTGGATTGAAACTCAGGAACAATAAACAACTTGTCCAAGGTCACAGAAACAGGAATCAGGCTATGTGTGCTGTGAATACAGGTATGAAACTTTAATCTTTGAACAACTGACCTATACAGTCAGTCATTAGTAGAAAAATATGTTTGGGCCATACTATTTTGTATTGGCATTAGTTTATTAATTCATATATATATATATGAATCCAAAACATCCATCCAAAAAGATCTGTGTACACATATGTTCTTGGCAGCACAATTTGTAATAGCCAAAACCTGGAAGCAACCCAGGTGTCCAACAACAGATGAGTGGCTGAGCAAGTTGTCGTATATATACACAGTGGAATACTACTCAGCTGTAAAAAATGGTGACTTCACTGTTTTCAGTCGATCTTGGATGGACCTTGAAAAAATCATGTTGAGTGAAATAAGTCAGAAACAGAAGGATGAATATGGGATGATCTCACTCTCAGGCCGAAGTTGAAAAACAAGATTAGAAAAGAAAACACAAGTCGAACCTGAAATGGAATTGGCGTATTGCACCAAAGTAAAAGACTCTGGGGTGGGTTGGTGGGTGGGGAGAATACAGGCCCATGAAAGATGATGAATGACATAGTGGGGGTTGTATTGTTAAATGGGAATCTGGGGAATGTTATGCATGTACAAACTATTGAAAAAAAAAGAATTTATTAAGCACCAACTATAAGTTACATAGCTGTGGTTGGGGAAAAGGAGTGAATTAGGTAGGCATGATATCAGGGCTTAGTAACTAGGAATATATATATAATTTTAGTTGTGATTCCATTTGAGAAGAGTAATGGTAATGACATATATAACCTTGTACTTGATAGTAGAAATGTTTGAAATTCTGGCACAAACTGAAGATTTTTAATACAATTTAGTTGGAAGAAAATGATGGTATTGTAAATAGGCCTTTCAGAGTTATTTCCTTTTCTTTTTAAATGGAAGTGGCTGTGGATTTCCTTTCCTTCTTTATCACTCTTGAGCCTCTGCAGGCAGTCTTCAGCACAAAATATTCTCTGTTTCTCACAGGCATGAGGACTTATATTTCATGATAGTACCTCTGTATACCATAGTATTAATTTTTCTTCTTCTGATTATATGTCTAATGATTATATATACAGTTTGAGAATGAAGGACAAGGGGGGTTTCCCCCTACTCTCCAAACAGAGGTAAAGTTGATATATATATCTTGAGTATAGAGAATGCGTTATCTTCCATGTTCCAGGATAATCTTCTTCTTCTAGCGTTTGCCCTTCTTCCGTAGCCAGTAAACAACATCAGGTTGAGCCTGATGTAAAGTTTCGAGACCTCCTTTGAATCTGGAGAGGTGGCAGTCATTGACTATGTGGGTCATAGTCTGTCTGTAGCAGCAGGGGCAGTTTGGGTAGTCTCTGGCTCCCCAGTGATGGAACATAGCGGCACACCGGCCATGGCCTGTTCGATAGCGACTGAGGAGGGCCCAATCATAACGTGCTAGGTCAAAGCCGGGTTGACGCTTGCAGGGGTCTGTGATGAGGTGTTTGTTCTTTACCTCAGGTGACTGCCAACTCTGTTTCCAAGAGTCTGGAACAGAGAAGTTCAGTGTAGGCGTAGGGGAATAGATTGGGTGACGAGACGTCAAGCGTTGGACAGGGTAACAAAGAGAAACAAAGGAATATCCAAACTTTTGGAGAGATAGAGAGACAGAGAGACAGAGAGACAGAGAGAACCCAGAGCTAATAATCATAAATAGAAAACAGAGCCCAAAGTTTAAACTCATAAAATATTCTAAACATATACTCAAGGAGGATAAGTGAAGATGGCTACAAATTCTGGTATGAGAGGTGATGGCCAAGGCTTCTAAGTAAGATTGACCATTATTGAAGGTAGGGTGGTAGCACAGCAGGTTAAACACACGTGGCACAAAGCACAAGGAACTGCCTAAGCATCCCAGTTCAAACCCTGGCTCTCTACCTGCAGGGGAGTCGCTTCACAGGCGGTGAAGCAAGTCTGCAGGTGTCTTTCTTTCTCTCCCCCTCTCTGTCTTCCCCTCCTCTATTTCTCTCTTTCCTATACAACAGTAACAGCAACACCAATAAAACAATAAGGGCAACAAAAGAAAAAAAAAGATTGGCCATTATCTATAAATATTTTTAGATTTCTCTGTTTTCTTTTCTGTGACTATGTTCAGTAAGGCCCACACTGTCTTACTTTACATTTGGCACTTTTCTAGTTTAATTTTCCTTCTTATCTATATTTCTTTTTCATATTGAAGGAGCATTCTGATCATACTATTTCACATTTTTTTAAGTCAAAACAGTGTAAACAGAACATTATCTAAATCTAAATATGTAAAACTACTTTAAATGATGCAAGAAATTTGTTAATAAAGAATTAAGGAACTGTTTTATCATGTGAAATAGGGAGTAGAATGAATATGATCTGAGAGGAAGAAAAAACAGTTTTACAGTAATGAAAAATTTTCTCTCAACATGAGAGGTATAAATTTAATATACAT
This sequence comes from Erinaceus europaeus, assembly GCF_950295315.1. NCBI lineage: Eukaryota > Metazoa > Chordata > Mammalia > Eulipotyphla > Erinaceidae > Erinaceus > Erinaceus europaeus. The sequence goes on along the minus strand of NC_080171.1, from coordinate 46,224,967 downwards.
TGTATTACTTACTCTCCTTTACATTTCTAGCTATTATAATGTTATATATTTTTATTAAATAAGAAATAACTAGTTCCCCCAAAATTGTAGTGTGTGTGTGTGTGTGTGTGTGTGTGTGTGTGTATAAAAACAGAAAGTATGAAATGAAAAGACCTAGTTTGGAAAACTACAAATAGTTACCTGTATGTTGAGAGGAAATAGTGAGTGGAATCATGCAACCAAGTAGGTATTGGAAAGTGAGTGGTCTTGAGGGTTCAGGAATTGGCATTTGTACATAAAAAAGCATAGGTGTCCATAGGAAAAAAAAATGATATGGAAAATAAAAATTTTATCAACAAGTGAACATAATGAATATTGCCTATATCTGGAAATGCACTAGACTTAACATGTTTCCAGCAGATATTTATTTTTTATTTGCTATACATACTTTTAAGTACTAGCAAATATGAACAGTGCAAACACATAATTTATGGAACATAGAACTTCCTGTTAGGAGTTAATAAACTCATAAATAAATTTAATACTTACTCTTTTGAAAAAAAAATGTACAAAAAACATAAAAAATAAAAAGGAGATTCTAGAAGATTATGTGTATAGGGAAGCTGGGACAATAAAAACTTAAACAGGGAACCTACCAAAGATCTCCCAAGGAAACAGAGCAAAAAGGAAAGAGGAAGCTGTGAAATATCACAGCAAGTAGTTTAAATCAAAGACAATTAAAAGTGCCAATTTCATTTGGATGAGACATGCCTGCTAGACTTGAATGACCACACAGAGACAGCTTTGGCAGGAATAGACTAACTTACAGGACAAGTGGGAAGAACTAAAGTGAAAGGTTAGAAAAGACCATAAAAAATGTCTACAACCCACAATGACGCTGGGTCCATGCTCCCAGAGGGATAGAGAATGGGAAAGCTATCAGGGGAGGGGGTGGGATATGGAGACTGGGTGGTGGGAATTGTGTGGAGTTGTACCCCTCCTACCCTATGGTTTTGTTAATTTATCCTTCCTTAAATAAAAAAAAAATGTTTAAACTTTATAATAGCGTTGCCTTTTACTCAGTATGATGAAAGTTGATAGTTTAAATTCCAGGACTAACATGCTCTTAGTTATGTTGAAGAATTCTGTATTAGAGAAACATCTCAAAGTTAGTATACTGTAATAATCTAAGGAAACGAAAATATTGACTTAGACCATTGCTGCTACAATGACATATATGAAGATTCTGGGTATAATTTAAGTACATTATGATTTGTTGATTGAGAGTCAGAATTTTGAAGCTCATTGCAATCCAATTTGTTTGTTTACTATACATTTAACTAAATAATAAGACATATAAATGGCCAACAGACATAGGAAAAGATGTTCTTAACTATTTATAATCAGGGTACTGCAAATGAAAATTGCAAAGGGATATTATCTCACATCTGTTACAATGATTTATAAAAATGACAAAAAAATAATACATGTTGGTAAGGAGATGAAAGAACAATTCTAACATAGGCTTTTGTTTATCATTTTATTGGGGGTTTGTTTATAGTGTAGCTATTGATACTTGGGTACAATTTCTCTGCTTGTGAAATTTCTCTGCAGAACACTCCCTCCCACAGCATAGATTATTTTACATCATCAAGCACCAGTATACCATGTTTCTTCACCCACTCTCTTCCCTTCCTTTCTTCCTTTTTTCTCTTCTTTCTTTCTTTCTTTCCGAACCCCGGTCCTTGCTCATTGCAACATGTGCGCTCAACCAGATGTTCTACCACCCAGCCCCAATATGGTCATTTTTAAATTTATTTTTATTTTTTGGATAGAGCAGAAAGAAATTGAGAAAGGAGGAGGACATAGAGAGGGAGAGAGAAACATAGACACCAGCAGACCTGCTTCACCATTTGTGAATTGACTCCCCTGCAGGTAGGGAGCTGGGGGTTCAAACCAGGATCCTTGTGCTTTGTACTATGTGTGCTTAAACTGGTGTGCTATTGCCCAGCCCCTCTTCCCTTTCTTTCCAAGTTCTTTTCTCTATTGCAATACATCATGCCTAGCCAGTCTCATTTTTTGTTTTCCTTCCCTTTATTTATCAAATACCACCTACAAATGACATCATTTGGTATTTTTCTACTCAGATTTTACACTTCAATACGTGTAAAATCAGAGTAGTATTTCAATGTACACATATACTATGTTTTTCTTAGCCACTCATTTGCCATTGGACATCTAGATTGTTTTCATGCTTTGGCTACTAAAGATTGTGCTGCTATGAACATAGGTATATAAAGATCTCTTTTCTAAGTGTTTTGCTTCCTTAGAGTAAATCCCTAAAGAGAAGTTGTTGGGTCACAGACTTCTTTCTTTCTTCCTTCCTTTCTTTCTTTCTTTTTTTCTTTCTTTCTTTCTTTCTTTCTTTCTTTCTTTCTTTTTCTTTCTCTCTTTCTTTCTTTCTTTCTTTCTTCTTTCTTTCTTTTTCTTCCTTTCTTTCTCCCTTCTTTCTTTCCTCTCCTTTCCTTCTTGGTGGGGTATTAGTTTGCAGTACAGTTGTTGGCACGTGAGTAAAATTTCTCATTTCACCAAGGTAAGTGTTTGCAAACACTCTACCTCCCCCTCCCCAGCCTAGGTCCTTTTCCACTGCCCAATGTCCTACCTCTGTTCCCTTCACAGAGTCCATTGCTTTGGTGCAATACACCAAACACAGTTCAAACTTCGTGTTTCCCACCTCTGTTAAAGTTTCTTAAATTCTGCCCACCCATAGTGATCATCCATATTAAACCTTATTTTTCTAGCTTATCTCATTAAATATACTTCCTTTAAGCTTCATCTAGATTAATGTGAAGATGACTTCATCATTTTTAATGGCTCAGTAGTATCCCATTGTGTATATATACCACAATTTTCTTAGCCACTTATCTGTTCTCCTCTTTGATAAATATTCTGTCCATATCATCTCCTCACTTTTTGATGTAGTCCTTTTTTATCACCTCCCAGACCACTTTTATTTATTTATTTATTTATTTATTTGCCTCCAAGGTTATCACTGGGGCTTGATGTCTACACTATGAATCCACTGCTCCTGGAGACTATTTTTCCATTTTGTTGCTCACTATTGTTATTATTGCTGTTGCTGGATAGGACAGAGAGAAATCGAGAGAGGAAGGGAAGACAGAGGCAGGGTGAGAAAGATAGATACCTACATACTTGCTTCACCATTTGTGAAGCAACCAATCCCCCTGCAGGTGGGGAAGTCCTTTGTTTCTTATTGCTGAGTTTAGTGAGTCTTTTATATATTTTGGTGACTAACTTTTTGTCCAAGGTATGACATTAAAAGAGACCGTCATACCTTTTAATGTAAGTTCTCTTTCTTTTGGGGCAGTAGTTCCTTTTGCCATGCAGAGGCTTTTCAGTTTGATGTAGTCCCGTTAGTTTATTTTTGTTTTTGCTTTCCTTGTGATTAGACTTGAGCCACTGAACATTATGAAAAAACTTTGATATCAAAGACTTCACCCAATATTTTTCTCTAAACATTTGATGCCTTCCAAAATCCTTGATACACTGGGATTTTACTTTTTGTGTAGTAAAATGTAATGTTTCACTTTTATTTTTCTACATGTTTCAACCCAATATCATTTATTGAAGAGACTCTCTACATTTAATATTATGTGCCCACTTGTCTAAACATAGATGATCATAAGTGTGGGGACTTATTTCTGGGATCTCAGTTCTATTCCACTAGTTGATGTATCTATTTTTGTCCCAGTACCACATTGCTTTGATTACAGTAGGTCCATTTCTAGTATGTTGAGAAATCTTCAGACTGCTTTCAACAGTGGTTGGACCAACACTCTTCCCAGCAGTGTCGCGCTGTCCCTTTTTCCCCACATCCTCTCCAACATTTGTTATTTCTATTCGTTTTAATCTATGAAATTCTCATGTATGTAAAATGGTATCTTTTTTTTTTGTAGTCTGTACTTCCATTTGTTTGATAATCAGTGACTTTGAGGAATTTCTCTTGAGTCTGTTGTCCCTCTCAATCTTTGCCTAAATTAGGTTTCTGTTCATGCAATTGCCCCAGTTTCTTTTTTTAATTTTTTTAATTTTTTTATATTTATTTATTTATTCCCTTTTGTTACCCTTGTTGTAGTTATTATTGTTGTCATGTTGCTGTCATTGTTGTTGGATAGGACAGAGAGAAATCGAGAGAGGGAGAGAAAGTCACCTGCAGACCTGCTTCACCGCCTATGAAGCGACTCCCCTGCAGGTGGGGAGCCGGGGGCTCCAACCAGGATCCTTATGCCGGTCCTTGCGCTTTGCGCACAATTGCCCCAGTTTCTAATGTGACTGCTTGGTTTGTGCTACATTTACTGAGTTTTCTGCATGTATTTTGGTTGTTAGTTCTTTATCTGAATTATGTTGTATAAAGGTATCTTTCTACTCTGTAGAGGATCTTTCTGTTTTGGTGACAGTAGCTTTCACTGTGCAGAAGCTTTACAGTCTGATGTAGTCCTAATGATATAATTTTGTTTTCATTTTCTTTGCTGTTGTACTTTAGTATCTGAAGGTGTTTCTGGAGCAATGGATTATGAAGTGTTCTGCTATTTTTTTATTCTATGTATTTGATATTTTCTGGTCTAAGGTCCATATATTTGATCCACTTGAAGTTGGACTTTGTGCATGGTAATGTGTTGTGGTCCAATTTCATTCACTTTTTCCATTGCCAAGCTTCACCACTCCAGATCTACATTTTCATTTAGAAAGAAACAGAGGCAAAGGGACAGAAGGAGATAGGGAAATACACCTATAACCTCCAGTTGCTTATCTGAAAATAACTGACACCCCCCCCCCAGTGCCTTGGGAGTCAATCTCTAACCCTTATACATTTTGATGGGAATGTAAGTTCATATACATCCACTATAAAAAACAGTATGAAATACAGAAAATTGAAACACATGAGCTTAAAAACAACAACAAAATTGCCCAAACAGCAAATTGTCTCCAAAGTATTGTGAGAACTATGATGATTATTGGTAGGAATGAGGGTATGAAAAAGCACAGAACATGGACGGTTGGTATGGTATGCAATAATGCCCATTAAATTTTATAATCGTGTTCAGGTTAAGCGCAGGTGGTACAAAGAGCAAGGACTGGCATAAGAATCCCAGTTTGAGACCCTGGCTCCCCACCTGCAGGGGAGTTGCAGGTCTGCAGATGTCTATCTTTCTCTTCCCCTCTGTCTTCCTTTCCTCTCTCCATTTCTCTCTGTCCTATCCAACAACAAATGGCATCAGTAACAACAACAATAAAAAAAGTGTAATCTGTTAACCACTATTAAATCACTAACAAATATTTTCAAAAGAGAAAATAAGTAAGGACATTACACACACACACAGGGGACAGGCAGTGGCACACTTCATTAAGTGCACATAGAACAAAAGCTCAGTGCCTTGCACTAGGATTGGGGTTTGAGCCCCCGGCTCTCCATGGGCAGGGGGGTCACTTCACAAGGTGAAGCAGATCTATAGGTGTCTATCTTTCTTTTCTTTTATTATTATTATCATTATTATTATTATTTTATTACTGGAGCACTGCTCGGTTCATGGTGGTGCAGGAAATTGTACCTGGAACTTTAGGAGCTTTGAACAAGAAAGACTTTGCATAGCCATTATGCTATTTACGCCCACCCAATTTTATTATTATTATTATTTATTTTTCAGGTGTCTTTCTCCCTATATCCTACTCCTCTCTCTTTCTTATCCAATAAAATGAAAGAGAGAGATTACACACACACTGACTCTCTAAAATAAATCTATCATATAAACCAGCAATTTTACTTCTAAGTATTTATCTCAAGGATATGAAAGCATAGTCTTAAAGAATATATGCTTCTTCCAATTTCTAGAAATATGGAAGGACCTCAAAGAAATGTTGCCAAGTGAAAGTCAGAAAGAAAAGAGAAGTGCAAGGACAGACATTAGGATCCTGGTTCAACCCCAGGCTCCCCACCTACGGGGGGGGGGGGGTCACCTCACAAGTAGTGAAGCAGGTCTGCAGGTGTCTATCATTCTCTCCCCCTCTCTGTCTTCCCCTTCTCTCTAGATTTCTCTCTGTCCTACCCAACAACAATGACAGCAATAACAATAATAATAATAAAATAATAACAATGATAAACAAGGGCAACCAAAATAAAAACGGGGAGGGGGATCGGGCAGTGGTGCAGTGGATTAAGTGCCTGCGGAGCAAGGCGCAAGGGCAGGCGTAAGGATCCGGGTTCAAGTCCCCGGCTCCCCACCTGCAGGGGAGTCGCTTCACAGGCGGTGAAGCAGGTTTGCAAGTGTCTATCTTTCTCTCCCACTGTCTTCCCCTCCTCTCTCCGTTTCTCTCTGTCCTATCCAACAATGAATAACATCAACAATGGCAATAATAATAACCACAATGAGGCTACAATAACAAGGGCAATAAAAAAGGGGGAAAAATGGCCTCCAGGAGCGGTGGATTCATGGTGCAGGCACCAAGCCCAGCAATAACCATGGAGGAACAAAAAAAAGGGGGGGGCGGAGAAATAGCCTTCAGGAGCAGTGGATTAGTATTGCAGGCACCCAATCCCAGCAATAACCTTGAGGCAAAAAAAAAAAAAGAAGCAAGAATTGAGCATTTGAGCCTGTCTTAGATAACTTTGAATTAAAAAGTTAAAGTTCTTTTAAATTTATTTAATTTTTATAATTTTATTATTCACCCATCAACAGGAGTATAGTTTTTAATTTTATTTATTATTGGATAGATACAGAGAAAAATTGAGAGGGGAGGGAGAGAGACAGAGAGACACCTGCATCTGTACTTTACACTTGTAAAGCTTCCCTCCTGCAGGTGGGGACAAGGAGCTTACACCTGGGTCCTTGTGCATTGTAGAGTGTATGCTTAACCAGGTGCACCACCGCCTGGCTCCCTAAATTTTTTTATAGATGAATATTTCTTGTGCTTTGCACCATAAGCGCTTAACCCGCTGCGCTACTACCCGACTCCCAATGGATATTTCTTATTCACTGGATAAATCCATAAGACATTTTCCTCCTTTGCATAAGTATATACAGTTCTATTTCTTCCTCACCAAGAATATTATAGCAAAAAAGCTTTAATTATAAATTACTTGAAATTAAGTAAAGTGCACTATATAAATTCACACTGAATAAAATTAGAAAGTAATTTCATAATATAATTGTATAATTTACATAGCATTTAGTTAATCATGAGTATAGGTAAAGCCTCTGCCTTTCATGCTTTCTAAAATAACTTACTGGTTCTCTTAAAAAACCTTTCTTTGTCAAGAATTTTTAAAGTCATTGCCACTATATATAATTTCTACCATCAAATTGCACTCGTGAAATATGACATTCAAATTAGTTGTATATGCATCACTTTTTTTGTTGCTTTAAAATGAAATCTTTCTGCATGGTGCCATAAGAAATATTGCTATTTCACCTTCAAGGTTATAGGGTAGACAGTGGAAGATTAGGATTCTGCATGAGTGGTTGAAAAATAGTTAAATGTAAAAAAAAAATTATGTGATAACATAATAGGGTTGTTCTGAAGCACACAAAGGACATTCACTATGCCTAATGTATACAATCATACAATATTTACATCAGGGATTATATAAAAATTAATTCTAGAAGGCTTATGACATTTGGAATGTACAAGAATCATACTTCATGTTAAGCAAATTGAAGATCATTATACATTTCAGTATAGTTTTTAGATAATATATAAAGTACAAAAGAAAATCAGTAAATGCAATTCTATTTACATGTAGGTATTTAATTTTCCCATTATTTTATACTTTTTCCTGGTGTCATTTTTCTTTCTAGCTTGGAATAACTATTTAGGCCCTTTGCACAGATTCATAAAATTATGTAAGATATATAACATAAACCCTCTTTTTCTCGAGCTGAACAAGATATTGATACAAAATATCTGGCAATATACTCATGAAAAAAAATCACCTCTTCTTTATAAGTGTCATAAATGAGCAGAATAAACAATGCAGACTGATTTATTTTATGTTTTTATTAATTTTTTTCTGTAATAATTTTGTATAAGGCTTTTAATGATTGGAGATTATTTATAAAAATCATTTTATTAGAAATACTTGCATTATAATGAAATTTGGTTGATCCTGGCCTAGATTTCTTCATCAGATGTAGTCATCTTTCTGTGCTTCTGTATTATGTTGTGGATTTTTTTCATATTTTTATTCAAAATGAAAATTTTAAAGAATAATTAATATTAATATCTGTGATAAAATTTTAAATTGGGGTATATAATTCCAATAATAAAGAATATAAAACATTCAGGGTAGAAATTTTCAAAATACATACACAAGTTTGGGTGATAAAATAAACACTCTTAGAAATCTATCATCATAATATTAAATTATTTGGAAAGACGCCTTTGATTGTACAGTGTACCTTACCAGTTAATTGAGTTAGAAATTATTATAAGCAATGGAATATGTATCTTATTGACACTACTGTCAAGAATAGAATGTGAGGGACTGAGTGGTGGTGCAATCTGGTTGAGTGCTCCTGTTACAGCACACAAGGACTCTGGTTAAAAGCTCCAGGTCTCCACCTGCAGGGGAAAGCTTTAGGAGTGGTAAGAAGTATAACAGGTTTCTCTCTCTCACTTTCTCTACCTCTCCTTTCCCTCTCAATGTATCTGTCTCTATCCAAAATAAATAAAGACATTCTTTAAAAGAATGTTTACATATGTAACAGTATAAAAATAATATGCTGTTAAACCACAGACCAGTTATACATAATTTAATTATAAAGATTGGCAGGGGCAGAATTTTCAGGTGACTAGGCTAAGTTAGGTTAAAAAGAAAATTTAAAGCAAAATGAAAATGTTGCATATTAGGACTTTACATTAAATATAAGTTTATTTTGTCATAAAAGTACAGTTACTTTTGGTGGTGGGAATAGTGTTTATGTACACTCCTATTAACTTGTAGTCATATAAATCACTATTTAATTAATATGAGAAGGCAAAAATTGATTGAATGTCTCAAACTTTTCAATGCACAGACCATAGGCTGAGTCTTGGAAATGTTGATTCTCCTAAAAGCTTAGACTAGGGAGAACAGAAGCAACCGGTGGCATTACTCTATAAGACACAGATATATACAAATAATGTCAGAGGACAAAAATTATGGTGATGCTGTATATGATACAGCAAAAGGGATTTTCAGAGTTAACACAATTGCTAAATAATTTGATTATAGCAATAACTATTGCCTTCTTAAACTCTAAGACAGCAGGAACTTCCTGCTTCCTCTATAGAGTCTATATTTCCCCCAGTCCTGGAACCTCTAGGGTGGGGTTCACATTCCTGCATGCTTCTCTCAATTCATACCAAATGATATTGCATCTGCTGATGCCAACCTAATCAATGCAATGAGTACCACCTCGGCATGCTTCACTTCAGACTATATCCAGAGACCTCAGTCATGGAATGTCAACCCTTCAGCCTCATTACTCTGGTGAGACCTTTCCTTTCTCATAGGATTCTATAATTCCATTTCAAGTGGTTCACTTCCTAACAAAGCCCCCCAAACTAGATATAGACCAGGTCCCATGAGACAGGGCATATGTTCACATGTATCCATAAATTAGGGCAAAATATATACCTGAAAGCAAAAGTGCACAACAGCCTGCAGTGAGTCAATATATGCAGCAAGCAAGTAGTAAGACCTTAACATACCTAATGAAATAGTGTCTATTTAGACTTAGATACCCTCCTCACCTACTTCCTATTACATTTTTCTCACTCACTCCAAAGCTAACCTTATCAAAGTAAGGACTGAAAAAGCTGAATAAGGGCAAGAGACTGGCATACTTTAACGATGACTCTTTAGTCACTATCAGGACATTCCACTAGCTGGGGCCCTAATCGTGGAGTCCTGAGATTCCCAAACAGACATGATGAGCCTAGACCTCGAATAAATCCCTCTCTCCATTGTTACTAGTAATCTCTATCAGGAGCAACAAAATAGACCACTTTGTGGGTCTCCATAGAACTCTGCCCTCATCATGGATCAACAATGGTAGAGAATGTTCCATCCTCCTAAGGGAGGCTGAACAATATACTCTATCTTCCACCTGAGGAAGATGGGTTCTGAAATTAGGCAGCTTTGAACATTCCTACTCAGGACCACAGAATGTGATCTCAGACCTACAAGAATGCAGAGGTCACATAGGCTTCTAAGCTGAATATGGGCCCCAGATCACATCAAATAGATGGGGTTTATAGTCAACAATATTTATAAACATTTCCCATATTTGGGAGCTACTCTCTTTCCTGATGCAGCTTTATGGTCCTTTTTCCAGCCATGACATCATCTCCCGAGACAATAACCTTTTTATCAGATGTGAGGCTTAGGGAAAAAAAATAGTATAGTCATGGGCCATTTGGAATATAACTAAAATAGGCCTACTAACTATCTACAAAACGGAGACCCTTAACTCTTCATCTGAACTATTTCAGCCTTTAGAGTCATGACTAGTCAACAATTTGTTTGGATTTATATGTTAACTTTTTTTTTTTTTCAGCCACCAAGTTCCAAATGCTAACATGATGCCAAAAGGACTTCCCTGGACAGAAAACTCTACCAGTGTGTCCTGGAACCCTGCTTCCCCAGATCCCTGCCCCACTAGGGAAAGAGAGAGACAGACTGGGAGTATGGATCGACCTGTCAACACCCATGTTCAACAGGGAAGCAATTACAGAAACTAGACCTTCTACACCCCATAATGACCCTGGGTCCATATTCCCAGAGGGATAAAGAATAAGAAAGCTATCAGGGGAGGGAATGGGATACAGAGTTATGGTGTTGGGAATTGTATGGAGTTGCAACCCACTTATCCTATGGTTTTGTAAGTATTTTCTTTTTATAAATAATTTTTTAAAGTTCAGTTAATTGCAAATATAAAGGAATGAGAATGAGTAAATAGTTATATAGAGATAGACTTTTCTACATAGTTGTTCCTGTGGGTTTTTTTGATGATATAGTCTAATTCCTTAATAAAGATTGTAGGCTACCTCACTAGATTAGATAAAATAGGAGAAATATCATGTTTTCATACATAAATTTATAGAAAACTATCTGTAATGGAGAATTAGGATGAACTTCTACCAATCTCAGTATATTATGCTATTTTTTCACTTGCCACAATTCTAGAAGATTCCATTTAAAATGAAATGACCCACTGCCCTCCAGAATCAATTAATTTCACTGTGCTAACTTATGGAAAAGTTCTTCAGACAGTTCATTTACATTTGTTCCTACACTAAGACTAACTACCCAGTGATTTTTTTTTTTTTACTTTTCTGAGATTTATAGTTTCATGAATACAGTATAATATCAGATTATTCAGAGAGTAGATAGCTGTCCTTTAATCTGAGAAATCTGGAAATTAAAAAAGCCAATCCATAGAGTTCCCAGAAGATGGAGGACTGAGAAGCTGCTAGTGGCTTGAGCTCTGACCACACCTTCTGGAAATGGTAGGATTTTCTGCCTTTAGTAGGCCAGTCAATAAGGGGTCCTAGCGGTCACACCAAGGAGGTGACTATAACTTAATTTGGGTTAAGAAATAGAGTAGAAAAAAAGGGGGAACATTTTTTTTTCCGTTTAATTATAAAGCACACCTCCTCCCCTTCCACCTCCCATAACCAGTCCCTGGGACCAGCTCCTAGCAGGCTCCCTTGCTGAGCTTCTGTCTTTACCAAATTCCTGTCCCACCAGGGAGTATCATTCATTCTAAGTCTATACCCTTCTGAAACCTCTGGCCTTTTTTTTCTTTCTATATAGCCAACACCCCCCCACCTCACCCCGCATAGCTAATTAAATAATTAAAAATAAATAAATAAATAAAATCTTTCCTTTCTTTCAGTCTTTTATGACTGTTCTCTTTCTTATCTTTTTCTTTTTTTCTCTCTCTCTTTTTTTCTTCTTTTCCTCATTCTTGTCATCCTTTCTTCCTTAATCCTACAGCTTCCAAAGCCACAGGCCCCAGCCCCCACACCACCAAACAGTGTGCTTTTTTGAATTCACATTTGGGAATTATTTTGGGCAAGAATTCTGACTCAGTGTGGACTCTCACTGTGAGTGTCTCTGCTCAACTTCCCTTCCTCCTTTAGCCACCCCTAGAATATACAGTGGATAGTAGATTTGCATAACTGTCTATTTCAGCCATCCTTGTCTAGTCCTGAGGGTTTTTTTTTCTTTTCACTGCTCTTTAATTACAGCTCTTTTTCTTCTCTATTCCCTTTTCTCTCACTTGTCTCTTTTTTCTTTTTTTTTTTTTTTATCTTGTCATATACTTCTTCCTTCCTTCTTCTTTGCCTTTCTGAATTTTTGAATTATTTTGGGGAAGAAATCTGACTCAGAGTGGACTCTCTATGTGTGTATCTCTGCTCTAGTTCCCTTTCCCCTCTTGTTACCCCTAGAATATACAGTGGATAGTAGATTTGCATAACTGTCTATTCTTGCTATTCCTTCTTTCTTTTCTCTTTCTTCTTCACTGGGATTTGGTTACTATTTTTCCGGAACTGGAGAAATTGTTTGGCTAACTGGTAGTGATTAAACTGCTTCAATACTTGCTTCAGTTGCTACTGTAATTCCTGAGGTTGGTGAGTGCAATTGTCATAAAGGTATTTAGTACAGTGTTGCTTGTGCTCAAAACACAACAACTGAGGAACAACAGAGCATAAAAAAAGAAACACATAAATCAAAAAAATGGGTAGATCAAAAACAAATAAAACTGCTACTCCAATGAATGAAGACAAGAGCCCAGAAGAAACTACAAATCAGCCAGAAGTAACCATAGATAAGAAAAGTATGCAAGCAATAATAAACTTATTAATCACAGAAATGAAAACAACATTGGAGGAAAGGAATGGCAGTATTAGGGAAACAACAGTTGAGACCCCCAAGGAAAATACTGATTATCTTGAGGCAATTAGAGAACTGAAAGCTGAAATAGCTGTAATGAAGAAAGAAGCTGAGTGAAGGGAAATAAGACTAACAGAAGCAGAAAACAGAATTAGTCAGACAGAGGATGAGTTAGAGAAAACAAAGAAAGAGGTGAAAGAGCTTAAAAAGAGATTGAGAGACACTGAAAACAATAACAGAGACATATGGGATGATCTCAAAAGTAAAAAGCCAATCCATATAATCTACAAAAGGAAATTGATTTTCCTTCTGATTTATGGGAACAGAGAGAGTACTGTCTTTACATCCTTGTCTATGATGACAACTCACTGCTCTTCTATAACATTTGGCTTATGGTGGTGGAGGTGCAAAGAATTTAACCTGGGGCTTTAGAGCCTCAGGGATGAGAGTCTCTTTGCATAACCATTATGCTATCTACCCCTACCCTCTTCTCTAAAGCCTTCCCTCTTTTTCTAACTAGTGACAGATACAGCAACAACAATTATAGAGATATTATTTCTATTATATAGGGGTATTTTAGTATTTTATTAAATTGATTTTATTAAATTATTTTCACATAAATATGCAATCAGTTTCAATTTTTATTTAAAACTATATTCAGTTAAACCTAGCCTACATCTGTACATGTGACTCTGTCAGGGTTGGATGTTTTGCTTTTATGGAACAACTTCATTAAAAATGACAACAGCATCATTTTAGCTGACTGAAGAGATTTTTATTCTTAGTATATAGACCAGTCATTTGACTTGTGAAATTGGTTTCAAAAGGCTTGCAGCAAAATGGCTTTGACAAGATGTCACACTGTGAAATGTGAGTGACAAGATATATATCTCAGTGAATAGTGCAAAGAAAGATGACATAAATTAATTTCAAAATAACAACTTGATTCTGCTGATAGAGGGGAAAGAGCATTGATTGTAACAGGACCATCAAGGATAATCCTTAGGCTTTATGAATATAGAAATAACCATGGAAAGGACTTTTAGATTTCAGTTTCCACAGACTAAATAGTTAGAATAATGAGAAAAGCTTCAGAAAAAATACAGGTAGATGTGCTCATTCAGATTAAGACCTGATAGTCTGAATTCTCTTACCAATCTCTCAGTACCCTTGAGAGGTAACAAAATAAGTTGGAAATCTCTGAGATTGTCAGCACAGTTTCCTTCATTGTTCAATTTTTGTAACTATTAAGATATGTGAACCTACATATGAAGTGTATGCTTTTCTGTGTCCATGCTCCATTTACAATCCCCTTGTCCTCCAGTACCTGTCCAAGAGTACTTAAAGTTTTTCTGCTTCAAATCTAACTCCAGATTTTTCTAAAACCAAAGAAATTTAGTGATTTCATTTCTATACTAGTTCTGTTAATGAATATAAAAAGAACAAAAGCCAGATTATATATATATATACTTTTTTTTTTCCTGTCACCAAGGTTATTGCTGGGGCTTGGTGTCTTCATGATGAATCCATCGCCCATCTTTTTTTTTTTTACTTTTTTTCTTTTTCTTTTTTTTTATATTGGATAGGATAGAGAGAAACTGAGAGGGGAGAGGGAATTAGGGAGTGAGAAAGAAAGACACTGCAGACCTGCTTCACCACTCCTGAAGCATCCCCTATAGATAGGGAGCAAGGGTTCAGAGAAGGGGTTTAAACCAGGTCCTTGCACATGTTAACATATTAGCTTAACCCAGTGCTTCACTGTCTAGCTCTTATAAGGTGTATTTTAACAGCTTTCTATTGACAGATAGCATTCAAGCAAACCATTATTGAATGATCATTCAAATTGAATCACACATGAGGCCAGAAAAATAGTTCACTGACTGAATTGTTCTGCCACTTTTACAATCCATGTTCAATTCAGACACTCACCACGTTAAAGGAAGATTTGGTGCTATGTTATCTCTCTATCTCTGCCTTTCAGTCTCTTTCACTCTTGACTAATATTCCTAGGTTATTTTTTCAAGAAAGTGAATTATCATGAAATATGTTTGTATCCTTGCAATTTTTTCATAGGAGATATAGAGAATACTGGAATGCCCTACTCAAAATAACTCTTTTTTTCCTGTGTGCGTCAGTACCAGAGGCTCACCCATGCATAATCTCACCATCTTTATCTCAACTTTCTCATTTTTTTTTACATCAGATACAAAGTGATAGACAAAGGGGGGGGGGTGTCAGAGAGAGTTAGAGATACCACAGGACTAGAGCTTTCTTCTAGAGCTGTGGCTCTTCTACTCAGTTTTACATGGCAAAACACTTGGCCCTCCAAGTTAGCTATCTTTTGGCTTTCTCAAAATAGCTTCTAATTGGAGATTTTTTTCTAGAAACTTTTCAATAAACGTCAACAATTATCTATATTTCTAACAGGCAACCCACTTTATACCATAAGATGCTATTTAAAAAACTATTAACTAGGTATAACTCAACAATGTTCTAGACACATTACAAAACCTCTCCCTAATTTAAAATTAGCACAGAGTTTAAGATTAGGATCATGGATTTTAAAAGTCAAGAAGTAATTGGGGGAGTCGGGCGGTAGCGCAGCGGGTTAAGCGCACTTGCACAAAGTGCAAGGACCAGTCAGGATCCCGGTTCAAGTCCCCAGCTCCTCACCTGCAGGAGAGTCATTTCACAGGCGGTGAAGCAGGTATTTCTCTGTCTCTCTTCCTCTCTATCTCCCCCTTCTCTCTCAATTTATCTCTGTCTCTATCCAATAACAAATAAATAAAGTTAAAAAAGAAGTATTTGATTCACAACTCTGAGCTGAGAATTAAATGTGTGTGTCCATTAACAGACTGCTCACTCTCACTAAGATCCCAATCATGATATGCTCAAAGACTGTAGTTTATAGACTCCAATTTAAATATCATATTTTAATAGAAATGTGAAACAATTACTCTAAGAAAACATTTATTGAGCTATATCAAGGCCAGGGATTGATTTAATATGTCTGCATATTTTAAAGAACATTTAAGTATCCAAAAAATAAAGTTTGGTTCTCAATGTAAACAAATTTCCATTTTCATCCCATTCTTTTTTACAAAAGTGAGCATTTTATAAATAGTTAATGAGCTTCAAGTCTGAGAATGATTTCCTATTGTCTTAGGTATTCCAAAAATAATTTATTTTACTCTAAAATAGATATACTCTGCAAGCAGCAACAACACAGGTGTATCTGTGATGAAATAATTTATCCACTACATCCACCAAACCCTTCCCAAAACATGTCCTAGATGAATTGTCAAGACATGCCTATAAACAAAATATAATTTTGTGAGGGGCATTCACACATAGACACTCTTCAAACTGCTTTACATCTTAGATTTTTAGTGTCTTGTTATCACAGCATGTGGTGTGTGTGTGTGTGTGTGTGTGAACACACACATACAAGGCAGACTGGAATCTGGAATAAAGGAATAGCTAATACAAGGATATTTCTTTCCTGTTAATACTAATGACACATTCTGGGAAATCAAAAGCAAATGCGTTATTAAAAATTACAAGGTAAGCAATTTTGACAACAAGCAGATGTGTAAATGTTTAATGCTTTGCATTGCTATGCAAGGTAATTTATACTCTTCTTGGAGCAGTCTGAGAGCTGCTCCTAGATGTTGTTGTCCTAGATGCACTGTCTTTGTTCTAAATCTGCACTTCTTGGAGCTTTCCTGTGTTAGGAACTCTAAACTGATAAAGAAGTGTGTATACACACACACACATACACACACACACACACACACACATGCCAAATGTATTATCCATACTCATGAAGAAAGAGTTTTCTTTTGTAAAATAAAGTTGCAATATGTTGTCTCACAAATCAGCATTCCTGATAGACGATGAAGTGGTAGAGTAAACTAAGGTCTGTGGTCTGCATTTATAGAAGCTTAAATCCTAAGGGTTTTTTTGCTTGCTTGCTTGATTTTTGCTATAGTGCAACCTAAATGTAATAAGGCCTTCTGTGGAGTTTTACGAATACATGTCTCTTATATAATAATCATGGTGGGTTTATTTATTTTATTGAACTCAGAAAATGTTTGCCTCATCTTGAATGAAGCAAATGTTGAATGACTGCTAGTCTCTGAAATGGAGCCGTCCTCCTCTCTCCATTTCTCTGTCCTTTTCAACAATGATGACATCAAAACCAACAACAATAAAACAACAAAGGCAACAAAAGGGAAAATAAATAAATATATTAAAATTTTTTTAAATAAATACATTCAAAGTTTTATGTTTGGGGTGTGACTTAGTGAAAGGAACCTTCACCCCTTAGGAGTTAGGTAAGACTCAGGGAGGCCCCCTCTTATTGACATGTAACAAACCAGATCTAGACTATTCAAAATCTACTCATTGTATTAAAAAAATAATCACAGAATTGTTTGTCCTTAGTGATATGGAACAAAAGCTTACTAACTGACTAGCCGGATTAAGCTTCTGATCTCACTGAACTCTAATTTTGACCTACACTCAACCTGAAGTAGGATATAACCCTTCTCAATGAGAAACTGAAAAAAGAAAGAATAAATGGGATTACATGAAACTAAAAAGCTGTACATATCAAAAGCAATCTACACAAGGATAACTAGGCAACTTAGTAAATGGGAGAAGATACTTGCACATCACATACCCAAAAAGTGATTAATATCAAACATCTATCAGAATTGGAACAGATCTACAAAAGAAGCAAAAAATAACCCAATAAAAAAGTAGGCCAAAAGCTAAATAGTTTTCTAAAGAAGAAATGCACATTGTTTACAGATACATGAAGAAATGGTCCATTCCACTTATCATTAGAGAAATACAAATTAATACTATACTGAGATACCATCTCACACTTGACATAATGGTTTACATCAGCAAACCAGGAATGATAGGTGTTGGAGAGACTGTGGAGTAAAAGGAACTCTGCTTCACTGCTGGTGGGAATACAGACTGGTATAGCCCTTTTTGAAGTTTGTATAGAAAATCCTTAAATAAAATCAGAAATATCTGATGACCCAGCAACACCACTCTTAGGTATTTATTTATTTATTTATTTGATAGAGTCAGAGAAAAATCAAGAGGGAAAGGGGGGAAGAGAAGGGAGAGAGAGACAGAGACACCTATTGCACTTCTTCACCACTGGTGAAGCTTTTCCCTTGCAGGTGGGGACCAGAGGCTTGAATATGGGTATTTGAGAATGGTAACATGTGCAATCAATCATGTGCACCACCTCCTGCTCCTTTCCATATCTTTTAAAGCTAATCTCCATTCTAACTTTATTAAACCTCCCTTAAAATGAACCTTTTGCAGAAGAACTGTTAGATTTTGTTAAGTCTCACACCAAACAATAGGAAATCTATGTAGCTAAAGTAGCTTCATATTAAGATTAATTTCACCCCCAAACAAACAAAAAAAAAAAAACTCCTCCATGAAAATTGGATACAAACTAGGTAAAAGTTGAAACTTTCAACTGATAAGATTTAGGTGCTGATAGGAGTGGCATACAGAAGGTGAGAAGTTGTACTTGTCTCAACAACTGCCTTGTATACTATTAGTTACCCAATCAAATGTTAAAAAAATATATGACGCATATAGTTCGACTGGTCAAAAATAATGAAAAGACTGGGCTCTTTGAAAAATCAACTGTGGTGAATTGTATGATTAGAGGAGTTTTTTTTTTTTTTTTACAATTAGGTGAATGTTCAGAATGCTGCATATGTCAGTTGATAATCATCTGCCTCATCATCATCTATTTTTTATTGTAATTATCTTATTTTGAATTCTACCTTTGAGAGTATTTGGTTTTGGATTTAAAAAATATAGACTTCATTATCACCTACATTATCTAATGAAATACATACTTTTTCTTTTGATTTTTTTAAAAAATATGCTACTTCTCCTACTTAATCACGTGTATGTTTAGGGACAGGAGAGTCTCTTCTACAAATGCTGTATGAAAAAATTGGCTGAGCCATGCAGAAGAATGAAACTGAACCACTCTATTTAATCAAACACAAAAGTAAACTCCAAATGGATCAAGGATTTGGATGTTAGACCAGAAACTATCAGATACTTAGGAAAGTATTGGAAGAACTCTTTTGCGTATACATTTTTTTTCTTTTTTTTTTAAATTTTTTATTTAACAAAGGATTAGTGAACAAAAGCATAAGGTAGGAGGGGTACAACTCCACACAATTCCCAACACCCAATCGCCATAACCCACCCCCTTCCATGATAGCTTTCCCATTCTCTATCCCTCTGGGAGCATGGACCCAGGGTCGTTGAGGGTTGCAGAAGGTAGAAGGTCTGGCTTCTGTAATTGCTTCCCCGCTGAACATGGGCGTTGACAGGTCGGTCCATACCCCCAGTCTGCCTCTCTCTTTCCCTAGTAGGGTGTGTCTCTGGGGAAGCTGAGCTCCAGGACACATTGGTGGGGTCTTCAATCCAGGGAAGCCTAGCCAGCATCCTGGTGGCATCTGGAACCTGGTGATTGAAAAGAGAGTTAACATATGAAGCCAAACAATTTGTTGAGCAATCATGGATCCCAAGCTTGGAATAGTGGAGAGGAAGTGTTAGGGAGGTACTCACTGCAAACTCTAGTGTAATCCTGCTTTCAGGTATATAGTTTGCAGTAGTTTATGGATACGTGTGCACATAAGCTCTCTCTCACAGAAACTGGTGTATATCTAGGTTATGGGACTTTGTTAGAAAGTGAACTACCTGAGATGAAATTAGAGTGTACTACTAAAGGAAAGGTCTCACCCGAGTAATGAAACTGAAGGGTTGTCATTCCACACGTGAAGTCTCTGGATACATTCTGAGGTGAAGCATGTTGAGGTGGCAATCATTGCTTTGGTTAGGTTGTGATCGACGGATGCAATATTATTTGGTTTGGATTGGGAGATGCATACGGGAAAGTGGGCCCTATCCAAGGGTTCCAGGACTGGGGGAAGTAGGGGCTCTATAGTGAAGATGTGAGGTTTCTGCTGTCTTAGGGTTCAAAAAGACAATCAATAGTTAATATTATTATCACATTATTTGTTAATTGGGTTAACTTTGAAAAGTCCCTTTGTTATGGTTTGCTGGACAGTACCCAGTATCTTGTATATAGCTGTGCTATTGGAAGCTTCTAATCTACTTGGTCTAGGCTTTTGAGAGAGTCCGCATATCAAATACATAGCCTATATATTAAAAAAGATTCAGTTTGTCTTTTGAGAAACTTTGAGACATACAATTGATTTCCCGCTCTCATATTAATTAACTACTGATTTATATGTCTACATTTTGCTAGGAGTGTACATCAACACCATTCCCACCACCAAAGGACTGTGACCCATCCCTCCCGCCCACTCCCACCCCCCACTGGCCCAGGAAGCTACATGTCTACCCCTCACTACTGGGTTTTTACTTTGGTGCCCTACTTACAATTTGATCAGGTCCTGCTTTTAGTTTCCCTTTCAGATCTTCTTAGTCAGCTTCAGTTGATGAATGGTATCATCCCATACTCATCTTTATCTTTCTGGCTTAGTTCACTTAACATAATTCCTTCTAGCTCTGTCCAAGATGGGTCAGAGAAGGTGGGTTCATTGTTCTTGATAGCTGCATAGTATTCCATTGTGTATATATACCACAGCTTTCTGAGCCACTCATCTGGTGTTGGGCACCTGGGTTGCTTCCAGGTTTTAGCTATTATGAATTGTGCTGCTATGAACATAGGAGTACACACCTCTTTTGGGTTGGGCGTTATGGAGTCCTTGGGGTATAACCCCAGGAGAGGAATTATTGCGTCATATGGAAGGTCCATTGTTGGGTAGTTGCCATCTCCCCCTGGCTTCTTCTTATCCATATGGCTATATAGGGATTTACTGATCCAAAGGTTTGGTCTATTTACATAAATCACTTTTACATAAAGCACTCCAGGGCATTGGTGGTTCAGTTATAGGATTCTCGCCTGTTCCGCCCCCTCCTTGTCACACTCTGATTTTCACCAGTCACTTTTCTCTCCACCCTCTCTATATCACATCCTGTTTCCACCCTACTTGGAGAGTATAAAAACAGCTGCTCTTCTGATTAAAGACACTTGGAAATTGCTTTCCGGCTCCGAGAGTTCCAGAGTGTATCTCCTGCGGAAGTTGGTGCAGCACGCGTTCCTGATCCCTCTCCCACACAGCAGCCTAGATCAGCTCCAGTTGAGTTCTCTCCAACCCAGAGAGCACTAGCTCGGGAAGAAGTACCCTCAGGCTATCCCGGCATCTGGTGCCTGAACAGGGACCCGTAAGCAGCAGATTTACAAGAAGACATCTTAGATAAGTACACACCTTTTGGGTATCTGCAATATTGTGTTAAGGCACTGTGATTTTTTTTTTTCTTTTTTATTGTTTTCCGGAGATCTTTCCACCATGGAAAATCTTTTCCAAATCCTGCATTCTTTTTCCAGTATACAATTTTTATATATCTGGGACATTTTTCTCGGGGCTTCACCTTATATCCTGTTGATCATCATAGCAGCTTTTAAGGGATATATAGGGCAACCTCTCAAAAGGCTTAAGAAACTAGAGGCTGAGGTCCAAGAGATAAAGGAAGTAATCATAGAACTTAACCAGCACCTTAAAAACAAGAAGAAGCAAAGGCCTGTTGTGATCTTGACCCACCCTAATTCCTCTGCATCTTGCCCTGAGGCCCCTATTTTGGCATCTTGCCCTGAGGCCCCTATTTTGGCAGACACGTGTCCGAATTCTCCTTTGGACTCCACAGCCACTTCTTCGGCCACCCCCATTTTGGCAGAAACGTGTCCGGAACCTCCTGCTGCCTCCACGGCTGCTTCTTCACCCCACCCTGTTTTGATAGACACATGTCCGAATTCTCCTGTAGCTTCCAAAACCACTTCTTCGGCCACTTGTCCAGAAGCTTCCACTTCAGTGACTCCTCCTACCACTACACACTTATCAGAGGAAGTCCACACATTTCCGGTCAATGTTGCCCCCAATAGACAAAAACCTCAGGCCTGGTATCCATATTCCGCCACAGACCTGAAGGAACTACGCCAGGCTATCAAAGATGACGGTGTTCATGCCCCATGGACCAGGTCCATTTTACAAGGCCTGCTTCAGAACCTTAATACCCCTCAAGATTGGAGAGATGTGACTCGTGCTACACTCCCAGGCCCCCTCTTCCTGCAATGGGAGGCATTCTTTCGCGATGAATGTTTACAACAATCGCGGAAAAATATTCAAAATCAGCCAGAGGGTAATTTTGATGCATTGTTTGGAACAGGCCAATTAGAAACAGGGATTCAACAGGCGGAAGCCAAGTTTCCAGCGGGGTATTTTGATCAAGTACGCCTGTGTGCATTAAAAGCATGGGAGCGATTAACACCACCCATGGGAGCAGCCTCAGCCCCCATTCTCTCCCTGCAACAAGAACCTGATGAATCCCTCGCTAAATTCATTGCCAGGGTCCAGTCGAGTTTGGAAAGGAAGATTTATAATCCTGACGCTCGTTTTCTCCTTCTGCGATCCATAGTCTGGGATGGAATGCTTCCGCATTTTCGACAGGCCTGTATCACTCTTAAAAACGAACACCCAGATACTTGGATTCTAGCTACACAGGATCTCAGATCAAGCTCTTTTCAAGGACCTATGTTACAGGCCTATGCAGCTACCTTACATAAGCAAAAAGGAGCTTGCTTTCAGTGCGGTCGCCAAGGGCATTGGCGTAACCAATGTCCAGAAAATAGACCGCGACCCCGCCTCCAGTCAGGGCGACCCCACCTCCAATCAGGGAAACCCCGCCTCCAGACAGGGAATCAGAGACCACGAATGCCTTGTCCCAGATGCCAGAAAGGATTTCACTGGAGGAGAGATTGTTGGTCAAGGTTCCATAGGAACGGCACGCCTCTGCCAAATGTAAACAGGGATTTAAACTAGGTATGGGGCTTCCCTTAGCCCCGCCCCCAAGAGGGAAGGAAGCAGGTCGCCCGCTTGGTGCTGTGCCCTTCTTCCACAAACAGAAGCCCAGCTTGGGACCCAATCCGTCGCTATACCCACCACGCCAAGTAACAATAACAGAGGGTGAGCAGAAGGAGGAACCCGTGGTATGTGGGAACTTCCAGCATAGAAATAACCGGCTGGAGCAAGAGAACAGCTCGAATTCAGAGCCTGAGATTTTATGGACCACCCCTGTTTTAGAAAGGGGTCACCCAACTATGACAGTAAAGATTGGTAATATTCCTTTTAAGTGTTTGATTGACACGGGAGCAGATAAGACAATATTAAGACAAGCAGAGGTTCCCCAGAGTTGGGAACTCCTCCCAGGACCACGCTTACATGGTGTTGGAGGATTGACTCAGGCATTCCGCACACGAGATTCCCTTGTGTGGGAAGATCCAGAAGGGACTACCGGACGCTTTCAGCCTTTAATAGCTGATATAAGCACCAATTTATTGGGAAGAGACTTGCTGGAATCTTTAGATGTAGTGATATCCTCAGACACCTCTGCAGGACACCACACTCACTCCTGTGAGACTGCTAGACCCAACCAGCACCCCCAATACTAACTGCCACTGTTCATAACAGAACTCCCTGCTTAGATTGGCTTTCTAATGAGCCTGTCTGGGTGGAACAGTGGCCTTTGCCTAGGGAGAAGCTAGAAATTTTTAAAAAACTCGTCCAAGAGCAGTTATCGTTGGGACACATTCGTCATTCTCGGAGCCCATGGAATACTCCAGTCTTTGTAATTAAAAAGCGCTCAGGAAAATGGCGCCTCCTCCAAGATCTTCGTGCAGTTAATAAAACCATGCAGGTTTGGGGCTCCCCCCAAAGGGGTTTGCCTCTTGCTTCCGCAATTCCCACAGGAATTCCAATCATAGCTATTGATATACAGGATTGTTTTTTCTCTATTCCCTTACACCCACAAGATTGTAAACGTTTTGCTTTCTCTGTTTCTTCTATTAATAATGCCAGCCCTGCCGATAGATTTGAATGGGTGGTACTGCCCCAGGGCATGGCTAATAGTCCTACTATTTGTCAAGAGGTTGTTAAATCTGCCCTTTTTCCATATATTCATAAGGGCCTTAAGGTTTTTCATTATATGGATGACGTGTTAATATGGGGAGAATTAGATACAGATCTCTCCGCCCTGATTTTCTAATCCCTGCCTTAAAGAGAAGTGGACTTAATGTAGCTCCTGAGAAGATACAGCTAATCCCTCCAATATCTTTCTTAGGCTCAGAGATTTCCCTAACGCAGATTCGTCCTTTAAAACCTTGTGTTACTTTTCCTTCTAATCTCACTCTTGCTTCTTTACAAAGTTTTCTTGGAAATTTGAATTGGCTTAGGCAGTATCTTTATCTGCCTACGAGCTGCCTGCAACCACTGTTCGATCTGTTAAAAGGAAACAAACAGCCCTCCTCAAAGCGTATGTTAACCCCCGAAGCATCCTTGGCTCTGGAAAAAGTTAACCAGGCTCTCCAGGACATGCACCTCGTTCGATTCTCCCCCTCCTCTCCAGTAAATCTTCTAATCTTTAACTCCACCCCCACGGTAGTGGGGGCATTGTGGCAGAAACATGGCGTTCTCGAATGGCTTCATACGCCAGTAGGCGGAGCTCCAAGACTCCTTACCGAGATTGATGCCTTAGCATTTATGGTTCGCCAAGGAAGAAACAGATCGGTTCAGGTCTTAGGAAGGGAACCAGATTCAATCATTCTTCCCTTTTCTCTCACTGATACAGAATGGCTCATACGCCACCATTCTCGTTTTGCCATAAGTTTAATGGGTTTTCCAGGACAATTAGATAATCATTTTCCCTCTAATAATTTGATAGCTTCTTTACCTCTGTTGCCTCTACTAGTACCTAAACTTTTCTCTCGAGATCCCATCCCCTCTGCTCCTACAGTGTTCACTGATGGTGGAAAAAAGGGAGCTGCTGCCCTTATATATTATCCAGACCAGCAATACCCCAAACCTCTCTTTACTGAACTTCCTGATAATTCCCCTCAGTACAAAGAACTTTATGCTGTTTTCCTTGCATTAAAAGCTGTACCAGAATCCTTCAACCTTTTTTCTGACAGTGTGTATACTGTTAACTTACTTCCATGGCTTGCTCGATCTTATGTAAGAATTGATGACAACCCACTTTCTCCTCTTTTAATTCAAATTGCCTCTATGCTCTGTTCTCGAACCCATCCACTGTATGTTCAGCACCTACGTTCCCACAGCCCTCTTCCTGGTCCCCTGTCCGAAGGGAATGCTGCAGCTGACCGCCTTGCCTCCACAGGAATTCTCCTAGCCTCTGTCTCTAATCCTGCTGACTTTCATTCCCTAACCCATGTTAATCTTAAAGGTCTTCGAGCTCGATTTCCTGATATTCCTCTGCCACAGTTAAAACGTATTCTTGCTACATGTTCCTCCTGTGCAGGTCTAATCAAAACACCTGCTATTCAGACTCTAGGGGTTAATCCTCGAGGTTTAAAAGCCAACGCTCTTTGGCAAATTGATGTTACCCACATACCTAACTTTGGCAAACAAAAATATGTGTTCGTCTCAATTGATACCTTCTCTAAGTTTATGTGGGCTACAGCTCAAACTGGAGAAAACTCAAAAAAGCTTATAAGCCATATGCTCTCCTGTTTTGCTCTTCAACTTAAAACGGATAATGGACCTGCTTTTACCAGCAAACAATTTAAAGATTTTTGTTCCCTCTGGAACATTACTCATACTACAGGCATTCCGTATAATCCACAGGGACAAGGCATTGTTGAGAGGGCCCATCAAACTCTTAAGGCTCAATTAAATAAAGAAAAAGGGGAAATGTACCCCCCTAATATCCAGCTGGCAAAAGCCTTAACTACATTAAATCTCTTTAATATTTACAAAAACTCCGACCAACCTCCTATAATTCTTCATTGGCAAACACCACCCACCCTCCCAGCTATTAAAGTCAAATGGAAAGACCCACTTGATAAAATTTGGAAAGGACCTGACCCCCTGTTGACTATGGGGAGGGGTTTCGCATGTATTTTTCCACAAAATTACTCCAAGCCTGTTTGGGTTCCTGCCCGCCATGTCCGGCAATACCCACATGATGGTGCTGATATCCCTGAAGAACAAGAAACACTGCAAGAAGACTGGCTGCAAGAGGACTGGCTACAGGATGCACCCCAGGATCCATAATACAGCATGGCAGAATCAAAAAAAAAAAAAAATCTGATTCACAGAACTCTCCCCCCACCCCCGAATGAATGTCTTATGCTATGACTGGCCAGTTGTGTTTTGTGAGTGAGTGAGTGAAAAAAAAAAAAATTGAGTGAGTTGAGTGACCAAAATTTTTGTATGACCCATTGTGCTCAGAGTACTCTGAAAGTTAACTGACTTTATATCAAACGGCTGGACGCAGCCATGGTTTCTGGAGACGTCCAGAAACAGTCCAAAAATTGTTCATTCCCCCTTTTGATTTCTTTTTTAAGTCTTGATATCAATATGAAATGTTTAGTCTTAAACTGTGTGAGTAAAGATGGTTCAACTATGACAGTAGTTCTAAATTCACATTTAAAATGATATATCTTATTTACAAGTTTTTCTCCTCCTGTGTGTTATAAACGATATGTTTAATATGCGTGTTTCAAGTTTGGTAAACATTAACTTGACAGTTAAATCGTAACTTCGAAGTTACATTTTTACGAGAAGAGGTAAAATCAATTCATTTAAGTAACTGAGTGTTTAAGGTAAAACTCTAAATATTCAATGTGACAATTCATCATCTCCTAAGTTAAAATACAAATTCTCTATACAGGACATTTTTGGAGGGCCCCCAAAAATGTCCTGTAAGCTATCTTGTGGAAATTAATCCACAACAAATTTGGCATCAATCTGATATTGTAAATGTACCAAAAAAAAAAAAATTGTCACTAAAATGTGTTAACTCTAGTAACCTGAGTTTGCTTAAAAACCCAATGTAAAAATAGTCAAGAATCAATATATGTAACTTAAACTCGGTATGAAAACTTTGCTATATAAAGACTGCTACATGAGGTCACGTAAGATGACCTTTACACAAAATTATAAAGATACCTAAACCAGTTATAATCATTGAGTTATCAATTGTAGTAAACTTCTAATTTGTTACAAAGTTTTTTCATAAGTAATTGACTACAGCTATGACAAGCCTTCGCATAAAGAAGCATCTGCTCATATAGAATCCCCAGAAATCCATCTTGGACCCCTGACCTCTGACATCACCCACAATTACAGCCATCCCCAGAAACCCATGATGTGACCTGACACGATCTGGAGAACCTGATTCACAGACTCCGAAGGACAAGACTTTCCTACTGCCTTTCTCTCAACCATCGGTGTCTGCTCTTCCTGCTTCTGTTTCGCCCATCATGTTTTGGCGGTTCCAGGTCACTCTCTACAGAGAAGAAAAGTTCCGGTGGCCGTCCTCCTCCATCAAGATAGACGTGTGGCATTTATTTCCTGGCCGTTGACATTGGACTGATGCTTCTATAGAACTTGCTGGACACTCCTTTTATACTCCTGGACTTCTTGAAGAATGACTGTAGCAGGCTGACTCGGGATTTTGCAATGCCAGATCACCCCTCTAGCCCCTCGGCTTATCAGGCCCCCACTCCTCCACCCATCAGGCTCACTCTGTCTCTTGCTACTCTTACTTATCCCTCCCTGTCTTGTGCTAGTTATTTTTGAAGACACTTACACACTATCATTCTGCTTTCTTCCCAACAGGTTTCCGTTCACCCCTACACTGCTATTCCCCTGACAGAGATGAAGCCTTTTACAGACATTGACCCAGTTATATATGGCCATTAAGTAAGAGGAAGATGTTGGGGAATTGTGAGGATATGGTTGAGCTTGGAAGGGCTTGAGCCTAAGGGGTGTGTCAATCCTGTTAGTCTCTCTCTCCACGGAGAGGTTGAGCAAGGAGGGACAGTAGAACCCCAAAAAAGGTGTGCCTCTTATCAGTCTCCCTGCCTCACAAAGTGCCCCACACTCCTGATACTATGGCAAAAAGTTAAAAAGAAAGGGGGAGATGTTGGGTAGTTGCCGTCTCCCCCTGGCTTCTTCTTATCCATATGGCTATATAGGGATTTACTGATCCAAAGGTTTGGTCTATTTACATAAATCACTTTTACATAAAGCACTCCAGGGCATTGGTGGTTCAGTTATAGGATTCTCGCCTGTTCCGCCCCCTCCTTGTCACACTCTGATTTTCACCAGTCACTTTTCTCTCCACCCTCTCTATATCACATCCTGTTTCCACCCTACTTGGAGAGTATAAAAACAGCTGCTCTTCTGATTAAAGACACTTGGAAATTGCTTTCCGGCTCCGAGAGTTCCAGAGTGTATCTCCTGCGGAAGTTGGTGCAGCACGCGTTCCTGATCCCTCTCCCACACAGCAGCCTAGATCAGCTCCAGTTGAGTTCTCTCCAACCCAGAGAGCACTAGCTCAGGAAGAAGTACCCTCAGGCTATCCCGGCAGTCCATGTCTAGCCTTCTGAGAGTTTTCCAGACTGCTCTCCACAGAGGCTGTACCAATTTACATTCCCACCAGCAATGTAAAAGGGTTCCTCTGTCCCCACATCCTCTCCAGCATTTGTTGCTGCTGTCCTTTTTGATGTATGCAGGAGTGTATTACAGGAGTGAGGTGGTATCTTAGTGTTGTCTTAATTTGCATTTCTCTGACAATCAGTGACCTAGAGAAGTTTTTCATATGTTTGTTAGCCTTTTGGATCTCTTCTGTGGTGAATGTTTTGTTCATTTCCTCTGCCCATTTTTGGATGGGGTCATTTGCTTTTTTGGTGCTAAGTTTGCTGAGCTCTTTATATATTTTGGTGATTAGTTTCTTGTCTGATGTCTGGCATGTGAAGATCTTCTCCCATTCTGTGAGGGGTCTCTCTATTTGTTTAATAGTTTCTTTGGATGTGCAGAAGCTTTTCAATTTGATGTAGTCCCATTGGTTTGTTTCTGCTTTGGTCTTCCTTGCAATTGGGTTTCATTCATCAAAGATGTCCTTGAGGTGTATGTGGGAAAGTGTTTTACCAATGTTTTCCTCTAAGTATTTGATTGTTTCTGGTCTGACATCTAGGTCTTTGATCCATTTGGAGTTGATTTTTGTTTCTGGTGAGATAAAGTGGTTCAATTTCATTCTTCTGCATGTTTCAACCCAGTTTTCCCAGTACCATTTATTGAAGAGAGCCTCCTTTTTCCATTTAATCCTTTGGGCCCCCTTATCAAAGATTAGATGCCCATAGGTGTTGGGATTTACTTCTGGGCTTTCAATTCTGTTCCACTGGCCTGTGTGCCTATTTTTGTTCCAGTACCATGCTGTTTTGATGATGATGGCTTTATAATATAGTTTAAGGTCTGGGAGTGTGATGCCTCCATTTCTCTTTCTTTTCCTTAAGATGGTTTTGGCAATTCTAGGTGTTTTCAGGTTCCAGATAAATGATTGTAGTGTTTGTTCTATTCTCTTAAAGAAGCCTGGTGGAACTTTGATGGGTACTGCATTAAATTTGTATATGGCTCTGGGGAGAATATTCATTTTGATGATATTTATTCTTCCAATCCATGAGTATGGGATATCTTTCCATTTCTTGGTATCAGTTTCTATCTCCTTGAGTAGCGACTCATAGTTTTCAGTATACATATCTTTCACTTCTTTGGTCAACTTTATTCCTAGGTTTTTGATTGATTTTGCTGAAACAGTAAATGGGAGTGATTTCTGGATGTCTTCTTCTTCAGATTTAGTGTTTGCATAAAGAAATGCCACTGATTTTTGTACATTGATTTTGTAGCCTGATACCTTGCTATATTGCCTAACAACTTCCAGTAATTTTCTACTGGATTCTTTAGGTCTTTCTATGTATACTATCATATCATCTGCAAATAGTGAGAGCTTGACTTCTTCCCTTCTAATTTGTATCCCTTTGATTTCTTTCTCTTGCCTGATTGCTATGGCAAGAACTTCCAATACTATGTTGAAGAGTAACGGTGACAGTGGACAGCCCTGTCTAGTCCCCGATCTGAGGGGGAATGCTTTCAGCTTCTGTCCATTGAGTATGATGTTGGCTGTAGGTTTGGTATATATAGACTCCACCCTCTTGAGGAATTTCCCATCTATTCCCATTTTTTGTAGAGTTTTGAGCATGAATGGGTGTTGGATTTTGTCAAAGACTTTCTCTGCATCTATTGAGATAATCATGTGGTTTTTGGCTTTGCTTTTATTGATGTGGTGAATGACATTGATTGACTTACGGATGTTGAACCAGCCTTGCATTCCTGGGATGAATCCCACTTGGTCATGATGAACAATCTTTTTGATGTGTTGCTGTATCTGGTTGGCCAAGATCTTGTTTAATATTTTGGTATCTATGTTCATCAGAGATATTGGTCTGTAGTTTTCCTTTTTTGTTCTGTCCCTATCAGCTTTTGGTATCAGGGTTATGTAGGCTTCATAAAAGGTGGAAGGGAGTATTCCTGTTTCTTCAATCTTATGGAATAGCTTAAGAAATATGGGTATTAACTGTTTCCTGAAAGTTTTGTAGAATTCGTTTGTGAAGCCATCTGGTCCAGGACTTTTGTTGTTGGGGAGATTCTTAATAACGGTTTCTATTTCTTTGTCTGTGATTGGTGCATTTAGATTTTGTAGTTCTTCTTGGTTCAGTTTTGGAAGTGCATAGGTTTCTAGGAATTGTTCCATTTCTTCCAGATTCTCTAGCTTGGTGGCATATAGTTGTTTATAGATGTTTCGCAGGATTCTCTGGATTTCTGTGGTGTCAGTTGTGATATCTCCTGCATCGTTTACAATTCTATTAATTTGAGTCTTCTCTCTTTTTTGTTTGGTGAGTCTGGCTAGGGGTTTGTCAATTTTGTTTAATCTTTCAAAGAACCAACATTTGGCTTTATTGATCTTTTGTATGGTTCTTTTATTTTTGATGTTGTTTATTTCTGCTCTAACTTTAGTGATTTCTGTCCTTCTGGTTGCTTTAGGGTTCCTTTGTTCCTCTTCCTCTAAGTCCTTGAGGTGTGTAGTAAGGTCGCTCATTTGGGCTTCTTCTTGGTGTTTAATATGTGATTGTATGGCTATAAGTTTCCCTTTCAGTACTGCTTTTGCTGTGTCCCAATTATTTTGATAGGTTGTGTCTTCATTTTCATTAGTTTCCAGGAACATTTGAATTTCCTGTTTGAGTGAGTCTCTGACCCAGTGGTTCTTAAGGAGCATGTTGTTTAGTTTCCAAATTCTATGTCTTTTAATAATTTTCCGTTTGTTGTTAAAAGTTAGTTTTACTCCACTGTGGTCTGAGAAGATACTTGGGATGATTTCAATGCTCTTGAATTTATTGATGCTGTCTTTGTGGCCTAACATGTGGTCTATCCTTGAGTATGTGTTATGTGGATTTGAAAAGAAGGTGTATTCCAGTTTTTTGGGGTGGAGGAGTCTGAAAATGTCCAAGAGGTCTAGTCTGTCAATCTCTTCATTCAATTCTCTTGTATCTTTATTGGTTCTCTGCTTTGTTGATCTGTCTAAGTGTGAGAGTGGGGTATTGAAGTCTCCCACTATTATTGTATTACTATTGATGTATTTTTGAAATTCTTTCAGTAGATGCTTAATGTATTTAGATGGTCCCTCGTTGGGTGCATAGATGTTAATAATTGTTAAGTCTTCTTGGCTGATTGGTCCTCTAATCATTATGTAATGTCCTTGCCTATCTTTTATTACTTTATTTAATTTAAAATCTATCGTGTCTGAGATGAGAATGGCTGTTCCTGCCCTTTTTTGTGGACCGTTAGCCTGTATGATAGTTTTCCATCCTTTCACTTTAAGTCTGTGTTTATCTTGTTGTGACAGATGGGATTCTTGCAAGCAGCATATGGTTGGGTTATGTTTTCTGATCCAACCCCCCACCCTGTGCCTTTTGATGGGTGAGTTTAAGCCATTGACATTTATTGATATTATGGATTTAATATATTGTAGTGCCATTGTTCTAAAAGACAATTTGTTTACTCTGATATATTACAAGTATTATAGTGATGTTCTTGTTTATAAGAGGTCTTTTAGTACCTCTTTCTGGGCCGGCTTGGTGATAGTTGCCTCCTTTAACTGTTGTTTGTCTAAGAAGGTTTTGATCCCTCCATCTAGTTTGAATGAAAGTCTAGCAGGATATATTATCCTTGGTTGAAACCCTTTTTCATTCAGGGCTCGATAGATATCTTGCCACTCCCTTCTGGCTTTTAGAGTTTGAGTTGAGAAATCTGCAGATAGTCTTATGGGTTTTCCTCTGTATGTGACTTTTTGTTTCTCTCTTGCAGCCTTTAGGATCCTTTCTTTATCCTTACTTCTTCTCATTGTGACTATGATGTGTCTTGGTGTTTTCAGGTCTGGGTTGATTCTGTTTGGTACTCTCTGGGCCTCTTGAACCTTGATATCCTTTCTGTTATTCAGGTCTGGGAAGTTTTCTTGTATTATTTCCACTAGAATGTTTGCTTCCCCTTCCTTTCTTTCTTCCTCTGGCAGGCCAATTATATGAATGTTACTTCTTTTGAGATCATCCCATATGTCTCTGTTGTTGTTTTCAGTGTCTCTCAATCTCTTTTTATGCTCTTTCACCTCTTTCTTAGTTTTCTCTAACTCATCCTCTGTCTGACTAATTCTGTTTTCTGCTTCTGTTAGTCTGCTTTCCCTTGCCTCAGCTTCTTTCTTCATTACAGCTATTTCAGCTTTCAGTTCTCTAATTGCCTCAAGATAATCAGTATTTTCCTTGGGGGTCTCTAATGTTGTTTCCCTAATACTGCCATTCCTTTCCTCCAATGTTGTTTTCATTTCTGTGATTAACAAGTTTATTATTGCTTGCATACTTTTCTTATCTATGGTTACTTCTGACTGATTTGTGGTTTCTTCTCGGCTCTTGTCTTCATTCATTGGTGTAGCAGTTTTATTTGTTTTTAATCTACCCATTTTTTTTATTTATGGGTTTCTCTCTCTCTTTTTTTTATGCTCTGTTGTTCCTCAGTTGTTGTGTTTTGAGCACAAGTAACACTGTACTAAATACCTTTATGACAATTGCACTCACCAACCTCCGGAATTACAGTAGCAACTGAATAAGTATTGAAGGAGTTTAATCGTTACCAGTTAGCCAAACAATTTCTCCAGTCCGTTAAAAAATAGTAACCAAATCCCAGTGAAGAAAGAGAAAAGAAAGAGAGGATATCAAGAATAGACAGTTATGCAAATCTACTATCCAGTGTATATTCTAGGGGTAACAAGAGTGTAAAGGGAACTAGAGCAGAGATACACACATAGAGAGTCCACTCTGGGTCAGATTTCTTCCCCAAAGTAATTAACAAATTCAGAAAGGCAAAGAAGAAAGAAGTGTATGACAAGATAAAACAAAAAAGAGATAGAGAGAGATAAGAGAGAGAAAAGGGAGAAGATAAGAAGAAGGGTTGTAATTAAAGAGCAGTGCGAGGAACTTCCCAAATGTGTATCAGTGAATTTAAAAGAAAAAAAAAAAAGAAAAAACCCTGTTTGGTGGTATGGGGTATCCTGCTAGTAGCTGGTCCCAGGCACTGCTTATGGG
The DNA here is from genome assembly GCF_950295315.1 of Erinaceus europaeus. Lineage (NCBI taxonomy): Eukaryota > Metazoa > Chordata > Mammalia > Eulipotyphla > Erinaceidae > Erinaceus > Erinaceus europaeus. The sequence continues at coordinate 46,191,398 of NC_080171.1, read as the reverse complement.
GGGAGGGGTGGCGGGAAGGATGTATGCTTGAAAATTAAAAGGAAGAAAAAAGAATTTTTTTCCCCTATTCTAATTCTTAACCCAAATTAAGTTATAGACACCTCCTTGGTGTCACCGCTATGGCCCCTTATTGGCTGGCCTGCTAAAGGCAGAAAATCCTATTGTTTACACGAGATGTGTCTGGAGCTCAAAGGCTAGCCACTTCTCAGTCCGCCATCTTCTGGGAAACCCCCCCCTCCAGAATTTTTTAAAGGATTTCTCAAAAATGAAAACTAGCTCCAAGTCCTTTGATCCAATGAGAGCTATACTCAAGAAGTCTTTGGATCCGCTCTCAGGGTCGCGGTGGACCCTGGAGACTCCCAAGAGGAAGCCCCCGAGCTAAAGTGCTCTCTCCAGGTCCTCTGCCCGCTGCGCTCTGCAACCGGCGGAGGAGCTGCCTTCCTGGGCGGGCGGAGGACAATGCATGGCGCACTCACCTTGCCCGGCGCCGCCTGGGAATTCTGGAGCCCCGCTAGTCCGTGTCACCTTTACTCTAATTCTTAACCCAAATTAAATTGTAATCACTTTTTGGTGTCACCCCTTATTGACTGGCCTGCTAAAGGCAGAAAATCCTACCGTTGCCGATGATGCGATCAGAGCGCTCGCTGTTAGCGACTTCTCAGTCCGCCATCTTCCTAACTCCCCCCCGTATACATTTTAAAGGCATCATCAATTAAATGAACCAATTAAAAAGAAGACTAAGTTAAAAAAAATGGTACTACAAAAAATTGAAAAGCTTCTGCACAGCAAAAGAAACCACTACCCTAAGAGATCTCCCACAGAATGGGAAAAAAAATCTTTACATGCCATATATCAGACCAGAGGTTAATAAGCAATATATATAAAAACTCAACAAACTCAGCAACAGGAAAACAAATGACCCCATTCCAAAATGGGTAGAGGTTATTAACAGTATATTCTCCATAGAAGAGATCCAAAAGGCCAACCAACATATAAAAAGGGTTCCAAGTCACTGATTGGACTTATATCCAAGGCAACTCACTAATTTATTATTGCACCTCTACTAATTGATTGGTGTAATTCAGTGAAAATTATTAAAATAGGCCAGGAAGCAGACACCGAGTTAAGTTCGCATATTACCATGCACAAGGTATGCATCTTGCTCCGTGACTTATCTCTGGTACAAGTTACTCTTTGCCTTGTAAATTATTTGAGTGATTTATATTCAACATGTTAGTGAAAATATCCAATAATACAAACTAGACTTTCATTTCCTTGCCTATTTCTAGTTGCATAGACACCTCAAGATCAATTAATTTTGCTGAAAAAGGCATGGTATCACCATTTTCAATAGCAGAGTAATATTCTATTGAGTATATATATATATTTTTTTTTCATTTTTGATGTCAAGGCTTTACCTCTTGAAGAACTTGCTCCTTTTTCATATGCCATAGGATATATATCTCCAAGTTATATTTTAGTGGATATTGAGTTGATGTCATATCCTAGTAATTTGAGTATTGTTACTCTTAACATGAGAATGCAAATATTTATTCAATATTCTGCTTTTATTATTTATTATTATTTTACTATTTTATTTGATAGGTCATAAATATTTCTTTATTACTTATTGTTGCCCTTGTTGTTTTGTTGTTTTAGCTATTAGTGTTGTTATTGATGTCATCATTGTTGGATACGACAGAGAGAAATGGAGAGAGGAGGGAAGACAGAGAGGGGGAGAGAAAGGTAGACACCTGCAGACCTCCTTCACCACTTATGAAGCGATCCCTCTGCAGGTGGGGAATGCGCAGCTCCAACTGGGATGCTTGTGCAGGTCCTTGGGTGACCCGCCCAGGTCCTTGAGCTTCCTACTAGTTGCACTTAACCTGGTGCACCACCACCCAGCTGTCCAAATTTTTCAAATTCAGGAAAAAAGTAACTTGTTTAAGAATACTATAAAAGGGGTCAGGTGGTGTCATGGTGGTGGTGAAGAATCTTCTCAAGTGGCAAAGCAGTGCTCCAGATGTCTCTGTCTCTCCTTTCAATCTCAGTTTTCTCTGTTTCTACCCAACAAATAAATAAAGTTATTTTAAAAAAGAATACTATAAAATATTTTTTATGAAATAAAACTAGATAAAATACAATTAAAAAGTTATATGCATGCCTTCAAGAAAATGTAAAACAAGTAAAAAAGGACTGAGGCCCCAGGGAAAATATCAATAGCATGGTGGTTTACATAGAAGACTTACATGTCTGAGATAACAAATATTCCAGGTTCAGTCCCTAGTACCACCATGAGTGAAAGTTGAGAAGGGAGCTCTGAAGGACAAAAAATGATAACTGAGAAACTTCTTTCTAGTAAGTAACTGATCCAGAAATATGTGCTCATGCAGATTAGGTTGATTTGTACTTTGTCTAACTGGGTAAAATTTGTATTTGAGGAAGAAATAATTAAAAGCATCCTTGTCTCTCCTCAGCAGGTAGACTTGGAAACTGATACTTTGTTTATTATATTTACATAATTTTTATTTATAAAATGGAAATATTGACAAGACCATCGGATAAGAGGGGTACAACTCTACACAATACCCAACACCAGAACTCCATATCCCATTCCCTCCCCTGATAGCTTTCCTAGACTTTATCCCTTTGGGCGTATGGACTCAGGGTCATTATGGGGTGCAGAAGTTGGAAGGTCTGGTTTCTGTAACTGCTTCTCCACTGAACATGGACGTTGACAGGTCGATACACACTCCCAGACAATCTCTCTTTTTCCCTAGTAGGGCAGGGATCAATTTTGTTTGCTAGGAGAATTTTCAAAGTGGGCTTCCTTTCTTTTTTACTTTTAACATAAGCTAAATTGCTCTCTTTGAATTCTTTGTCTATAAACATAGCGAGAAATATACCAAAACCTCAATCAACTTGCTTGTGGTAGTTAAACAGTTATGTTGATAATTTCCAATTCTTCTGTTTTCCCTGCATAATGTCATTTAGTTTTTCAATTGTGAAGTACCTCAATTTACCTAGGTTTTTCTTTTTTTATAAAGTCAGCAATACACAATGACAATTTGGTATCAGAACTTATACCCAATGGTTGCTTAACATTTTCCCTAGCATTCATTGTACTAATGAAGTATAATATAATTTGAAATTATTTAAGTAAATGAATCTTATGTCCTGAAAATTTTTAGATGGTCTCTACTTCTGTCAATTCACAAGATGTATTGACTTCTAATTTTAGATAAGGGGACCCAAAGTATTAATTTTAATGTTTAATATTAAAGTATTAAAGGAGGGTCTCTTCAATAAATGGTGCTGGAAAAAACTGGGTTGAAATGTGGAGAAGAAACTGAACCACTTTATCTCACCAGAAACAAAAGTCAACTCCAAATGAATCAAGGACCTGGGTGTTAGAGCAGAAACTATTAAATACTAGGAGGAAAATATTGGCAGAACACTTTCCCACCTAAATCTCAAAGGTATCTTTGATGACACAAACCCATACACAAGGAAGACTAAATCAAAAACAAATCAATGAGACTACACTAAATTGAAAAGTTTTTTGCACAGCAAAAGAAACAAACACCCAAACAAAGAGAACCCTTACAGAGAAGATCTTTACATGCCATATATCAGACAAGAGATTAATAGTCAAAATATAGAGAGAGCTCAACTTAGCAACAAAAAAGCAAATGACCCAATGCAAAAGTCAAAATATCTTCTGAGGCAGAAGATATGAACAGAATATTCACTATAAAAGTTTTATAAAATGCCAACCGATATAAGAAAAATTACTCCTGGTCACTGATTGCCAGAGAAATGCAAAAGAAAATGAGATACCACCTCACTCCTTTGAGAATGTTACACATCAAAACTGACAGCAGCAACAAATGCTGGAGATATTGTGGGGAGAAAAGGAACACTCCTTCACTAATAGTAGTCCAACTCCTGTGGAGAGCAGTCTGGAGAAGCCTCACAAGGCTAGAAATAGACCTTTCTTATGACCCAGTATTTCCTCTTCTAGGGATACATCCTAAGGATTCAATTGCATCCATCCGGAAAGATATGTGTTCACCTATGTTCATACCAGCACAATTCATAATAGCCAAAACCTGAAAGCAACCCAGATGCCCAACAGCAGATGAGTAGCTGAGAAAGTTGTGGTATATATATATATATACAATGGAATACTACTCAGCTATTAAGAATAATGAACCCACCTTCTCAAGACCCTCCTTGGATGGAGCTAGAAAGAGTTATCTTAAGTGAGATAAGTCAGAAAGACAAAGACAAGTACGGGATGATCCCACTTATAAACAGAAGTTGAGAAGAACAAAAGGGGAATTTGACAGAGTTTCAAGTATTCCACCAAAGCAAAAAAAAAGTCTGGGAGGAGGGTGAAGGTAGATTTTCAGCTTCACTATAGGGGAGTAGGGGTAGGGACACAGAACTTTGGTGGTGGGAAAGGTGTTAATATACATTCCTATTAACTCATAGTCTTATAAATCACTATTTAATCAATATGAGAAGGGAAAATAGATTAAATGTCTCAAACTTTTTGATGCATAGACCCCACTTCTGAGTATATATTCCTTCAAGATAAGCAATTAAGTCTTGAAATTGGTAATGTGATTGAATTTTAACAGTGGGCTTAAATTGTTAGTACATTTCTAACAATGACTCTTTCTCTGAAATATTCAATCAGCTACAATCATAGAGCAGAAAGACTAGAAGCAACTGGTTGCATCACTATATAAGATACAGCTATATATAAATAGCGTTAAATGACATAAATCATGGTGAGGTCTTAAATGATACAACAAATCCTAACAGTGGGATTTTCAAAGTCAACCAAATTTCTAAATAACTTGGTTATAATAATAACTATTTACTGCCTTCTTAAACCCTAAGGCAGCAGGAACCTTCCCCATTCTCTGTAAAACCCATATTTTTTCCCAGTTCTGGAACCTGTGGAGTGGGGCTAATTTTCTATGCTTCTTTTAATTCATACCAACTGATACTACATCTGCTGATCTCAACCTAATCAATGCAACTAATACCACCTTGACATGCTTCATTTTGGATTGTGTCCAGAGGGGCCAAGCATAGGATGTCAAACTTTCAGCTCAAATACTCTGGTGAGACCTTTTTTTTTTTTTTTTTTTTAACTCATAGGACCTCTTAATTCCACTTCAGTTGGGTCACTTCCTAACAAAGCCACAGAACCTAGATATAGACTAAGGCCCATGAGATAGAGCTCATGTGCACATGTATCCGTATGTTAGGGGAACATATATACCTTAAAGCAGAAGTGCACAATAGTTAGCAGTGACCCAATACGTTTAGCAAGCAAGTAGAAAGACCTAAAAGAAAACACCAGAAAGTATTGAATCAAATAGTTTCTACTTAGACCTAGATACCCTCCTCACCTACTTCCTATTTCACTTCCCCTAATCACTCCAAGGCTAACCTTGTCAGACAAAGTAAGGACCACAAAACCTGGATAAGGGCAAGGGGCCAGCGTACTTTAATGATGGCTTTTGTTCACTATCAAGGCACCTCATCATCTGGGGCCCTAGTCAAGGAATCCTGGGATTCCCACACAGACATGATGGGTCTAGAACTCAAATAGATCACTCTCTCCACTGTCACTGGTCATCTGCATCAGGAACAACATAGTGGTCCTTCTTGTGAGTTTCTACAAAACTTTGCCCTCAATGTGGATCAACAATGGTAGGAACTGCCCCATTCTCTGAAGGGAGGTTGGGCAACATACTCTAGCACTCAAGGAAGATGGGTCATGCAATGAGTGCAGTCTAGAAAGTTTCTATGACCACAGAATGTGACCTCAGACACCCAGGGATGCTAGAGATTACACAGGCTCCTGTGCTGAATATGGGAATTGTGTGGAATTGTACCTCTCTTGTCTTGTGGTCTTGTTGGTCATTATTAAATGAATAAACAATTAAAAAAAAAAGTCTTTAAGAATGTTTCTATAATGCTCATGCTTTTTCACACACACACACACACACACACACTATATATATATATATATATATATATATATATATATAGTTCATGCTTTTTACTACTATTTTTGTGTTTATTTCTGAATTTTGTCTTTCAATTTTGTAATCATGTACTTCTTGTACACAATATATATTATTTGTATATCTTGGGTTGATTTCTTATACTTATTAATATTCTGATATGCTATGTCTTCATATTTTTCTTGCATGCTGGAAATTTATTTTACATTATAATCAGGCATTATTCTGTCCTTACTGCTGGAAAAAAGTATCCTTTTAAATTTCTTACTTTTAAGATAGAAATAAAGTGACAGAGAGTCATAGAAATATACCACAGTATGGAAGCTTCCCTCAGTATAGTAGGGGTAGGTCTTAAACCTTTATGTTGACCATGACAAAGTTAGCACACTATCCAAGTGAGTTGTCTTGCTGGCCCTATTCTTTTAAATTTCTAAGTTACTTTTTGAATTTCATGAAAAGATGACTCAATTTCTTGAGATTAATATTATCAGAATCCTGCTTTCCTGTGTATAAATCCACCATGTATATAAGATTGGGAGAGCAAGTAACTTTCATCCACTGATAGTGTACACACAATTTAATTATTGAACCATACCTTACTCTTCTTGACAATATTTTATCACTTAGGTCCTAATACTCTCAGAGATCTGTCAATAAGGGGGAAAAAAGTACATTTGAGACTATCTTGTTCAGTATAAACTGAAGCTTCGATGTTTTTATTTTGGCATATACTGGTTCCATTCTCTCATTCTTTGTTCTGAGGAACATAACTGCTGTTGGGTAACTACTCAACTAACTCCATTTTTATCTAACAGTTCAGTTATATATTTTTATTATATTGTCATGATTTTAGTGAGATATTTTGGAAGAAATATTAGTGCATACAGTCTCCATGTTAAAGTATTAATCTGATGACAGAGACCTTTTTTATCAGAAAAACTGTGTTTTAAAATTTATTTGAAAATTATATAATTCTATGGCTTCTAGTTATAGGGAACATTTGATTCATGAATATTATGAATCCTATCTCAATTTTAGACCTATCTCAATTTTAGAACTATTTCTCTGATCTCGTTTTATTGTAAAATCTAACAAATATATTAGCTCTTATTCCCTATGCAAAATTTCTATTCTCCCACTTCTTTTTTCAACTGTAACTGTTGAAAAGTTATCATGTTTTCTCTCTCTTTGTGTGTGTGTGTGTGTGTCACATGTTAACTGGCCTAGAGTTCTCTGCCATATTTTGTCATCTTTCATTTCTATAGTAAGCAATATATGTTACCTCAAGCAGTCTTTTAATGACTTCCATCTTTACTTCTTTTTTTCATTGATATTCTTGTGATTGAAATATTATCATAAACCTCCAGGCCACTCAAGAGCAGTAATAGTTTTTATTCATTTTGAAACTACAGTAATTGAAGTCCTTTCCCTGCTTTCTGTTAGATTAAGATTTTTCTGTTGCAAGATATTTCCACTTTGTTTCAAGATTACAGATAGGTGTTGAAGTGTATCCTACATTTATGGATAAGCTTTTAAAACATTCTAAAATCTAAAATATTTCAGCTAATGATGAGCATGCCCTTCAGATTACAGAGTGTGAAAAGTAGATCAGCATGAATAAGTAATTGATCTAGTCTACCCTAGAAAGAAAAGATGTTGAAAAATTTCAAGTGAAGTTTTTCAAATGATTTTAGTAGAGGGTTTTAGTTTTAGGTACAGAATTATAAACTTACTTTGTTTTTTTTAATATTTATTTTCATGAAAAAGATATGGAGAGAGAGAGAGAACACTTATTAATTCTGGTTTATGGTGGTGCTAGGGATTGAACCTGGGACCTCAGAACCTCAGACATAAAAGTCTTTTGCATAACAATTATACTATCTTCCCAACCTCAGGCTATATAGCTCTAAATGGGGTAATTTAAAAATCCCTGAACACATTCAATTAATTTATCAAGATTTATTGCTTTCTAGCCTTTGAGGGAGTCCCAAGTCATATTGTCATTTCCTACATGAATTTATTTTTTTCCATATTTTTGTGGAAACATTTTCTTTTTATTTTATTGGGGAAATAATGGTTTGCAAAGTTGTTGTTTTTACATGAGTACAACTTTCATTTACTTTTCTTCTTTCTCCACTTCTTTCTTTTTTTCTTTCTTGTCCTTTCATCATGAGGGTTATTGCTGGGGCTGTGTGCAGGCTTACCACTCCTGGCGGCCATTTTTTCCTTTTTATTTTTTATTTTAGTTTTGTTTTTTTTTGATAGGACAAAGAGAAATTGAGAGGGGAGGAGTAGATAGGGAGAGAGAGAAAGATAGGCAGCTGCAGACCTGCAGCTCCTGAAGTTTCCCTGTTGCTGGTGGGATAGAGGGGTAGAGGGGACTTGAGCCCAGGTCCTTGTTCATGTTTATGTGTGTGCTTAACTGGGGGAAAAATCACCCAGTTATAGTTTTGTTTTGTTTTTTTAACTTTTATTGTCAACTAAGTTTATAAAATGCATCTGTTGCCGTGGAACATGCTGCTAATAGGGAGAACAACTACTAAAGTGTAAATAATATGTGTACGGATTTTTTTATTTTTAATTCTACTTTTCTCTTAAAGATTAGTGTCCCATCTGAGTTTTAAAAGCTCCAAATAATGTCTAAAATTTCTGGTAAAGATAAGCTAAGAGTTCCTTGGAAGTTTGGAAATAAAATAAAGTTAAATATTCTCTTTAACCCAGTTAATTCATTTTTCAAAAGTTTACGTAATAATTTAAAACTAATATTCTACATAGAAATTTCCTTTCGAGGGATTCTCTAGTGAAATAACATGCTTTATGACTGCTAACTGCGTCATTGGATTTTCTTAAAGATAAAATGAGTTGAAATGAGCATCTAACAATTGAAAATGTTGATCAGTAAAGTCACAAAAATTCAATACACTGATATTAGAGAGACTACTCTCCATTCAAGACCATTTACTAGTAAATTTATCTCTGTTCTGCTGAGGGAAGCAGAAATGTTATTGTATAGAGAGAATGAAGAGTTACAACAAAATTTGTATTTATACTGACATGATTTTGTGGGGAATGAAAATTAATAACATATTGTGTAGTCAAATGATGTAATATTAATTGTTTCACTTAACAGATTTTGAGAATAATTCTGATCAGAGTTCACTAGGTTCTTTAAAAAAAGATATTAATTATAAGGGTCAGAGTTATTTAATATTCTAAAAGAAAGTCCTCATTTCTAGCATATTGCACACATATTTTCTTACATCAGAAGTTAGAGAACTATATATTATAAGCATGAAAAAATGGTTAAGTCAGTGTATGACATTCAGAAAATACATAGTATTTTAAACTTAACACATTAAAGACAATAAAGTTTTATTATTTATGTTTACAGATGATAATATTTAAAAAAATATTTAAACTTGTTGTAGTAACTGATCATCACAAAATTGAATGTTATTATTATAGGGTTCTTATATTAAACTGAAGACATATAAGGTATAATGTGTACTATAGATTTGGTCTTTAAGACACCTAAACATGATTTATTTACAAAAACAGAAATGAGTCTACTAGCTAAATACATATTTTGTTAAAATTTATTCAAACTTATTATAGTAACTAATCACTACATTTCTATTAGAATATATTCAGATAGTAGACTCAACTCTATTTTTAGAATTAAAATATGGCATTGGGAGGCAGACAGAGCCCTCTCCTTTACCTCTGAAACAGAGCTGACTACAAGATAGGCAGAACTGTGTCTGACTGGAAATCATTCAGATCCAGATGCACAGGATTAACAAACCAACAAAACCCTGAAAAATTCCCAAGACAAACCAAAATCTTTTCAGAGAAATTGGGATATAACTCCAGTGAGCAAGGGAAGATCTGTATACACCATTAAAGAACAGAAGGATAGCTCAGATGGGCATTAACATTAGGAGAGGTCCCATAGTCTCAGATCATACAATCCTGAAGTAGACTCTGAATTTTAGAACAGGGACACCAGCAAAAACTGAGGTTAAAAGAAGACTAGCAAATTCCTATACCAGTTCTAAACCTGGGAACTAATAAATAGCGAAGTGTTCTAAGTACTAGGCTTGAATCCCCAGATGAACCCCCACAACCAGATTATCTTCCCCACACATCAGCACTCCTTATTCAAATTTTCAGGTGCTTTGGTTAGCACTTTCTGGTGAAAAGAAACTCATAGCTCACTATCTCTCTGAGCAGTGCAGATGTTATGGGGGAGGAGCTTTACCAATGCCTTGGCACTATTTCACTGAGAATTACCCAGTCAACTTGAAAATTTCCCAGGCATTTTGCTTCCATGGAAGCTTCCATTTACTATCTCCCCCACCCTCTGACTACACTTATGCCATACTGTGCAGCCATTATAATCACTTTAACCCTCAGCTCCAAGAGTTACCAACCATCAATGCAGTCAACGGAAACCATGTACTAATCAAAATGGGGAGACAGAAAACCCTCTCTTCCCCCTCCTTCTCACCATCAAATCAGGACAAAATTCAAGGAAAAAGCTTAAGCAAATCAAAGGAAGGTACAGTTCCTGAGAGGATCCTCAAAGTCTTCCAAGAGTTTGCATGGATGTAAAGAAAACAATAGAAGAAATATTCAAAGGACACAGGTGAACAGAGAACACCCCAAGAGAGAGCAAAATGAAAATAAAGTTATAGAAGCTAGTATAGCTGAATTATCAACTACTTCAGCCAAACTATCTGCCAGTGACTGAGCAACAGAACACAATAATTGAGCTACAAACAACAGAGAAATAGGCTACAGTAGCTTAATTGAAAGCCAATGATGTTAAGGACAGTGCCGCTGAGTTATCAAACAGACTGGAGGGACTAGAAAATAGAAATACAGAGACTGAAAACAAAATCAGCAAAGCAAGATGAAGCAGAGGACATAGAGAAAATAGTAAATGACCTAGAAAAGAGATAAAAAGATAATGAAATTAGTACCAGAAGCATTTGGGAAAGGCTCAGAAATAACAGCATTTGAATAATAGGAATCATAGAAGGAGAAAAGGCAGAGACAGGATATGATTACATACCACATGAAATAATACCAGAGCACTACTTTCTCTAACATCCTAACTGGAAATACATACATGCATATATATGAGATATGAAGAAAACCAAACAGTATCAATCCAGATTTACACATGCCAAGACACACTATAATTAAACTGGCAAACTCCAGTACAAAGAAAGGATCATGAAAATAGTAAGGGGAAAAAAAAAGGCATACAGAGGAAAACCTTTAAGATCACCTGCATACTTCTCAACAGAAACTATGAAGTCTAGAAGGAAATGACATTTATAGAGTTCTAAATAAGAAAGAATTCCAACCTATAATGATCTACCCTGCAAAACTCTCATTTAAAATGGATAGAGGGAGTCGGGTTGTAGCACAGTGGGCTAAGCGCAGATGGCGCAAAGCACAAGGACCGGCATAAGGATCCAGGTTCAAACCCCGGCTCCCTACCTGCAGGGGAGTCGCTTCACAGGCGGTGAAGCAGGTCTGCAGGTGTCTATCTTTCTCTCCTCCTTTCTGTCTTCCCCTCCTCTCTCCATTTCTCTCTGTCCTATCCAACAACAACAATAAAACAACAAGGGCAACAAAAGGGAATAAATAAATAAAATAAATATAAAAAAATAAATAAATAAAAATAAAATGGATAGAGCCATTAAGATCTTTTCAGACAAGGAACAGCTGAAAGAAACTAACCTTACCAAGCCTGCACTACAAAAAGTTCTAAAGGGACTCATACCTCAATACATACATATATATATATATATATATATATATATATATATATATATATGTAAATTTATTCAATAATTATTCTTATAAACACACAAAACAGGCAAAATTTAAATAAAAATGGCTTTAAACTCCATGTTAGCAATCAAACTCAAGAAAAAACTACAATAGTCATGGACCCAGGCTTGAACTTGAGTTATCTATCAGTAAAACTCAGACAAAAATTACTAGTCATAGGCCCCATGTAATATACCTAAAATAGACCTTCTAGCTTCTTCCCATACAAAGACCCCTAATTTCATCTGCTCTCTTCTTACCTTTGAGTCCCTGTTTATTTAACACTTTGTCTTTTATTTATTACTGCCTTTCAGTCATCAAGTTGCAGACACTTTTATGATGCCATCCTGACTTCCCTGCGCAGAAGACCTCACCAATGTGCCCCCAGGCCTTACCTCTCCAGAGCCCTAACCCACTAGGGAAAAAAAAGAAATAGGCTGGGAGGGGAGTAGATTAATATGCCAATATCCACTTCCAGTGGAGAAGCAGTTATAGAAGTCAGACCTTCCAGCTTCTGAACCCCATAAAGAATTTTGGCTGGCGCAGGATCCCGGTTCAAGCCCCCGGCTCCCCACCTACAGGGGAATCGCTTCACAAGAAGTGAAGGAGGCCTGCAGGTGTCTATCTTTTTCTCCCCCTCTGTCTTCCCCTCCTCTCTCCATTTCTCTCTGTCCTATCCAACAACAACGATGACATCAATAACAACAACAATAATAACTACAACAATAAAACAACAAGGGCAACAAAAGGGAATAAACAAACAAACAAATAAGAATTTTGGCCCATACTGTAGGGTAGTAGGTCAGGAGATAAATGGTGGAAAATCTCTTAAAACGATATTCTGAAATGAATCTCATAGTATATCTGTAATTCAGTTATCAGAGGACAAATCCTCCCTGGTAGAGCTGTACAGCTTCCAGAAGCAAACCCTCCATGCCCTATATGCAGTGGCAACATGTGTTGCTAAACAGCTTTCATTGTGCTATGTGCTGAAGCTCACAAGATCTCTGAGGGTATGTGCAGTAAAAGATATCGCTGTCTCTGATCTCAGTCTAGATTAGAGAATGAGAAAATGTCTTAGTCCATAAGACAAATAATTACATAATTAGGTGAAGGATCTAAATTCATGAGAAGGCTTGCCAAAATTTGCTGTATAAATATAGCCCTAATAAACAAGTTTGGAATTTCATTCCTTGAATGATTCTAAGGTTCTTTCCCTGAGTATCTCATTTTCCTCCCTTCCTTCACACCCAGCAGAGCTGGCCTCTGCACCTTACTCCTAGAGGGATAAAAACTAGGGAAGCTTCCAATGGAGGGGATAGGACACTTAACTTTGGCGGTGGAAACTGCCTGGAATTGTACCTCTGTTATGTTACAATTATGTTAATCATTATTAAATCACTAATAAAAATAAAAAGAATTAAAAAATAATGACTTTGAAATATCTTAAATCAATAATTTCACTTAACACCAATGATTTAAATTCACATGCCAAAAGACAGTACAGGAACATGAATTAGGATACATAAGACAACCATATGTTGTCTTCAAGAATTTAACCTGATTTGTCAGTACAGAAAAAGCCTCAAAGTGAAAGGCTGCTGGACTGGGGAGACAGCATAATGGTTATGCAAAATAATTTCATGTGTGAGGCTCTGAGATCCCAGGTTCAATCCTGAATACAAACAAGAGCCAGAGCTGAGTAGTGTTCTTGTCTTTGTCTCTTTGTATAGCTCTCTTTAGTTAGAATAAATACATAAATATGATTAAAAACTGAAAGGAGGGGAAACCACCACTCATATCATTGATCAACAACAACAAAAAAGAGCAGGAACAGCCATTCTCATTTTGGACACAATAAATTTTAAAATTACAAAGATAATTAAGGAAAAGAATGGATATTACTGCTCAAGAGATCAATGCACCTAGTGGAAATAATAATCACTATCTATGTTCCAAATGAAGGGACAGCAAACTATATAAAACAGCTATTAAGGGAACTTAAAAAGTATACTGACAGAAATATATTGATACTGAGAGAACTGAACACTCTACTTTGCCAAAAAGACAGATCAACCAGACAGAAAACTAAGAGACAAGAGAATTGAATGAAGAGGTGGATAGATTCGACCAACTGAACATATTTAGAGTGTTTCGATCCAGAAAGTAAAGTACATATTCCTCTAAAGTCCACATTCATAAACTATATATTAGGCCACAACAGTAGTATCAATAAATTTTAGAACGTTGAAATTATTCCAAGCATCTTCTTAGAGCACAGTGGAATTAATATTCTACACTAAACAGAAAGCTAGCGAAAGTCCTAAAAATACAGAGATTTAACAACACTGTAATTCACAACTGCTGAGTCAAAAGGGAAATCAAAGATGAAATTCAAATGTTCCGGGGAATAAATGAAAATGAATATAAAAGCTACCACAATATTTGGTATGCCACTAAAGCAGCACTAAGAGGGGAAGTTATAGTTATACATGCACACATTAGGAAACAAGAGAAAGCTCAAATAAGTAATCTAAAAGAACATCTTGAGGGATTACAAAAAGAATAAACGAAACTCAAAGTCAATACAAAGAAAGGAATAATAAAAAGTAGAGCATAAATGATACTTTTATCTCATTATTTTTTTAAATTTCTTTATTGGGGAATTAATGTTTTACAGTTGACAGTAAATGCAATAGTTAGTACATGCATAACATTTCCTGGTTTTTCCATATAACAAACCCCCACTAGGTCCTCTGTCATCCTTTATGGACCTGTATTCTCCCTCCCCTGCCCCCCTGCCACTGAACCTAGAGTCTTTTATTTGGTGTAATAGGGCAATTCCAGTCCGGGTTCTACTTGTGTTTTCTCTTCTGATCTTGTTTTTCAACTTCTGCCTGAGAGTGAGATTATCCCATATTATCCCATATCCACCCTTCTGTTTCTGGCTGATTTCACTTAACAGGAATTTTTCAAGGACCATCCAAGATCCACTGAAAACGGTAAAGTCACCACTTTTAATAGCTGAGTAGTATTCCATTGTTTATATATGCCACAACTTGCACAGCCACTCATCATTTGGACATGTGGGTTGCTTCCAGGTTTTGGCTATTACAAATTGTGCTGCTAAGAACATATGTGTACACAGATCTTTTTGGATGGGTGCGTTGGGTTCCTACTGCCCAACTCCCAATATTTTATTGTTTTTGTTGCTATGGTAAAAGGAATTGATTTTTGGATTTCAACTTCTTCTAACTTAGTGTTTGCATAGAGAAATGCCATTGACTTTTGAATGTTAATTTTGTATCCTGATACCTTACTGTGTTGCATGATGATTTCCAAAAGCTTCTTGTTGGATTCCTTAGGTTTTTCTATGTATAGTATCAAGTCATCTGCAAATAGGGAGAGTTTGACTTCTTCTCTTCTAATCTGTAGCCCTTTAATTCCTTGCTCATGAATAATAGTGGTGATAGTGGGCATCCCTGTCTGGTACCTGATCTGAGGGGAAATGCTTCCAGTTTTTCACCACTGAGTATGATGTTGACTGTAGGTTTGCTATATATAGACTCCACTATCTTCAGGAATTTTCTATCTATGCCCACATTTTATAATGTTTTGATCATAAAGGGATGTTGTATTTTTGTCAAAGGCTTTCTCTGCATCTATTGATATGACCATGTGGTTTTTGCTTTTGCTTGTATTGATGTGGTGGATCACATTGATTGATTTACATATATTAAACCAACCTTGCATCCCTGGTATAAACCTCACTTGGTCATGATGAACAATCTTTTTAATATACTGCTGTATCCAGTTGGCTAGAATTTTGTTCAATATTTTAGCACCTATGTTCAGCAGAGATATTGGTCTGTAGTTTTCTTTTTTGATTGTGTCCCTGTTTGCTTTTGGTATCAAAGTGATGGCTTCATAGAAGCTGGAAGGAAGGGAGTCGGGAGGTAGTGCAGTGGGTTAAGCAGATGTGGCATAAAGCAGAAGGACCAGCATAAGGATCCAGCTTCAAGCACTGGCTCCCCACTTGCAGGGGAGTCGCTTCACAGGCAGTGAAGCAGGTCTGCAGGTATCTTTCTCTCCTCCTCTCTGTCTTCCCCTCCTCTCTCCATTTCTCTCTGTCCTATCCAACAATGATGACATCAACAACAACAATGGAAACAAGAAGGGCAACAAAAAGGAAATAAATAAACAAATAAATAAAAAGAAGAAGCTGGAAGGGAGTATTCCAGTGTCTTCAGTCTTCTGGAAGAAGTTTAAAAGTAGAGGTATTAGTTCTTCTTTGAAGGTTTTGTAGAATTAATTTGTAAAACCATATGGTCCAGGACTTTTATTTTTGGGAAGGTTTTTGATAACTGTTTCAATATCATTAGCTCTGATGTGCCTGTTCATGTTATTTAGTTCCTCTTTACTTAATTTTGGAAGTTCATAGGTATCTAGGAAATCATCCATTTCTTCCAGGTTCTCTAGCTTGGAGGCATACAGTCTTCCATAGAAATCTCTGATGATGTGTTGAATTTCTGCAGTGTCTGTTGTGATATCTCCTCTTCATTTATGATCCGATTTATTTGGGTATTCTCCCTTTTACGTTTCATGAGTCTGCTAATGGTTTGTTGATTTTGTTCACTCTTTCGAAGAACCAACATATACTTAAGTTGATCTTTTGCATGGTTTTCTTATTTTCAATTTTATTGATTTCTGCCCTAACTTTAGTTACTTCTGTCCTTCTGGTTGGTTTAGGGTTCCTTTGTTCTTCTTCTTCTAGGTCTTTAAGGTGTGCAATCAGGCTGTTTATTTGTGTTTTTTCTTGTTTCCTAATGTGTGCTTATATGGCTATAAAGTTCCCTCTCAGTACTGCCCTAAATGTGTCCCATATATTGTGATAGCTTGTGTCTTCATTTTCATTGAACTCTGATACATTTTTACTTCTTCCTTCATTTCCTCTTTGACCCAGTAGTTGTTAAGTAGTGTACTTACACATTTTGGGACTATTACTAATATTTTGTTGATTTTTCAATATTAGTTTAATTCCCCTGTGGTCTGAAAAGATGCTTGGGATGATTTAAATGATCTTGAATTTGCTGATGCTATCTTTGTGGCCCAATATATGGTCTATCATTGAGAATGACCCATATAGACTTGAGTAAAATGTGTATACCAGTTTCTTGGGGTGAATGACTCTGAAAATGTCCAATAGTTTTAGTTTATCTATCTCCTCATTTAGCTTCCTCGTGTCTTTATTGATTTTCTGCCTGGATGATCTGTCAATTTGAGAGAGTGAGGTGTTGAAGTTCCCTACTATAACTGTGTTGATGTTAATATATTGCTGTAGCCCTTTCAATAGATGTTTGATGTATTTAGATGGCTTCACATTGGGTGCATAGATGTTAATAATTGTTAAGTCATCTTGATTGATTGATCCTCTGAGCATTAAGTAGTGTCCATCCCTATCTTTTAAAATTTTATTTATTTTAAAGTCTATCGTGTCAGATATGAGAATAGCTGTTACTTCCATTTTTTGTGGGCTATTGGCTTGTTTGATAGTTTTCCATCCTTTCCCTTTGAGTCTGTGTTTGTCTTGTTGAGTTAGGTGGGTTTACTGAAGACAGCATATTGTTGGGTTGTGTTTTCTAATCCATCTTCATACTTTGCCTTTTAATAGGTGAATTTAGGCCATTGACATATATTGATAACAAAGACTGAAGATATTTTAATGCCATTCTTGTAGAGTTTTAGGGTGTTCTGATAGATGGCATATTCATGGTGGTCTGACTGTTTATAGGAAACCTTTCAGAACTTCTTTCAGAGCAGGCTTGGTGATAGTTGATTCCTTCAACTGTTGGTTGTCTGAGAAGGTTTTTATGCCTCCACCTAGTCTGAATGACAGTCTAGCAGGATACAGTAGTCTTGGTTGAAAGCCTTTCTCATTGAGCACTTGATAGATATCTTGCCATTCTCTTCTGGCATGTATGTAGCGTTTGTGTGCAGAAGTCTGCTGCTAACCTTATGGGTTTTCATCTGTAGGTGACTCTTTGTTTTTCCTCTTGCAGCCTTCAGGATCCTTTCTTTATCCTTATTCCTTTCCATTCTAAATATGATGTGTCTTGGTGTCTTTAAGTCTGGGTTAATTCTGCTTGGGACCCTCTGGGCTTCTTGAACCTTTATGACTTTGATGTTGTCTAGACTAGAGAAGATCTCAGCTATTATGTCCTGAAGAATGCTTTCTTCTCTTCCCTCTCTTTCTTCCTCTGTTAAGCCAAGAAAGTATATATTATTTTTATTATTATTTTTTTATATTATTTCTTTTTAAGTCTTCCCATAGGTCTCTATTGTTATTTTCAGTATCTCTTAATCTCTTTTTTAGATCTATTACTTCTTTTTTAGTTGTCTCTAATTTGTCCTCAATCTTGCTATTTCTGTTCAGCCTCTCTCCCCTCTACTGTTTTCTGGAGTTCATCTATTTTGTTACCCTGTTCTGATACTGTTTTAGCTTGTTCAGCTATTTGTGTTCTTAGATTAGCTATTTCAGCTTTCAACTCTCTAATAAACTTGAGATAATTAATGTTTTCTTCCAGAGTCTCATTTATTGTGTCTGCATTTCTGATGACAATTCTTTCAAACCCTTTACTCACTCCTTTTATTATTTCCTTAACTAGTGTTGGCTGTTGACCTCATTATTTTGTGTTTCAACCTTTGGGGGGCTTTTATATGGACTCTTGTCTGATTCATTTCCACAGTATTTCTTCTTGTTGGTTTAACCATTTTATATAGTCTGTTATGAGGTCCCTCTCTCAGTACTTTTCAAATTACTGATCACTATTGCATGGATTGACTTGTGTCTAAGTAAGGTATTTAAAGGGTTCACAGTTGAGGAAGTTAATAGTTGTTTCAATATTATTTTAATCCCTGAGTTGGAGCTCAGTGGCTTAAAAGCCTCTTTTGTTCTTTTTCTTCTCTGTAGGCTATGGGAGGCTGAAAGCTTTTAAACTACAAGTAGGCTTCTTAGCTTAATCACTGACTCCTGGCCAAGAGATAAAACAGTGGGACAGAGATAATCCAATGTTTATGCAAAGAGACTCTCACAGCCCCACTGCTAGGCCAAGGAGGCATAGGTCTTCTCCTGAGTTTCCATGTTAGTTCTCTGTCCCCTGATGTCAGCACAGTGACTCACCCTCGCTGCTCCAGATTCTGAGGGCAGTAGCAATGGAGACTCACAGTTCCATTTGGTGAGTATATGGGAGTCTTCTCCTTCCTTCAGCCATATTTTTGTTGGTTGAACAGACTGGAGGTGGTGTCTCAACTGGTTGACTGCTGGACTGTTACCAACCACTTAACCTCTCCCTAGGCTCCTATGTGTCCACGAGCCACGTGTGTTTGCATTCACTGGTGATTTGGTGGGTTCCTGAAGTCGTTCTAGTGCTGCCTTGTTGCAGTCCCAGGTGGTCTCCTTTGGTATTCCTCCTTGACTCAGGAGAGAAGAGGAGAGAAACACAGCTGCTGCTGCTCCATAGTCCACCTCCAGAAATCCACTTTTATCTTATTACATGGATTTGTCATTCAGTTTACATTTTTATTATAAAGTCACATTTACTCTACTCTTGCCCAGCATCATTTTACTATTTCCTTTCATTGAATGTCAAAGTAAGATGCCTCATGAATATATGTGAAAGTACATTTGTGAACAACTAATGCCTTCATGTTTTACCTTTTCAAGTCTTCTTTCATCATTTTGACATAGAAAAGGTAAATTACATATTTAATGATGTGAATTGATGTGACTTTTTCTAACCTATGACTTTCTATTGACAATATGAATCATAAGTTGGCATGTCTGACAGGTAATCTTTGACTAATTCTTGTAATTTTCTGAATCTCAGTGTAGAGGTTTTAATCTAAACAACTGTACTCTTCTGCAAATAAATCTTATCTCAAATATCCATAGATATAACAAAAAATCATTATGTTCATGAATAACTCCATGACTACATAAATGCAAATATGTGCTGTACACACATGCAAAGTTATTGCCATGGTATACATTAAGTGTAGATCACCAGATTGCAGAATATGTGAATCCTTAACTTTTGAAAATTATAACAAACTATTTCCTAAATGGAGATTAGCATAGGGAACATAATCATGTCTTACATTTGATAGTCAAAGTTTTCACTTTTGTATTGGCAAATAGATTATCTGGGTAGTGCACTAGCTTTCTTATGCATTGGAACACTAGGTTTGAGTTTGGCCCCCACAATACTGGAGAAAGCCTAGGTGTTATATCTTTTCTTTCTTTCTTTCTTTTTTATTTATTTATTTATTTATTTATTTTTTACAAAAAAACTAGTTTATTTGTCATTTTAAAAACAGATTCATTTGCTTTACTAATCACCTCAAGCCTAGGACATAAAGAAGGAGAAAGTAAGAATGCTGAAATCACTCAGCCTAATCAAAAAGAAATTTCCAAAAATTAAGGCAAAATATATACCTGAAAGAAAAAGTGCACAATAGTCTGCAGTAAGTCAATAAATGAAGAAAGCAAGTAGAAAGGCCTAAAAGGACACAACAAAGTTCCTAATGAAATAGTTTCTACTTAGGCCTAGATATCCTCCTCACCTACTTCCTATTACACTTCCCTCACTCACTCCAAAGCTAACTTTATCAAAGTAAAGACTACAAAAGCTGAATAAGGGCAAGAAATTGGCATAATTTAAAGATGATTCTTTAGTCATTATCAGGCCACCCCATCATCTGGGGCCCTAGTCGGGGAGTCCTGAGATTCCCAAAGAGACATGATGGGCCTAGACCTCAAATAGGTCCCTCTCTCCATTGTCATTGTTCATCTTCATCAGGAATAAGACAAAGACTTCTTTGTGGGTCCCGATAGCACACTACCCTCAATGTGGATCAACAACAGTAGAGAATACTCTATCCTCCAAAGGGAGGCTAGATAACATACTCTACCAAATGAGGAAGATGGGTCCTGAAATTGGGGCAGCTTGGACCATTCCTACTCATGACCACAGAATGTGAGTTCAGATCTACAAGGATGCAGAGGTTACATAGGCTCCTAAGCTGAAAATGGCCCCAGATCAAATCGATAGGTCTTTATATTTTTTTCTCTGATGAGGCTTTCTATTCCTTTTTCCAGCCGTGACATCATCTCCCCAGACAATAACTTGGCTCCACCTGCATATCAGAGGTCAGGCTCAGGAAAAAACTAGTGTAGGTATGGGCCCTTTAGAATATAACTAAAATAGGCCTACTAGCTATCTTCAAAACGGAGACCCCAAATCTTCATCTGCACTATTCCAGCCTTCATGTTCATGATTAGTCAACAATTTGTTTGGCTTTATATGTTAATTCTTTTTTCAGCCACCAGGTTCCAGATGCTACCATGATGCCAACTGGACTACCCTGGGCAGATAAACCCATTTTTGTGTGTCCTGTAACCCTGCTTCCCCAGAGCCCTGCCCCACTAAGGAAAGAGAGAGATTGGCTGGGAGTATAAATAGACCTGCCAAAGCCCATATTCAGTGGGTAAGCAATTACAGAAGCCAGACCTTCCACCTTCTGCACCCCATAATGACCTTGGGTCCATACTTCCAGAGGGTTAAAAAATAGGGAAGCTATCAGGGGAGGCAGTAAGATAGAGTTCTAGTGATAGGAATTGTGTGGGGTATCCTATGGTTTTGTGTTTCCTTTTTATAAATAAAAATTTAAAATAAAAAGAAATCTCTCAGATTCCCACATTTTCCCTATTATCTCCTCTGGTTTCATTTTGCCTAGTTTTAAAGAATAATCACTTTCTTTGAAACTTTTTAAAACTAAGTCATACACAATATTATATACTATTAAAGTATAAATGTGATATCTTCCCACCTATTACTGTCATGGCTTTTAATTTTTTAATTAGTGTTTTAATATTTTTAAATATCAAATTAACATATAATACCATACTATTCTCACTACCAAAGGTCTGTGTCCCTATTCTCTACATTGGAAAAATTCAGTAGTTCTCCCAAGATTATATATTTTTTTTTTCCTATGGTTCTGCCTTCTTTTCCTTTTTAAAAATTATTTATTTATTTATTTATTTATTTTCCCTTTTGTTGCCCTTGTTGTTTTATTGTTGTCATTGTTGTTGGACAGGACAGAGAGAAATGGAGAGAGGAGGGGAAGACAGAGAGGAGGAAAGAAAGATAGACACCTGCAGACCTGTTTCACAGCCTGTGAAGGGACTCCTCTGCAGGTGGGGAGCCAGGTGCTGGAACTGGGATTCTTATGCCAGTCCTTGAACTTTGCGCCACATGCACTTAATCTGCTGCACTACTGCCCAACTCCCTCTCTCTCTCTCTTTTTTTTAAGTTTCTATTCATAAAATGGAAACACTGACAAGACCTTATTGTTAATAAGAAGGGTACATTTTTTAATCTCTCTGCCTCTCTCCCTGTATTTGAAAAAGTTGGCCCAGAAGACATAATGATGAAAAATATAAATAAAATCACTTCCATGATGCAAGTTCATAAAGGTATTCTCATTAAACTGGAAAAAAAATCCATTTTTTTTTCACACTAACCAGAATGAAAAATAGTGTCACAAACTGTATTTGTTTAGAAGGTCCTCTCAGCTAGATTCAGCTTTTGATGATAATCTTTTCCACTCTGCTTCCTGCTCTAACTTAAAAAAAAATTAATTTAGAAAACTTGTAATTAAAAAAATGATTTAGTTTATTTTTCTTTTTTTATTGAGGGAGTTAATGCCTTCCAGTGCTGTCACTGATATATGAGTACATTTTCATTATGCACCAGGACCCTGTAGTTCTTTTTCAACCTTCCCTGGTCCTTCCTTCTTCAGAGTTACTGGCTTTTAATGCAGTCCACTAAGACTAGTCCGCCTTTCATTTCTTAGTCCCCCTTCCTGTCCCTATTTATTATACCCCACTTATTAGTAAGATTATTTGATATCTGCACCTCTTTCTTTTGGCTTATCTCACTTAACATAATGTCTTCTAGTTCGATCGATGATGACACAAAGGAGGCAACTTCATTATTTTTAACTGCTGAGTAGTATTCAATCCTACGTATATACCATATATTTCTCTCTCTCTCTCTCTCTCTCTCTCTCTCTCTCTTTCTCCCTCTCTTTCAGTGAACCACCCAAAATGGAATTAAAGAACCCTATGAAAAGAAAGGTCTCACCCTAGTAATGAGACTGAAAGGTTTACATTCCACGCCTGACGTCTCTGGACACAGTCTGAAGTGAAGCATGCTGAAGTGGTACTTGTTGTGTTGATTAGGTTGGGATCAGCAGATGCAATATCATTTAGTATGAATTGAGAGAGGCATGCAGGAAGGTGAGCCCCACCCTTGAGGTTTCAGGATTGGGGGAAATATAGGCTCTATAGAGGAAGCAGGAGGTTTCTGCTGTCTTAGCATTTAAGAAGGTAATAGATAGTTATTTCTATTATCAAATTATTTGGAATTTGGGTTAACTTTAAAAAGTTTCATATTTTTTAAGCCAATCATCTGTCATTGGACATCAGGGTTGCTTCCAGATTTTGGCTATTACAGACTGTGCTGCTATGAACATAGGGATACATAGTTCTCTTCTGATAGGTACTTTTATTTTCTTTGAGGAAATACCAGGAAAGAAATTGCTAGGTCTTATGGTAGGTATATTTCCAGTGTTCTCAGAAATCTCTAGACTGTTTTACACAAAGGGTGAACCAATGTATACTCCCACCTACAGTGCAGATGTGGTCCCCCCCACACACACACACACAGATTCCCTCCAACACTTTTTGTTATTGTCCTTTTGAACAAATGATATTCCCACGGTTATTAAGTGGTAGCTCATTGTTGTCTTTATTTGCATTTCTCTGATGATCTGTGAGTTTGGGCATTTTCTCATGCATTTGTTGGCCCTCTGGGTCTCTTCTTTGGTGAGGTCTCTATCCATGTCCTTGCCTCATTTATTATTATTATTATTATTAATGTTAATTTTACTAGCTCCTCATGTATTTGGAAATTAGTCCTTTATCTGATGTGGGAGAAAGCTTGAAACTATTCTTTTTTTCTCTGAGCCCTTTGATGTATAATTCATTTAAAAAACATCTGCCAGTTTCACAGAATAATCTTTCTTCAGGAAAGGACCATTTTCTTTGAATAGACATTAAGCATAACTTTGCTCTAGGTTTCTATGAGAAGATAAGAAACTAATATCAGCTGGCACTTTGTTTTACATTTTGTGTAGATAGAGTCATAAAAGCATACGGAAGCATATTTTTATTTGGGGTATATCCGATTTAATAGAGATATCTTTTTTTTTCTCCTAACAGTCCAACAGTGTTATCAATGAGGTTTCATGCCTTCATGACATTCAAAATGACTACACCACTCCTGGTGGTTATTGATATTTTTTAAAGAGATATAAATAGAAAGGAAGACAGATGAAGAGTACCTGCAGTACTGATACCCCCAGTACTTGATACCCCCAGCCATGCTCCCACACACCGGTTGGTGCCGAATATTTGAATTTTTGTCCTCTGACATGGCAATATGTGCATTCTGCCAGGTGTGCCACCAACCCATCTCTCTAATGTCTCACTTTATCCTTCCTTATCATCCTTATTAAAAGCTTTAGTGCAATTTGTTTTACTAGAGTTGAGACTACTTTATGATCTCTTTCTGCTACTGGATTAGTCATGAAATTAATCTTACTACAAAGTCCAATTCTAGTAAAATAGAAAATTATACATTATATGACAGTAAACCTATTTACACATAGTCTTTTCTATATGTATGTAATATTTACTCAAACAAATTTATTTCTATTTTAATTAATTATTAAAACCTAAATGCTTATGATATAAAAATAAAAATTAGGATATACATTAAAATCATTAGGTCTTACAAGACAACTGATGTGGGAAGAAAAAAATCCAGGTAAAATACATAATTTTAAATCATATCAAATATTTTTTCAAATAGAAGTTTTATTTTTCATGATCACCTTAAAGTAATTTGTGAACAAATTTCCATTTGTGCATATTAGTATTATGGACCCTGATATTAGTGCTTATTTTTATCACAAGAAATAATAATTTTGATACATATTGAAAGGCATACATTATATATGTATACACATATATGTAAATACCTGTTGGATTAGTTAACAAAACACTTTTTTTGACCTGTCCTTTTTAATCTCCAATTTCTGTAATAATTAGTTTAGCTTTAATATTATTACTTCATAACGATTTAAACATACTTTATCCTTTGAACTTGTAACTTGCCTACCCATAACTTTCTTTTTTCTAAATTTTTTTATTACCTTTACTTATTGGATAGAGACAGCCAGAAATCAAGAGGGAAGATGGAGACAGAGAGGGAGAGAGACAGACACCTGCAGCCCTGCTTCACCACTTGTGAAACTTTTCCCCCTGAAGGTGAGGACTGTGGGCTCAAACCCAGGTCCTTCCACTTTGTAACATGTGTGCTCAATCGCTCAATCAGGGGCACCCCTGCTGCCCCCTCCCTAAAACTTTCTTTATACACCAGATGATTATCAGAAGTACAAGGTACAAGGAAGAGCTTTCTTTTTAAAGAAGTTTTTTTTCATATTTACTTATTTATTTAATCCCTTTTGTTGCTCTTATTGCTGTAGTTATTTGTTATTTTTATTGATGTTGTTGTTGTTGGATAGGACAGAGAGAAATGGAGAGAGGAGGGGAAGACAGAGAAGGGGGGAGAGAAAGATAAACACCTGCAGACCTGCTTCACAGTTTGAGAAGCAACTCCTCTGCAGGTGGGGAGCCAGGAGCTCTAACCCGGATTCTTATGCCTGTCCTTGGCTTTGTGCCACGTGCGCTTAACCCGCTGAGCTACCATATGCCTGTCCTTGCTCTTTGCACCACCTACACTTGACCCGGTGTGCTACCACCCGGCTCCCCAAGAAGTTACTTTTTTATCCTTATTTATTTATTGGATAGAGACAGCTATAAATTGAGAGGGTAGTGGGTGTCAGAGAGGGAGAGAGATAGAGAGACACCTACAGGCCTGCTTCACCACTTGCAAAACTTTCCCCCTGCAGGTGGAGACCCGGGTGGAACCGGGTCCTTGTGCACTATAACCATGCACTCAACCAGGTGTGCCACCACCCAGGCCCTGAACTTTTAAAAAAAAACAACTTCTCCACTTACATTTCCATTGTTTAAATTTCATTCTACTTTTCAGAATATTTTATTATTTTTATTTATTATCTTTTATTATTTATTTTACCAGTGTATTGCTCAGTTCTGGTTTATGGTAATTTGTGGATCTGAACCTGGGATCGCAACCCTCAAACATGGTAGCTTTTATTATTTTTATATTTATTATTTCTATTGTATAACTACTATGCTATTTCTTCAACTCTCAAATTCTGCATTTCCTTTTTTTTTTAATTAGAAAGAATTAGGGTTCAATGTCTTAAGGTCCTTTCATAAGTCAAAACATGTTCTCATGCCAGAGGTTAATATTGGTTATTCACTTGCCCAGTGAATAATTTATGCATTATTTTAACTCCCAGAAACTATGAAAGTAATATTCTTAGTTATCTATGTAGCAATTATTAAATAACAGTCAGCATAGGAATTACTTTCAAAAATACGTTATATGTAATATCCAGATTCTCATACTTTATTCTGTGGGCAAAACTCTCTGCTTATACCAATTTATATTTGTTTTCAACACTGAATAACAGTATTTTATAAGTGAATTTGAAAAAAAAAGTTAATTAAATTTTGATTCTTGTAGTCCACAAAATTTCAACTTGTAAAATTATTTTATTTAAATTTTTTCTTTAATTTCTGTATTTTATTTTATTAATTTGTTGAGTGGAAGCAGAGAGAAATCCAGAGGTAAGGGGAAGATAGAGACACCTGCAGACTGGCTTCGCTGCTAGTGAAGCTTCCTAGTCCACCCTACAGTTGGGGGGGGAGCTAAAACCCAGCTCCTTGCATAAAGTAATTTCAATTCAGGCCCTCATGAAATTATTTTAGAGTGATTTCAGATCTCCTATTTTCTCCCACATCTGTAGAAGCAAAAGAAATAGTTTAATTAAAAAATATTTCTTCTCAAAACCCAGATATAGACCAGGTTCCATGAGAT
The DNA here is from genome assembly GCF_950295315.1 of Erinaceus europaeus. NCBI lineage: Eukaryota > Metazoa > Chordata > Mammalia > Eulipotyphla > Erinaceidae > Erinaceus > Erinaceus europaeus. The sequence goes on along the minus strand of NC_080171.1, from coordinate 46,164,343 downwards.
AAGGCATATGTTCACATGTATCCATAAATCAAGGCAAAACATACACCTTTAGGCAAAAGTACACAATAGTCTACAATAGTGAGTCAATATGAAGTTTATAATAAAATAGTGTCTACTTAGACATAGATATCCTCCTCATCTACTTCCTATTATACTTCTCTCACTCACTCCCAAGCTATTCTTATCAAAGCAATGGCTGCAAAAGCTGAATAAGGGCAAGAGACTGGTATACTTTAACGATGACTCTTTAGTTACTATCAGGCCACCCCATCAGCTGGGGCCCTAGTCGGGGAGTCCTGAGATTCCCAAACAAACATGATGGACCTAGACCTCGAATAAATCCTTCCCTCCATTGTAACTGGTCACTAATATCAGAAACAACAAAAGAAACCCCTTTGTGGACCCCCATAGGACCTTGCCCTCAACTTGGATCAAAAACAGTAGAGAATGTCCCATCCTCTGGAGGGAGGCTGGACAACATACTCTATGCTACATCTGAGGAAGATGGTGATATTGGGGCAGCTTGGAATGTTCCTACTGATGACCACAGAATGTGAGGTCGGTTCTACAGGGATGCAGAGGTCATGTCTCCTAAGCTGAATATGGGCCCCAAATCAGATCAAATCGATGAGGTTTACAGTCAATAATATTTATGCACCTTTCCCATATTTGGAAGCTACTCTCTTCCCAGATCCAGCTTTCTGGTCCTTTTTTTCCAGCCATGACATCATCTCCCCAGACAATAACTAGGATCCATCTGTATTTCAGGCTCAGGAAAAAAAAAAAGTAGTATAGCCACAGGCCCTTGGAATATGACTAAAATATGTCTACTAGCTATCTACAGAATGGACACACACACACACACACACACACACACCTCTTCATCTGCAATACTCCAGCCTTTAGGTTCATGATTAGTCAACAACTTGTTTGGCTTTATATGTTAACTCTCTTCAGCCACCAGGTTCCAGATGCTAGCATGATGCTGACCAGACTTTCCTGGACAGAAGACCCCACCAATGTGTCCTGGAGCTCTGATTCCCCAGAACCCTGCCCCACTGGGGAAGGAGAGAAACAGGGTGGGAGTATGGATCAACCTGTCAATGCCCATGTTCATCTGGGAAGCAATTACAGAAGCCAGACCTTCCACATTCTGCATCCTACAATGACCTTAGATCCATACTCCCAGACGTTTGAAGAATAGGAAAGCTATCAAGGGATGGGATGTGATAAGGAGATCTGGTGGTGGGAATTGTGTGGAGTTATACCCCTCTTATACTATGGTTTTGTCAATTCTTCCTCTTTATAAATAAAAAAAAATTTATCTTTTTTTCTACTCCTTTCCCTTCCCCTCCTCCCTCCCACCCCCCCTTTCTACTCCTCTTCCTTTACATCTTTCTTCTTGCCACTAGGGTTAGGACTTGGGCAAGGTGGTGCCAGTATGGTGCCAGCACCATGAATCCACTACTCCCAGTGACCATCCCTTCCCTGCATTTTTTTTCTCTTCTAATTCATTACTTGCAGATACAAAAATCCACTGTTTTTTTTGTGTATTGTCTTTGTAGTGCACCATATTGATTTACTGTTTATAAAAGCTTTTCTTTTTTTGAATCTTTAGAATTTTCTTTGTATATGAAAATATCATCTTAAAGTAATGTTTTATTTCCTCATTTTCAGTATGAATTTCTTCTTTTTTTTGGTCTGTTTTATCTCTTCTCTCCCATGGTACCTACCATTTTGCTTTTTTTTTTTTATAATATATTTATTTATTTATTTATTTATTTTTTATTTAAGAAAGGATTAATTAACAAAACCATAGGGTAGGAGGGGTACAACTCCACACAATTCCCACTGCCCAATCTCCATATCCCACCCCCTCCCCCGATAGCTTTCCCATTCTCTATCCCTCTGGGAGCATGGACCCAGGGTCATTGAGGGTTGCAGAAGGTAGAAGGTCTGGCTTCTGTAATTGCTTCCTCGCTGAACATGGGCGTTGACTGGTCAGTCCATACTCCTAGTCTGCCTCTCTCTTTCCCTAGTAGGGTGTGTCTCTGGGGAAGCTGAGCTCCAGGACACATTGGTGGGGTCTTCAATCCAGGGAAGTCTGGCCGGCATCCTGATGACACCTAGAACCTGGTGACTGAAAAGAGAGTTAACATACAAAGCCAAAGAAATTGTTGAGCAATCATGGACCCAAAGCTTGGAAAAGTGGAGAGGAAGTATTAGGGAGGTACTCACTGCAAACTCTAGTATACTTCTGCTTTCTTACTTTGGTGCCATACTCCAAACTCAGTCAATTTCTGCTTTGCGTTTCTACTTCTTTTTTTTTTTTTTACATGCATAACATTCCCCAGATTCCCATTTAACAATACAACCCCCAGTATTTCATTCATCATTTTTCATGGACCTGTATTCTCCCCACCCACCCACCCACCCCAGAGTCTTTTACTTTGGTGTAATACTCCAATTCCATTTCAGGTTCGACTTGTGTTTTCTTTTCTAATCTTGTTTTTCAATTTCGGCCTGAGAGTGAGATTATCCCATATTCATCCTTCTGTTTCTGACTTATTTCACTCAACATGATTTTTTCAAGGTCCATCCAAGATCGGCTGAAAACAGTGAAGTCACCATTTTTTACAGCTGAGTAGTGTATTCCATTGTGTATATAGACCACAACTTGCTCAGCCACTCATCTGTTGTTGGACACCTGGGTTGCTTCCAGGTTTTGGCTATTACAAATTGTGCTGCCAAGAACATATGTGTACACAGATCTTTTTGGATGGATGTGTTGGGTTCCTTAGGATATATCCCCAGGAGGGGAATTGCAGGGTCATAGGGTAGGTCCATTTCTAGCCTTCTGAGAGTTCTCCAGACTGTTCTCCACAGAGGTTGGACCAATTGACATTCCCACCAGCAGTGCAGGAGGGTTCCTTTGACCCCACACCCTCTCCAGCATTTGCTGCTGTTACCTTTTCTGATGTGTGACATTCTCACAGGAGTGAAGTGATATCTCATTGTTGTCTTGATTTGCATTTCTCTGACAATCAGAGACTTGGAGCATTTTTTCATGTGTTTCTTAGCCTTTTGGATCTCTTCTGTGGTGAATATTCTGTCCAAGTCCTCCCCCCATTTTTGGATGGGGTTATTTGTTGTCTTGTTGTTGAGTCTGGTAAGCTCTTTATATATGTTGGTTATTAAACTCTTATCTGATGTATGGCATGTAAAGATCTTCCCCCATTCTGTGAGGGGTCTCTTGATTTGGGTAGTGGTTTCTTTTGCTGTGAAGAAGCTTTTTAATTTGATGTAGTCCCATAGGTTTATACTTGCCTTAGTCTTCTTTGTAATTGGATTCGTTTCATTGAAAATGTCTTTAAAATTTATGCAGAAAAAAGTTCTGCCAATATTTTCCTCTAAGTATCTGATATTTTCTGGTCTAACATCCAAGTCCTTGATCCACTTGGAATTTACTTTTGTATTTGGTGAAATACAGTGATTCAGCTTCATTCTTCTGCATGTTTCAACCCATTGTTTCCAACACCATTTGTTGAAGAGACTCTGCTTCCCCGATATAATAGTCTGGGCCCCTTTGTCAAAGATTAGATGTCCATAGGTGTGGGGCCTCATTTCTGGGCTCTCAATTCTATTCCACTGGTCAGTGTGTCTGTTCATGTTCCAGTACCAAGCAGTTTTGATGACAATGGCCCTATAATATAGTTTGAGATCTGGCAGTGTGATGCCTCCGGTTCTGTTCTTTTTTCTCAAGATTGTTTTGGCAGTTCTAGGTCTTTTCTGGTTCCAGATAAACATTTGTAGCATTTTTTCTATTCTCCTAAAAAATGTGCTTGGGATCTTGATGGGGATAGCATTAAATTTGTAGATGGCTCTGGGTAATATATTCATTTTGATGATGTTAATTCTTCCAACCCATGAGCATGGAATATCTTTCCACTTCTTTGTGTCTTTTTCAATTTCTTTGAGTAGTGACTCATAATTTTCAGTATACAAGTCTTTCACTTCTTTGGTTAGGTTTATTCCTAGATATTTTATTGTTTTTGTTGCTATAGAAAAAGGAACTGATTTCTGGATTTCAATTTCTTCTAACTTAGTGTTTGCATAGAGGAATGCCACTGACTTTTGAATGTTAATTTTATAGCCTGACACATTACTGTATTGCCTGATGATTTCCAAAAGCTTCTTGCTGGATTCCTTAGGTTTTTCCATGTATACTATCATGTCATCTGCAAATAAGGAGAGTTTGACTTCTTCTCTTCCAATCTGTATGCCTTTAATTCCTTGCTCCTGCCTGATTGCTATGGCAAGAACTTCCAACACTATGTTGAATAGTAATGGTGATAGTGGGCAGCACTGTCTAGTACCTGATCTGAGGGGAAATGCTTCCAGTTTTTCACCATTGAGTATGATGTTGGCTGTAGGTTTGCTATATATAGACTCCACTATCTTCAGGAATTTTCCATCTATTCCTATTTTTTGTAGTGTTTTGATCATAAAGGGATGTTGTATTTTGTCAAAGGCTTTCTCTGCATCTATTGATATGACCATGTGGTTTTTGGTCTTGCTTTTGTTGATGTGGTGGATCACATTGATTGATTTACGTATATTAAACCAACCTTGCATGCCTGGGATAAACCCCACTTGGTCATGATGAACAATTTTTTTGATATACTGCTGTATCCGGTTGGCTAGAATTTTGTTCAATATTTTCGCATCTATGTTCATCAGAGATATTGGTCTGTAGTTTTCTTTTTTGGTTGTGTCCCTGCCTGCTTTTGGTATCAGGGTGATGTTGGCTTCATAGAAGCTGGCAGGGAGTATTCCAGTGTCTTCAATCTTCTGGAAGACTTTTAAAAGTAGAGGTATTAGTTCTTCTTTGAAAGTTTTGTAGAATTCATTTGTAAAACCATCTGGTCCAGGACTTTTATTTTTGGGAAGATTTTTGATAACTGTTTCAATTTCATTAGCTGTGATGGGCCTGTTCATGTTATCCACTTCCTCTTTACTTAGTTTTGGAAGTTGGTAGGTATCTAGGAAATCATTCATTTCTTCCAGGTTCTCTAGCTTGGTGGCATATAGTTGTTCATAGAAGCCTCGCATGATATGTTGAATTTCTGCAATGTCTGTTGTGATATCTCCTCTTTCATTTACTATCCGATTTATTTGGGTCTTCTCCCTTTTTTGTTTTGTGAGTCTGGCTAAAGGTTTGTCGATTTTGTTTACTCTTTCGAAGAACCAACATTTACTTTCATTGATCTTTTGTATGGTTTTCCTATTCTCAATGTTATTTATTTCTGCCCTAACTTTAGTAATTTCTGTCCTTCTGGTTGCTTTAGGATTCCTTTGTTGTTGTTCTTCTAGGTCTTTAAGATGTGCAATCAGGCTGTTTATTTGTGTCTTTTCTTGTTTCCTAATGTGTGCTTGTATAGCTATGAACTTATCTCTTAGGACTGCTTTAGCTGTGTCCCAAATATTTTGATAGCTTGTGTCTTCATTTTCATTGAACTCTCGAAACATTTTGATTTCTTCCTTGATTTCCTCTTTGACCCAGAAGTTGTTAAGAAGTGTACTGTTGAGCTTCCACATTTTGGCACTGTTACTAATCTTTTGTTGATTGTTAAGTGTTAGTTTAATTCCACTGTGGTCTGAGAAGATGCTTGGGATGATTTCAGTGTTCTTGAATTGGCTGATGCTGTCTTTGTGGCCTAACATATGGTCTATCCTTGAGAATGATCCATGTGGATTTGAGTAAAATGTGTATTCCAGTTTCTTGGGATGAATGACTCTGAAAATGTCCAATAGTTCTAGTTTATCTATCTCTTCATTTAGCTCCCTTATGTCTTTACTGATTTTCTGCCTGGATGATCTGTCAAGTTGAGACAGTGGGGTGTTGAAGTCCCCTACTATGATTGTGTTACTGTTAATATATTGCTGTAGCTCTTTCAGTAGAAGTTTGATGTATTTAGATGGCTTCTCATTGGGTGCATAGATATTAATAATTGTTAAGTCCTCTTGATTGACTGATCCTCTGAGCATTAAGTAGTGTCCATTCCTATCTTTTTTAATCTTATCTATTTTAAAGTCTATCATGTCAGATATGAGAATAGCTGTTCCTGCCCTTTTTTGTGGGCCATTGGCTTGAATGATAGTTTTCCATCCTTTCACTTTAAGTCTGTGTTTGTCTTGTTGCGTTAGGTGAGTTTCCTGTAGACAACATATTGTTGGGTTGTGTTTTCTGATCCATCTTCCTACTCTGTGTCTTTTAATAGGTGAATTCAGGCCATTCACATTTATTGATATCAAAGATTGAAGATATTTTAACGCCATTCTTGTAGAGTTTTAGAGTGTTTTGATATATGTTCTATTTGTGGTGGTCTGGTTGTTTATAGGAAACCTTTCAGAACTTCTTTCAAGGCAGGCTTGGTGATAGTTGATTCCTTCAACTGTTGCTTGTCTGAGAAGGTTTTGATGCTTCCATCTAGTCTGAATGACAATCTAGCAGGATATAGTATTCTTGGCTGAAAGCCTTTCTCATTGAGCACTCGATAGATATCTTGCCATTCTCTTCTGGCCTGTAGTGTTTGTGTGGAGAAGTCTGCTGCTAATCTTATGGGTTTTCCTTTGTAGGTGACTCTTTGTTTTTCTCTTGCAGCCTTCAGGATCCTTTCTTTATCCTTATTCCTTTCCAATCTAAGTATGACATGTCTTGGTGTCTTTAGGTCTGGGTTAATTCTGTTTGGGACCCTCTGGGCTTCTTGAATCTTTATGTCTTTGGTGTTGTCTAGACTAGAGAAATTTTCATCTATTATGGCCTGGAGAACGCTTTCTTCCTCCCCTTCTCTTTCTTCCTCTGGTAAGCCAATAATGCGTATATTGTTTCTTTTGAAGTCATCCCATAGGACTCTGTTGTTGTTTTCAGCATCTCTTAATCTCTTTTTGAGATCTCTTACTTCTTTTTTAGTTGTCTCTAATTCATCCTCAATCTTGCTAATTCTGTCTTCAGCCTCATTGATTCTATTCTCTCTGCCCTCTAGTGTTTTCTGGAGTTCATCTATTTTGTTGCCCTGCTCTGATACTGTTTTAGCTTGTTCAGCTAGTTGCCTTCTTAGCTCAGCAATTTCAGCTTTTAGCTCTCTAATAACCATGAGATAATTAGAATTTTCTTCAATATTCTCATTTGTTGTTCCTGCATTTCTGATTACAATTTTTTCAAATTCTTTACTCACTCCTGTTATTATTTCCTTAGCTAATGTTTGGATGTTGAACTCGTTGTTTTGTGCTTCACCCTCTGGAGGACTTTTAGCTGGACTCTTGTCCTAGTTCGAGTCTCCATTATTTTTTCTTGTTGTTTTAACCATTTTATATAAGTTAACAGTTTTTTCAATCCCTGAGTTGGAGTTCAGTGGTGTAAAAGCCTTTTTTTTTTTTTCCCCTGTAGGCTATGGGAGCCTGAGGGCTTTTAAACTATCAATAGGCTTCTTGACTCCTGACCAAGAGATAAAGCAGGGTGTGGCAGAGATAATCCAGTGGTTATGCAAAGAGACTTTCACAGCCCTTCAGCTATGCCACCGAGGTATAGGTCTTCTCCTGAGTTTCCCGGTTAGATCTCTGTGCCCTGGTGTCCCTCCCTGTTGCTGCTCCAGATTCTGAGGGTAGTAGCAATGGAGACTCAGAGTTGTACTTGGTGAGTCTCTGGGGAGTCCTTTCCTCCCTTCAGCTGTCCCCTTGTTGGTGGAGCAGACTGGAGGTGGTGTCTCCACTGACAAACTGTTGAACTGTTAGCAGTCACTTAATCTCTCCTTAGGCCCCTCTCTCCTCTCTGTCACCAGCCACACGTGTTTGTACTCACGGGTGATTTACTGGGTTTCTGTGGTCATTCTAGTCCTGTCTTGTTTCGGTCCGGGTGGTCTCCTTTGGTATTCCTAGTTGATCCGGGAGAGGAGAGGAGAGGAGAGAAAGCGATCTGCTGCTCGTAGCTCCACCTCCGGAAGTATGTAATCAGTATGAATTTCTATCTCTCATTCATTTCCTACTTCTCGACTAATTGATTGAATTTCTGACATTAGTTTTTTTAAAGATTTTATTTAATTATTCATGAAGAGTGATAGGTGGAGAGATAGAGAGAAAGAGAGAGAGAGAGAGAGAATGAACCAGATATCACTCTGGTACATGTGCTGCTGGATATTGAACTCAGGACCTCACACTTGAGAGTCCAGTGCTTTATCCACTGTGCCACCTCCAGGAACACAACACTATTAGTTAATAGAAACAAGAGAGAACAATCTTGCCAGATCAGGCCTTTATGGAGAATAGCCCTTGACACCACATCCTTTGTTAAATGTATACCCCAATGGCCAAGTCTTGGAAGAATCCCTATTGCAGCAATATAGTCTACTATATCCTATGTTGGGACTATAGCATTCACCCATCTTCTAAGAACTTAAAGGCTGGATATTATTACTTCTTTGACTAAGCTTTATATACAGTTTTTATTACTACAGCTTCACAGTATTGTTTATAATCAAATGACAGGAATCCTCAACTTTCACCTTTTAATTTCCCTAAGGATTGCTTTGACAATTCGCTATCTTTTGTGCTTTCAAACAAATTTTAGTAGCATATATTAAAGGATGACATTTGGGATTTTACTTTGAAAAGGATAATCATTTTAACCATCTTTATTCTATTACTTTTATTGCAATTATGTAATTATATAGGTTATATATAATATTATGCATTATAATTTATGTAAGTGTTAATTACTATAATATAATTATTTGTTATAATTCAGTCATACACATGGAGTATTTTCATTTTTTCTGAAAGTTAATGATAAATATGTGTTTATGTGAGTAAAGTAATCTAGGAAAAGTAATCTTACTAAGCTGACTTTATTCTACTTTGATTAACTATGACTCACAGCTATTGTCTTATATGTCTTTCACTTCCTTTGTTGATTATATTACTAGGTACCTAGTTATTTTAGATATAATCATTAAAGAGATTTTTAATTAAAAAACTAAAAAAAAAAACCTCAACAAAAATGACATTATAAAAATGGAGAGGAGGAATGATAAACCTCACCAAAGAAGACATACTGGAAAACAAAATGAACAAATTCTTAGCATCACTTCTTATCAGGGAAATACAAATTTAAAAAGCATCAGGATACCACCTCACTCCTGTGAGAATATTTCTAATCAAAATTTCCAAAACAAATAAATATGTATATTCATTGTAGTAGTGGCAAACTCTAGAAGAAGAAGAATTGTAGGAGTAGTACTTACAATGGTCATGATAGGGAAACAACCCAAATGCCCAATGCAGATTAGTTTCTAAAATATGACACATACACACACTCACACTCACACACACACACACTTACTCAGCTACAAGAAATCATGAAACCATGTCCTTTTCTACAACATAGATGGAGCAGGATTGGATCATAGTACGTGAAATAAGCCAGAAAAAGACAAAAATCTTATTATCTTACATATATGTGGGTTCAAAGGAAATAAAGCAAGGTATCTGACAATATCAAGCATTAATAAACCCTTAGTTTGTGACAGAAAAATCTGGGGTTGCCAAGGAGATAGTTGGGACAAGGCCTAAATGTTTGTGGTAGAGATTAACAACTTGGTCATGGATAAGTCCCGTATTTTGGAACTGTGTGAAATATACTCAAAAACCAGTTCTTTTGGAAGGTAGAGCCAATATGGCGACTGGAAAGTAGCAGCACCCATGGGCTCTGACAACTGCTAGAAAGCCTTGAAATCCTGGCCTTCAGCGGGACAAGCAAGGAGGTGTCCTAAACATGGACCAAGGAGGTGCTATAATTCAATTTGGGTTAAAAATTAGAGCAAAAAGAAAGGACATTTCTTGATTATTTCTCTCAGCACCCCTCTCCCCATAACCAGACCCCAGGGGTAGGGAGCTGCTGCTAGCAGGCTCTCCATTGAGCTCATTTCTTTACCAAGATTCCTGGCCTACCGGGGTGCCATTAAACCCTGCTTCCAAATTTCTAGGCTATTTTTGTTTTTCCTCTGAGTAAGAAACTTAGACCCATTCAGTGTGACAATTAGCTAATCAAGCAAGCCTCACCCAGCCTGGGAAAGACTGCTTGAAAGTTTTTTTTTTCTTTTTTCTCGTTTGTTTTGTATTGTGTTTTCTTTCTCAATCAGCTGTATAGACTCAATGTACATAGGTTAACTGGGAGCAGTCCAAGCTGCAGGCCCACAGCTTGGGCATTTTACTCTGTTCTATTTTACAAATACTATTATATATACATGCATATACCTTCCCCCCCTCAGGTTGACCAAAATTAACTCTTAGTATACCTCTCATTGCTAGGTGACAAGAATTATCACCCACTGTGAGAGAAACTTGTCTCACTTTTCATACCTCCTCTATACACTATTGCCCTTCTCCCAACTCCAAGCCAATTAAAAAAAAATACATCTCTCCTTTCACTGCATTTTCTTTTCTTTTTTCTTTTCTCTCTCCCCCCGCCCCGTCTTCCTTTCTCCCTTCCTCCTCCTTCTGCCTTCTGAATTCACTGATACTTATTTGTGAACTATTTCAGGGAAGAAGTCTGACTCAGAGTTGACTCTCTTTGTGTGTGTCTCTGCTCTACTTACCCTTCCCCTCTTGCTACCCATAGAATCTACAGTGTACAGTAGATTTGCATAATTGTATATTCCTGCTATCCCTTTTTTCCTTTCTTTTTCATTTAGATTTGGTTGCTATTTTTTCTTGAACTGGAGACATTGTGGGACTAACCGATATTGGTTAAACTACTTCAGTCATTGCTTTAGTTACTATTGTAATTTCTGAGGGTGGTGATTACATTTGTCATAAAGGTATTTAGTATAGTGTGGCTTGTACATGAAACAAAACAACTGAGGAACAACAGAACATAAAAATAAAAAACACATTAAAAAATGGGTAGATCAAAAACTAATAAAACTGCTAATACATTGAATAAAGACAAGAGCCTAGAAGAAACTACAAATCAGCCAGAAGTAACCATAGATAAGAAAAGCAAGCAAGCAATAATAAACTATTAATCACAGAAATGAAAACAACTTTGGAGGAAAGGAATAGCAGTATTAGGGAAACAAACAGATGAGACCTTCAAGGAAAATACTAAGTACCTTGAGGCAATTAGAGAACTGAAAGCTGAAATAGCTGTAATGAAGAAAGCAGCCGAGGGAAGGGAAAGCAGACTAGCAGAAACAGAAACAGAATTAGCCAGACAGAGGATGAGCTAGAGAAAACTAAGAAAGAGGTGAAAGAAATCAAAAAGAGATTGAGACACTGAAAACAATAGTAGAGACATATGGGATGATCTCAAAAGAAGTAACATTCATATAATTGGCCTGCCAGAGGAAGAAAGAGAGGAAGGGGAAGCAAGCATTCTAGAGGAAATTATAGAAGAAAACTTCCCTGACCTGAATAACAGAAAGGACATTAAGATCAAAGAGGCTCAGAGAGTCCCAAACAGAATCAACCAAGGCCTGAAGACACCAAGACACATCATAGTTACAATGAAAAGAAGTAAGGATAAAGAAAAGATCCTAAAGGTTGCAAGAGAAAAAACAAAAAGTCTCAAACAGGGGAAAACCCATAAGACTATCAGCAGACTTCTCCACCCAAACTCTAAAGGCCAGAAGAGAATGGCAAGATATCTATCAAGCCCTGAATGAAAAAGGGTTTCAACCAAGGATAATATATCCCGCTAGACTTTCATTCAAACTAGATGGAGGGATCAAAACCTTCTCAGACAAACAACAGTTAAAGGAAGAAACCATCACCAAACAGGGACACTCACTTCCACCTTCTATGATGCCAACATTACTCTGATATGAATAGCAGATAGAGACACAGCAAAAAAGGAAAACTACAGACCAATATCTCTGATGAACATAGATGCCAAATTATTAAACAAGATCTTGGCCAACTGGATACAGCAACATATCAAAAAGATTGTTCATCATGACCAAGTGGGATTCATCCCAGGAATGCAAGGTTGGCTCAACATCCGTAAGTCAATCAATGTCATTCACCACATCAATAAAAGCAAAGCCAAAAACCACATGGTTATCTCAATAGATGCAGAGAAAGCCTTTGAGAAAATCCAACACCCATTCATGCTCAAAACTCTACAAAAAATGGGAATAGATGGAAAATTCCTCAAGATAGTGGAGTCTATATATAGCAAACCTACAGCCAACATCATACTCAATGGACAGAAGTTGAAAGCATTCCCCTCAGATCAGGGAGTAGACAGGGCTGCCCACTATCACCATCACTCTTCAACATAGTATTGGAAGTTCTTGCCATAGTAATCAGACAAGAAAAAGAAATCAAAGGAATTCAGATTGGAAGGGAAGAAGTCAAACTCTCACTATTTGCAGATGACATGATAGTATACATAGAAAAACCTAAAGAATCCAGCAGAAAACTACTGGAAGTTATTAGGCAATATAGCAAGGTATCAGGCTACAAAATCAATGTACAAAAATCAGTGGCATTTCTTTATTCAAACACTAAATCTGAAGAAGAAGACATCCAGAAATCACTCCCATTCACTGTTGCAACAAAATCAATCAAATACCTAGGAATAAAGTTGACCAAAGAAGTGAAAGACTTGTATACTGAAAACTATGAGTCGCTACTCAAGGAAATAGGAACTGATACCAAGAAATGGAAAGACACCCCATGCTCATGGATCGGAAGAATAAATATCCTCAAAATGAATATTATCCCCAGAGCCATATACAAATTTAATGCAATACCCATCAAAGTTGCACCAAGCTTCATTAAGAGAATAGAACAAACACTACAATCATTTATCTGGAACCAGAAAACACCTAGAATTGCCAAAACCATCTTAAGGAAAAGAAACAGAAATGGAGGCATCACACTCCCAGATCTCAAACTATATTATAAAGCCATCATCATCAAAACAGCCTGGTACTGGAACAAAAATAGGCACACAGACCAGTGGAACAGAATTGAAAGCCCATATCTAAACTCCCACACCTATGGAAATCTAATCTTTGACAAGAGGGCCCAAAGTATTAAATGAAAGAAGGGGGCTCTCTTCAATAAATGGTGCTGGGAAAACTGGGTTGAAACATGCAGAAGAATGAAACTGAGCCACCTTATCTCACCAGAAACAAAAATCAACTCCAAATGGATCAAAGACCTGGATGTCAGACCGGAAACTATCAAATACTTAGAGGAAAACATTGGTGAAACAGTTTCCCACCTACACCTCAAGGACATCTTTGATGAAACAAACCCAATTGCAAGAAGACTAAAGCAGAAACAAACCAACGGGACTACATCAAATTGAAAATCTGCACAGCCAAAGAAACTATCACACAAACAAAGAGACCCCTCACAGAATGGGAGATCTTCACATGCCATACATCAGACAAGAGACTAATCACCAAAATATACAAAGAACTCAGCAAACTTAGCACCAAAAAAGGAAATGACCCCATCCAAAAATGGGCAGAGGATATGAACAACACATTCACTTCAGAGGAGATCCAAAAGACTAACAAACATATGAAAAACTGTTCCAGGTCACTGATTGTCAGAGAAATGCAAATAAAGACAACATTGAGATACCACCTCACTCCTGTGACAATGGCATATATCAAAAAGGACAGCAGCAACAAATGCTGGAGAGACTGTGGGGACAGAGGAACCCTTCTACACTGTTGGTGGGAATGTAAATTGGTCCAGCCTCTCTGAAGAGCAGTCTGGAGAACTCTCTCAAGGCTACACATAGACCTTCCATATGACCCAGAAATTCCTCTCCTGGGGATATACCCCAAGGATTCCATAATGCCCAACCAAAAAGATGTGTGTACATCTATGTTCATAGCAGCACAATTCATAATAGCTAAAACCTGGAAGGAACCCAGGTGCCCAATAACAGATGAGTGGCTGAGAAACTGTGGTACATATACACAATGGAATACTATGCAGCTATTAAGAACAATGAGCCCACCTTATCTGACCCATCTTGGATAGAGCTAGAAGGAATTATGTTAAGTCAGCTAAGTCAGAAAGATAAAGATGAGTCTGGGATGTCCCCACTCATCAACAGAATTTGAGAAAGAAGAACAAAAAGGGAAAGTAAAAGCAGGATTTGATTAAATTGAGAGCAGGGCACCAATGTAAAAACACTCTGGCCATTGGGCATACTGGCACAGTGGGGGGTGGGGGGTGGGGTGAGTGGCGAGGATGGGACACATTCTTTTGGTGGTGGGAGTGGTGTTTATGTACAATCCTATTAAAGTGTAAACATAGAAACCAATATTTAATTAATATGAGGGGAAAATTTGATCATATGTCTAGAACTTCTTAAAACACAGACTGAGTCTTTTGATATGTTGTCTCTCCCAAAAGCCTAGACCAGGGAGAACAGAAGCAACCGGTAGCACAGCTATATACAAGATGCTGGTTATTATACCCCAAACCCTAACAAAGGGACTTTCCAAAGTTAACCTATCACCAAATAATGTGATGATAACAATAACTATCCATTGTCTTCTTGAACCCTAAGGCAACAGGAACCTCACATTTCCACTATAGAGACTATATTTCCTCCAGTCCTGGAACCTTAGGGTGGGGCCCACTTTTCTGCATGCTGCTCTCAATTCAAATCAAATAATATTGCATCCACAGATCGCAGCCTAATCAATGCAATGAGTGCCACCCCAGCATGCTTCACTTCAGACTGTGACCAGAGACTTCAGGTGTGGAATGACAACCCTTCAGCTTCATCACTCAGGTGAGACCTTTCCTTTCATAGTATTCTCTAATTCCATTCCAGGTGGTCCACTCCCCAATAAAGTCCCCAAACCTAGATATAGTCCAGGTCCCCTAAGATAAGAGCATAGGTTCACATGTGCCCATAAACTAGGGGAAAAATATATACCTGAAAGCAGAAGTACACAAGAGCATGCAAGGAATACCCCACACACACACTTCATCTGCACTATTCTAGTCTTTAGGTCCATGATTGTTCAACAATTTGTTTGGTTTTGTATGTTAACACTCTTTTCAGCCACCAGGTTCCAGATGCCAGCAAGATGCTGACCAGACTTCCCTGGACAAACAACCCCATCAACGTTTACTGGAGCTCCCCTTCCTGAGAGCCCCACCCTACTAGGGAAAGAGAGAGGCAGACTGGGAGTATGGATCGACCAGTCAACACCCATGTTCAGCGGGGAAGCAATTACAGAAGCCAGACCTTCCACTCTCTGCAACCCAACATTGACCCTGGATCCACACTCCCAGAGAGATAGAGAATGGGAAGGCTATCAGGGAATGGGATGGGATATGGAGATCGGGTTATGGGAATTGTGCGGAATTGTATCCCTCTTGTTCTATGGTTTTGTTAATGTCTCCATTCTTAAATAAAATAAATAAATAAATAAATCAGTTCTTTTAAAACAAAATTGCATCAATTAAAACAGAACAATGGAAAACTTCTCAAACTATGTGATCCAATTATAAGCCTTTGGGATATTGCCTCAATATTCAAAATCAATGATTAGAAGAAGTATATTTTGCATAATTAAATATAATTAAGAATTATTATAACTAAGAACTTATTTTAAGGAAGTAGATAGCAAAATGACTATGTAAAAAGACTCTCATGCCTGAGCCTCCAAAGTCCCAGGTTTAGTTATATTGTAACTTATTTTGACAGCCCGAGGCACAAGATGCAAACAATTTGTGTAGGAATAGTTCAAGAAGACATCACTCTCCACACTCAAAACTAAGTTTCCAAGAAAATTTAGTCTTCTAAGTGGGTATAGGTTACGAAATTTTTCTTTGAGTTAGCCTGACATCAGACGTTAAGGTATAAGTTAGACAAGCTTCCACATAAATAATATTTACTAATAATATAAATAAAGACAAACTAATTTTTATCATTTTGATATTTCACTACATTATGGTTTTTGAGAAAATTTAGTGAAAATGAGCATTTATAAATGAGTAGAATGAAAGTTCTAATT
The DNA here is from genome assembly GCF_950295315.1 of Erinaceus europaeus. Classification (NCBI taxonomy): domain Eukaryota; kingdom Metazoa; phylum Chordata; class Mammalia; order Eulipotyphla; family Erinaceidae; genus Erinaceus; species Erinaceus europaeus. The sequence goes on along the minus strand of NC_080171.1, from coordinate 46,148,282 downwards.
TCAATTCTGTTAGTAAGTATATATTTGATCTTGAGCAAAAAAAGTAAATAAGTGGACTAAGTCTCCTTACATCTGAAAAAGAAAAAAGATAATGAGAAACATGTTATCTCTCAAATGACTTATTAAGATATCCATCAAGTGACTTGTTAATGAAGACATCTATATCAAATAGGACTTGAAAACAATGAACATTTAACTGAAGTTCTGAGTGTTGCATTCTTTTATTTGCACAGGCAGGATTTCCTTTTATATTTAATTTTCCATAGTTCTTGTGCTTTTATATTGTGTTTCACTGTTTTAATGACTCATCCCCAGAAAGAATATAATATATTTTCTGCAACAATTTCCAGGATACTTTTTCTTCTTTTGCCTTTGCCTTTATTCTGTCAGTCTTTCTTCTGTCATTTCTGCCTTCCACAATAAAACATACTGGACAGCCCTCTTCCGTGGATCAGCAGTAGTGTTCTAACCAAGGGAGCTGTCATTTTCTTTGTCTACAACTTGTTAAACTTCAGCGATTTAAGAAAATGCTTCCTGGCTCAACTCCCCTGAGTTCTGCAAATATTTTTATACTGCTCTTGTTATTTCTGTTCCTAATTGCTAAGATGAAAAAAAAAAATCTAGGTAGTGGAAATTGCTGAAGATACTGTTTTACTAAGGGGGCTTCCAGTAGTCTTTGCAGAAAGACACAAGTTTCTTTGTTCTCTCATAGATATATCAGATAGATTTAAGAAACTATAAATACAATGTGCATAAATAGTTTGAGATAAGTAATAATTTTGAGTGTTTCACTTAAAAAACCCTTTCTTCACATTTGTCTGTCAGATTTCAAATCCTGACTCTAACACTGTGGGAGCACATCCTAGGCCCATAAGTCACTTCCTCATCACTCTGGTATGAGAATGCTTCATGCCACTAATCTTCCGAGAATAACCTCAATGGTTGTACTTCTCAGAAACCACTCCAGCAAAACTGCACCTGCTCCCTCTCTGCAAAATAAGATAACCCTGCCCGCCAAAATTCCGCCCACCAAAAATTCCTTTAAATATCAATGCCCAGCACATAATAAACGAAGAACTGCTTGACAGACTTCCCCACTGCGTCTGAGTGTCCTTTCAGGCTGGTGGGCCAGCGGCAGTGACCTTCTTCCCCCAGGGGTTGAGGACCGACAGGTGGCGCCCAAGCATGGGGCAAGAAACAGGCTTCACCAGGGGTAAGTAAATTGACCAGGCGACAGGAGGTCGCAGATTGGGGTGCTGGTCGCTCCTGATAACTCTTCATTCACTTCCCTCTTTCTTGCACTTTCTCTCTCCACATTGGCAATTCGTGAAAGAATTGACCTTGTCAGTGCAACTGACGGGTTCTGGCTGGAACTACTCTCCGGTGAACCCTGAAGGCCTGACTTGCGACATTCCAGTAGTGGCAGCCAGACAGGCAATTGCCCCTTCTTGACTGAATGAATGCCTCTGTACTAATGCCCGTGTGCGTGTTGTGTACCTTTTAGTCGTCAGACTACCGGGCGTGAATGGGCTCTCAACCTGCGTGTCCATGGAGTTGTCTCAGCTCAGTGGAGATTCTCGACGCTGTCGAGATCGAGGTCAGGGTTTATACAGCCACTCTTAAGCTAAGACTCCTTAAGGTCCTGCAAGGGGCCCGGCCAGGTGAGCACAGTTGATTGTCTGTCACCCCTCAGGTGCCAGTTCTTTTTCACTCCCTATGCCCGATTCCTATACCCCCCTAGGGAGATTGTGGACCCCCTTTGGCCTCCTACCTGACGATAGGTTAGAACAGATACCATCCCCCCTCAGGTCTCCCCTTTTCTTCCTTTTTGTTTTAGTCGGTTGCCTTGTCTTAATATCCCTTCTCGTATATTTCCTCTTCTTTTTCTACTGATCCCACCATGGGTACGATATCTTCTAAAGGACAGGATCCCTCCCTCAAGGCTCTCAGGTACATGCTCAAGAGCTGTGGCATTGAGCTTTCTGATTGCTATGCCCTTCAATCATGGGAGACCATTTTGAGGGCCACCCCATGGATCAAGGGGGCCAATCTCTTTTCTTGGGACACTTGGGACCGTGTTGAAGCTCTCGTTAAAAGGAGAGAAATCAAGTATAGAGAAGAGCCTCCCTTGGGAGTCCCTGCCACTTTGTCTGCCCTTAAGGCTTGTTTTCCACCCTTGAAGAAAGTAATGGCAATGGGACCACCCCCACCCTGACACTCGTAGTCCGGACTCATGTGCAGATTCTCCCCCTAGGGACCCATCCCCTGGCCTGCTCCAGGATGATCCTGATCTGGTTGATATCGAGGATCAGATATCCCAAGATATTTTTGGAGGAAAGAACCCTCCTCGTCCAGATCTACCGGCCCTGATCCAATTGAACCCACCTCTGCCATCCACCCCACATTGGGCACCACCTATTGGGACCCTCGGATCTCGGTCCGACCCCTGGGGGAAGAAGGTCGCTGCCGCTGGCCCACCAGCCTGAAAGGACACTCAGAGGCAGTGGGGAAGTCTGTCAAGCAGTTCTTCATTTATTATGTGCTGGGCATTGATATTTAAAGGAATTTTTGGTGGGTGGAGTTCTGGTGGGCAGGGTTATCGTATTTTGCAGAGGGGGAGCAGGTGCGGTTTTGCTGAAGCGGTTTCCAAGAAGTACAACCGTTGAGGTTATTCTCAGAAGATTAGTGGTGCAAAGCGTTCTCATACCAGAGTGATGAGGAAGTGACTTATGGGCCTAGGGTGTGCTCCCACATAACACAAAGTATAGTCTTGAATGTATATTATTGTCACCAGAATTGTCTGACTCCTCTGCTCCCAGGGGCTATTTTCTTTTCCTCTTTTGTTGATAGACACAGAAAGAAATTTAGATAAAATGGAGGTATAGAGAAGGAGAGAGAAAGACAGACACTTGTAGCACCACTTTATAAGTCCCAAAGCATCCCCTTTGCAGATGGGGGTTGTGTAATTGAATCTGGTTGCCTGTGCATGATAACATGTGAACTCTACAGGGTCAGTCACTGCCCATACCTGGTCTTGGGCATATTACATGCTTCATCTCTTTCTTTCTTTCTTTCTTTTTTAATATTATATTTATTTATTAATGAGAATGATAGGAGAGAGAGAAAAAACCAGACATCACTCTGGTATATGTGCTGCTGGGGATTGACTTTAGGACCTCATGCTTGAGAGTCTAGTGCCTTAGCCACTGTGCCACCTCCTAGACCACCTTCATCTCTCTTTCTTATTCTGCAAAATGGGAACAAATAGACCATCTGTCTGCATAGGACTATATGTTTAAATGATCTAATTGTTTCAATGACTGTAGGATAAGAGGGGTACAATGCCATTCAGTTCCCACCACCATATCTCCATATCCCATCCCCTCCCCTGAGAGCTTTCCTATACTTTATCCCTCTGGGAGTATGGACCCAAGGTCATTGTGGGATGCAGAAGGTGGAATGTCTGACCTTCCATTTCTAGCCTTCTGTGAGTTCTCCATTCTGTTCTCCACAGAGGTTGGACCAATTGACATTCCCACAAGCAGTTCAGGAGGGTTCCTTTGACCTCACATCCTCTCCAGCATGGGGATAGATGGAAAATTCCAAAAGATAGTGGAGTCCATATATAGAAAACCTACAGCCAACACTACACTCAATGGACAGAAGCTGAAATCATTCCCCCTCAGATCAGGGACTAGACAGGGCTGTCCATCATCACCATTACTCTTCAACATAGTATTGGAAGTTCTCACATAGCAATCAGGCAAGAGAAAGGAATCAAAATAATACAGATTGGAAGGGAAGAAGTCAAACTCTCACTCTTTGCATATGATATGATAATATATATACAAAAACCTAAAGAACCCAGCAGAAAACTACTGGAAACCATTAAGCAATATATCAAGGTATCAGGCTACAAAATCAATGTACAAAAATCAATGGTATTTCTTTATGTAAACAATAAGTCCAAAGAAGAGGATATCCAGAAATCATTCCTACTCACAGTTGCAGCAAAATCGATAAAATAGATTGGAATAAATCTGACCAAAGAAGTGAAAGACTTGTATACTAAAAACTATGAGTCACTATTCAAGGAAATAGAAAATGACACAAAGAAATGGAAACATATATCATGTATTAGAAGAATATCTTCAAAATGAATATTATACCCAGAGCCACATACAAATTTAATACAATACCTATCAAAGTACCATGAACATTTTTCAAGAGAATAGAACAAAATTTAAAATCATTTATTTGGAACCAGAGAACACAAGAATTGCCAAAACAGTCTTGAGGAAAAGAAATAGAAATGGAGACATCACACTTCCAGACCTCAGACTATATTATAAGGCCATCATCATCAAAACAGCTTGGTACTGGAACAAACATAGGTGCATAGACTAGTGGAACAGAAGTGAAATCCCAGAACCAAAACCTCACACTTATGGACAGTTAATTTTTGATAAGGGGACCCAATGTATAAATGGAGAAAGGAAGCTCTCGTCAATAAATGGTGCTGAAAAAAATGGGCTGAAACATGCAGAAGTGTCAGGCTGTGATGCGGAGGAGAGAGAGAAGAGATCCAGAGAGGAGGGGGAACACAATTCTTTATTCCCGCAGGCACCTCAGAGTTGGGTGAGAGCACAGCAGTTCAGGCCATGTGGAGCTATCCAAAATGGCCACCTCCTGCTATGCACCACACCCTTCCATCCACCAATGTGAAAAACAGGCAAGAGAGCTAGTGGCGGAAGAAGAAGGGCATTATAGGACAAAAACCAAGAGTGATGAGCCGGGACAGGATTGGTTGGGAAAGGCACTCCGAGGATGTTCCAACTCTCACAGGAACTGGTAATAGCCTGAGGGGACAACATGGCAGATGTGACTGCATCTGCACAATTTCCCAGCATCTCCCCCTTTCCTTATATCTAATGGTCACATTATGGGAAATTTAGAGTGGAGCAGGCTTAAATGTTTTTTAAGGAATGCCATGCTCAGGTGGGAAGATGTGGAATGTTTTTGTGGGGTTAGGGAAGACTTACACGGCGGCCAACCTTGTGAGATTTATGTGTCCCCCCATACTCAACCCCTCTGTAGATAGAGAGAGAGACTTACCTGGAAGGAATCATCTCATAGGTTAAGCTCTTCCAGGCTCCACCATCTCCTCACAATATTTCTACATCTTTCCCTATCTTTCTATCTAGTCATCACATTAAGATGGGTCAATGTCTGTAAAAGACTCCATCTGTGACAGAGGAATAGTAGTGTAGGGGTGAGCAGAAACCTTTTGGGCATAAACCAGAATGCTATAACAAAACAGGAAGGGACAAGTAGGGGAGCAGTAAGAGCCAGTGTGATGCCAAGGGAAGGCTGTTGGGCAAGGGGGTGTTTCCTGCATCTGGGGGCATCTCCTGCCTCTGGGGGCAGGACCTAGTAATGAGGGAAGGGCACTTCCTGCCTCAAAGGACAGGACCTGCAGGCAGGAGGTCGTGGCCTGCCAAACGGAGGAGGGGCTATTTGGCATTATGTAGTCCTCAAGGCAACAGGCTGCAAAGTCCATGAACTACTGTGGGTCAGTCTTTGAAAAAACAGCAGCGTGAAGGGAAGGAAGCTGCTGTAAAGTTGTGTAAAGTGTCCAAAGTGTATACCAGCAAGTAAGATAGAAGTCTCAGTCCAAATTAGGTGACTAGGGGGAGAAATGCCAGGGGATGAAATGCTGCTTACATGTCTATCTCCATGGGGAAGGTCAGCCACTGGAATTCCGCTTTTCTGTAGAAAGTGAGCTGGAACTGCCAAAATGTGACAGGCAAAGCAGAAGCAGGAAGGGTATACAGGCAGTAAGAAAGTTCTGTCCTTGGATTCTGTGAATCAGGTTCTTCAGATCGTGTCAGGTCATATCATGGGTTTCGGGGAGTGTGCCACTGTAGTCGTGCTGTCTAGTGTGCAATGTCAGAGTGTGCAGGGGTCCAGATGGTTTTTCCTGGGTTTCCATATGAGCAGATGCTTCTTCATGTGAAGGCTTTGACATAGTTGTAGTCAATTACTTGTGAGGAAAACAAAAACAAACTTTTGACAAGTTAGAAGTTTACTATAATTGATAATTCAATGATTATAATTGGTTTAAGTATCTTTATAATTTTGTTTAAGGTCATCTAATGTGATTGCCTATAGCAGTCTCTACAGCAGGATCTTCAGACCAATTTTAGTTAAAATATATATTTTGGTTTTTTAACTATTTTTACTTTGGACTATAAACAGACTCAAGTTACTTAGAGAGTTAACGCATGTTAGTTACAATGATTTTAACATTTACAGTGTCAGATTGATGCCAGATATGTTATGGATTAATTTCCACAAGATTAGCTTACAGGGCACTTTTGGAGGCCCTTCAAAAGCATCCTGTATAGAGAATTTGTATTTTAGTTTGGGGGATGTATTGTCCCATTAAATATTTAGACTTTTACCTTAAATAGTTAGTTCTTTTTAGCAAATTAATTTTACCTTGCCTGGTAACAATGTAGCTTCAAAGTTACACTTTTAACCGTTAAGTTAATGTTTACCAAACTTGAAACATACCCATAAACATTTAGTTATAACACACAGGAGGAGAAAATCTTTCGTCATGAAAACATCATTTTAAAAACAAATTTAGATCTGTCTTTACTCACACAGTTTAAGACTAAGCACTTTACTTTTATACCAAGACTTATATATAAAAAAATCAAAAGAGGAAAAAAACCCAAATTTTTTGGAATGTTTCTGGACGTCTCCAGAAACCTTGGCTGCGTCCAGTATTTTTATATAAATTCAATTAAATTTCAGAGTACTCTGAGAAAAATAGGTCATACAAAAAATTTTGGTCATCCAACACACTCATTGACAAAACACAACTGGCCAGTCATAGCATAAGATATTCAATGAAGGGGTAAGAGAGAGAACCCTGTAAACCAGATTTTTGAGATTCCACCATGTCGTATTATGGGTCCTGGGGTGCATCCTGCATCTAGTCTTCTTGCAGTATTTCTTGTTCCTCAGGGATAGCAGCTCCATTGTGTGGGTATTGGCAGACATGGCAGGCAGGAACCCAGACATGTTTTCAGTAATTCTGTGGAAAAACACATGCGAAATCCCTCCCCACGGTCAATATGGTGTCAGGCCCTTTCCAAATTTTACCAAGTGGATCTTTCCATTTGACCCTAATAGCTGGGAAGGTGGATGGTGTTTGCCAATGAAGACTAATAGGAGGTAGGTCTGAGTTTTTGTAAATACTAAAAGAGATTTAATGTAGGTAAGGATTTTGCTAGCTAGATATTGGGGGAGTATATTCCCCCGTTATCTTTATTGAGCCTTAAGGGTTTTATGGGCCCTCTTGACAATGCTTTGTCCCTGTGGATTATAGGGAATGTCTGTGGTATGAGTAATGTTTCAGAGGGGGAAAAATCTTTAAATTGTTTGCTGGTAAATGTAGTTTTATTGTCAGTTTTCAGTTGAAGAGTTAAGCCCATTACAACAAAACAGGAGAGCATATGGCTTATAAGCTTTTTTGAGATTTCTCCCGTCTGAGCTGTCACCCACATAAATTTAGAAAAGGTATCAATTGGGACAAACACATAATTTTGTTTGCCAAAGTTGGGTATGTGGGTGACATTGATTTGCCAAAGAGCACTGGCTTTTAAGCCTCAGGGGTTAACCCCAAGAGTTTGAATAGCAGGTGTTTTTATGAGACCTGCACAGGAAGAACATTTAGCAAGAATATGTTTCAACTGTGCTAAAGGAACATAAGGAAATCGAGCTCGAAGGCCTTTAAGATTAACATGGGTTAGGGAATGAAAGTCAGCAGGATTAGAGACAGAAGCTAGGAGAATTCCTGTGGAGGTTAGGTGGTCAGCTGCATCATTCCCTTCAGATAGGGGACCAGGAAGAGGGCTGTGGGAACGAAGGTGTTGAACGTACAGTGGTTGGGTTTGAGAACAGAGCATAGAGGCAATTTGAATTAAGAGAGGGGAAAGTGGCTTGTCATCAATTCTCACATTAGAATGAGCAAGCCATGGAAGTAAGTTAACAGTAGACACACTATCAGAAAAAAGGTTGAAGGATTCTGGTACTACTTTTAATGCAAGGAAAACAGCATAAAGTTCTTTGTACTGAAGGGAATTATCAGGAAGCTCAATAAAGAGAGGTTTGGGGTATTGCTGGTCTGGATAATATATAAGGGAAGCAGTTCCCTTTTTTCCACCATCAGTGAAGACTCTAGGAGCAGAGGAGATGGGATCTCGAGAGAAAAATTTAGGTACTAGTAGAGGCAAAAGAGGTAAAGAAGCTATCAATTTATTAGAAGGAAAATGGTTTTCTATTTTTCCTGGAAACCCCACTAAGCTTACAGCAAAATGGCAATGGTGGTGTATGAGCCACTCTGTATCTGTGAGAGAAAAGGGAAGAATAATTGAATCCAGTTTCTTTCCTAAGATCTGCACCAATCTATTTCTTCCTTGTTGAACCATGAAAGCTAATGCGTCTATCTTGGTAAGGAGTATTGGAGCTCCACCTACTGGTGCATGAAGCCACTCGAGAACCCCATGGTTCTGCCAAAATGCCCCCACTCCTGTGGGGGTGGAGTTAAAGATTAGAAGGTTTACCGGAGAGGAGGGGGAGAATCGAACGAGGTGCATGTCTTGGAGGGCCTGGTTATCCCTTTCCAGTGCCAAGGAGGCTCCGGGAGTTAACATACGTTTTGAAGAGTGCTGTTTGTTTCCTTTTAACAGGTCAGTGGTTGGAGGCAGCTAGTAGGCAGATAAAGATACTGCTTAAGCCAATTCAAATTTCCAAGAAAACTTTGTAAAGAAGCAAGAGTGAAATTAGAAGGAAAAGTAACACAAGGTTTTAAGGGATGAATCTGCATTAGAGAAATCTCTAAACCTTGTCTTTTTTGCCGGGCTGGCTTTGCAGGTGGGAGACAGATATGATCAGGGCTGAGTGGAGAAGCAGTATTTCTTTATTGACGAGCGGGAACCGGTACAACAACCTCTTCTTATTACAACACAATTCTCTCCTCCATCTCTCTCTTCTGCTGGCAGAGTCAGCCACCGAGGAAATACGTACATAGGGGGCAGGGAGAAGAAAGAAGCACGAACCAATGAGGACTAAACCAAATGTCCCAGAGGCAGGGGGAGCGAGGGCCAAACCAATGTCCCAGAGGCAGAGGGAGTGAGGATTAAACCAATGTAACAAAATGATCATGTAAATAGACCACAACGTCAAGTAATGTAACAAGGGGTTTTAGAAGCAGAATTTAGAAGCACACCAACAATTCCCCCTTTTCTTTTTAACTAATGGCCATAGGATCAGGAGAGTGGGGTGAACAGAAACCTATATCATACAGGCATTTTCAAAAAAAACAAAAAACTGGCACAAGACATGGAGGAACAAGTAAGAGAGCAGTAAGAACTAGTGTGATGCCAAGGGAAGGCCTGAGGGGGGCATTTCTTGCCTCTGTGGGCAAGGCCTATCAAGCTAAAGAACATTTTCTGCCTCTGTGGGCATCTCTTGCCTCTGGGGGCGCTTCTTGCCTCAACAGGCATTTCCTACCTCTGTGGGCATCTCTTGCTTCTGGGGGCGTTTCATGCCTCAATGGGCGTTTCCTGTCTCTGTGGGCATTACTTAGCAAGGAGAAGGGTGTATGGCCTATAGGGTCCTAAGGCAGCTGGCTACAGTCAGTCTTTGAGAAACCCAGCAGCATAACGGGAAGCTGCTGTAGAGTTGTGTAAAGTGTCCAAGAGGTGTACCAGTAAGTCCAATAGAAGTGCCAGTTCAAAGCAGATGACCATGGAAGAAATGCCAGGGGGTGAACTGTTCCATGTCCATCTCCATGGGGAAGGTCAGCCACTTGAATTCCACTTTTCTGTAGAGGACTTGACAGCTGTAATTCACTTACTTGTGAAACAAAACTTGTAGCAGGTTAGAAGTTTACCACAATTGATAACTCTGTTACAATTGGAAGTCCTTCCTAGTATGATTTTAAGGTTGTTTAAACAGTTTAAACTCAATAAAATGTGGAAAGGTAAACAGAAGAACCATGGTTAAAATCCTCAAGCATGAGAATCATTAGCATAACCGTTGTGCAATCTATCGTTCACCTGGGCTGGTTATATCTTTAACTGAGAAGGTATAAAGAGCTTTACATATCAATAACATATATTTTTTTACCTTTTGTTACACCTGTATAAGATGGAGCCACACCGTAGGTGTGAGCAGGTTTTTTAGAACAAGTTAGTTAAAATATATTGATTTTTAACTAATTTTTACCTCAGTTAATTTTACCTTTATGAGAATTATGTTGAAAACCTTTTTCATTTAACTTTGCCTAGTAAGAATGTAGCCTTAAAGTAACATTTCTAACCTTAAAATCAATGTTTACCAAACTTCAAACACACACATAAACATGGTCTCCAATACACAAGGAGAAAAACTTTTGTTATGAAGACATGTCATTTTATTTTATTTTATTTATTTATTTTATTTTATTTATTTATTCCCTTTTGTTTCCCTTGTTGTTTTATTGTTGTAGTTATTATTGTTGTTGTCATTGTTGGATAGGACAGAGAGAAATGGAGAGAGGAGGGGAAGACAGAGAGGAGAAGAGAAAGATAGACACCTGCAGACCTGCTTCACTGCCTGTGAAGCGACTCCCCTGCAGGTGGGGAGCCGGGTTTCAAACCGGGATCCTTATGCCGGTCCTTGTGCTTTGCGCCACCTGCGCTTAACCCGCTGCGCTACAGCCCGACTCCCAGACATGTCATTTTAAACACGAATTTAGATCTGTACTGTCTTAGTTGTTCAGGGGGTGTGTAGAGAGCAAAATGTTCCAGAGACAGAGAAACTGTCTCATGAAGAAAGGGCAGAAGCCTTTGGAAACCTCTTCATAAGTAGAAAGGCAGGCCATGGCAACATTACTTATCTGATCTCCTTTGGTCTGCTGCATGTGTGTGGGGTCGAGATTCTCATCTCTGTTTGAGTGCCATTTTGTCATTTTTGCCGGGCTGGCTTCATGAGTGGGAGACAGAGACAACCAGGGACTCATGGCTGAGCGGAGAAGCAATATTTCTTTATTGACAAGCAGGGACCGGTACAACAATCTCTTCTTATTACAACACAATTCTCTCCTCCATCTCTCTCCTTCTCTGGCAGAGTCAGCCACCAAGGAAATACAGACTATAGGGGGCAGGGAGAAGGAAGAAGTGTGAACCAGTGAGGACTAAATCAAATGTCCCAGAGGCAAGGGGAGCAAAGGCCAAACCATTGTCCCGGAGGCAGGGGGAGTGAGGATTAAATCAATGTAACAAAATGACCATGTAAATAGACCGCAATGTCAAGCAATGTAACAGAAGGGGTTTTAGAAGCAGAATTTAGAAGCATACCAAAAAAACCTAAGAAAGATATTGGAGAAATTAGCTTTACCTTCTCAGGAGCTACATTAAGGCCACTTTTCTTTAAGGCAGGAATAAGAAAATCACGTAGGGCACAGAGATCTGTATCTAGTACTCCCCATATTAAGACGTCATCCATATAATTAATAACCTTAAGGCCGTTACGAATATATGGAAAAAGGGCAGATTTAACAGCCTCTTGACAAATTGTAGGACTATTGGCCATGCCCTGGGGCAGTACCACCCATTCATATTGATTGCCAGGGATGGCGTTATTAATAGAATGAACAGAGAAGGCAAAACGTTTACAATCTTGTGGGTGCAAGGGAACAAAGGAAAAACAATCCTATATATCAATAGCCATGACTGGAATTCCCATGGGAATTGCAGAAGTAAGAGGCCAACCCCTTTGGAGATCTTGGACGAGGCGCCATTTTCCTGAGCACTTTTTAATCACAAAGACAGGAGTATTCCATGGGCTCCAGGAATGACGAATGTGTCCCAATGACAACTGCTCTCAGATGAGCTCTTTTAAAATTTCTAGCTTCTCTCTAGGCAGACAGGCTGTTCCATCCAGACAGGCTCATTAGAAAGCCAATCTAAACAGGGAATTTGGTTACAAACAGTGACAGTTAGTATTGGGGGTGCTGGTTAGATCTAGAAGTCTCGCAGGAGTGGGCATTGCGCTCTGCGGAGGCATCTGTGGATATTATAACATCAACAGACTCCAGCAGATCTCTGCCCAGTAGGTTGGTGCTAATATCAGCTACCAAAGGACGAAAGTGTCTGGTAGTCCCTTCTGAGTCTTCCCAAATAAGCGAATCTCATGTGAGAAAGGCTTGTGTCAACCCTCCAACACCATGTAAACAGGGTCCTGGGAGGAGTTCCCAACTCTGGGGAACCTCTGCTTGCCTTAAAATTGTCTTTTCTGCCCCGTGTCAATCAAACACTTGAAAGGAATATTACCAATCCTTACTATCATAGTAGGGAGATCTTGTTCTAAAACAGGAGTGGTCCACAAAATCTCAGGCTCTGAATTAGTGACATTCAGAGGCATGCCATTTTTATGAACCTTGGACCAACAATCTCTCCTCCAATGAAAACCTTTCTGGCATCTAGGACAAGGTGTTCATGGCCTCTGACTCCCTGACTGGAGGTGGGATTGCAGCTTATTTTCTGGACATTGGTTATGCCAATGCCCTTGGCAACCACACTGAAAGCAAGCCCCCTTTTGCTTACGTGGGGTAGCTGCATAGGCCTGTGTCATAGTGGGTGCCTCATAAGAGCCTAGTCTAAGTTCCTGTGTAGCTAAGATCCAGGCATCTGGGTGTACATGTTTAAGACTGAGGCATGCCTGACAGAATTCCGGAATCATGCCATCCCAGACAATAGAAAACAGGAGGAGAAAACGGGCATCAGGAATATAAATATTTCTCTCTAAGCTTGACTGGACCCTGGTAATGAAGGTAGCTAGGGATTCGTTGCATTCTTGGTGAAGGGAGAGAATGGGGGCTGAGGCTGCTCCCTTGGGTGGTGTTAACCTCTCCCATGCTTGTAATGTGCAGATGCATATCTGTTCAATATAACTGGATGAAAACTTTGCCTCTGCCAGCTGAATTCCAGTTTCAAAATCTCCCGCTCCAAACAGTGCATTGATATTCCACTCCAGCTGATTCTGACGATTTCTCCGGGATTGCTGTAAGCATTCATCATGAAAAAATGCCTCCCATTGCAGGAAGAGAGGGCCTGGGAGTGTAGGATGAGCTACATCCCTCCAATCTTAGGGGGTATTAAGGTGTTGGAGAAAGCCTTGTAAAATAGACTTGGTCCATGGGGATTTCCGTCCTCCTTAACTTCTTTGCAAAGTTCTTTGAGATCTTTGGAGGAGTATGGATGCCATGTCTATTTGGGGCCACATTTACCAGGAAGGTGAGGACTTGCTTTGATAGTGAGGTAGCAGCGGGGGAAGGAGTCACAGAAGTGGAAGCCACCTGAGGAGTGGCAGCAGCAGCCAGAGAAGTCGAACGCGTGTCTGCCAAAATGGGATTCTTGGGGCAAAATGCAGAGGGCTTAGGGTGGGTAAGTGCCAAGACAATATCCCTTAACTTTTGTATCTCAGCCTCAAGGTCCCTTAACTTTTTGGGAAAGCACCTTATATATACCCCGAAAGCCACAAACATGATCAAGAGGACACGGTGAGGCCCAGAGTAAAACGTCTCTGAGATAGAAAAGCTGTCTCATGAGAGAAGAGTAGAGGGTATGGGAAGCCTCTTCATAGAGGTCTCCCATGGCAGAGAGGAACACGAGGCCACAGAGAGTCGAGCGGCTGTATACTTACCTGCATCTGGGCAGGTCGGTCCCTGTTCAGGGCGCCAGGTGTCGGGCTGAGAAGCGGAGGAGAGAGGAGATCTGGAGAGGAGGGGGAACACATTTATTCACACAGGCACCTCAGAGTTGGGTGAGAGTGCAGTTCAGGCCACGTGGAGCTAGCCAAAATGGCCACCTCCTGTGATGCGCTGCACCCTCCATCCACCAATGTGAAAAACGGGCAAGAAAACGAGGGGCGGAAGAAGAAGGGCTTTATAGGGCAAACACGGGGAGTGACGAGCCGGGACAGGATTGGTTGGGAAAGGCACTCCGAGAATGTCCCAACTCTCACGGGAACTGGCAATAGCTTGAGGGGACAACATGGCAGATGTGACTGCATCTGCACAATTTCCCAGCACAGAAGAATGAAACTGTAACTACTTTATCTCAACAGAAACAAAAGTCAACTTCAAATGGATCAAGGACCTATATGTTAGACCAGATACTATCACATACTTAGAGGAAAACATTGGTGGAACATTTTCCCACCTAAACCTCAGGGACATCTTTGATGATGCAAACCCAATTTCAAGCAAGACTAAAACAAGAAGAAATCAATGGGACTATATCAAATTGAAACACTTCTGTACAGCAAAAGAAACCATCACCCAAACAAAGAGACTCCTCACAGAATGGAAGATATTCAAAGCCACACAACAGACAAGAGACTAATAACCAAAATATACAAAGAACTCACCAAACTTAGTAGTAAAAAAGCAAATGACCTCATCCAAAAATGGGCAGAGGATATGAACAGAATATTCACTACAGAAGAGCTAGAAAAAACTAACAAGCATATGAAAAAATTGCTCCAGGTCACTGATTGTCAGAGAAATGCAAATAAAGACAACACTGAGATACCATCTCACCCCTGTGAGAATGTCATACAACAAAAATGATAGCAGTAAAAAATGCTGGAGAGGTTGTGGGGTAGAAGAACCCTCCTGCACTGTTGGTGGGAATGTATATTGGTTCAACCTCTGTGGAAAGCAGTGTGGTGAACTCTCACAAGGTCAGCAATAGACTTCCTATAAGAACCAGTAATTTCCCTCCTAGGGATATATCCTAAGGACACCATAACACCAATCAAAAAGATATGTGTACACCTATGTTCCTAGCAGTACAATTTGTAATAGCTAAAACCAGGAAGCAAACCAGGTGCCCAACAAGAGATGAATGGTTGAGAAAGATGTGGTATATCTATACAATGGAATACTATGCAGTTATTAAGAACAATGAACCCACCTTCTCAGACCCACCTTGGATGGAGCTAGAAGGAATTATGTTATGTGAACTATGTCAGAAAGACAAAGATGAGTACGGGATGCTCCCCCTCATAAACAGAAGTTAAGAAAGAACAGAAAAAAAAATTCAATGCAAAATCGACTGAGTTTGGAGGATGGCACTAAAGTAAAAATTTCTGGGTGGAGGGTGAGGGTAGATGTTCAACTTCACAGGGGAGAGATGGAACACAGACCTTTGGTGGTGGGAATCATATTGTTATACACTCCTATTAACTTATAGTCTCACAAATCACTATTCAATTTATATGAGTGGGGAAAATGGATTGAATGTCCCATTTTGTTGCATATCTCTGAGTATATGTTCCATCAATATAAGGACTTAAGACTTTAAATTTGTAATCAGGTTGAATTTTAACAGTGGGCTCAAATTTTTATTCTATTTCTAATAATGACATGTTCATTGAAATATTAAATCTCCTAAAGGCTTAGACCAGGGAGAACAGAAGCAATTGGTGGTGTGCCTTTATAAGATACAGCTATAAATTAATAGCATAAATGGACATAAATTATGGTGAGGTCTTGTATGCTATAGAAAATCCTAACAACAAGATTTTCAAAGTTAACCCAATTGCCAAATTATTTTGTTTTAACAATAACTATCTATTGCCTTCTTAAACCCTAAAATAGCGGGAACCTTCCTCTTTCTCTGTAAAGCCCATATTTCTCCCAGTCTTGAAACCTCTAGGGTGAGGCTCACTTTCCTGCATGTTTCTCCCAATTCATACTAACTGATACTGCATCTGCTGATACCAACCCAATCAATGCAACCAGTACCATCTCGACATGTTTCACTTCAGACCGTGTTCAGAGATGTCAGTTGTGGAATGCCAACCCACCAGTTTCATTACTCTGGTGACACCTTTCCCAGCTCATAGGACTACTTAGTTCCATTTCGGGTGGTACATTTCTTAACAAACCTCAAAATCTAGATATAGACCAGGGTCCATGAAAGAGGACATATGTACAGGTATCCAGAAGTTAGGGGGGGAAATATATACCTTAAAGAGAAATTGCACAGTAGTTTTCAGTGAGTCAATAAATGTAGCAAGCAAGCAGAAAGACCCCCCAAAGATACCACAAACTACCTAATCAAATTGTTTCTACTTAGACCTAGATACTCTCCTCACCTACCTTCTACTGCAAGTCCCTTAATCACTCCAAAGCTAATCTTGTCTGACAAAGTAAGGACTGCAAAAGCTGAATAAAGGCAAGAGAGTGGCATAGTTTATTCATGACTCTTTAGTTACTACCAGGCCACTTCACTACCTGGAGCCCTAGTCAGGGAGTCCTGGGATTCCCACACAGACAGGATGGGCCTAGATCTCTAAAAGATCCCTTTCACCACTGTCACTGGCCATCTACATCAGGAACAACATAATGGACCCTTCTGTGGATCCCTTTAGGACCTGGCCCTCAATGTGGATCAACAAGGGTGGGGAGTGTTCCATTCTCAGAGGGGAGGTTGGATAGCATATTCTGCCTATCACCTGAGAATGATGGGTCCTGAAATTGGCAAAGCCTAGAATGTTCCTACCTGTGACCACAGAATGTAAGCTCTGACCTACAGGGATGCAGAGACTACATAGGTTCCTGTGCTGACTATGGGCCCCAGATCAAATCGATGGGATTTACAGTTAATAATATTTATATACTTTTCCAATATTTGGGAGCTAATCTATTCCCTGATCCAGCTTTTTGGTCTTTTTTCCAACTATGACACCATCCTACCAGACAATAACTTAGGTCACCTACATATTAGATGTCAGGGACAGGCAAAACTACTAGTAGGGTTATGGGTCTCTTGCAATATACCTAAAATAGACCTACTAGTTTTTCTGAAATGGAGACCCCAAATCTTCATCTGCAATACTTCAGCCTTTAGGTTCATGATTAGTCAACAATTTGTTCTGCTTTATAACTTAACTCTTTTTCCGCCACCAGGTTCCAGATAATACCATGATTCCAGCTGGACTTCCCTGGGCAGATGAACCCACCTATGTATCCCGGAGCCCTACTTCTCCAGAGCTCTGCCACACTAGGGAAAGAGAGAGACAGGCTGGGAGTATGCATTGAACTGCCAATGCCCATGTACAGAGGGGAAGCAATTACAAAAGCCAGATCTTCCAAATTCTACACCCCATAACAACCCTGGGTCCATGCTCCCAGAGAGTTAAAGAAAAAGGAAAGCTATCAGGGGAGGGAATGGGATATGGAATCCTAGTGCTGGGAATTGTGTGAAATTGTACCCCTCTTATCCTATGGTCTTGTTTGTGTTTCCATTTTATAAATAAAAAAATAAAAAATAAACTGGTATCTTTGGCGGGGGAATAATTGTCATTAGTAAATTATTTGAAAAAGGATGCAATATAGAATACCCTAAGAATGTTAAAATATTCCCTGGATTGGAACTAGGTTGAAATACATAGAAGATAGCACAAGAGATTTGTATGCATTTGTTGAAAAAGGTTAAATAAGGAAATCATCAGATGTTACATATTTACTACAGGGAACAGAGAGTTACTAAACTAGTAATGGGACTTATGAATTCCTCTTCATATTTAAGACTTAGTCTTTTATCCTTATTTCTCAGTTGCTTACTCAGAGCACACTTGCTTTCTAAGCACCATATTGAAATATGTAGGAAGTGATTTTAAATATGTACTTTACCAAGGCAAAACTATTAAAGTTCATTTAGCTTGTTTTGCATATCAGCATTCTACAACTAAATTGGTTTGTACAGCTAGCATTTTGCTCATTAAAAATATTACGGGTATATTTTTTTAAATACAGTCATGACCTATATTCACAGTAAAATATTATATAGATTTTGAGACCTATAAATAAAGAATATTATGAAAATTCAGTTATTCCCTTTGTTTTTAAGAGTAAGGAAAATATTAATGAAACGAACTATCCTTTGGTCATAGTATTACTATCTGATTGTTTTGTAGCAGAACCATAACTGTCAATTATGTTTGCTACTTTTATTTTGAAATTTTAAAACATAATGTTATATTAATCTCTATGGCTTTATTTAGTCAGACTTGTTACCTTTTTAGTCATTAAAAATCTTTCAGGTCTATGAGACAACTCACCTGGGACAGTGCCTGCTTTGGTCAAGTGTCTGAGCCTCCCCCCCCCTCCACATCACACTGGAGTACTATGACACTAAAGGAAATATTAGTACTGTGAGTTTCTCTCCCTCCGTGTCTCCTGATTTGTTTGTGAAAAAAGTCTACATGAAGAGGAGGCCCTGATAATATATATGCACATAAAAATATTTCAACATTGTTTTTTCATCCCCAAATTCTTTTTGCTTCAAATTGCGCTTACATCTTGAGACCCAGCTTTATTTTTTAGAATAAAAACTAGAGAATTATTATTGAAAAAATTCTTATTGATTACTTTTCATTTAACTATTTTCTCTCTCTCTCTCTCGCGCGCGCGTGTGTGTGTGTGTGTGTGTGTGTGTTATACCTCATATTTCTGCATATTTACTGCTCTGGACCATTTTTTTATTTAGATAGGAAGGAATACACACAAATAAAGAGAGAGTAGGTGCCACATCCCCTTCCACCCCAGCTGGTTGACAGAGTCACATCTGGGAGAAGCCCACTTCAAAGAAGGAATCTTCCTGGAATAGGATGTGGCATAATAAGGGGAATAATATTCTTGATAGAAATGACTGAGAGGATGAACTGTGAAATACAACTCCAGAAAACAACCTTTGAAAATTGTAAACAATCCCTCTTGTCAGAAATTTTCAAACAATATTTCCCAAACAAACCCAATAGAGATTTTATGATAGCATTACAAAGGGCTGAGCTGTTAGCTCCTTGGTCTACTCAAGCACCTAAACCCCAACCCTACAAGAATAAGAAAACTAGTAACAGAAAGGTAGTTCCCACAGCAAAGGGACCCCCATGAATAGCTTATAAGTTTAATGAGAAACTCTGGTATCCACTTAGGTTTAGAGGGTTACAGAGAGTTCCTGACACTCCAATTGACCTATACAGGAGCATATGATGAGACAGACATTCATTGGGTAAACATTGACGGAGTAAGAACAATGTATTCTCAGCTAGAGTTCATGGAAAGATTGGCAAGACAAGGTCCACCTTGGTGCATATGCACTAAGGAACAAAAACAAGCTATAATTAAGCAGTTAAACCAGTACAAAAAATGTTTCCCGGAATGGGTACACAGTAAGGAGGATTTAGAAAACATGCTCTGTTACAATATAATCTGTTTATCACCTTTCATTTCACTGTAACTCTTGCCGCAAACAGCTGTACTGGAAAGTATAAAAAAAGGATGCTTGTTTGAATAAATCAGACGGACATCAGATCTCAGTGTCTTGTCTCATTCCTCTCTCTCCCGCTGCTACTCTGACACACCTTCAAGGATTCTTGACCCACCGCAGTTGTACTGAGGCGAGAGAGAGAGAGAGAGAGAGAGAGAGAGAGAGAGGGAGAGGGAGAGGGAGAGGGAGAGGGAGAGGGAGAGGGAGAGGGAGAGGGAGAGGGAGAGGGAGAGGGAGAGGGAGAGGGAGAGGGAGAGGGAGAGGGAGAGGGAGAGGGAGAGGGAGAGGGAGAGGGAGAGGGAGAGATGATGGATGAAAGCAAGAGAGAAAACACAGTACTGCAGCTCCTTCAGGTACCAAAGTAACCCCGCCCCCTGCCCAATGTGATGCCAGGACTCAAATCTGCATAGATGGCAAGGTATGTGTCCTAACCAGTAAAATGTAATTTTAAATGGAAATCATAGCTCGAGTACATTCCAAGTTAAAAAAAAATCCTACAATCTAGGAAAGGTGTGTTTATGTTACTACCATGTGGATTTTTTTTTTTCTTATGAATTTGAAAACTCAGTTTCTGAGTCACTGGAATTTACTTCAAATCTCTATGTTACAGATTTCCTAGTAGCAAGTTAATAACTTCTAAGGACATATTAAAGTGTAAAGAAAATATTTAAAAATCTACTGTTTTCAAATTATATATTTTCCTACACAGCACCTTTTTAAGGATGTAGAATTATCTGATTTTTAAATGAACTCCCATAAATTTTCCTAACATTGTTTTACTTTTGAATGCTGAAAATAGGATATGATTACAAAAAACATTAGTGTAGTAAATATTTGGAATGCAAATATAATATCATATTTGAATATGTGAATTTATCGACCTAGTCTCTATGAACAAGAATAGACCTAGCTAATAATTATGGTTTCATTATATATAGCATATACTTATGTGAAAAAATTGTAATAGTCATTAAAGGCATGGTTTTCTCTAGTGCTCTTGATTCTAAGACACATTGTAAAGTATCTTCTCTATTCTCTGTCTGCAATGCATGACTAAGATAAAAAGTAACAAAATTATTCTGATAAATATTCAATTTTTAATCAAATATTAAAATTACAAGTACTTAGATTGTTATAATCTAAAAATGTAGGCAAGTAATATTTGTATGAGATTGCATTTTCATGGGATATATAAGTTTTTATTTAATGGAAAGCTTTATGTATACATAAGTTTATCTTAATTCATGATGCTATTTTCTATTTTATTTAATATATGCCATTTTATTAATTTCTCATTATTAATCTTAGAATGAAGACCTGTAGAACTTTTAACCAAGATATGTAAGTTAAAGGACATCATACATAGAGAGAATATTCTACTTTTTGATTATTATTTTTTCTCCTTCTTATCAGCATAGTTTCAGTGATTGACTTCTTAATTTCTACAAATAAATTTGCTATAATTTTAACAATAATCACACTGAATTTATACAGTTGTTTTTAATTTTTTTATTATCTTTACTTATTTATTGGATAGAGACAGCCAGATATCAAGAGGGAAGGGGGCAGAGAGGAAGGAGACAGAAAAACACCTGCAGCACTGTTTCACCATTTGTGAAGTTTTCCCCTGCAGGTGGGGAATGGAGACTTGAACCTGGGTCCTTGGCATTGTTACACGTGCACTCAACCAGGTGCACCACCATCCGGCCCTGTACAGCTGTTTGGGGGAATGTCATATTAATTCATGAGTATGGGTGTCATTCAATTAAATTAAGATCTTATTTAATATCATTTAGTAGTATTTTGTAAATTTTTGGTATGAAAGTCTTTCATTTATTTTGTTAAATGTGAAAATAGAGTTAACAAATTGTTCTGATTATATATAAATGCAATGGTGTGTGTTTAACATTGATCCTATAACTTGAGAACTAAGTGAAGTTTACTAAACATATAATTTTTGGTTGAAAGTTAATATTCTTCCGTACTGTAAACATGAACTTTGCATCTTTTTCTTATTATGATTTTTTGATAAGTATGACTTGACAGATTCACATATCCTTACAATTTGCTCATTTTTCTTAATTTTCAAACAGGAAAATTTTAATTCATCTCTCTTTGTTTGCTAATTTAAAATAATTAACTATATTTTATTAGATAGAACAAAGTAAAATTGAGTGAGAGAGTGGGTGGTATAGAAAAAGAAAGACAGACACCTGCAGCACTGCTTTACTACGTGCAAAGCCTTTCTTCTGCTGGTGAGGACTGGGGACTTGAACCCAGGTCCTTGTACATGGTAAAACCAGCACTTAACCAGGTGTGCCACCCCCCCAGCCCCGCATTTGCTGATTTTTTTTTCTTTTCCAGTTCAAATTTGCTTCTAAATTCTTCTAGTAAACTTTTAATTTAGCTACCTTCAGAACTGGATTTTTTTTCCCTTAAAGCTCTATATCTCTACTAATATTCATTATTTTGTAAAGCTCTCCTTTAGTTCTTCAAAGTGTTTATATTCAACTCTAAAATATGTTTACTATAAGCTGATATAATATCTTTTACCTTATACCCAATATCTATTTCCTAGATATTGGGTATAAGGTAAAAGCAAAATTTATATTGCCTGATTACTTCCTGCTATTTATATTTGCTCTATACAGGATATATTTCTTTTCCCTTTCATATCCCATGTTTATTATTGATATGAAACATGTGAGCTATATTTGTAGCTGCTCTTGGTTTTTGCTTATTTTTAATTTTTATGGGCACTGGTGCTTCAAACATATATGATTCTATCTTTCCTAGGCTTCCATTTTTCACTATTTCTGTTTCATATAGAGACAAAAATACAGGTACAATGGTACAGAGACAGTGGTATAGTGCTGACATATGGTCCTCACATGTGTCAAAGCATGGATCCTACCAGGTGTGCTGTCTCCTTATCTCTGATATGCTATATTAAAATACTGAAAATAATATATAAATTAAATATCTATTCTTTCTAGGTTTATTGTTGAAGTTTGTTTTTCTCTATTTTTTAACAAATTTCATTATAGAAGCTGGGTTTTACGCATTATTATTTTTCAATGCCTCGTTCAATTCCCTGTTGGCAAACTCAATAAGTCTAGCACACAGTTAAATGTATTAATATTGCACTCCATATTTGGTTTATGAAATGCCTGTATAAATTGTCAATCATAAGTTTTGGCTACCCCATCATCCAGGGCCCTAGTAAGGAAACCCCGGGATTCCCACATGGACATGATGGACATAGAACTCTAATAGATTTCTTTCCTCACTGTTACTGGTCATCTCCATCAGAAACAACATAGTGGACCCTCTTGTGGGCCTCTACAGGACTTTGTCCTCAATGTGGGTCAACAGTGGTAGGGACAGCCCCATTCTCTGAAGGAAAGTTGAGTCTACATACCCTGTCACTCAAGGAAGACGGTTCAAACAATGAATGCAGCCTAGAATGTTCCTAGCTATGACCACAGAATGAGAGCTCAGACCTACAAGGATGCAGAGGTTACACAGGTTCTTATGCTTTAGCATAAGATCTTATGGGCCCCAGATCAAATTGATGGGGTTTGCAGTTAAAAATATTTATATTCTTTTCCCACATTTGGGAGCTACACTCTTCCCTGATGCAGCTTTCTAGTCCTATTTCCAACTTTGACACCATCTTCCCAGACAATATCTTTGGCCCATCTGCATGTTAGCTGTCAGGCTCAGGCAGAAATCAGTAAAGTCATGGGCCTCTTGGAATATACCTAAAATAGAGCTACTAGCTTTTTCCAAAATGAAGACCCCAAATCCCATCTGCTATATTGTTGCATTTAAGTTCCTGATTATTAAACAAATTGATCTGCTTTATATCTCAATGCTTGTTCAGCCATGGTTACAGATGCTACCATAACGCCCACCTGATTTCTATGGATAGATGACCTTACCAATGTGCTCTGGAACTCCACCTCTACAGGGCCCTGCGCCACTAGGAAATATACAAACAGGCTGGGAGTATGGATAGACCTGCCCATGCCCATGTCCAGTGGAGAATCAATTACAGAAGTCATACCTCCCACTTTCTGTACCCCTTAATGATTTGGGGTCCATGCTCCCAGAGGGATAAAGAATAGGAAATTTTTCAGTGGAGGGGATGGGATACGGAACTCTGGTGGTGGTAACTATGAGGAATTGTACTCCTCTTATCCTATGGTTTGTCGGTCATTATTAAATCAATTAAAAAAGAGGCTTCATATTTGATAAACATCCCTGTGGTATATAGCTGCTAGCATCTGGATTTGATGATTTCAGTATAGGTTTTTTTTCTTTTTTAGTTTTTGGCATTTCTGGACATCTTGTTCGTTCCAGGCAGACTTTTTAAAATTGAAAGAGAAGAGACAGAGATAGAGAGTCAGAGGGAGAGAGGGAAAGAAACCACAGCACTAAAACTCCACACCATGGAGTGGAAAAGAGCTCAAAAGTACATTATGCACTTGGCAAAGCAAGAGTCTTCCAAATGAGACATATTGACTATAGAATTTCTTTTTAAAGAAGATATTGAGATTTTATTTTCTTTATAACACCAAGTCAAAGATAAAAAGCCTTAAAAGTATATCTTTCTTTTTGAGACAGAGATAGAGAGGCCGAGAGGGAGAGTGAAAGAGAGCATAGCACTGAAGGTTCCTTGAATGCAGTAGATGCTGGGATCAAACTTTATTCATGCAAAGCAGCCCACTATGAGAGTTACGTTGTCAGCCTAAAGTTATCTTTTATAACTTCTCTTATATCCCGGCACACAGATTTCTGTCTTGTTTTGAAACTCTTAATCTTGTGCACAACCCCCAATAAGGGTATACATTCATCCTTCGCTCTACATTTCTGGTAATTACCAGCCCCATGATTTGAAATGTATTTTAATACTCTTGTAACCCAGCATCATGATAATTTTGAAATTATTTGTATTGTCTTAGAGTCCACCTATACTTATCATGCTTCTATAGGCTAGGGACATGCTGCTAATTGTTGCTAATTGTTATGCAGAGTACTGGTCCTGACCCATTTTTTGTTTTTCATGGGTACACAACTAATCATGGATTTTACATTTTTTGTAGGCTGCATAAGAAAGGGATAATGACATGAATAGAGACTGTGTGTAGCTTGCAAAACCTAAGATAATTATTTTTATCAAGATTGCAACTGACAATAGCATGTAAACTCCCAATATAAGATTACTAATGTCTGCCATACAAATACATACCAGGGTTCTTGGGAATCCTGGAAATATTTGTACTATAGTATTTTAGTCTCTGTAAATTCTAGAACCATCAACAATTCCTTGGTTTTGAGTTCAGTGGGACCTTAGCTGAACTGACTCCTATTGAGACATTGTTCCAACAGGGCTGACTATTTTCTTGTATCTATATTTCTTATTTTAAAGCATCATTGTTTTTTTATGACTCATAATAGTATGAAATAAGAATTTTAAATATATATTTATATTTTCCTTCAAGCATATATTCATATATGAATTAGACTAACTACTTAATCCTTAGTCAGATATGGAAAATATACTTTAGAATGTGAAGTTTTTCTTCATGTGATAATTTGCTTACCTCTATATTTAAAAATATGGTAAAGTACAAAGCAAGAAACAGTTTTAATTTCAACATTTTCAATGTCACAAACCTAAACTCTAGTGAAACAAAGAATGAGGTATTTTTATTCAGAAATATCATAGCGTTACATTAATGAAACTTCATTGAAAAATTTAAAATACATTTTCAAACGAAGGTAGTTGTTTTCCCTGAAACAGTATGTAACTATTTCTATTCTCTGACAGTAGGGGAGTTTCCATTATTTCAAAGGTTACATTATATGTCTGCTGAAAGAGAGAGAGTGAAATAAACAAACACTCAATTCACTGAGAATGAGAGCGACAGGAAGGTAGTTGCATTCATTTAAACCCAGAAAATTTATAGGAGGCATTTATCTCAAGGTGAACTATAGCGTGCAACTCTTACAGCAGTAAGAGTGTATTATCAGTTAAATCATCAGCATTGCCAGACAAACAAATAAGCAAATATAAAGGATTTTAGAAAGATTTACAAAAATGCTTTTTTGCATTTGGCATGCAAGAAGTAATGAAGTTGGTTCTTTGTGTGCCCAGAATATGATTGGCAGGGTATCCTTAACAATGCAAAAGTGAAGTGCTTTTACAAGTCCATTCCTCTCATATTCATCAGTGTAGCAAATAGAAATACTGAACAATGACACACCTGCCAATGCCAAACACACATGCAAATGTTTATCATTCAAGCGATGGAAGGTTTATTTCCCTAGTGATGATGCTTTAAAAGTATCTTTGTCAAATTGTTAAGGAAGCAGATGCCCTCCCATTATCATTTTCTTTTCCTTTTTTTTGTTCACTGTGGCCTGTAGTTACCATCCTTCAGGAAAATTATAATCTTAACCTCAGGATGCTAAAGGTTGTTAATATGGGTGTGCTGCTGCCACTAGAAATATATATGACAGTGGTAGAACATTAATGTATCTCATTTTTCCCAAACACATATTTTATCTACATGTTTTCCTCTTATGTCTTTGAGAAAACTTGATGCTGTAAATTTTAATAAATCACTGATAAATTTAGAAATGATATACAAGATCTCTTAAATGGTTGTTATTAAACTGATCTGACAAATTAACTAATAGCCTCAATTCAACTTATAAAACGTTAGGAAATACATATACTATTAGGCTACTCACTATGACACCTGTACTGATTACTGACTTCATAGGGTTTATTAGGTGTGTATCCAAACAAGTTTAATTTAGTTGTAATATTTTATTTCATTTTATAATTTAACTAAACATTAGGTACAAAAATAAAATATACATATGAACACTGTTTTTTATTTGTTTTTTTGCCATCAAGTTACATGGGGCTGAAAAGAAAAATGAACATACGTGACAACAGTCATACCATTCATTATTTTATTAGTGAGTTTGAAGAAGCTTATCTGGATTTGGATACTAGCATCACATTTATCTGTACACTTCAGCAACTTAGCATTTGTTTTATGTTTATCACAGTATATTATAAATTGATATAACTTCAAATTTCATATAAACTTAGGAAACAATTATTAGATGTTCCTATGTGTTCTGTCTATTCTTTTTCTACATTCTCATATTCTCTGGAGAACTTTGAATCAGAATATATGCATTTAATTCTACATTTAAAACAATTTGCCATATATGTAAACAATATCTAGAAATACATATATTTCTTTGCTTTGTTCATTGTTCTGTATATAATATTATTTTTTCCTTATTAGGGGATTCATGGTTTACAATCAACAGTAAAAGGTAGTTTGTATATGTGCAACATTTCTCATTGTTATGTGTGTTCTCCAAAAACAATTCAACCCCCTCTAGGTCCTCCAGTGCCATCATGTTCCAGAACCTAAACCCTCCCCCCCCCAAAGTCTTTTACTTTGTTGCAATACACAACATCCTTCTCTTTGTGTGTGTCTCTATCTCTCTGTCTCTCTCTTGCTCCAGGGTTGTCCTTGGGGCTTGATGACTGCACTACAAATCCACTGCTTCTAAGTCATTTTTCTGATTCTTTGGATAGGGCAGAGATAAATTGAGAGAGGAGTAGAAGATAGGGAGAAAGACAGAGAGACACCTGGAGACCTGCTTCACCACTTGTGTAGCAACTCTCCTGTAGGTAGAGAGTTGGGGCTGGAACCTGAATCCTTGCATGGGTCCTTGCACTTCATTCTATGTGCACTTAACACAGTGTGCCACCTCCTGGCCCCCTTGCCAACATCCTTCTCTTTCTGACTTATCTTACTTAACATTATTCCTTCAAGTTCCATGCAACATGAAGTAAAAATGGTGACTTTATCATTATTAATAGCTAAGTAGTATTCCATTGTGTATATATATATATACACCACAATTTTTCAGCCACTTATCTGTTGTTGGACACCTAGGTTGCTTCCAGGTTTTGGCTATTACAAATTGTACTTCTATGAACAAGGTTATAGACAGATCTTTTTGGATGGATGTTTGATTCATTAGGAATATATATTCCTAGGAGAGTAATTGATAGATCATAGGTTAGGTCTATTTATAGACTTGTGAGATTTCTCCAGGCTGCTCTCATGGGTTGGACGAATTTACATTCCCACTAGCAGTCTCTCCACAGCCTCTCTAGTATTTGTTATTATCCTTTTTATTATCCTTTTTGATGTATGTCATTTTTACAAGGGTGCAATGTTATATTATTGTTGTCTTTATTTGCAATTCTCTGATAATTATTAACTTGGGGGCATTTTATCATGTCTGTTGTTCTTTTAGATAACTTTTTTAGTGAATATTCTGTCCTTATTCCCTTCCCACTTTTGGATGAGGCCTTTTTTCCCCCTGAATATATATATTCGATTGGCCTTTTGTGTGGTGTATGGTATATAGAGATTTCCCATTCTGTAAGGAGTCTTTTTATTTGGGTGGTGGATTCCTTTGCTGTGCAGTACTTTTTCAATTTGATGTAGTCTCAAAGTTACCATAAGAAGTGAGATCAGGACTGGGGGAAGTAGGGACTCTATAGTGGAGATGTGAGGTTCCCGCTGTCTTAGGGTTCAAAAAGACAATCGATAGTTAATGTTATCATCACATTATTTGGTAATTGGGTTAACTTTGAAAAGTCCTTTTGTTATGGTTTGCTGTACAGTATCCAGTATCTTGTATATAGCTGTGCTATTGGATGCTTCTAATCTACTTGGTCTAGGCTTTTGAGAGAGTCCGCATATCAAATACACAGCCGATATATTAAAAGGATTCAGTTTGTGTTTTGAAAAACTTTGAGACATACAATTGATTTTCCCCCTCTCATATTAATCAACTACTGATTTATATCTCTACATTTTGCTTGGATAGGGCCCACTTTCCCATATGCCTCTCCCAATCCATACCAAATAATATTGCATCCGCCGATCACAACCTAACCAACGCAACGATTGCCACCTCAACATGCTTCACCTCAGACTGTGTCCAGAGACTTCACATGTGGAATGACAACCCTTCAGCTTCATTACTCGGGTGAGACCTTTCCTTTTATAGTACACTCTAATTTCATCTCAGGTGGTTCACTTTCTTACAAAGTCCCATAACCTAGATATACACCAGTTTCTGTGAGAGAGAGCTTATGTTCACACGTATCCATAAACTACTGCAAAATATATACCTGAAAGCAGAAGTACACTAGAGTTTGCAGTGAGTACCTCCCTAATACTTCCTCTCCACTTTTCCAAGCTTTGGGTCCATGATTGCTCAACAATTTGTTTGGCTTCGTATATTAACTCTCTTTTCAATCACCAGGTTCCAGATGCCACCAGGATGCTGGCCAGGCTTCCCTGGATTGAAGACCCCACCAATGTGTCCTGGAGCTCAGCTTCCCCAGAGACACACCCTACTAGGGAAAGAGACAGGCAGACTGGGAGTATGGACCGACCAGTCAACACCCATGTTCAGCGGGGAAGCAATTACAGAAGCCAGACCTTCTACCTTCTGCAACCCTCAATGACCCTGGGTCCATGTTCCCAGAGGGATAGAGAATGGGAAAGCTATCAGGGGAGGGGGTGGGTTATGGAGATTGGGTGGTGGGAATTGTGTGGAGTTGTACCCCTCCTAACTTATGGTTTTGTTAATTAATCCTTTCTTAAATAAAAAAATAAATTAATTTAAAAAAAGTGAGATCAAACATTTGATATAGTCATACAAAAGAGCATTACTTAACAAAAATTAAATACAAGCAAGTGTACCTGTTAGAATGCAACTAAAAATGCATGCAGAGAGGGGAATATTAATTGAAAAAGAACATATGCTAATTTGGCTTATAAAAATGGCAGCTTAGGGGTTCATATGAATTAATTTGTTTTGTTTGTGTATTACTGGTCTCTTTCTTTCTTCCTCTTTCTTTCTACTCTCTCTCTCTCTTTCTCTCTCTTTTACCAGAGTACTGCTTAGCTCCAGGTATTACATATAGAACCTCAACACCTTAGACATGAAAATCTTTTCCAAAGTCATCATGCTATCTCCCCAACCCATGAAGCTTATTTTTAAAAGTTAAACAAAATAATATAATTCATCAGTTGTTCTAGAGAAGAAAAAGTACAGAGAAGAAGCACTCAAGTTACTTCAAGCATAACACCACATTTTTAATTCTTAAGACATATTATTTTATAACCTCTTAATTTATTTACATGCTTCATAGGAAAATAATACTAATGCATGATGATATACATGTATATCTACAATTTATAATAAATGTTTAAATCTTCATAAAGTAAAAATTAAATTTATTGGCTAGAAAGTGGTTAACCTATGTTTTATAATGGACTTCTCTAATCCTAAAGTTCATGTTTTAAGCCATCATCATAGATAGCTATGGAAAAGTAATCTCAGAGTGGTTGTTATTTCAGAGCAGTTGTTCATGATAAAAGGAAAGAAATTACTGTGAAACTCTTAGCTAGATTCCGAACTTAATTTTCATTTGCTAGCAAGTCAATTTATATTTGCAATTCCTAACCAAATGAAACAGGTTGGTAGGGGGAAAAAAAGTGCTTATGATAATAGAAAGAAAGGCCAACAAAATTAGATGAAATTTCATTACAATGAAACTTCATGATTCATCTTAATACTTGAATACAGCAAGCAAATCTTTTTAATGAGCAAATATGGAAAATAATTTAGTGTGGGTGATCTAGATGAAAAATATAAAAATGTTCTAGTATAGATTAAAACAATTAATAGAAAATTATTATTACTTCTGCCAGCTAATTTAGCTTATATTTCTTTAAAAAAATATTACCTAAGTTCTTTCCACTTATTTTTATCTTTCTCATTTAATGTTTTTTCATGACATATTAGCTACCAATTTCTTATAAGAAGTGTGATATCAGTAATATCTGCTTTTTGTGCTAGAGAAAACTTACTATGCATGGAAAAACTCACTTAATCTCTTACAGTGTATAATAACAAGTCACTATATATCCCTGGTTTCTTTTCTAATTCTGCCATTATATGAATTTTGATCTTCCTGTGTCTTAGACTCCTTATGTAATTCATAGGATTTTGAAACAATTAAATTATTTGGTAT
The DNA here is from genome assembly GCF_950295315.1 of Erinaceus europaeus. Classification (NCBI taxonomy): domain Eukaryota; kingdom Metazoa; phylum Chordata; class Mammalia; order Eulipotyphla; family Erinaceidae; genus Erinaceus; species Erinaceus europaeus. The sequence goes on along the minus strand of NC_080171.1, from coordinate 46,117,721 downwards.
ATTAAAATATTAGAATGGGGTAAGTTACTTTAAAAAATTGATAAATAATATTTTTCATTGTCTAAACCTGTATATATAGTTATTCACAATATTACATATATATGCAAAGTTGTTGTTTAGCATGTTAATTAGGTGAGATTCCAATATTAAATGTGGATATATATGGATTCATGTTGGCATTGTAAAGACTTCTATTATGAAGGCTATCAAAAGGCCTCTGTGAATTGGTACAATGTAAAATTATAGACAGTAGGATCATTTTCTCCAAAAGCAGTTCTAATCCTTGAATCCTTGAAATATGGAAAGGGTTCTTCATTGTTGAGTAAATTCGAAAATATATATATATATATAATTTCGTAAATGTGAGATGAACAGAGTGAGAAGATGATAATTTAGCTGCAAAGTAGAGCTAAGAAGAGCTTATTGTCTCAATCATATTAAATTTGTCTCCATTAAATGTTGGTTTAATGTCTGACATAATGAACCTTGTTTTTTTTTACTACAAATTTTCAGATTTGTAGAAAATGACTTTAATCTCAGATAGTCTGGGTTTCCTTTTACATTTTATTACAAATACTAGGAAAATGTTAATTAGTGTATGATTTATGTTGCTCTCCCCTGATTATATTTCTTTTTTTTTTAATTTCCCTTTTTATGAGAGATTGAGACTAGCCACTGTTCTGACATACTTTGTGTCCAGAATCAAATACGAAGTGTCAAGAATGTAAAATCCTGTACTCTACCTGCTGTGTTGGCTCATCAGTTGATTGGCTGTCATGTTGCTTTCTTGGAAAGCTCTGAAGAAGAGAAGATTAGGATAACAAATGATTTGACTAAACCATCTACACTAGCATTATTTCTCTTTCAGACTTTTTTTTTTTTTCTGCCTCCAGGGTTATTGCAGGGTGAGTGCCTGCACTACAAATCTACTGCTCCTGGAGGCTATTTTTCCCCCTTTGTTGCCCTTGTTGTTTATTGTAGTTGTTGTTAGTATTATTGTTGTTATTGCTGTTGTTGGTGGTGGTGAGGACAGAAAGAAATTGAAGGAGGAGGGCAAGACAGAGAGGGGGAGAGAAAGACTATGAAGTGACCCCAGGAAGGTGGGGAGCCAGGGACTCAAACCAGATCCTTAAGCAGGTCCATGAATTTCATGCCATGTGCACTCAGCCAAGACCTCTCTCATGCAGATTCTTTTTAAGAAAGGATTAACAAAACCATAGGGTAGGAGGGGTAAAACTCCACACAATTCCCACCACCCAATTTCCATAACCCACCCCCACCCCTGATAGCTTTCCCATTCTCTATCTCTCTGGGAACATGGACCCAGGGTCATTGAGGGTTGCAGAAGGTAGAAGGTCTGGCTTCTGTAATTGCTTCCCTGCTGAACATGGACATTGTCTGGTCGGTCCATACTCCCAGTCTGCCTGTCTCTTTCCCTAGTAGGGTGTGTCTCTGGGGAAGCTGAGCTCCAGGACACATTGGTGGGGTCTTCAATCCAGGGAAGCCTGGCCAGCATCCTGATGGCATCTGGAACCTGGTGATTGAAAAGAGAGTTAACATACGAAGCCAAACAAATTGTTGAGCAATCATGGACCCAAAGCTTGGAATAGTGGAGAGGAAGTGTTAGGGAGGTACTCACTGAAAACTCTAGTGTACTTCTGCTTTCAAGTATATATTTTGCAGTAGTTAATGGATACGTGTGAACATAAGTTCTCTCTCACAGAAACTGGTGTATATCTAGGTTATGGGACTTTGTAAGAAAGTGAACCACCTGAGATGAAATTAGAGTGTACTATAAAAGGAAAGGTCTCACCCGAGTAATGAAGCTGAAGGGTTGTCATTCCACACGTGAAGTCTCTGGAAACAGTCTGAAGTGAAGCATGTTGAGGTGGCAATCAATGCATTGGTTAGGTAGTGATCGGCGGATGCAATATTATTTGGTATGGATTGGGAGAGGCATATGGGAAAGTGGGCCCTATCCAAGGGTTCCAGGACTAGGGGAAGTAGGGGCTCTATAGCAGAGATGTGAGTTTCCTGAAGTCTTAGGTTTCAAAAAGACAATCTATAGTTAATGTTATCATCACATTATTTGGTAGTTGGGTTAACTTTGAAAGTCCTTTTGTTATGGTTTGCTGTACAGCATCCGTATCTTGTATATAGCTGTGCTATTGGATGCTTCTAATCTACTTGGTCTAGGCTTTTGAGAGAGTGTGCATATCAAATACACAGCCTATATATTAAAAAGATTCATTTTGTGTTTTGAAAAACTTTGAGACATATAATTGATTTTCTCCCTCTCATATTAATTAATTACTGATTTATATGTCTACATATTACTAGGAGTGTACATAAACACCATACCCACCACCAAAAGACTGTGACCAATCCCTCCCACCCACTCCCACCCCCCCACTGTCCCAGGAAGCTGCATGTCTACCCCTCACCACAGGGTTTTTACTTTGGTGCCCTACTTACAATTTGGTCAGGTCCTGCTTTTAGTTTCCCTTTCAGATTTGCTTTCTCAACTTCTGTTGATGAGTGGGATCATCCAATACTCATCTTTATCTTTCTGAATTAGCTCACTTAACATAATTCCTTCTAGCACTGTCCAAGATGGGTCAGAGAAGGTGGGTTCATTGTTCTTGACAGCTGCATAGTATTCCATTGTGTATATATACCACAGCTTTCTCAGCCACTCATCTGTTGTTGGGCACCTGGGTTGCTTCCAAGTTTTAGCTATTATGAATTGTGCTGCTATGAACATAGGAGTACACACCTCTTTTTGGTTGAGTGTTATGGAGTCCTTGGGGTATATCCCCAGGAGAGGAATTACTGGATCATATGGAAGGTCCATGTCTAGCCTTCTGAGAGTTTTCCAGATTGCTCTCCACAGAGGCTGTACCAATTTACATTCCCACCAGCAATGTAAAAGGGTTCCTCTGTCCCCACAGCCTCTCCAGCATTTGTTGCTGCTGTCCTTTTTGATGTATGCCATTCTTACAGGAGTGAGGTGGTATCTTAGTGTTGTCTTAATTTGCATTTCTCTGACAATCAGTGACCTAGAGCAGTTTTTCATATGTTTGTTAGCCTTTTGGATCTCCTTGAGGTGAATGTTTTGTTCATATCCTCTGCCCATTTTTGGATGGGGTCATTTGCTTTTTTGGTGCTAAGTTTGCTGAGCTCTTTATATATTTTGGTGATTAGTTTCTTGTCTGATGTATGGCATGTGAAGATCTTCTCCCATTCTGTGAGGGGTCTCTCTGTTTGTTTAATAGTTTCTTTGGATGTGCAGACTTTTCAATTTGATGTAGTCCCTTTGGTTTGTTTCTGCTTTATTCTTCCTTGCAATTGGATATGATTCATTAAATATGTCCTTGAGGTGTAGGTGGGAAACTGTTTTACCAATGTTTTCCTCTAAGTATTTGATTGTTTCTGGTCTGACATCTAGGTCTTTGATCCATTTGGAGTTGATTTTTATTTCTGGTGAGATAAAGTGGTTCAATATCATTCTTCTGTATGTTACAACCCAGTTTTCTCAGCACCATTTATTGAAGAGAGCCTCCTTTTTCCATTTAATCCTTTCAGCCCCCTTATCAAAGATAAGATGTCCATAGGTGTGGGGATTTATTTCTGGGCTTTCAATTCTGTTCCACTGATCTGTGTGCCTATTTTTGTTCCAGTACCATGCTGTTTGATGATGATGGCTTTATAATATAGTTTAAGGTCTGGGAGTGTGATGCCTCCATTTCTGTTTCTTTTACTTAAGATGGTTTTGGCAATTCTAGGTATTTTCATGTTCCAGAAAAATGATTGTAGTGTTTGTTCTATTCTCTTAAAGAAGCTTGGTGGAACTTTGATGGGTATTGCATTAAATTTGTATATGGCTCTGGGGAGAATATTCATTTTGATGATATTTATTCTTCCAATCCATGAACATGGGGTATCTTTCCATTTCTTGGTATCAGTTTCTATTTCCTTGAGTAGTGACTAATAGTTTTCAGCATACAAGTCTTTCACTTCTTTGGTCTACTTTATTCCTAGGTATTTGATTGATTTTGCTGAAATAGTAAATGGGAGTGATTTCTGGATGTCTTCTTCTTCAGATTTAGTGTTTGCATAAAGAAATACCACTGATTTTTGTACATTGATTTTGTAGCCTTATACCTTGCTATATTGCCTAATAACTTCCAGTAATTTTCTGCTGGATTCTTTAGGTCTTTCTATGTATACTATCATATCATCTGCAAATAGTGAGAGCTTGACTTCTTCCCTTCCAATCTGTATCCCTTTGATTTCTTTCTCTTGCCTGAATGCTATGGCAAGAACTTCCAATACTATGTTGAAGAGTAATGGTGACAGTGGACAGCCCTGTCTAGTCCCCGATCTGAGGGGGAATGCTTTCAGCTTCTGTCCATTGAGTATGATGTTGGCTGTAGGTTTGCTATATATAGACTCCACTATCTTGAGGAATTTCCCATCTATTCCCATTTTTTGTAGAGTTTTGAGCATGAATGGGTGTTGGGTCTTGTCAAAGGCTTTCTCTGCATCTATTGAGATAATCATGTGCTTATTGGCTTTCCTTTTATTGATGTGGTGAATGACATTGATTGACTTATGGATGTTGAACCAGACTTGCATTCCTGTGATGAATCCCACTTGGTCATGTTGAACAATCTTTTTGATATGTTGCTGTATCTGGTTGGCCAAGATCTTGTTTAATATTTTGGCATCTATGTTCATCAGAGATATTGGTCTGTAGTTTTCCTTTTTTGTTCTGTCACTATCAGCTTTTGGTATCAGGGTGATGTTGGCTTCATAGAAGGTGGAAGGGAGTATTGCTGTTTCTTCATTCTTATGGAATAGCTTAAGAAGTATGGGTATTAACTGTTTCCTGAAAGTTTTGTAGAATTTGTTTGTGAAGCCATCTGGTCCAGGACTTTTGTTGCTGGGGAGATTCTTAATAACGGTTTCAATTTCTTTGTCTGTGATTGGTGCTTTTAGATTTTGTAGTTCTTCTTGGTTCAGTTTTGGAAAGGCATATATTTCTAGGAATTGTTCCATTTCTTCCAGATTCTCTAGCTTGGTGGCATATAGTTATTTATAGAAATTTCGCAGGATTCTCTGGATTTCTGTGGTGTCAGTTGTGATATCTCCTGTATCGTTTACAATTCTATTAATTTGAGTCTTCTCTCTTTTTTGTTTGGTGAGTCTGGGTAGGGGTTTATCAATTTTGTTTAATCTTTCAAAGAACCAACATTTGGCTTCATTGATCTTTTGTATGGTTCTTTCATTTTCGATGTTGTTTATTTCTGCTCTAACTTTAGTGATTTCTGTCCTTCTGGTTGCTTTAGGGTTCCTTGGTTCCTCTTCCTCTAAGTCCTTGAGCTGTGCAATAAGGTCGTTCATTTGAGCTTCTTCTTGGTGTTTAATATGTGATTGTATGGCTATAAGTTTCCCTCTCAGTACTGCTTTAGCTGTGTTCCAAATATTTTGATAGGTTGTTTCTTCATTTTCATTAGTTTCCAGGAACATCTGAATTTCCTGCCTGAGTGAGTCTCTGACCCAGCAGTTCTTAAGGAGCATGTTGTTTAGTTTCCAAATTCTGTGACTTTTAATAATTTTCTGTTTGTTGTTAAATGTTAGTTTTACTCCACTGTGATCTGAGAAGATACTTGGGATGATTCAATGCTCTTGAATTTATTGATGCTGTCTTTGTGGCCTAACATGTCTATCCTTGAGTATGTGTTATGTGGATTTGAAAAGAAGGTGTATTCCAGTTTTTTGGGGTGGAGGAGTCTAAAAATGTCCAAGAGGTCTAGTCTGTCAATCTCTTCATTCAATTCTCTTGTATCTTATTGGTTCTCTGCTTTGTTGATCTGTCTAAGTGTGGGAGTGGGGTATTGAAGTATCCCACTATTATTGTATTACTACTGATGTATTTTTGAAATTCTTTCAGTAGGTGTTTAATGTATTTAGATGGTCCCTCGTTGGGTGCATAGATGTTAATAATTGTTAAGTCTTCTTGGCTGATTGATCCTCTAATCATTATGTAATGTCCTTGCCTAACTTTTATTACTTTATTTAATTTAAAATCTATCGTGTCTGAGATGACAATGGCTGTTCCTGCTCTTTTTTGTGTTCCTTTAGCCTGTATGATAGTTTTCCATCCTTTCACTTTAAGTCTGTGTTTATCTTGTTGTGACAGATGGGATTCTTGCAAGCAGCATATGCTTGGGTTATGTTTTCTGATCCATCTCCCCACCCTGTGCCTTTTGATGGGTGAGTTTAAGCCATTGATGTTTATTGATATTATGGATTTAATGTATTGTAGTGCCACTGTTCAAAATTTTCTTTTTGTTTGCTCTGATATATTGCCAGTATTATAGTAATGTTCTTGTTTATAAGAGGTCTTTTAGAATCTCTTTCAGGGCCGGCTTGGTGATGGTTGCCTCCATTAACTGTTGTTTGTCTAAGAAGGTTTTGATCCCTCCATCTAGTTTGAATGAAAGTCTAGCAGGATATATTATCCTAGGTTGAAACCCTTTTTCATTCAGGGCTTGATAGATATCTTGCCACTCCCTTCTGGCTTTTAGAGTTTGAGTGGAGAATTCTGCAGATAATTATGGGTTTCCCCTTGTATGTGACTTTTTGTTTCTCTCTTGCAGCCTTTAGGATCCTTTCTTTATCCTTACTTCTTCTCATTGTGACTATGATGTGTCTTGGTGTCTTCAGGTCTGGGTTGATTCTGTTTGGTACTCTCTGGGCCTCTTGAATCTTGATGTCCTTTCTGTTATTCAGGTCCGGGAAGTTTTCTTCTATTATTTCCTCTAGAATGTTTGTTTCCCCTTCTTCTCTTTCCAGTTTTAGAGGTTCTTGTTAATAATAATTTTCATATTTTTCTTTCTCACAGCATTGATTTTAGGTTTCTAAGCACCAATTCAGAACACTGTTGGGTAGTCACATTGGAGTATTAATATTTCACTATAGTAAGTTTTGTAACTGCTTTAAAAGTGGTAAAAGGTAAAGACAAAATACAAAATTTAGAGGGAAACACACACACACACACACACACACACACACACACACACGACAAAATTTTCTTTTTCTGGGAAAATTAACTTCCAAAATGTCTCCTACTCTCTTCTTGTTACCCTTCACAGATCTTCTATCATATGTAGAGTATTATATTATTTCTGTTGTTATTTTTTTTAGTAACGGGGCTTCTTAAAGGGAAAATAAATAAGAAACCAGGAAGATATGTAAAATCATGTTTTATGTAATTTTTTTTATTTTATCACTTTATTGGAGAGGTCAGTGGTTTATATTTATCTATTTCTATATTATTGCCCTGAGGAAACTTCAGAAGGAACTACGAAATGGCAGAGTTTAATTTTTATAATTAACTTCTAATACTTTAGTTTTGTGAGCAACTTAGAGTTTTCTTAATTCTGATCACTATGCAAGGTTTTTTTCTTTAATATCTTTGTGTTTTCTTTTTTTTTTTTTAATGAGAGAAAGATACAGAGAGAAACACCAGAGCACTGCTCAGCTCTGATTGGTGTTGTTGATTGAACCTGGGACTTCAGAGCCTCGTCATGAAAGCCTTTTGCATACCTCTTATGCTGCCTTCCCAGCCTACACTATGCAAATTTTTAAAAACTTTTGTGGAGATAAAGAAAGCTTATAACCTGTTGATGGGAATGTCATTTTTTTACCCTCAGTATGGAAACAATTTAAAGTTATTCAAATAATTAAAATAGGACTACCATACCATCTAACAATTCTTTAAGTGTTTGTATAAAGAATATGAAAATAATTCAAAAATATTTGTCAGCCATGATGTATCTTCATACAAAAAAAAAAGAAAAAACTCATGACCTTTCAGAAAACCCAATATATATTCACTTTTGTGTTCATTGCAGTACTATTCACAATAACCACTATAAGGATGCAATTTAACTGTGCCCAGTGATGAATAAATGGATATGGATAATACACACACACACACACACACACACACACACACACACACACACACACACATCTTTAGAGCCTGATAACAGAATTTTATCATGGATGTTTTTTTCATCTTTACAGATGGAGTGAACAGTAGACTCATTCAAGGCAACCTCTACAATTTTCTTGCCATCTTTAACCATATCCAAGAGTTTCACTTTCTCCTGGATGGTAAACATCTTCCTCCAGCGCTCAGTTTCACTGTCAGAAGGCTTAAAAGATAAAGCACGTTTAGGAGTCATCATGGGGCTTAGATAAAGGTTCTCAGAAATCACAACACTTACAAGAGCAAAGATGCTTCAGATGTGTAGGGATGTAGAAGCACATGAGATAAACATGCTCTGATTGGCTTGGTTTCACCACACCTGATTTCAAACACACACAAGGAGTGGTGGAGCAGCTGCACCTGGTGTTGAAGGATTTGCAGTGATGCTCAAATACTTAGGCCCTACAGTTCATAATACAGTCGTTTTAAATTTTAATTGTAATACAGGGGTGTATATTGACTCAGACACCAAACACACTGTATCATCTTCACTGTCTTGATCAACTATTTAATGAATATATTTGAAAAAAAACCTCGATAAAGTGATATCCCAAAAGTTGAAGTGTGAGGTGGTAAGGGAGGACTGTAGTAAACACATATATTACCACTATTTGAAAAATAAGTCTTTTTAAATAATTTATTTATAAAATGGAAATATTGACAAGACCATAGGATAAGAGGGGTACAATGTCACACAATTCCCACCACCAGAACTCCCTATCCCACCCGTTCCCTTGAAAGCTTTCCTATTCTTTATCCGTCTGGAAGCATGGACCCAGGGTCATTATGGGGTACAGAAGGTGGAAGGTCTGGCTTCTCTAACTGCTTCCCTGCTGAACATGGGTGTTAACAGGTTGATCCATACTCCCAGCCTGCCTCTCTCTTTCCCTAGTGGGGCAGGGCTCTGGAGAAGTGGGGTTCCAGAACACATTGGTGAGGTTGTCTGCCCAGGGAAGTCAGGCTGGCGTCATGGTAGCATCTGCAATTTGGTCATATTTTATTTTTGCCTCCAGGGTTATTTTTGGGGCTTGGTGCCTGAACTAGGAATCCATTGCTCCTAGATGCTATTTTTTTCCTTTTGATGCGCTTGTTGTTTATTGTTGTTGGATAGACAGAAATTGAGAGGATAGAAGACAGAGAGGGGGTGAGAAAGATACCTGCAGACCTGCTTCACCACTTGTGAAGCAATCCCCCTTCAGGTGATGAGCCGGGAGCTCGAACAGGGATCCTTACGCTGATCGGATCCTTGCACTTTGCGCCATGTGCGCTTAACGCTCTGAGCTACTGCCTGGCCCCCTAAAATTTAGTCCTTTAAAGTCTCTATGTTCAAATGTTTAACCCCAAAGCAAATAATAGGAACTCCATAAGGGAAGGTACTATAATTCAATTATTTGTATTTTTTATTATCTTTATTTGTTTATTGAATAAAGACAGATATCAAGAGGGAAGGGGAGACAGAGAGGAAGAGGGGGGTCTGGGTGGTGGCACACCCAACTGAGTGCACATGTTACAACAAGCAAGGGCTCAGGTTTGAACCCCCAGTCCCCACCAGCAGAGGGAAAACTTCAGGAGTGGTGAAGCAGTGTTACAGTTGTCTCTCTGTCTCTCTTCCTCTCTATCACCCCGTTCCCTCTCTATTTCTGACAGTCTCTGTCCAATAAATAAAGATAATAAAAAATTAAAAATGAGAATCCAGCAAAGAAGTGCTTTGGAGAGAGAAAAAGATAGAGATAGAGAGAGAAGAGAGAGAAGAGAAGAGAAGAGAAGAGAAGAGAAGAGAAGAGAAGAGAAGAGAAAGAGAGAGAGAGAGAGAGAGAGAGAGATCCCCTGAAATATTGCTTCACCACTCTCAAAGCTTTCCTCTGCAGGTGGTGTCCGGGGGCTGAAACCTGGGTCTTTGTGCACTGTAACACATGTGCTCTCAATCAGGTGCACCACCACTACCCTGCCTCCGTAGTATAATTTTAAAGATGTATTCCATCAATTTCTTTTTTCTTACTTATAATAAATTACACGATTTATTATAAAACTATCTTATAATCTAGTACTCATTGTTCTAAATAGAAATCTATCCAACTATGCCCTGTAATAGCTACTTTACAACTACTAGATGGTCATATATTTTCTAAAATGTGAAAGTAATTTCAATTTTACTCTTTAAATGTTATTAAAACAGGTATATGCCTGCATTGAAATCACAATTACAATATCACTGGTGAGTAATGCTTAACTTTAAAAAGTCTATAAGGATATAACTCTACGGTAACATTTTTTGCACATGAAATACTTGAAAGAGAACAGCCTTGTGTAATATTGGTAAGTACTTTTAATGCTTATTGTAGGAAAAGTATATGAGACTGGTGAAACGTGAGAGTTAAAGATATTATCATCATCTGAAAATTTCAATTTCCACATTTAATAAGCATTTTCATGAAATAAGCATAATAGAAATTGAAAATGTTTAGGATTTCAATGTTAATTTATATACAAATCCAATTTGTAGTCATAAAGAATTCCAGTGCAAAAAATGAAAAAAAAATTTTCACTAGAAGTTCTGGAAATTTAAGAATAACTTACACAAAAGGGGAGAATTTTCTGGAATAAAGGTCCATGCCCTTCAATATGTACACAATTTAACAAACTTAAAGTATGCAAGTGGAAGCAATATATTTATCTTGAGAAGGTAGAATTTAAAAATATAATCAAGCTGAAATATTATAAAATGAGTTCTACTGCAACAATATTTTAGGATAATAGCAGAGATGTCAGTTAAGCAATTTGCAAATCGTATATTTCCCTGCTGTGTTTGCAAGATTACCCTGTGAATCATCAGGATACATAACTCTAAAGGCTTTTGATTTACCTTTGCTTAAAATACAAGGCCAGAAAGGACATTGCAGATAAGACAAACAACATAATGATCTAGTAGCTACAATAGAAAAATAAACAAATAGGTCTCTTCTTCCAAAAGACTTAAGCTGACACTCACTTTCATTCTACCAACAATAATTCTCTGAGAAAATATAGAGAGACTCTTTATAGATTGCATTGGAACAGCATTTTTACTGAGGCTTGTTTATGTGCTTTCATATCTAAAGTCATATTTGAGGCTAAAGGTGGGATAAGGTTTCCTTATCTAAGACATATCCTGGAATTGTTATAAACATTCATTCCTGTATTTTCTTTTTCTTCCTTTCTTTTTCTTTCTTTTTTCTTTTTCTTTTTCCTTTCTTTCTTCCTTCCTTTCTTTTTACCATACTTGATTTCCCTTTACTCTCTTAATCAAATGGAATTTTATTTTCTTTATAATCAAACACATTTTTATTGATATTACATGCATTGTTTTTCTTTATCTCTTGTACTTTTAAGGAACATGTTATTTTATCTCAGTAAAAATGGATAGTTAATAATTATCAATTATACATACCAGGGACTTTTTAAGTGATTATAAGTATATCACTCAGTAGTTCTGAAATAGATACAGAAAAATCATACTCACATGTGGAACTTAATAAGCAAAAAGCATAATAGAAAACAAAGGTGAAACTTGGACTGAGTTTGTTGTTGCACCAAAGCAAAGGACTCTGAGGAAAGGGGGAATAGAGATGTGATGTAGCTGGGCTGCAGTGCTGATGCGTAATGATGGAAAAGGACCTAGGTTGGGAGATAGTGTTATCATGGGGAGAAGATAGGTTGTACCTGTGTGTTAACAACTGTACAGTGAGCCATTAAATCCCCAATGGAGTAGGAAACAACAACAACAACAAATCTTATATATTTATTTTCAAAACCTCAGGTCATTTGCCTGCATAAATTATAAAGCTAGGATTTACTGATATTTGCTCTTCTTACTAATCTCACCTTTCCCTTTTATTCCAGAATGCCCCACATTATCTAAGCATGTGGTTCCAGCAATAATTACAACATAGTGTAAGTTCAGCAGTCCTGGTCATGTTTAGTTAAGTCTGTTGTAGCCATAATCAGATTTGTCTCTCTCTTGGGTAAAGGGGGTTTGTTTAGGGATCATAAAGACTGTGCAAAAGACTTTAGTTTCTGAGGTTCTGAGGTTGCAGTTTCAATCCCAGAACCACCATAAATCAGAGCTGAGCAATGCTTTGATCTTTCTTTCTCTCTAATTTCTTTCTAATTCTAACACATTATCTATTTCATTGAAATAAATAGATAAAATATGAAAGAGTGCCTGTTTATATGCGCATATACATGTGTGCATATATGTGTGTTGGTTTTGTGTGAGGTGCAACTGCAAAACAATAGAGATTTAATCTGAACAAAGAAGATATGGATGATATACAAACAGAACCAAATAAAAGCAGGTAAGTATAGACAGATATAATACATACACATTGTATGTTCAGAAACAGCAGAGCCCCTTTATCAGCTTTCCTCCCGTCCATATTTGCACATCTTATACACAAAGTAATCTATATTAAAGCAAGCCCACTAGAAGTACAATGAAGCTTTAAATTGCATGATCATGGCCGGTTAGGTTAAAAATAAGAAGTAAAGTTTTTGATGTGTTGCTGGTGGTGTTAAGGTCTAACCACTTTGGATTGACTTTTCCAGAGAGAAAAAGAGACACATAGGGTGTTGGGCGGGTTAAGTGCATGTGGTGCAAAGTGCAAGGACCTGCATAAGGGTCCTGGTTCGAGCTCCCCACGTGCAGGGGAGTCGCTTCACAGACGGTGAAGGAAGTCTGCAGGTGACTATCTTTCTCTCCCCCCTCTGTTTTCCCCTCCTTTCTCCATTTCTTTCTGTCCTATCCAACAACGATGACAACAATAATAACTAAAACAGTAATAAAATAAAAAAACAAAGGTAACAAAAAGGAAAATAAATGAATAAAATTAAAAAAAAAATAAAGAGACACATAGAGAGAGGGGAAGACATCAGAGCACTACATTTTCCTTAGTGTAGTGGGGCCCGGCCTAGAATCTGGGTCAAACACATGACAAAGCAATTATCTTTGACGGCAAACATTTTTGACAATTGTATTTTATTTTTTAAATATAATTTATTTCATTAGATGTGGAAAAAAGAAGAGAGAAAGGGAAAAGAGAGAAGTGAGAGAAAAAACAGAGCAGCACTTGGACATATGAGGCGTTAAGGACTGAATTTGTAACCTCGTGATTTAAAAGTTCATAGTGCAGCCATTACTCCACTTCCCAAGATGCCAATTGTTTTAAATCTTAAAAGTAACTTATTTATTTCTATTTATTTTTGTTGCAACAAGGGTTATCACTGGGGCTTAGTGTCTGTATGATGATTCAACCACTCTGTGCAGCCATTTCCTTTTCTTTTTTCTTTTAGTAGAAGGTGAGACAGGAAGATAGAGAAATAGGAAGAATTAGAGCTACTTGTAACACTATTGTTGATGAACCTCCCTACTGAAGGTGAGGATCAGGAGCTAGGACCTCAGCCTCTGTGCATGATAACATATGAGCTCTACCTTTGTACATTCACATAGATTATTACTTCCTTACCTTGAGAGAGAGAGAGAGAGAGAGAGAGAGAGAGAGAGAGAGAGAGATCTGAACACTGCTCCAACATCAGAAATCAGAATCAACTAACAAAAATGGACCTTAACTTGAGAATTGTCAAGTTCTATCTCTTCAATGATCTCTCTATCCAGAATAATATATGTCTTTAAATGAGAGACAGTAACAGAGGTCAAATATATATGAAAAGTAGATAGAATATGAAATGACTTTTCCTTTTCTTAATGGTCATGCTAAATTCCTATCAGATGTTCTGTCTATATAATTATTTAAAATATATTTCTTTATAAATTGAAATAATTTCCAAATTACAAAAATGGTACTAAGATTTCCTATTTCACCCAAATTATTCAAATATTGACATATTACATAATTATAGTTCAACTATCAAAATCAGGAAATTGAAGTTGCTACAATACTCAAGTAAATGATGTTCAAAGCCACCACCTTAATCATCAGTGTTCTTTCTCTTGGTAGTATTCAATCCAGGATCAAACGTGACATTTAACTGTTATATATCTTGAAACTTCTATGTAGGAAAGTTGCTTTCATATATTATGACTTTGATACTTTGAGAGTATTGATTAATAATGCTGGAAAATTTATTCTAGCTTAGATTTATCTGGTAGTTTTTCATAGTTGGGTTTAGATTGTATACTTTTGGTAAGAGTGCTACTAAATACTACTTAAGAAATTGTGATCTCAGTAATCTTTTTAATAAGAAAAAATACTAAATATATAGTCAATATTTGTAATCTGATTAAAGATTCTTCTTCCATCTTACATCTTAGTATATTTTATCCCATAAATATCAGCACTACTGAGATTCTTGCACATGTATATTATGACTCCTAATGCTACTTTCTATCTATATTTTTATAGGACAATTGTAATAGAAAGTCTCTTTTATCATATGAATTTACTGTTAATCAGTTTATATTGTTATGGAAGTATGCACTGATTTTATTATGGCCAATATTATTTTTGCTACAGTTTTCTTATGTTTAGCCTACCACAGGACTTTTCAAATTTCTTTTTTTATTTTTATTTTTTTTTTGTTTAAGAAAGGATTAATTAACAAAACCATAGTGTAGGAGGGGTACAACTCCACACAATTCCCACCACCCAATCTCCATATCCCACACCCTCCCCTGATAGCTTTCCCATTCTCCATCCCTCTGGGAGCATGTACCCAGGGTCATTGTGGGTTGCAGAAGGTAGAAGGTCTGGCTTCTGTAATTGCTTCCCCGCTGAACATGGGCATTGACTGGTCAGTCCAAACTCCCAGTCTGCCTGTCTCTGGGTGGGTCTCTGGGGAAGTGGAGCTCCAGGACACATTGGTGGGGTCTTCAATACAGGGAAGCCTGGCCAGCATCCTGATGGCATCTGGAACCTGGTGACTGAAAAGAGAGTTAACATATGAAGTCAAACAAATTGTTGAGCAATCATGGACCCAAAGCTTGGAATAGTGGAGAGGAAGTGTTAGGGAGGTATTCACTGCAAACTCTAGTGTACTTCTGCTTTTAGGTATATATTTTGCAGTAGTTTATAGATACTTGTGAAGATATGCTCTCTCTCAACAGAAACTGGTGTATATCTAGCTTTTGGGACTTTGTTAGAAAGTGAACCACCTGAGATGAAATTAGAGTATACTATGAAAGGAAAGGTCTCAACTGAGTAATGAAGCTGAAGGGTTGTCATTCCACATGTGAAGTCTCTGGACACAGTCTGAAGTGAAGCATGTTGAGGTGGCAATCGGTGTGTTGGTTAGGTTGTGATCGGCAGATGCAATATTATTTGATATGGATTGGGAGAGGCATACGGGAAAGTGGGCCCTATCCAAGGGTTCCAGGACTGGGGGAAGTACAGGCTCTATAGTGGAGATGTGAAGTTCCTGCTGTCTTAGGGTTCAAAAAGATAATCGATAGTAATGTTATCATCACACTATTTGGTAATTGGGTTAACTTTGAAAAGTCCTTTTGTTATGGTTTGCTGTACAGTATCCAGTATCGTGTATATAGCTGTGCTATTGGATGCTTCTGATCTACTTGGTGTAGGCTTTTGAGAGAGTCCACATATCAAATACACAGCCTATTGCTGGTGGGAATGTAAATTGGTACAGCTTTTGTGGAGAGCAGTCTGGAAAACTCTCAGAAGGCTAGACATGGACCTTCCATATGATCCAGTAATTCCTCTCCTGGGGTTATACCCCAAGGACTCCATAACACCCAACCAAAAAGAGGTGTGTACTCCTATGTTCATAGCAGCACAATTCATAATAGCTAAAACCTGGAAGCAACCCAGGTGGCCAACAACAGATGAGTGGCTGAGAAAGCTGTGGTATATATACACAATGGAATACTATGCAGCTATCAAGAGCAATGAACCCACCTTCTCTGACCCATCTTGGACAGAGCTAGAAGGAATTATGTTAAGTGAGCTAAGTCAGAAAGATAAAGATGAGTATGGGATGATCCCACTCATCAACAGAAGTTGACTAAGAATATCTGAAAGGGAAACTAAAAGCAGGACCTGACCAAATTGTAAGTAGGGCACCAAAGTAAAAACCCAGTGGTGAGGGGTAGACATGCAGATTCCTGGGCCAGTGGGGGGTGAGAGTGGGTGGGAGGGATGGGTCACAGTCTTTTGGTGGTGGGAATGGTGTTTATGTACACTCCTAGCAAAATGTAGAAATATAAATCAGTAGTTAATTAATATGAGAGGGGGAAAATCAATCGTATGTCTCAAAGTTTTTCAAATTTATTTCTATGTGTTTAAACATACAAGATCATTTTTGAAAATATATGGTCTCAGGCTCTGTAATTAGTTAATATTGCCATCACACTGAGTTCCAAAATCAACATGTATTTTTTTTAATATTTAGTAATTGGGCATTATTATTGTCACTGGGCTGACACTGCTGCAGGATGGCACAGCATGAAACATCTATTCATTTATGTGCACAAGTATAGGGTTGTCACAAAAATTATGATGTATGTTTTCTATGCAAAAATGCATAGACTTTTCTGACAACTTAATATGTAGGTACATACATATGTCTGTGTTCATTAACATTCAATCTTATTTCTGCTTATTTACATTGTTGAGTTAAAAACCATTAGATATTAGTTTTATGTATATCAAACCCAAATAAGAATATATTTTTTATCTCCCTCTCATTTATTTGCTACCTTTTCTTCAGACAGCAATTAAATTGATTCTAATAATTCACATTATATCATGCTGTACTCAATTTCAGAACATGAACACACACGCACACGCACACGCACACGCACACACACACACACACACACACATTTCAGAAGTATCAATTCAGGGGCCTGGTGTTGGCTAACCTGAAATAGTGCCCATATTACCATCCACAAGGACTTGGGTTCAAGTTCCTAGTCTTTAAGTGCAAAGAGGAAGCTTCATGAGTGTTGGGGTAGTACTGCAAGTATCTGTCCTCCCTTGCTCTATCTTCTTTCTTTCCTTACATTCTCTTTCTATCTCTATTTTTTCTTTCCCTTTTTTTTGCATTTATATTGGGTGTTAATGGTTTACAGTAAATACAGTAAAACAGCTGTTGATACATGTGTAAAATTTCTCAATTTTTAAAAAAATATTTTTGTTTATTTATGAGAAAGACAGGAGGAGAGAGAAAGAACCAGACATCACTCGGGCACATGTGCTGCCGGGGATCGAACTCTGGACCTCATGCTTGAGAGTCCAAAGCTTTATCACTGCGCCACCTCCGGAACCACAAATTTCTCAATTTTTTTTGCAACCACTCTCACCCCTAGCATAGGTCTCCCTTCATCATCATGAACTAAGACCTGAACTCCCACCCTAAATCCATTGCTTTGGGGCAATGCAACAAGTCCAATCCAAGTCCCTCTTTGTTTTTCTCCTTTCTATATCTCTGTCTCTCTCTGTCTCTCTGTCTCTCTCTGCCTCTCTCTCTCTCTCTCCCCGCCCCATCTCTCTCTCTCTCTCTCTCTCTGTCTCGCTTCAGAGTTATTACTGGAGCTCGGTGCTGGCACTAAGGGTCCGCTGCCCCTGATGGCCTTTTTTTTTTTTTCCATTTTATTGAATAGGACAGACAGCAATTGAGAGAGGAGTTATAAAGGGAGCGAGAAAGACACCTGAAGACCTGCTTCACCACTTGTGAAATATATTCCGAGCAGGTGGGGAGCCAGAGACTCGAACCAGGATCCTTGCACTGGTTCATGTGCTTCCTACTATATGCACTTGACTCCATACCCAACCACCTCTGTACTTATTTCTCATTTACTATCCATTAATGAAGTCATCCCACATTCATACTTATTTTCCTGGCTTATCTTACTTTTTCTTTTATTTATAAAAAGGGAACATTGACCAAACCATAGGATAAGAGGGGTACAACTCCATACAATTTCCACCACCAGAACTCTGTATCCCAGCCCTTGCCCTGATAGCTTTCCTATTCTTTAACCCTCTGGGAGTATGGACCCAAGGTCATTGTGGGTTGCAGAAAGTGGAAGGTCTGGTTTCTGTAATTGCTTCTCCGCTGAACATGGGCGTTCACAGGTCGATCCATACTTCCAGCCTGCCTCTCTCTTTCCCTAGTGGGGTGGGGTCTTGGCTTATCTTACTTAACATGTTTTCTTTTTTAAAAATATTTATTTATTTTCTCTTTTGTTGCCCTTTTTTAAAATTCCATTTAGTTGCCCTTGTTTTATTGTTGTAGTTATTATAATTGTTGTTATTGATGTAATCATTGTTGGATAGGACAGAGAGAAATAGAGAGAAGAGGGTAAGATGGAGAGGGGGAGAGAAAGATAGACACCTGACCTGCTTCACTGCTTGTGAAGCTACTCCCCTGCAGGTGAGGAGCCGGCTGCTTGAACAAGGATCCTTATGGCGGTCCTGGTGTTTTGCACCACCTGTGCTTAACCCGCTGCGCTACCACCTGACTCCCACTTAACATGATTTCTTCAGCCTGCATCCAAGATGAGTCAAACAAGTTTCTTTCCGTATTGCTGTCTGTTTCTCATCCTCTATCAAAATAAAAGGAAAAGAAAAAAATATGGCCACTAAGAGGAATAGAGCTGGGCAGGCACAGAGACCCAACAGTAATCTTAGTGGTATATATATCTTAGTGAAAAACTAATGTACTAACTAGTACATAGTATTTATATACAATGTTTCTGTCTTTTAGAACAATATCAAAATATAATATCTATTTAACTTACACATACAATTTTGTTCTCTGTATTCTTCAGTGTAACTGGGTTTTTAATTTAGAATAGTTATAATCTATTAATTACTATTTGGATCATAAATCCCCTCACATATCTGGGGTGATTTTAACACTTTATTATGGAACTCTGTAAAAATATTTCCACAAATATAAACAATAGTAAAAGTATGATTAGAGAAATAATTCTGCACTCTTCATAAGTGTGTCCTATTTCTAGACACACTTACATTACTTCTCTGTAACATGTACTGTTTAAAAGGTTAGAATAGTGAATCTGGTGGGGGCACACTCAGTACAGCACACATTACAATATGCAAGGACATTGTTCAAACCCCTGTCTCCACCAGCAGGGAGAACATTTCACAAGTGGTGATGCAGTGCTGCATGTGTCTCTTTCTTTTTCCCTCTCTATCTCCCCTTTCTCTCTCTGTTTCTATCCTAAACAAATACATAAAATAAAATGTTTAGAATAATATTCAGGAATATTGGTATTTTTTGCTCTAATGGACACCTTCCTTAATTTTATTAGCTTCTAATTTTTGTAATTATCTAATTGCTAGTTAGCAGTCTTCAGAAGCTTCCTTGTTCCTAGCTTTTGCCTTATCAATCTTAATTAATCAAAGTATTTGTTACTCATCCCATTCCTCTTTTAGTTGCATTAGAATTGCCTTAATACAATGTAGAATTAGTATATTAATATTTTACCATAATCTCCTTCTTTTGTGTAACTCTCAGACTATACTTGTTAAATATCAAATTGTCCAATATCTTTTAAAAATATCATTTTTATCATTTTATGGGGGAGGGTAAATGATTATAGTACAGTTGTTGAGAAATAGGCAGTTTCTCATCTTTTAATTAGAGGTGTCTGAACAACTTTCTCACCCCCAACATAGTTCCTTTACCACCAACATGCACCAGGACACCAAAGCACTGTTCACCTTTCCCAGAGTAATTTGCTTTGGTTCAATTCACCAAACCCAGTCTTAATTTTATTGTATGTTTTCTCTTTCTGTCTTTGTTTCTTAGATTCAGAGTAGAACATATGGTTTTCATCTTTCTCTTGTTGACTTACCTCACTTAACATGATTCCTCAAAGTTCCATCCAAGATGTGGTAAAAGAGATGAGTTCAGAATTTTTACAATATTTTAGACATATTATAATTCTTTAGTCACTCATCTCTCTTTGAACACTTGGCTTGCTTCCAAGTTTATGTTATTACAAATTATAAATCTCACTGGATGAATGTATATGCTTCTTTTGGATATTTTTCCCAAGAGGAAGTACTGGGTTGTAAGGCAGCTATATTTCTAGCATTGCGAGAATTCTCCAGACTGTTTTCCACAAGGGTTACCAATTTTCATTCCCATCAAAAGGTAGAAGAATTCCTTTACCTCCAACCTTTCTAATATTTGTAGTTACTTTAGTTTCTAACATATGAAATTCTCACAGGTGTAAAGTGATTGTTGTCTTTATTTTCATTTCTCTGATAATCAGTAACTTTGAGCTTTTCATATGCCACTCCTTTGTGTCTCTTTATTGATGAAGATTATGTCCATGTCTTCTTACCATAGATGGATTATGTTTTTTGTTTTTGTTTGTTTGTTTGTTTGTTGTTGTTGATGATACTTTTGATGAGCTTGGCAGATTTAATGCAATCCACCAAAAAGTACTACTAGTTTTTTAAGAAGATAGAACAAAAGTGACAAGGCTTATGTGTAAGAAAAATGCCTAGAATAACCAAAGCAATCTTCAGTGAAAAAAGAACAAGAGTAGAGGCACCACACTTACAGATTTTAAAATATACTATAGAGCTACTGTAGTCAAATTTGCCTGGCACTGGAACAAAAATAGACGTATAGACTAGTGGAATAGAATTAAGAACCAAAAATAAACCACCAGATCTATGAAGATCTAATTTTTGACAAGAGGGCTACATTTTATATATTCTTAAACCTGGCAATTGTTTATCAATTCACTTGAATTTGAAGGTGAAATTAGCTAAATATCTTGATTTTTAAATTTTATTTTTTATATTGATATATATTTTTCTTCTTCCCTCATCTAATATATGTACTTTCCTAGGAAATTCCTTAGTGTTTACATGCCTTAGTGCTTACATGTCTGGTTTCTTTTTCCCTTGTCTGTGTATACCTATGTTCATAGCAGCACAATTTGTAATAACTAAAACCTGGAAACAACCCAGATGCCCAACAACAGATTATTGGCTGAGAAACTTGTGGTATACATACAGTGGAATACCATTCAGTTATTAAGAATAATGATTAAAAATAATGACATAATTAAGTAGAATATTAAACTAGCCTATTCTTGAAATGAAAACTAATTTTAAACATTTGGACACAAACACTACTGTTTATGCAGCATAATAGGATGCTTACAATTTAGAGAGTAACATATTTTCCTATAATGCTACTTTACTTTTATAGATCCATTTAATTTTATAAATCTGTGCTAAAATCTATAATAATGCAAATTTTATAAAATACAATGATTTATAATGTATTACCTGTGGTGCATAATTGTGTGCCAATTTGCTAAATTTTGTACAATATATGAATTAAACATGATTTTGACATAATTACTTGGCATAGAAGATAATGACAGCTAGTAGGATCCCTCACTGCATGCTAATCTTTAGGGACTACTGAGATATATTTACAAATTCATGTTGTGTCATATTTTTAAGATATTTAGCTCATTTCCTACAGATTATTCTATCATAACTTCCAAGATATTTTCTAGTCCAAAAGTATTTTAACTAGTATATTACTATGATTAGTTGTCTGGGTCTGTTATTATGATGATTTTTAACTGTTTTATTTCTTGGCATTTGTGAAACCATATCGGTCAATAGATTGTTGTGTGTAGTTAAATAAGTTATTACTACTATTTAACACAGATTCTGAAAGAGACATTCATATTGCAAGTATAAATTTGAAAATATTTCCAAATTGTTCATTTAGCAGAGAAGTATATTTAACATTTTGAAAATAAAATTTTCTTCTTATATAATATGTTTTGCCACAATTTCTATGTCAATATTTTGCTATTTAAAAAAAGTTTCATTGATAGCTATCCATATTACAATACTGTAGTGATATGAATTAATTAGTTTTTTAAAATGGCATTTAAAGAAGTCATTCAAGGGAACTGAGGGGTGGCACATCTGTCTCAGTGCACACTTTATCGTGCACAAGAACCTAGGTTAATATCCCTGCAGGTGGGAGCTTCATGAGAGGTGTAGGTCTCTTCTTTCTTTTTTTTTTTTTTATCTTCTCTCTCTTTATGGTTATGCCCCCTTAAATTTCTCTCTGTCCTTCCTAATAAAAAAGAAAGTAAAAACAAACCAAATAAACCAAATAAATAAATAAACAACCAAGAAATAGTTCCAAGACCCAGCAATAACCTTGGTTGAAATAAAAAGTAAAATTAAAAAAAAAATTAAGGGGGTTGGGTGGTAGCGCAGCGGGTTAAGCACACACGGCATGAAGCTCAGGGACCAGCCCGTTCAAGCCCTTGGCTCCCTACCTGCAGATGGATCCTTCACAAAAGGAGAAGCAGGCCTGCAGGTATCTATCTTTCTTTCCTCTCTGTCTTCCCCTCCTCTCTTGATTTCTCTCTGTCCTATCCAACAACACTACCATGAATGCAACAAAAACAAGAGAAACAAAATGGGGGGGAGGGGGAATGGTCTCCAGGAGCAGTGGATTTTTAGTGCAGGCACCAAGCCACAGCAATAACCCTAGAGGCAAAAAGGGAAAAATAAATAAATAAATAAATAGAAGTCTTTCAACATAAATACCTATTTTTTTAAAATGTCCAATTTCAAAAGCATAGAATATAGTGGTAAGGTATTTTATACATGTATATGTACAGGCAGAGACTTCAAAAACTATCTCCAGTGTGACACATTACCTTTTTTTTTTATAGAATTACAATTAAACTAGATATTTGATGACTTTAGGCTTAATATCTAACTCAGTACCTGAAAAACTCTGTTTCCAGTAAGCTAAATGCATATTCCTCAAACATAGCTAGGCTAATGGGCAACACCCTTTGGGAAGTATTTTTTTATTTTTATTGTCAGACACATAAGTCTTAACATGTGATATGAGAGACGTGTATCGATGACTTACTGATATGCAGCAGTCATTTATGTACTGAATTTAAATATATTATCCTTATATTCAGTTATTACACAGTACCCTGTTTAAGCTTTTCGATCATTTAGATTTTTTTTTATTCTGCATCCCACCAGAACCTACCCCCTGAGATATGGAATTTCTAATATTTTGTAAAACTTGCTAATGAAAGGACACTAGCCATAAAGGAACGGCTTTCTGCTGGGCTACATTGACTCCTGTAGTGGTGTGTGTGCAAGGAAATCACCTTAAGATTCTCAGACATCAAACTTTTCTACTTTTCTTTCTGAGTAATCTTTCAGATATCCTACATCTCTGGTGCTGACAATGTGACTTTTTTTTTTCTTTTGCAACTTCTCACAAATAGATGTGAATTGTATTTGCCTTTCTTTTGAATCTAGTCTAGATTTAGTGACATCTTCACAAAAAGAATGAAAGAATTCAGATTCTGAGACTTCAGAGTCTAAGTAATAAATCATCTGCCAGGTGCATCTTGGGTTTCTGAGAGAAACCAGATACTATATAGAAAATTCAATACAAGATGACTGATTTTGAGTGAATCCAAGACATCCCTCTGAACAAGTCTTATAAATAGAGACAAAGTAACTAGTCAGTGCACAACTTTCCAGTCATCTCAGACAGAGAATCATCAATAAATTCAGTGAAATAACTGGAGGGACTTGATTTTTAAGCTGCACTGAAAGGGTTAACATTTTAAACTAAAAGCCATATTTTAAAGTTGATGGGAAAGGTGTATATCTTCATTGCCCACGACAAATAACCTGTTGACATTCTTTCTGAGATAACAAGGTTATTATAGATTGTATGATTTTCTCTATTGTTTAAAAGAGGTTGTACAATTGCTGGCTGAAATTTTTGTCAAGTAGACAGTTTTTTGTTTGTGTTTCTCAAATCTTCAGATTTTTGAGTGATGAAAAAGGAATACTTTTTCCTGTATTTTGATATTTATTTATTTTCCCTTTTTGTTGCCCTTGTTGTTTTCATTGTTGTTGTAGTTGTTGTTGTTAGATAGGACAGAGAGAAATGAGGAGAGGAGGGGAAGACAGAGAGGGGGAGTAAAAGACAGACACCTGCAGACCTCTTCACCGCCTGTGAAGTGACTCCCCTGCAGGTGGGGAGTCAGGGGCTCGAACTGGGATCCTTAAGCCAGTCCTTGTGCTTTGCGCCACGTGTGCTTAACTTGCTGCGCTACCACCCGTCTCCCCAAAAAGGAATACTTTTATATATTTTCATTGGATGCTTTGAATCACATGTTCAGGGTAATAAATCCAAGTATCAGGATCCAATCAATACCTAATATTTATTAGTCTTCTAAGTGATTCCTGGTTCCTGTACTACATTTGGCTGTGTTGAAATAAATAAAAATTGTCATTTCTAAAACTTTTTAGAAATTATCGAAGATTCAGAAATGTATAACATTTTAGTTCATTATTGATTTAAAAATATGAAATAAATATAAATTTGAAAAAGTCTGAAAATTTTATTGATTTTTAACATGTAAATTTATATTATAGGTCCAGGTGGTGGTACACAGGGTTAAGTGTAAGGACCTGAGCAAAGACCCCAGTTCAAGCTGCCAGTTCCCCACCTGCAGGGGAGTTACTTCACAGCTTGTGAAGCAGATCTGCAGGTGTCTGTCTTTTTGTCCCCCTCTCTATCTTCCCTCTCAATTTCTCTCTGTCCTATCATATATATATATATATATATATATATATATATATATATATATATATATATATATATATATATATATATATGGAGAGAGAGAGAAACAAAATGGCCCCCAGAAGCAGTGAATTTGTAGTACAGGCACCAAGCCCCTGTAATAACCCTGGAGGAAAAAAAAGTAAAAAAAAGAAAGATGATAAATAAATAAATTATATTGAACAGAGTATGATTTTTAAAGTAAAGAAAAAGTGATTTTTTTACATCACATTTAAATTAATCTAACAAATAATGATGGAGAGATAACATAATAGTTAGGTAGAAACTTTTATACCTGAGGCTCTGAGGCCCTAAATTCAATCCCCAGCACCATCATAAGCCATAGCTGAGCTGAGTACTCTTGTTAGAAAAAAAAATAGATCATAAAACGTAAGTATATTCAATCTGATAAAATATGCTTAGCTAGTAATGGCATACTAAAAGTTAAATTAAATCCTATTTTGATGAATATGAAACACCATATTTTATATTACAGAATTCCTACTTTGTTTCCCATAATTTTGGCACTATGATAATTCTGTATGTTGTCAGAGCAAAACAAAAAAGTATTGTATCTGGGGTCATAAATATACTTTATTCATTCATTCACTCATTCATGTTTTTCTTGGCATTGCTGGAGTATCACACATGCACACTTTTATGTTTCTGGACCATTTTTTTAATTCAAATAGAGAGATAGACATTGGAGCACCAGAGTTTCCCTCAGTGCCACTTGAGCATTTCTCAAGTGTTATCTTTGGTTGTTTCATGTGGCTTTGTGTTATTCTCTTCTCATCCAAACTACTAGTCACCTATCCCAATCTTTTATGCTACCAGGGTTATCTTTGCGGCTCTGTGCCTGTATGATGAATTCAGGGTTCCTGGAGGCCATTTTTTCCTCTATCCCTCCTTTTTTATTAGATAGGACACAGAGAAATTGAGAGGAGGGGGAGAGTGAGAGAAAAGGAGAGACCTCTGAGGATGTACTTCAGTACTCATGAACACTCCCCTGCCTTAAGTAGGGAGCAGGGGCTCAAACCTGATGCTTTGCATGTGGAAATGTGTCTGCTCAACCAGATGCACCAATTAGGGGAAGGTAATAACTACCAGCCATGCTAGAGATTGCGACTTTCTTGTGCCCTAGATCACGTACCAGCTCCACACTTCTTGATATTTCAGTTGCCAGAATTTTTTTTTTTTTTTGTCTACAGGGTTATCGCAGGGGCTGGGTGCCTGCACTACAAATCCACTGCTCCTGTGGCCTGTTTTTTTTTTTTTTCTTACTGTTTTGGATAAGGCAGAGAGGAACTGAGAAGCAAAGATATACATAGAGAAACAGAGAGACACCCGCAGACCTGCTTCACTACTGTGAAGTAATTCACCTTACAGGTGGGGAGAGGGAACTCGATGGAACCTGGATCATTGCGCCCGTGCTTGTGCTTCCTACTAAGGTACTAAGTGCGCTTAACCTTGTGCGCCACCACCCAGTCCCTGCCAGAATTTCTTTTTCAATTTTTTTTCCCCTATCTTTCACTTTGTATAGAGAAAGAGAGAAAATCAGAGGGTAGGAGAAGATAGATAAAGATACATACACTCCTGTACCACGCTTCACCATTCCTGAGACTTCCCCCATGCAGGTGGGATCTGTGGTCTTTTTTTTTTAATATTTATTTAATTTATTTATTCCCTTTTGTTGCCCTTGTTGTTTTATTGTTGTTGTCGTTGTTGGATAGGACAGAGAGAAATGGAGAGAGGAGGGGAAGACAGAGAGGAGGAGAGAAAGACACCTGCAGACCTGCTTCACCGCCTGTGAAGCGACTCCCCTGCATGTGGGGAGCCGGGTTCGAACAGGGATCCTTATGCTGGTCCTTGTGCTTTGCGCCACCTGCGCTTAACCAGCTGCACTACAGCCCGACTCCCCGGGATCTGTGGTCTTGAACCCTGGTTCTAGTTTAGTGCAGTGTGTGTACTCAACCATGTGTACCACCACACGCCCCCAGTTGTTTGCTTGTTTTTTCCAGTAGTGTTGCTCCGGGTTGGTGGCTGTACAATATATCCACTGTTCCTACAGCACCTTCCAGAAGGTTTAAGTCTGTATGCCTTCTCTAGATGCTACAGAACATTAGGTTTGTCCACCTTTCTACCCATACTTACTGTTTACCAAAATCAGCTTGTATCATCATGAGAATGCTGACTATATAGTGTCAGCTGAATATGTGTACCTGGGTGAGGCACATGGAACACTCAGGATACTTGTGGGCCAGTTGGGAAGATTTATATGAGAGGTAGCTGTGCCAGTCCTTTATGCAATCTACATTGCAATTACTATCCACACCCATTTAATCCACTCCAAGGTTCTTCTTAAAGTTTTATTACCTTTATTTATTTGTTGGATAGAGACAGAAAGAAATTAAGATGAAAGGGAGGAGAGAGAAAGGAAGAGACACTGTAGACCTGCTTCACTACTTGTAAAGCTTCTCCCCTGCAGGTGAGGAGCAGGGGCTTGGGCCTGGGTCCTTGTGCATTGTAACATGTACTCTCAGCCAGGTGTGCCACCACTGGCTCCCCTGCTCTCCAAGGTTCTTATCTGCTATTTTAGACTTTTACCTCTTTTCAGTAATAGAGCTTCCCATTTACCAATCTGGATGGTGATGGAGTAAAGTGAATTCCTTTTACAGTGTTCCACACAAAATACAGTTGTTTACTCACATGCACATATAAAATACATACATTCACATACATGAGAAATTGCAGGCCACATGTACCAACAACTGTATTTATTGTAAACCATTATTCCCAATAAAGTATTTAAAAATAAGAAAAACATGTCATAATTAAACTAAGAGTACTGTATTTTTAATTATCTTTCTACATATATATAGATAGATAGATAGATACACACACATATATACAATTTAAGACATAATATAAACATATATCAGATATCTCTCCTATCTTTCTGCCCATCTCTATCTCTGCCTGTCTTTCATCCTATATAACAAATAAAGGTAATTATAACAAATAGTATTTGACTATATGAGTTGTACATATGAGCTATTTCTGGTTTAAACAAAATTATTTCCAGCAAGTGGTCTGATATGTTGAGTTATCAGAAATATTATGACACATTTTTGCATAAAAAACAGAAAAATACATTGTGACTTCTCTATCAACCAAATGTTTTCCTGCACTAATATTTCATAATTGTAATTTTTAGTTCATCCACTAAGGCTTTTTCAATTTGCTGTATAAAACTTTAGTAGACATTTAAAATAGTGACTATTTCTTCCTTCTTAAAGGAAGCATATATTAATTATAATAATATGCACACTTTTATCTTTGTATTTTAAAATTCAATTTATAAAGCTAAAAATGTCAGAATTAGAGGAGAGATGCCCAGACATTGGATGGTAATTTTACATATCACAAGCATCACGAAGGAGACAGAAGTTAGTATCAGTGAAAGGGGATCCAATATGCAACCACTAAGCAGCTCTAACATTGCACTCTATGAAACTCTGTCAATAAAAGCTAGAACTAGGTGAATTACTGGAATTAACAAACATATATTCACAGAGGCACAGAAAGTCTAAAGACAGGGGAAGAGAAGCACATAGACCCAGGAGAGAAACCTAAAGGACGACCTAAAGTTATGGATCCCTCCTGCACAGGTTTGGGACCTTTCTTCTACCAAGGACACAGAGAAACTCAAAACACAGAAATGTTGAAAAAAAAAAAAGATGCTTATAAGCAGGATAAGGAAAAACTAGCAACTGAAAATGATTGATCTACAACTTAGAAATTACATTCCTAGCATTTTTCTCAAAGAAATGAAATCTATGCTCAAGCAAAATAAGTTTACACAAATATTTATAGAAATCTTATTCATAATAGTTAAAAACTGGAAACATTCCTGTTCACATTATCCCAATATTGAATGATACAATAGCTTTGATATCTCAGTGACATAAACACTATGTCTTTATTTCACAGATTATTTTTCCTGTCTAAAGTGTCCTTATTTGCCTGGATATAATGATGAATTTCCAGTAACATAACAACCAACTCAAACATTTCCAAAGTAAAATGTAACACCAGCCTCAATGATATAAGTCAAGATGATAACTTGCAACCCAGAATCGAGCTCTGTACTAAATAATAATAATCTGGGTTCTGGGAATTATATATTATACTTACACAATAAAAGACAACATACTAGTTTTCCATGTAATTGATACATTTTAATGTAAGCAACAGTAATTCCTTTGGTACCAGTTAATCAGCTTCTGTATCACAATAACTTATTTTATAATGCTAAGGATGGGACTCTACATGTCACATTATTGTCCTGCCACCTTGTTTTTTGGGGTTGGATACAGAAAGACTGAGAATGTGGATGTGAGAAGACTTCTTTATGCTTGTCTCTTAATTCCTTTGGTAACCTTGCTTCTTCAGCATAATAACAACAATGACTTCCAATATCAACAGATGAATCAAGTTTGAGAGTTTTTACAAAAGTCACACTGTTTTTCATTCCCCCCCTTATAAACACTAGCATCTTGGTCTACAACCTAATCTTTATAGGTCTGTTAGTTCTTAAACTCAGGGCTATCTATAGCAGAATAAGACTCACATTCTGAGATCTGAGGTTCAGTTCTGCAGGGTTCTTCCTTCAGGTTCTTAAATTTAATGATCTCAAACATTTTTTTTCTCTATCAGCAATCAGGGTACCAGGTGTTCCATGAAATTGTTCCTTTCATGATAACTTATTACTCTTTTTATGTCTTTCAAATTGCTATCTAACACTACAAAACCAATTAAGACTTACTTACATTAAACATTCTTATTGAATAGTTGAATTTTAAAGTTACCTTCCACAGGAGTAGTAATATTACATAATGGGAATAAATAGATTTTCCCTGATTGGTTGATATTTCTGTACTATCTATTACTAGTTAACTATCTGCAGTCAAAAGCATGAAGTCAATAGTCTATATCAAGTCAGAAATGCTATATTATCATCTCATATAACCTTAAACTGTTTTTTGCAGCTTATATTAAGAATCCAATAGCAAATATTAACATCATTATCTTTATTTTTTTTATAACTGCAAAATATGTTTTTACCTTTGTTGCTCTGATAGATTTTCTTTTCTTTCTTTCTTTCTTTTTTTTTTTGCCTCCAGTGTTATCACTGGAACTTGGTGTCTGCACTATGAATCCAAAGCTCCTGCAGAATATTTTTTTCCTTTTGTTGCCCTGGTTGCTTATCATTCTTGTGGTGGTCATTAGTGTTATTGTTATTGCCGTCATCATTGTTGGATACAACAGTGAGAAATCAATTGAAGAGGGGAAGACAGAGAGGGGGAGAGACAGACACCTGCAGACCTGTTTCACCACCTGTGAATGACCTCCCTGCAGGGGGGAGCCAGGAACTGGAATGGGGATCCTTCAGCTGGTCCTTGTGCTTCCTGCCATGTGTACTTTAATCTACTGCACCATCGCCCAGTCCCCGCTATGACTGATTTTTATTTTATTTTATTTTATTTTATTTTATTTTATTTTATTTATTTTTTTTGGTTCTAGTATTTTCTTTTTTTTTTAATTTTTAAATTTTTTTATTTAAGAAAGGATTAGTGAACAAAAGCATAAGGTAGGAGGGGTACAACTCCACACAATTCCCAACACCCAATCCCCATAACCCACCCCCTCCCATGATAGCTTTCCCATTCTCTATCCCTCTGGGAGCATGGACCCAGGGTCGTTGAGGGTTGCAGAAGGTAGAAGGTCTGGCTTCTGTAATTGCTTCCCCGCTGAACATGGGCGTTGACTGGTCGGTCCATACCCCCAGTCTGCCTCTCTCTTTCCCTAGTAGGGTTTGTCTCTGGGGAAGCTGAGCTCCAGGACACATTGGTGGGGTCTTCAATCCAGGGAAGCCTAGCCAGCATCCTGGTGGCATCTGGAACCTGGTGATTGAAAAGAGAGTTAACATATGAAGCCAAACAATTTGTTGAGCAATCATGGATCCCAAGCTTGGAATAGTGGAGAGGAAGTGTTAGGGAGGTACTCACTGCAAACTCTAGTGTAATCCTGCTTTCAGGTATATATTTTGCAGTAGTTTATGGATACGTGTGCACATAAGCTCTCTCTCACAGAAACTGGTGTATATCTAGGTTATGGGACTTTGTTAGAAAGTGAACTACCTGAGATGAAATTAGAGTGTACTACTAAAGGAAAGGTCTCACCCGAGTAATGAAGCTGAAGGGTTGTCATTCCACACGTGAAGTCTCTGGATACAGTCTGAGGTGAAGCATGTTGAGGTGGCAATCGTTGCTTTGGTTAGGTTGTGATCGGCGGATGCAATATTATTTGGTTTGGATTGGGAGATGCATACGGGAAAGTGGGCCCTATCCAAGGGTACCAGGACTGGGGGAAGTAGGGGCTCTATAGTGAAGATGTGAGGTTCCTGCTGTCTTAGGGTTCAAAAAGACAATCAATAGTTAATATTATTATCACATTATTTGTTAATTGGGTTAACTTTGAAAAGTCCCTTTGTTAGGGTTTGCTGTACAGTACCCAGTATCTTGTATATAGCTGTGCTATGACTGATTTTTAATAAACCGTTCTTCTCATTTATGCCCCTTGAGGTCTTAATCACCAAATATATAACAACAGGAGAGATGTTCCCATTGACAGACATTTAGCTTTATCACTAAAATCCATCTTCCTTAAATCCAAAGTTTATTTTCCTTATGTTTTTAATCATCATTCACAGCAAAATATCTGTCATAGTGATGAATTATAAAAATATATAGAACTGTAAGTTACTAACCACTCTTTTTTAAAATAACGTATTTCATTTATTTTATTTTTGAGAGAGATGTAGAGAGAGACACAGAAACACCAGAGCACTGCTCAGCTCTGGTTTATGGTGGCATGGGGGATTGAACCCAGGACACTGGCGCCTCAGGCATGAGAGTCTTTGCATAACCATTATGCTATCTCCCCCACCCATTACTAACTACTCTTATTGTAGTTAATTTCTATATAAATTCTTATATTTCCAATATACTTAATGTTAGTACATTATTTTCTTCAAGTCTTTAGCTTTATTTCACTCACCCATAATTATATGTCTTTATCAATTACCACAATATGACTAAAAAATAAACTATTATTTTGGTATGTAAATGCTTATTCAGCAATACCTCAGTCTCTGGACATTTATTCTGGTTTCAGATTTTGTCTATATTACACCACTATGACTGTGCTTATTTAATTTTTTAATTTAATTTTTTACTAGTGATTTAACCATGATTTACAAAATTATACACTAATAGGGGTATAATTCCACACTATTTCCATCAAAAGAATTCTGTACCCCTATTCCCTCCACTGGAAATTACAATAGTTCTCCCAAGATCACAGATATCAGTTGACTATTATTTCTATAACTATTTACCTATACTTATTTATTTGTCCATTTTTTCCACCATGGTCCTGTGTTTTCCACACCTCTACATATTGCTATTTCTGAATGTCCTTCCTTTTTTTCTCTCTCTCTTTTTATGGGTCCTAATGGAATTGGAGTTCAGAGCCTTTTGGTCATCTTCCCCTAATATTTCTCCTCCTCTGAGAGTATGGACCCAAAATTCTTTACAGAATAATGAAGGTAGAAAGTCTTCCTTTTGTAATTGCTTCTCAGCGGGATATGGGTTTTGGCAGGTCAATTAATACTCCCAGTATGTTTCTATCTTTTCTTATGTTTATATACATAGCCAAATTAAGAAGCTAAACCTGTATTATAGAAAAACTATTAATAATGAAATTGGTGGAAATGGGGAAGGTAATTTTCAGTGGTGTGATGTGAATGAACACTTGACTGGAGTGGTTTAATAAGTGAGTATATGGGAACACAAACAATATCTAGGATTGCTTTTTCAGAATATTTTGTACTCATCTATTAAAAATGAAGTCATCTTCTTGACCTCATCTTTGATGGAGATACAGGGAATCATGTTAAGTGAGCTAAGACAGAAAGAAAAGTATGAATATAGGATGATTTCCCTCATGAGTGTTTGAGTGTTTGAAATGTAAGAAAGATCACACAGAGAAAGGGAATGAAGTAGACAGAAAAAAAGCAGACTTTATTAGAGAATATCCATGAGGGATGACTCTTGGTACAGAGAGAGTATTGACTCAGGCTAGAGACAATACGGTCATATACAGTGTGGCAAGTTCCATGTGCATGATGGGGTGTTGGGGGAGAATGGGAAAGAGCAGACTCTTGGGTTGGGAAAGTTCCATCCAAGTCAGGTTGATCACAGATTGTGGAAGGGAGGTGACCTTTTTGTTATCACTTGACCTTCCTGCATCTGATGATGGTAATCTCAGGTTTAAGGAATGTTTCTCTTATCTAGGGTGGCCCAGAGTAAAACTGGTTGAACTTCCCTGGGGTTTGTCTGAGGAGAAAGGTGATTAGTGACCAAGAGGTGGGGGCTTTGGCATGTCTCCTTCAATGGACATTGAACAGAAAGGGAAAACACAAAGTAAACTTGGTCTGGCTTGGTGTATTGTACTAAAGCAAAGGACTCTGGGGAATGAGGATAGGCAGAGGGTTGGAGGGAAGAGGGGCTTTCAGGTCTGGTACATGATAATGGAAAAGGACCTATGCTAGGGGTAACAGTGCTTTTTGGAGACCTATTATGGTGAGATAGGAAATTGTACCCATGTGCCAACAACTGTACTTTAAACCATTAACCGTCCGATAAACAAAGAAAGACATAAAATTGCAAGGAGTGGTAAGATCAATGGAGGCTTTATATACATTTTTTCTATTCAAGATGAATTCTCTGTTCTTTATTCAAGATGAACCTTTGACTGATGAGTTCAAGATATATATGTGATGCTACTCACATTTTTAAAGTTTCTTTTTCCACAACAACATATATAAGATACTCAATTAATAGATAAGAATGACAGGGAGAGTGAAGGAAACCTTATTTTTTTCAGGAATTTTAATCTTTATACATTTAATTGAGACTACAGACATGTTGGAGTACACATGGGTAGTGAGTGAGAGGGAGATAGAAAAAAAGAGAGAGGGAACATGAGAGCAAATTATTCACTTGTTGATGCTCCCAGAATAGAAGAGAGAGAAAGCAAATGAAACACTTCAATTAGACCCAAACAGACATACATAGGTGATACACAAAAAAGTAAAATTTTATATGAATAAATTATTATTTTTTATTTTTCCCATGGGAAAAAAACCTCTTGTTTATTTGATTAAACAATAATAAAAATAAGCTGCATAGGAACAATGTTAAAGTCCAAAGAGACACCAACTTTGTTTTAAGGCTGTTGTAGCTGACTCAGCAAATCCTTGCTACCTTCCCCCAACCTTCTCTGTGGATCACAATGACACAGTCAGAAGCCTGTTCATTAACAACGGATTTTTTTTTTATCACTTTTTCATTGGTTCTTCACCTGCTCATTGCCTGTCATGTCTGCAGCCTACAGTATAACATTTAGGATCTAAAATGAGAAAAAAAAAAAAAAAAAAAAGGAAAGAAAAACCCAGCTGAAATATTTGGGGAAAGAAAATCTTTGGTTTTTCATCCCCCTCACACTTATTTGATGGACTCTGCACCACCACTGCATCTCTACTTTTAAATATGCCAGTAGGCAGTTAACAAGCCTGGTGACAGGTTTAAGACATGGCTTCCATGTCCACCCTGGACAGACCAAGAAAAAATAAATAAATAAAGAGGCTTAAGTCATTCTAATATGAAGCAAGATAAAATGCCTATAAGCCCACAATTCTGCATTTACCTTCTGAAGAAAAAAAGAAAAAAACTCTCCTGATCAGGCAGGATAGCTAATGGACAGAATAACTGAGATAGTGCAGATGGATAATGCAGGCTGGCCTTTACTGGATAAGCAAGTGAAAACAAAGTTAAGACAATGAAGGTCAGACCAAACTTACTGAGAAGGCCCCAACCCAGAGTAGAGGACCAAGAAAGCAATATATCAAAAAAAGCAAATGTATCAACTTGCATCTATAGTAACCAAAGTTACTGTCATATTTTGCCTTTAATTGCTTATCACGTCAGCTTCTGTAACTCTGGATAGCTCCTGCCCTCCTAACAGGTACCCCCACCCGCCTGAGTGGTGTATCTTATGCTGAGGCTAAACTTTCCCAGATACAGCAATGCAGGAAAGATAATAGTAACTAAGGCAACCAGACCCTGAACAATGGTCACAAGTCCCACCCCTTAACCTTCTTGTAGCCTCTGCTTTTGTAATAACACTTTTTGTTCTTAAGCCTACACCCCCTATATGAGCATGCAATGTCCCTTTGTTCGGGGTTAGAGTTATCAGAATGATCTGAACTCCTGGCTCATGCATAAATAAAAGGCCCCATTCTTCCTCCACATACCTCAGCTTTAGTCTTCTTGATTATTAATAGAGTTCCTAAATATTAGAAAGTGGACCACTCAGAATGGGAGTAAGGAGTCCTATGAGCTAGGAAAGGTCTCACCCAAGTACTAAAGGGTTGGCATCCCATGCCTGGCATCACTGGTCACAATCCAAAGTGAAATGTGTTGATGTGGCACTGGTTGCACTGATTTGGTTGAGATCAGCAGATACAGCATCAAATGGTATGGGTCAAGAGAAGCATGAAGGAAAATGAGCAATGCCCCAGAAGTTCCAGGACCAGGAGAAATACGTGTTTATAGAGAATGAGGAAGGTTCCTTTCTGTCTTAGGTTTAAGAAGACAATAAGTAACTACTATTATACTCGAGTTATTTGGAAACTTAATTTATTATGAAAGTCCCATGGTTAGGATTTACTATATTAAAAAAGACCTTACTATGATTTGCTTCATTTAATCCTATTTACAAATAACTATATCTTATATATGGACAAGACCAGTTACTTCTGGTCTCCTTGGCCTAATACTATAGGTGATTTAATATTTCAAAAATATTACTATAAATGCATTAACAACTTATGCCCAATATTAAAATTCAATCAGTTTACTCATTTGAAAACTTAAGTGCTTAGACTGAAGGAATATATACTCAGAACTGGTCTATACATTAAAAAGCTTGAGACATTCAGTCTATTTTTCTCCTCTCATATTGGTTAAATAGTGATTTATAAGACTATTGGTTAACAGGAGAATGTTTTTTTTTTGCCTTTAGGGTTATCAGTGGGGCTTATTGCCTGAACCACAAATCCACTGTTCCTGGAGGCCATTTTTCCCATTTTTGTTTCATATATATATTACTATTCCCATAGTTTTGTAAAATAATTAAGATTGGCTAGTGTTGAAACTCTACTTAATAAAAGTAGCAATAACAAATATCATCTGGATTTTTCTTCCAGTGTCTGATTAGTACACATGGTTAAAACTAGCTAACCATCATTACATCTACATATTTTTATATTTGAAGGCCATAATGATTCAGAGTAAGTGATTTTCTTTCAGTTATTAACTGAAGTTATGTATCTTTTATCTGTTTATCTCCTCTTAGAACTTACTCATATGGTATATCAAGTTTTAAAGTAAACCAAAAGGTAGATTCTAATAGAAAAATCGTATGTCCAGAAAAAAAATCTAAAAGCAAATATTCATTTTGAGAAATACAAGCAATTTCTGCTACAATAATCAAGTCTGAAAAAAATGAAGTGTTCCTAAAGAAAGAATAATAGCACATCAGACTGACAAATATATATATAAGCAGAAAATAAGTTTGAGAGAAAATTGCTTTTAAGAAGTAAAAAATGGGTAGTCGGGTGGTAGCACAGTGGGTTAAGCGCACATGGCACAAAGTGCAAGGACTGGCGTAAGGATACTGGTTCGAGCCAGTGACTCCCCACATGCAGGGGAGTTGCTTAACAAGTGGGGAAGCAGGTCTGCAGGTGTCTATCTCTCCCCCTCTTTTTCTCCCTCCCTTTTGATTTCTGTCTGTCCTATCCTATAATGACATCAATAACAACAACAATAATAACTATAACAATAAAATAACAAGAGCAACAAAAGGGAATAAATAAATAAATATTAAAAAAAGAAGTAAAAAATGATGATGAGGTGGCCTGATAGTGACTAAAGAGCCATCATTAATGTA
Organism: Erinaceus europaeus; assembly: GCF_950295315.1. Lineage (NCBI taxonomy): Eukaryota > Metazoa > Chordata > Mammalia > Eulipotyphla > Erinaceidae > Erinaceus > Erinaceus europaeus. Next base: position 46,080,868 of record NC_080171.1, on the reverse strand, counting down.
TGTCAGTCTCTTGCCTTTATTCAGCTTTTGTAGTCCTTACTTTGATAAGGTTAGCTTTGCAGTAACTGAAGGAAGTGTAATAGGAAATCAAGGGCTCCTGGGAGTCCCACACAGACATGATGGGCCTACACCTTGAATAGATCCCTCTCTCCATGTCAATTGATCATCTCCATCAGGAACAACATAATGGACCTTTTTGGGGGCCCCCATAGGACTCTGTCCTCAATGTGGATCAACAATGCTAGAGAATGTTTCACTCTCACAAAGGGAGGTTGGATAACATACTCTATCTACCACCTAAGGAAGATGAGTCTTGAAATTTGGGCAGCTTGGACTCATGACCACAGAATGTGAGCTCAGACCTACAGGGGTGCAGAAGTTACATAGGCTCCTGTGCTGAATATGGGCCCCACATCAGATCCATGGGGTTTATTATCAACAATATTTATACACTTTTCTCTTATTTGGGAGCTACTCTGTTCCCTGATGCAGCTTTCTAGCCCTTTTGCACAGCCAAAAAATCATCTCCCTAGACAATAACTTGGGTCCACCTGCATGCCAGATGTTAGGCTCAGGAAAAAATTAGTATAGTCATGGGCCCTTGGTAAATACCTAAAATAGACCTACTAGCTAGCTCCAAAATGGAGACCCCAAATCTTCATCTGCAATATTTCAGCCTTTAGGTTCATGATTAGTCAACAAATTGTTCTGCTTTATATCTTAACTCTTTGTTCAGGCACCAGGTTCCAGATGCTACCATGATGCCAACCAGATTTTCCTGGGCAGATGACCCCACCTATGTGTCCTGGAGCCCTGCTTTCCCAGAGTCTGTCCCACTAAGGAAACAGAGAGACAGGTTAAGAGTATGGATCAAACTGCAAACACCCATGTTCAGTGGGGAAGCAATTACAGAAGCCAGACCTTCCACCTTCTGCACCCCATAATGACCCTGGGTCCATACTCCCAGAGGGTTAAAGACTAAGAAAGCTATCAGAAGAAAAGATGGGATACAAAGTTCTGGTGGTGGTAATTGAGTGGAACTGTACCCCTCCTTATCCTATAGTCTTTTCAGTGTTTCCATTTTATAAATAAAAATGAAATAAATGAATTATAAAAATAAGAAAGTAAAAATGAGATAATTATGTTTATATTGTAGGTCTGTAAAGGGTGAGTACAGAAAAGTATCTTTCTATCTTGATAGTGGATTTAAAAATCCTGTAGAGGATATATATATATATATATATATAGAGAGAGAGAGGATATATATATATATATATATATATATATATATATATATATTCTAAGCAGTACAGAAGCACTTACTTGCTTTGAGAAAAAGATTAAAAAAGTGAAGTTTATGTTAATGAGGACTTTCTGGGAGCAGACTTTATAGTAGGTTAGATACAGAAAGATTTTGTTCATGTTGTTCACAACTATATTTTTGGGCACTAGAAATTAGCAAGATAAGATGCCATATTAAAGTACAGTCTTAAGATGGAATTAAAAAAATGTAATAGAGGTTAGGCAGGGCTGATAAGCAGAACTTTGTCTTTCAACAGTATGAAATTTAACACACCATTCTGCAACAATACAAAATAACGTATTATACCATCATAACATATAAATGGACAGGTTGGATATAGGGGGTAAACAAGAGAGAAAATATTGTAATAGCTCAAAAGCTTCCAAATTAAACCTCTCCCTGAATAACAGTTCTTGGGCCAGGTATTAGTTTTATACAAATGACTGTGCTTTTTTTTGTTTGTTTTTGGGTTTTAATGGGGTTAGTATGTGAAGAGGTAATGAGTTCTGTTTTGCATATGTTAAGTCTCAGGTGCCCAGGGGATACTCTGTTAGAAGTTTGTGACAAAAATTACAAACTACATTTTAGTTTGTCCACATTTACTGCAGCGGCTTTATTTTAGAACACAGTGCTTTTATTGTGCAGAGTTGATTGATCTAGTAGTCTATCACCAGGCCAGTATTTCTAGAATCCATTACTTGGTTAATGCCTTTCACTAACTCTTTTTCTCTCTATCAGCATGTGTTGGGCAATGAAGCACAAAAATTGCATATGGTGCCGTAATTTTAATACACAAATATATACTGCTTCTCTATTGTATTTATTGCCTTTCTTTACTTGATTGAATTTTTTTAGTTTAATTGAAAAGACAAAAAACAAACCTATTTTTACCTTAAAAATAATGGTTTTCTCTTTCTCTAATACTTTCTCTTCTTAAATAGTAAGAACTATATGCTTAACCAGAAAGAAATTAAATTTCTGGATGATTCTGAACAATACTCAGAATCTATTTCTTTTAAATAATAATTAAAATACTGGTAAAGAGTAAAGAGAAATCTAAAAATAAAATAAACATTGTAATAATAATAATGAGCTTTCTAAGAAATTTCTCCTGCATCCTGACTTCTTAATTTATTTCATCAATGAGTTAATAGACTGTCCTGTTAGACAAGGTCTTTAAACCAATTATATAAGGTTAATTGTATAAATTAGCATACCTAATATAATAGCAACAGCACTAAGTGGGTGAATAATATGTGTTATCTAACCAAATGAATTTAATTAGACTTTTTCTAATCTACCATTAAAAGTATTAACCTTACTGACCTTAAATAAAATAAACACTATAGATTTAGTATTTTGGAGAATGAAAAATACACACATACATATTATACTGTTTGATTATTATTTCTACTTTTGATTATTACAATGAGGTTCTCACAGGCTGAAATTATTTAATATATTTAAAAAAATAGTATCCAGCCATTAGTAGAGCTGCAGGAAGTAGGTCTAAAGCAGGGCTGGGTACATGCCAGCCTGTAGGCATACACAGCCCCAAATTTATTTCTTAACAGACTATTCCATCATAACTAATTCCAATCTTTCTATTCAAGTTCAAGATTATATTTCATACACCATAGAACATTTTCTTCCTACTCTTTCATTTGCCATCAGAGTTACTGGGTCTTGATACCTGCACTATTCTACACCACTTTTATTTAATTTATTTTTTTCCCTTTGTGGATCAAGGGTGAGAGTCAGGAAGATAGACAGGGGTTGGGGAATGGGGGAAGGGAAAGGAAAGACACATGCAGCACTGCCTCACTACTCATAAAGCTGCTCTCCTGCAGGAGGGGAAGAGGGACTTGAACTCAGGTCCTTGAGCATGATAATATATGCACTCCACTGGGTATACCAGCACACAGTACCCAAACATCACTATTATAACAATTATTTGTCAATATCATGATCACTCTTATTTATCAAAATTGGTAAATCCTGAGTTTGCTTTTTATCTAGCTTTCCCCTTATCAACTAATGCCTTACTTTAAAAATAATTTTACTTATTTTATTTTAATGACAGAAAGGCAGTGATAGAATAAGAGAGACAAAGACAGAAACTAGAGAATTACTCAGCTCTAGCTTATGGTGAGGCTGAGGATTGAACCTGGGGTATCAGAGCCTTAGAAATGAGAATCTTTTTCATACTTTATGCTGTGTCCCCAGTCCTAATGCCTTATTTTTTATCCTGGATACATTGAATGACAAGGTATCTGAGTAATATTCTTCTTGTTGAATTATTTATAACCTTAGCTCAAAGGCTATGTAGTTGAGATATCTCTATCTTCTAATAAGCATTGTTAGAATCCCTATGAGTTTCCTTTGCATGCCATCAAATAGATCACATCATACTTAACAGGAACAAAATAAAGCGAAATGATTACTGTTAACTGATGATATCATCAAACTGAAAAAAAAAAAAAACGCACTAGCATAAGAATATTGAGTAGGTAAACAGAATGGATACTAAATAAACAATAAATCCCAGGGTAAAGCTTGGACTAGACATAGCATTGTCTACTGCAGCCGACCAAAGGGTGGGGGTGGGGGGTTGGCAGATAGGATAATGGGCATCCTGTGCAAGATGGTGCAGGTAATCTATATTGGTAGTGGGAATGATGAGCAGACATCTATCTCAGAAGAATAAGAAATTATAGTTATGGGGCAACAACTGCATGTTGCTCACTACTGCTCAAATAAAACAGTGAAAAATTCTGATAATGTCATTTACATCTCAGCGTGTTTACATCAGTAATATCCTTTCTCTATAGGTACACTCCCACTATATGGAGTCCTTTTTTATTATTACTATTTTATTAAAGTCTCATGGCTGTATTCTTTACTTTCCTATATTCAACCACTTATTCATTTTAAGTTATTTATATTTTATTTACATTCAAACATTCCGGAAAGGATTGTTAAAACTGAGTCTTCACTTCTTTTACATTCACCTACACATAAGTCAAATTTAATCAGTTTTTACACTTACAATAATGTTGCACCTCTCATTGAATTTATCAATAAAATCCAGGTCACAAAATAACACATTACATCTCCTTAACTCTTTTCTCAATCACTTTTATTTTAATTTTATTATTTTATTTTATTTTATTTTATTTTATTGGAGGGTAATGTCTTAAAGTACAGTAGCTGGAACAAGGGTACAATTTCTCATCTGACCCAGATAGGTGTCTACATAACACTTACCCCAAAATTAGAGCAGTCATTGTGTAACACGACCTGAAAGTCTTCCTCTTCCTAATTCCCTCTCTGCCCTCCTTGCCCGGAATCCTTTGCTTTGGTGCAACACATCAAACCAGTTCTAGATTCAGTTTTCTGCAAAACATTCTCACCTCCCAGCCTAGGTGCTTTTCCACCATTATGCAACAGAACTGAAAGCCCCTACTCCCACCCCCAAGTCCTTTACTTTGGTGAAATACACCAAACCCAATCCAAGTTCTACTTTGTGTTTCCCCTTTCCGTTCTTATTTATGAATTTTTGTTCATTAGTGAGATCATCTCATATTGATCCTTCTGTTTATGGCTTATCTCATTTAACATTATTTCTTTAATCTCCATCCTAGATGAGGTGAAAAGGGTGACATTATTCTTAGTAGCGCAGTAGTATTTCATTGTGTATTTCCACAACTTTCTTAACTATTCTGTTGTTGTTGGACAGCTTACTTCAACTCTATCGACTACTATTTCTATATTTTACTTATCAAAATACTTCTCTTGGAATTTAGTCCATATGTCTGATTTCTATGTCTCTCTTTTGGAAGCTCTCCCACATAGTCTTTATATTTTGTTTTTCTTCAAGATCATACCTTATTATATTTAAATATATTTTTTTCTTTTCAGTTTACCTTAATCATTTACTTCTTTTATTTCACACATATTTACCTACCCCCTATTGTGTGCCAAACCTTTCTTGTGCCAGAGACTGAACTGAGTCAACAATTCATGATCCCATGATACTATTTTATAGGGTGCTTACCAAGCATTAAGTTTATAAAAAGATTCAGTTTACTAACACTCTTAGATTCTGGTAAAAGAAAAATATATTTTAGAAAACTGTGGTGGTATATAGGGTAGCTTTCCAACACTTAAATCTAAGTTATACACACATACACCCACTCTAAAAGCAGTAACAAGACATTTTACATTCTAGCTATGATCTTCCCATTTCTGCTTTAAGTGAACTCAGTTTATACTCTTGCAAGTTACTTTGGTGACCATAAAATAACCCTATCTTTTAGTTATTTATAGATATTGACTATGTGGTATACTGACTATAATTAACAGTACTGTATATAGACTTAAAACACCTTTTACCACAACATATGTAAAATTTGACCAATCTACTTCCACATTTCAAACACCAGAAAAATCAACATATTAATGCAGTGGCATGGTTATAAAACATCATTTTGAGTTAGTAAAATATTAATTCATTACAATCATAATAAAGTGATTCCAAGTAGGTCTTTGTCTTTAGATGGACAATATATAATCCAGTGTGTCGTATGCTTTACATTGGGTTCTAGTTCCCCCTCGCCAAGAGAATTGGACCAGTCCAGTTAATTTCTCGGGCCGCTTGGCCCCGCCCCAAGGAACCCCGAGAGAGGGCAAGAGTTCGAGAGTTAGAGAGAGTTCCAGAGTTCCAGAGTAAGAGAGAGTTCCACAGTTGAAGAGTTTCAGAGTTCCAAAGTGAGAGGGTTCCTGAGTTCGAGAGTGAGAGAGAGTGCTTGTGCCGCCGCAAAGAGACAGCAGAGTTCTGTTTGGTGATTAGTTTGTCTTAGTTTATGAATCGTTGTTCCTGAATAAAGAAATACAGCTTCCCTGCCCAGCCGTTGTTTCCGCGTCTCTGTTACCCGCCGTGAAGCTAGCCCGGCCAGCAAGAGCCTACGAATTTTTTAACAACACCAGTGTTCTTGGACTTAACAGTCTTACAAAGCTCTTCTGTAAACAATGTGAACTGAGAAAGTGTCTCTATGTCGTGAAAATTTTTAAATTTTACTAATGGCAAGTAAATATATTGGGATTCCTCTTGCCATTGTCTGTATATTTCAATGATGTTTACAAAGCCTGCCTTTTTCATATTATCTAATAGTTGTCAGTATACTAAGAGATTTTAATTGTAAAATGAGAAACAAAGATCTTTGTGAACTTACAGGAAGATGTTCACTGAGGAAAAAGATAAAAGTGGAGGATAGCAAGTGAGACTGTTAGATTTGTCCCTATCCTTTCTGTCTTGCTTCCATATCTTCCAGTCAGGATGTTTTCCATAAAATCTCCAACCTTGAATCTAAGAATAGTAACTATATAGAAATTTATCCATACATGATAGAAGGTAGGTGACATTTCATTACGATGATATTATATTCTGTATATTATTAAGAATTTAAACACAAATTTATTAGTAAATGCATTGCATACAAAATGATAGCATATGTGATCCCTTAAATATTTTTTCTTTTTTTAAATTTATTTATTCCCTTTTGTTGCCCTTGTTGTTTATTATTGTAGTTATTATTGTTGTCATCATTGTTAGATAGGACAGAGAGAAATGGAAAGAGGAGGGGAAGACAGAGAGGGGGAGAGAAAGATAGAAACCTGCAGATCTGCTTCACCGCTTGTGAAGCAACTCCCCTGCAGGTGAGGAGCCAGGGACTCTAACCAGGATCCTTCGTTGGTCCTTACATTTTGCGCCAGGTGCCCTTAACCTGCTGCGCTACCGCCTGACTCCCAATCCGTGAAATATTTCTAAAAACTATATATTATATGGACCGTATTTTTTTTTACTAACAAAGATTTTTTTTAATTTACTTTACTAGCGATTTAATGATGATTGGCAAGATTGTGGGGATAAGAGCGCTGCAATTCCATAGCTGCAATCAGATTTCCATATCCCATCCCCTCCACTAGAAACTTTCCTATTCTTATCCCTCTGGGAGTATGGACCAAAGATCTTATGAAGTGCATAAGATGGAAAGTCTGGCTTCTGTAATAGTTTCTCCACTGGACAGGAGCATTGGCAGGTCAATCTTACCCCAGCCTGTTTCTTTTGTTTGTTTGTTTGTTTTTTCCTCCAGGGTTATTGCTGGGCTCCGTGCCTACACCATGAATCCACTGCTCCTGGAGGCCATTTTTTCCCCCTTTTGTTGCCGTTGTTGTTGTAGCCTCCTTGTGGTTATTATTATTACCATTATTGATGTTGTTCATTGTTGGATAGGACAGAGAGGAATGGAGAGGGGAGGGAAAGATAGACACCTGCAGACCTGCTTCACTGCCTGTGAAGCGACGTCCCCTGCAGGTGGGGAGCCAGGGGCTCAAACCGGTTCCTTACGGGTCCTTGCGCTTTGTGCCAGGTGCACGTAACCCACCTGCTCCACCGCCTGACCCCCATCCCCAGCCTGTTTCTATTTTTTTCAAGTGGGGCAGGGCTCTGGGGAGTTGGAGTTCCAGGACATAATGGTGAGGTTGTCTGTCAGGGTTGGTGTCATGCTAGCACCTGCAACTTGGTAGCAGAAAAACATTAAAATATAAAGCAGATACAAATTGCTTAATAATCAGGAACCTAAAGCTAAGAGTGAGCTAAAAGTATGTCTGGGAGGATTGTGTCAGAGTTAGGAATAGGATCATAAAGCTGGATCAAAGCTGAGAATAGCTCTCAAATATAGAAAATGTATATAAATACTAATAACTGTAAACCCTGCCAATCTGAAACAGGGCCCATGTTTATTCATATTTTGCCCAGGAGCTTTTGGTAACCTCTACATCCCTCTCTGCCTGAGCTCACATTCCATGATCATAGCTAGGAACATTCTAAGCTGCACTCATTTCAGGATCAGTCTTCCTGAATGGCAGAATATGTTGACCCAGCCTCCCTTGAGAGACTAGAGCAATTTCTACCACTGTTATTGTAAATTGAGGGCAAGGTCCTATAGAGGCACTCAAGAGGGTTTCTGATATTGTCCTGTTGGAGATGACCAGTGATGGTGGAGAGAGGGATCTGTTAGAGGTGTAGAACCATCATATTTGGGTGGGAATCCCAGGATTCTATGACTAGGTCCCTGAATGA